>NC_084484.1:146416217-147073057 GCF_030035675.1 Rhineura floridana | reverse complement strand
AAAAATGCAAACACGATTTGGGTTGGTCTTTCACAGTCCAATCCACTTCCTGTGTAGCTTGGAATAATTTGGTAATGTGCCTCCATTGAGCAACTGACATTTATGTCTCTTCCTTGTATTTGAAAGCATTTTTGTCTATTAAAGCTGTAAGATGAGCCTTACTTAAATTAATGTGTGTCCACGCTAAGGTTGTAGTGCAGTTCTTCAGTCTTCCTTTTAAAACTTTCTGAAGCATTAATGTGTTCAGCTGACATGTTACTGGCTTGTCGTGTGTCATGAGGAAAACATATGAACAAAATCGTATTGAGATACATTTAAATGTATAACAGGTATAAATAGAAAGTTCAAGTATTATTTGTTGATGGAGCTTATTAAGGAGAAATACATCTTAAAACTAAGGATCTAAGGATGTTAAAAATGCCCTCAGACTGGTGTGTGTAAAGAGACTTTGAAAATGTCAGGCTATGTTTGGGTTTTTTGGATGAGGGAGATGAAGGGAAGAGAGTGGGTAGGCACAGGTGAGGGCAGGCAGTTCATGCTAGTATCAAGGAAACAACAACTGAATTCTGGTCAAACAAGCAGGTCTGAGGTCACAGACAGGTGATGTGTTAAGAATCAAGAAGAACAGTAAAGGACAAATAAGACATGAAAATGTGAGGCAGGAAAGGAAGCTGGACTCTCCAAAGACATGTAGATGTAGGATAGAAGGACCAGGAATACAGAAAACAGAACAAATTGCAAATATCATTGGAGGCAGGCATTTGATACGAGTTTCAACCAAGGCTTAAGTAGCAATTAATAACACAACATACAGCTCGGGACCAGGATACCTGAAAGACCGTCTTACCCCTTATATACCCAGTCAATCACTGCGCTCTGCAGGTGAGGGCCTCCTGCAGATACCATCTGATCAGGAGATCCGTTCTGCACAACCTAGGAAAAGGATCTTTAGTGTGGCAGCACCTACCCTGTGGAATTCCCTCCCCTTGAATATTAGGCAGGCGCCATCTCTGCTATCTTTTTGGTGCCTTTTGAAGACTTTCCTCTTTCAACAAGCCTTTTAGGTTGAAACCTATCCCAGTCTGCGTCTGTGTTAGAATTGCTTAACGTTTTTTAATAATGTGTTTAACCCTTTAAAAAAATTTTTTTAAATGTTTTTAACGCTGTTTTGTTTTAATGTATTTTAAGATCTGTTTTTATGATGTTTTAAAGTGTTTTTAGCGCTTTGTTTGCCGCCCTGGGCTCCTGCTGGAAGGAAGGACGGGATACAAATTAAATAATAAATAAATAATAAATAAACATACATTTGCTTGTTGAATATGTCAACAAGACATTTTATTTTCTGTATTTTTATGGTTTGAAACAATATACTTTTATTCATCATTCATTAATATAGGAGCATACTGAATGGCATTGAGAGCCATTAAAAGTGAAAGGCACGGATGAGAAATCTATGGCCCTCCAGTTGTTGATGAACTAATTCCCATCAGCCCCAGATAGCATGGACAAAGGTCATGGGAGTTATAGTATAGCACCTTCTGGAAGGCCACAACTTCCTCATCCCTGCCTTTCACTTTTAATGGCTCTGAATGCAATTTATTATACTCCCATATTACTGTTACTAACTGATTCTTCTTGATTCTTAACATACCACCTAAATAGTCTTCTCTGGTTTCATTAACTTGTTGAGAGAATGCAGCTCATCTCCATCCAGATAAAGAATCCAGGGGTGGCTAACCTTTGGTGGCTAACCTTTTGGGCAGAGGATCACATTGACCCACAGGGGGGGCTGCATTTCAAAGTGGGTGTGGCTGACGTGCCAAAGTGGGTGTGGCCAATGTGTAAAGGTGTAGAATTGCTGATGGGAAAGTCGTTTGAAAGGCAGCCTTGAGAACTGCAGCACTGTCAGCGATGGCAAAGCCACCACTGTATACCACCCATTTGATTCATGTTTATATGTGGTATCACGTGGGTGTAATAAAAC
The DNA here is from genome assembly GCF_030035675.1 of Rhineura floridana. Classification (NCBI taxonomy): domain Eukaryota; kingdom Metazoa; phylum Chordata; class Lepidosauria; order Squamata; family Rhineuridae; genus Rhineura; species Rhineura floridana. The sequence continues at coordinate 147,071,073 of NC_084484.1, read as the reverse complement.
AATGCATAATTCGTAAGAGAGAGTGTCATTTGTTTAAATATCTCAGTGCCTTGTTATTTCTGGGACATGCATCTGTGTCAGTGCTAAGATAGCTTGGGCTTTTTTCCAGACAGTCATAAAGGGAGCAGAAAGCAGTGCCACCTGAGGCCTCTTGTAGAGCCATGGTGGAGGGGTGGGATATTCACATCTGAAGTGCGGAGGCAAAGCAACAAAGTGGATTAATGCGAGGGCCAGGAAAGAGTTTCTGTCACTGTTCAGGCTTTGGTTAGGAGCATAGGACGGTGCCTAGTCAGATGTTTGGTCCATCTAGCTCAGTATTATCGATACCAACTGGAAGAAGCGCTCCATAGTTTGCAGATGGGCCATTTCCAGCTCTATTTGGAGATGCTGGGAGTTGAACCTGAGACCTTCTGTGTGCAAATCACATGCTCTACCACTGAACTATGGCCCTTCCCTTTAATATTTTACTGATTTATTCCATGGAGTGTTCATCAATTCCATACAAAGTTTTCAATAGCCATGGAAACTGGGGAGTGTAAAAACTGTTTACTCCCCATCCCATTTGTTTGCACAATTATTTTCACATCCAGCTGCTAGTTCTAAATGGGGAAGGGAGTGTAGCTCAGTGGTTGAGCACTTCTGGAGCTGGATGTGAAAATAATTGTGCAAACAAATGGGATGGGGAGTAAACAGCTTTTACACTCCCCACTTTCCATGGTTATTGAAAACTTTGTATGGAATAGGGTAGGGGTTATTCTAGAGAGAGACCCAGTGTGGTGTAGTGGTTAAAGTGTTGGACTACGACCTGGGAGACCAGGGTTCGAATCCCCATGCAGCCATGAAGCACGCTGGGTGACCTTGGGCCAGTCAGTGCCTCTCAGCCTCATGAAAACCCTATTCATAGGGTCGCCATAAGTCAGAATCGACTTGAAAGCAGTACATTTACATTTAGGGGTTTTTCATTGCACTGCTCTCACTATTCTGAATGATGGACTGTGTTATTGTACCCCTTGTGATTCAGGAGTAAATAGCTCACACCACACACACAAGACCACACTTTCATACTCTGCATTAATTAATCCATCATGTCCTAGTTCTATACTCACAGTTACTAAAATAGATTAAAATCACCACTTTACAGTAAACATATATTAACAGGGTGGAAAGCATGGTTGAAGGTGTTGGGGATAATTATTCTGCATCAAGTGATATTGAATATTCACAATTGGTTCAGTACTGTTCATGCCCTTTATATACCTAACCTATTTTCCAATCCTGTAAAGGGTCATAAGAGTGTTATCTCAGAGGCCTCTCATGTCATGCTTTCTAGAGAAAATAATTTGCTCTTTCTGCAATGCAAAGAGGCATCCTGGGATCAATTAGCAAACAGGCTGCAATTTTTAATCAGTGATTGTATTAGTCAGTTATATTTTCATTGCAAATTAAAATCAAACTCCCTATTAAAATGAATGGGATTGACAACATTGAATCTTTGGGATGTTTTCAGGTTACACTGATATGTTGGTTCTTTCCTTCTTATGCCAGTTTAAGAATCATAGAGTTGGAAGTTATCTCAAAGGTCATCTAGTCCAACCCCCTGTTGATGCAGGAAATTCACTGCTACAGCATCCCAGATAGGTGGGCATCCAAGTGTCGAACAAAGGAAAATGCACCATCTTCTGAGGCAGTCTGTACTGTTGTAGAACAGCTCATATAATCAGGAATTTGTTCCTAATATAAAACAGATCATAGAAATATTGCTTAAAAAGAGCCAAAGGTAATTGGTTTAGACCCATTAAAATTAAGGGACTTAAGTAGTTGAGCCTATTAATTTCAGTAGATTTACTCTTGACTTAGTTGGAAATCATCTAAAGAGTCTAGAGCCCCCCAGAATTTGCAGAACAATCTGTATTTATTGGTCTGTGCATGTTGGTCTGTGTGTGTGTGTGTCTGAGAGCGAGTGAGACAGAGAGAGTGTGCATTGACTAACCTGCTCCCCTGCAACCATTTTTGAAATTTTGACCCCTGGGATCCCCTTCTCTTAGTATTTGTATTAATGCAAATATAGTGGGTGGTATTCAGTGGTAGTCCTATTCAGAGTAGACCCATTGAAGTTAACAAACATGACTAATTTAGGTTCATAAATTTCATCTCTTTATGTGCTCTCCGAGTAGGACTTTTTCTGCCATACATTCTAATATTAGGTTAGGGGGTTATCCAGTGGTAAATGCTTCTGTGTTTCCGACATGGTTGGATGATAATCTATATTACTGATCAGATGGTCACCTGTATTTAAATGAGAAATATATTTTCCCATCTTATGGAGTTCCATGTGTAGATCAGTCTTTTAGGGAAAGGTTTCTCTTCCCTGCTTTTTCTCCACGGTTTTCAGATTTCACCACATTGAGTGTTGTGTATCTTTAAATGATTTAGAAAGCAGTCCAAAGCCAAGATTTGATGGGATAAGCAGAGTTTGGAATAGGCAGATCTCTGGCTGAGCATGGGCTCAGCTGGGTTGCGCTGGCAGAAGTCCTTCATACCAGCTCAGCCTGAGATACACCCATCTAAATCTTCCATCCTGGCTCAGCCAGGGTAAGTCCCCAAAAAGCAGGCATTCCGGGGGTGTGGTGGGGGCAGGACGGGGCAGGGTGATATTTACCCCATTCCAAACTGTGGTTCAGCTTGGTCTTGTTGACTTAGCAACCCAGCAGTTACACTGGCAAAAAGGGTGGTGTAACTCTATTTTAAAGGTTTGTTGAGCCTGGCTCAGCCAGAAGTAGTCCCACTCCTGAGCAGAGGCTGGAACAGGGGTATATTACACCACATAATTTACCCGGGTGTAAACTACGCTGGCTTCCTATAGTTTGGATTGCTCTTCCCAGCTCCAATCTTACACATGCTTATTTGAGAAAGAGTCCCACTGCTAACATGTTTTTAAATTAAATAATTGAAAGATAAACAATTTAAATAGTTTTTACTGGGTATTTTTTAAACTGTTCATTTATGTTTTGAAGTGTTTTCGTTTACTGAGAAACTATATAATGGAATATCTTAAGTAATATTTTCTTTCTATCTTTCTTTCTTTCTTTCTTTCTTTCTTTCTTTCTTTCTTTCTTTCTTTCTTTCTTTCAAAAAAAGCTTTTTATACATTGCATATAGTATATGGATACCAATGCAAATAATATCATTATTGGCATGATTAAATTTTTAAGATGGCAAAAATAGAATAAGCCACCCACTTCCACAAACACAAAACAGGAAGTAGTTAGAAAACAGTTAATGAATTCATGACGACAGAACTAGCCACTTAGCAGAGCTGGAGCAACAGCTACCATTTGGTGTTGTTATGTGCCTTCAAGTCGACTACGACTTATGGCGACCCTATGAATCAGCAACCTCCAACAGCATCTGTTGTGAACCACCCTGTTCAGATCTTGTAAGTTCAGGTCTGTGTCTTCCTTTATGGAATCAATCCATCTCTTGTTTGGCCTTCCTCTTTTTCTACTCCCTTCTGTTTTTCCCAGCATTATTGTCTTTTCTAGTGAATCATGTCTTCTCATGATGTGTCCAAAGTATGGTAACCTCAGTTTCATCATTCTAGCTTCTAGTGTTAGTTCTGGTTTAATTTGTTCTAACACCCAATTATTGGTCTTTTTCGCAGTCCATGGTATGCACAAAGCTCTCCTCCAACACCACATTTCAAATGAGTTGATTTTTCTCTTATCTGCTTTTTTCACTGTCCAACTTTCACATCCATACATAGAGATCGGGAATACCATGGTCTGAATGATCTTGACTTTAGTGTTCAGTGATACATCTTTGCATTTGAGGACCTTTTCTAGTTCTCTCATAGCCGCCCTCCCCAGTCCTAGCCGCCTTCTCATTTCTTGACTATTGTCTCCCTTTTGGTTTATGACCGTGCCAAGGTATTGATAATCCTTGAGAAGTTCAATGTCCTCATTGTTAACTTTAAAGTTACATAAATCTTCTGTTGTCATTCCTTTATTCTTTTTGACGTTCAGCTGTAGTCCTGCTTTTGTGCTTTCCTCTTTAAATTTCATCAGCATTCGTTTCAAATCGTTACTGGTTTCTGCTACTAGTATGGTATCGTCTGCATATCTTAAATTATTGATATTTCTCCCTCCAATTTTCACATCTCCTTCATCTTGGTCCAATTCTGCTTTCCGTATGATACATTCTGTGTACAGATTAAATAAATAGGATGATAAAATACACCCGTCTCACACCCTTTCCAATTGGGAACCAATCGATTTTTCCATATTCTGTCCTTACAGTAGTCTCCTGTCCAGAGTATTTGTTGCGCATCAGGACAATAAGATGCAGTGGCACCCCCATTTCTTTTAATGCATTCCATAGTTTTTCGTGATCTACACAGTCAAAAGCTTTGCTGTAATCTATAAAGCACAGGGTGATTTTCTTCTGAAATTCCTTGGTTCTTTCCATTATCCAACGTATGTTTGCGATATGATCTCTGTTGCCTCTTCCCTTTCTAAATCCAGCTTGGACATCTGACATTTCTCGCTCCATATTTGGTAAGAGCCTTTGTTGTAGAATCTTGAGCATTACTTTACTTGCATGAGATATTAAGGCAATAGTTCGATAATTACTGCATTCCCTGGGATCCCCTTTTTTTGGAATTGGGATATATATTGAACTCTTCCATCCTGTAGGCCATTGTTTAGTTGTCCATATTTCTTGACAGATTTTTGTGAACATTTGGACAGATTCAGTCTCAGTAGCTTGTAGCAACTCTATTGGTATGCCATCTGTTCCTGGTGATTTGTTTCTTCCAAGCATTTTAACAGCAGCTTTCACCTCACATTCTAAAATGTCTGGTTCTTCATCATACGGTTCCTTCATGAATGCATCTGTCATCGTTGCATCTCTTTTATAGAGTTCTTCAGTGTATTGCTTCCGTCTTCCTTTTATTTCATCTCGGTCAGTGTGTTCCCTGTTGATTATTCAACATCCCTACTCGTGGTTTAAATTTCCCTTTCATTTCTCTAATCTTTTGGAATAGGGCTCTTGTTCTTCCCTTTTTGCTGTCCTCTTCTATTTCTATACAGTAACTATTGTAATAGTTCTGTTTGTCCCTACGTACTAGTTGCTGTATTGTTGCATTTAGCATTCTGACTGTGCTTGTATCTCCTTTTGCTTTTGCTTTCCTTCTCTCTTTAACCATTTTAAGAGTTTCTTCAGTCATCCATTAAGGTCTTTCTTTCTTTTTAATTAGAGGTACTGTCTTTTTGCATTCTTCCCTGACAGTGTCTCTGACTTCACTCCATAGTTCTTCTGGTTCTCTGTCAACTAAGTTTAAAGCCTCAAATCTGTTCCTTATTTGATCTTTATATTCTTCTGAGGTGTTGTTTAAATTGTTTTTTGGCATTATGATTGCTTTGTTGTTCTTTAGTTTTACTCTGATTTTTGATATTTTCAGTTCATGATCTGTATAACAGTCTGCTCCTGGTCTTGTTTTCGCAGAAAGTATGGAACTTCTCCATCTTCTGCTACCATAATCAATTTGATTCCTACATTGACCATCTGGTGATGTCCACGTGTACAGTTGTCTTTTCAGTTGCTTGAAAAATGTGTTCACAAGAAACAAATTATTGGCTTCACAGAATTCATTAAGTCTTTCTCCTGCTTCATTTCTGTCTCCTAAGCCCCATTTCCTCACAATTCCTAGTTCTTCTCTGTTCCCTACCTTTGCCTTCCAGTCCCCCATGATTATTAGAACATCTTGTTTTGGTGTGTGATCAATTTCTTCCTGTAGTTCTGCATAAAATCTCTCCAGTTCTTTTTCTTCTGCATTTGCCGTTGGAGCATAGACTTGGATGATGGTTATGTTAATAGGTTTCCCATTTAATCTCATTGATATGACTCGCTCAGACTTTGTGTTGTAGCTCCTTATTGCTTTTGCTACATCACTTCTCACTATTAAAGCAACCCCATTTCTTCTTGATTTCTGATTTCCTGCATAAAATATTTTGTAGTTGCCTGATTTAAAATGACCCATTCCCATCCAGTGTCACTTCACCTGTATTGCTGTACTTTACCATATGTTTAAGACATGGGAAAACATCTCTTTCTATGTGGTATGCCTTCGGTATTCATCCAATATACTGAAGGAGGAGCAGCAGCAGAGGAAACAAGTGTATCAGAAGGCATTTTTCTGAGAAAAATTCTTGAGGTCTTCCTTTTCCTCACTCAGTAAGAAAAAGGTGATTTATATCACTGTTGATTACACTAGCAATGGGATCTCCCCACTATTCCCCCCCCATCCACCTTTCAGTTTGGTACTGACTCAGCAGACTGTGCTGTGAAATACAGAACTCAGTGTGCTTTTGCTAATTTTATTGGAAGCAAGACAGGGTGACTCCCTACACCAAACCTCACCCCTGTGGCCACTGAAATCCCCCTTTCCTAGGATTACAGTCTAAACCTCAGGAAAACTGAATGGGAGAAGGAGAGAGACTACTGAGACATTCTGACTACTTTGTAGTGCTTTATGAGTGGAAGTCCACCGACTTTGTATTTCTCATCAGGTCATTATGAAGTTGGGTGACATCATTAATTCAGGCATCTTCCAAGTTTTTTTCTTCAACCTGCAGAATCTTAATGCTCATGGCAAGAATGCTGTCTGATTCATTAAAAGTCAAATAAGTTAAAACTACATAACCTACTTTATTTAGAGAAGAACTTTCCCCTTTCTAGGGTGACTCAAGTGATTTTATCAATGACATCTGGCTTGTTCAAATGACTGGACACAGGTACAAGCTGTCTCCTGTACATGTACAAGTGCATGAAAAAGTGTGTACTTGTTGATTTGTACTGCTCATTGTTGTGCACACAGACTCTACACTTGCTGAATGTTACCTGTGCATAACTGTACAAGTGTGCAACTCAAGTACTGTGTACACAGATTGTACATTTGTTGAATGTAATGTATGAACACCCCTGGCATGAGAAGACATTGTACATAATGACATCATAGACACTAATAGCCAAGTCATATTGCGACAACCAATTAGATTAAGCAGCCATGAAGACAAATGGGAGCGAGGACAGTGAAGAATAAGAAGAAGAGAAATGGCAGCAAGCAGGAGCAGCTCTGGTTGCCAAAGAAAGCCAGACAGTATCAAAACAAACAAACAAAAATCATTTGGGAAAGGGTGGAGGTAATTAGTTCAGCTGGATCAAAGATACTAATTTAAAAGTTAATATCAAAATTTAAGGCAGAGCCATATTCTCTGTGAGCATGAGCTAACAGTATTAAAGCCCACAAATCTGGCATTTGGGGTTGTGGCAAATGAATTGCACGCAGATGTCACATATGGGTTTCATGCCTCCAGGACTCAACCTGCCAGTGAATGGAATGCACAATTGCACCAAATTTTGATTTGCCAACGCTTGGGCAATGCTTCTAAATCTCTGGAGAGCATGAAGATTTTTATTGTGGGGGGGGGAAGGGAGGGAGAGTACAATAGTTTTTTTATGGCAATTATTGATATAGTGGCGACAAATATATCCTAAGCAGTTTTATACTCCCCCAGTCTGCAGACTCATCAGGGCCCTGACAGCAAAAGTTCAGATCCCAGCTTTTAATCAATCCGGTGTATCAGTTTGACTGACACCTCTCTCTGTGTTGGTTCTCAAACAGGTCATTGCATGGCAGTGCTAAAACGGATTATTTCCTTCACCCATTTAACCCACTCCCATTTTGCCACCCTTATTTACACCCACACATGCACAGGGACCTTAGATTATTCCAGCCTACCTTGTATTGGTTCACCCATTCCCCATGGCCCATGCTTCCATCTGCCTCTTGAAGCCCCTTTCTCCCTCTGCCCTGATCTATTACTGTTTATGTTTGTGCCTTGAGTCGTTTTCCTTTATTAGGCCGTTTATCATCATGTTACCTTTTTCAGGGAGGAGAAGAAAATTTTCGCTTCTGACCATAAATCAATTATGAGGCTGCTGGGCCATTAATGTATTTTTTAGGGCTAGGCAAACTGAAAATAGGAACAGGCCCCCTGGCAGAGCCTCCCTGACCCTTTTTCAATTCCCCTGCTTCTATCGCAGACCCCCAGTTCTGGGAGTGAGCGGATGTATCTTTCTGCAGAGATACAGGCAGCTTTCATCTCCCCAGAGGGTCTGCATTGCTGTGTCAGCAAAGAAATGCATGCTGCTGCTGATTGCACTTGGCACCGATCCGCAGCGCAGTGAATCTTTGCTGACTTGGCTGTGCTGAATGAATTGTGGGGGGGGCGCATTGAGAGTCAGTGGCATCAGTAGTAGCAGTATTGCTACTGCCTGCAGATCCCAGGGAGGGACACTAATTAGATTTCTGCCTTTTGTGCTCTGTGTTACTGATTTCATTTGAGGCTTTGCATTCTCTCCCAGTCTGTCTTAGGGGCTGGGCTAAGCAGGTGGGAGGTAGTTGTGCTCATTAAGGGAGATGGTTTTAAGATCTGTGTAGCCAATGAAGACTATAGTTAGGCAACTGGCTTCAAATCCCTGCTTGGCTCACAGGATGTCCTTTGTGTCAGGTCACACATCTGCAAAGTGGAGGAGATGTTGTTCATTAACTGTGACTAGTTTGCTTGTGGTGGCTGATACTATGCAATAATGATTTTGGTTCTTATTATCTAAATTAGCCCATGTGCATAAAGTGCACCATTCATGTCTGTGTTAGGCTAGAAAGACAGTGACTTAGCAACATAGGAAGCTGCCTTATATTGAGTCTGATCCATTGATCCATCTAGCTCAATATTGTCTACACTGACTGGCAGCAGCTCTGCAGGATTTTCATCAGGGGTCTTTCCCAGCCCTACCTGGAGATGCCGATGATTGAACCTGGGACCTCTTGCATGCAAAATGAATGTTCTACCACTGAGCCTCAGCCTGAATTTTGCAAGAATTCTCACAGTAAGCACAAGAGGTAGGGAGAGCATCTACTATGTATTTAGCAATTGGTTCGTTATCCTGTCTGGCAGTCTTGATTCATCAAAGCATGTAAAGAGGCACTGAATCTTACCAGTGCAGCTGTTATAAAATGCCTTTGCAGGCAAATGAAAGTGCAGGGACCTCAAGGTCTAACTGTTCAGAAATTAGCAGTCTCTAGACTTTGCCAGTGTCAGACGCATCAGAGAAAAAGCATGAAATCTCCCATAATGTACATAATTGTGCAATGCTGTACCAAGGAGAAGGAGATTAATGCATGCCACCCCAGAGATTGATGGGGATTGATTAGCTTTTTGCAAGGTAATTAAATTCTAGTTGCTATTTTTAGTTGTATCGGTGTACTTTCTTATATTTGTAGTCTCAGTGATAGTATAAAACAACTTTGATACTATAGCTTAGGCTGGGAGAAAGGGGAGAGCACATGAAGCTGGCAAAGAAAGACAAAGGTGGCAAATGAATTGCCAAATCCTGCAACCAGAAAAATCCACATTCTGCACTTAAAATAAACTAAGCATGTGTGCAAATTTACATAGCCATACTCAATTTCACATTTTGTTTGCATATTTTATGGGGATACTTGGATTTTTTCCCAGTTTTTCTTTTTAAAGTGGAATGAGAGAAGGATAGGTGGTTATATTTATACTCTGCTTTTCCTCTAAGAAGCTGAAAGCAGCATACATTCCCCCAGCCCCTATTTTATTCTTATAAGAAGCCTGTGATGTAGGCAAGGCCCTGAGAGAGAGTGACTGGCGCAAGGTTACCCAGTGAGCTTCACGGTCAGAAATTGGGATTTTACCTTGGATTTCTTCAGTCCTGGTCCAAAGTTCTAACTACTGTACTCCACTGGAAGTAAAAGAACATTGCAGGAAGCGGCAAATAGGTTTCTAAAGAAAAATGAAGCCCAATCACATGCGTAGTTTTCTCAGGAATACGTGCACATACAATTGCAGCCTTAGAACCTAAACTACTGCTGCTGGTTACAGGAGGATCCTCTTCTCCTCCAGACTCCATATAGTTCTGATTCTCTATTTTTTAAAAAACAGTGCATTGGCAGGAGTTTCTTTGCAACATCCAGGAATAGAAGCTTCTTGTTTAGACTAGATTAGTTTTCTTAAAAGAGCAGATTCTCAGGGCTTATCCAAACGGAGCGGGATAATCCACGTTTTCCATATCCGGTTCGTCATCTGACAGTCCTCACTTTGCCTGTTTGTTCGCTCTTTACCAATAAAACCCCCGCTTTTTTTGCGCCCACACACGCAGCAAGAGGACCCATACTTCTCGCTTTTTCCCAGCTCTGCCCATAACACTCCCCCTATCAGCCAATTGGTCTGCAAAAATATGACATATGCTCCTCTCCTCCTTTGCAACAAAGCACAACAAGGCGCATGCACTTGAATGTACGAGCGCAAAAGTTTAAATTTCCTGATGGTTTGGTAGTAGTGGCTGTAATGGAGTTCCTTGTAGCTTGTGGTGCATCCTTCCCTGGCTCTCCCTGTCAGGTTCCTACCTGCTCGTGGTTACTGCCTGTCTCTAGGCACCACCAGGGACTCCACCAGTCCGGACCGCTCTCTCTTACGATTTCTCTCCCCGCTCTAGCACAGATCTCAACAGATCCCCCTGCTAGGCAACCACCAGTAACGTCCCAATACTAGTATTCCCAGAGACTCTGAATACTGGTATTGTTATTCTCTTCACCGCTGCCACCATTTGTTACAGTTCCCCTTCAGCCTTGGTTATTACCTTACCCTCCCTTCTGGTCTGTGAAACCCCAGCCAAGGATCAGGCCTTTGGTAAACCAAATTAAGTATTTATTACAGATAACAAAGCTAACAAGATTAACAAGATTTCTTCTTAAGGCACATAAGCATATGGTTTTACTCAATACTAATCCGAACTCCACCTCCCTCCTTCTTCACTCTCTCCTGGCAAACAACTCTCTCAAACCCCACCAAGCAATCCACTCTTTCTCTTCTCCCCCCAGATTCCACAATTCACCACCTCACATTCCCCCAGATTTACCTGTCATCCTTTCATTTATACTGTCAGCCATTTTAAACATTCAGCCAATCATCAAGCATTCTATTGCCCATTCACTCCCCCTCCTCTTTCACTACTTACCATGTATACTCTAAACAACCAGCACTTACCATATATACACTAATATATAGGAACATCACATAGCTCACCACTCTGGAGCAGCGCCGGCCGGGGTGTGTGTCTCCAGGTGCCCCTGACCATCCAGGGGGATTGTGGGCAGTGCAAGGGATCAGCACTTGTAATCGCCGGGCGAATCCCCCCCATAGCCCTTGGGCTCATTCACTGCAGGGTTCAGCCCCAGACCATTATGCGGTGGCCGCTCTTGGCTTGCACAGGGAATGCAGGCAAACAGCCCCACGTGCTGCTGTGTTAATCTGCACTGAAGTGAGCAGCACAGGCTTTGCAGTGTTCCCTCTGATAAAAGAAACATGCAAACCACTTATATGCCTATAATTCCTGTATTTTTGTTTGTTTGTATTTGTGATATTTCACAAAACCGACTGTATGCTTTTCTACCTTTAACGTTTCTGGAGATACACATGATTGCAATTCCACTTATTTCTCCAGAACAGCAAGTAACGATGTGTCATGTCTAGGAAGGTAGACCACCAGTCTCTGTGGTTGCGGGTGGCTGAGACGCTCTAGCAAACCACTTATATGCTAATAATTCCTGTGGGTTTTTTGCTTGTATTTGCAATATTTCGCAAAAGTGACTGTATGCTTTTTTGCTCAGCTGGGCTGCGGAGAACCTGCAGGTTGTGGTTGAAATTGACAAGACTCAAAGAGAGTAGCCTTGCAGGCAGGAAAGCGAAATTGAAAGCCTCTATTTCTCCTCTTCCCCCCTCTCCCTCCACTCTGAATGCCTGGAAGCAAAGACCAATAAGTTCAAGAAGGGCATTTGATGCGGGGGGTGAGGGGTGGGAGGTGGAGGTTAGGCAAAGATAAATGTTTTCTCCCTTGAACAAGTTTACAAACAACCACAATTGCAGATCTCACCCTGAGTGGCTGCCCAGTTTGCAGGCTGGCTAAAAATTAACTGCTGTTGCTGCTTCTGCGCAAATGCGCTATTTTGCATCTGTGCAGTAGAAGTTGCGGGGGGGGGCAACACCATACCATTGCTCTGATAGGTTCCTTTTTCCCAGGCTTTCCCTGGACATTTCGCACATGCGCAACAGTGGAAATACGTGATTGGCTGAGAATGAGGGAAGGGATATGGGGAACCGCCCAAGAACTGCCCATCAAACGGCCACAGCTGTAAAGTCCGTGGTATTGCATCCAAGCGCCTGAAGGTACAATGGATGATTCCCGGTTTAAAAAAGCAAATTGCATGATTTGTGTATAGCAGGAGTGGATTTAACCGTGCGAAAATGCGCAAAAGCGCGCGGCGTTATATGGACGACCGAAATATAATGAAAACACAAAGCGATCATGTCACACATTTTACAGTCATCTGGATGAGCCCTCAGTGCTAATTGCACACTATACACAAATGTTTGTAATGGAGACCCAGTGCTGCTTTTCTTTATTTTCTACAGCAGCAATGGAAAGCTACAGGCCCAGAGGTCAATTGTAGCCCTCCAGGCTTCTCTATACAGGAATACCCCGCTATACGGACCTTCACTTTACGGACACTCGCGAGTACGGACATACTTACAGTAGCACCATCCCCCTGTTTACGTATGCTTGCTTCGCAAGAACGGACACTTAACCTTTGGTTGTGGCCTGTTCTTTCGGTGGGGGGTGGAAAGAGATCCGACCGCGAATCAGCTGGGAGGCACGATTGCGATCAGTTGAGAGGTGCAGCAGCGCAGCAGCAGAGGCTTTAACGCGGGGCTTTGAGGCTCCTCATGAAGGAAAGGTGGCACAGTGGTGGCGCAAGTGCTTCACTTTAAGTATGGCCCTTTCAGACTCTCCCTACGCCACACCCCTAGCCAGGCCATGCTCCCTCTCCCCTGGCCACCATTCCCCAGCTCTGCTTTTGCTTGGCTGGGTGTGCCCTTGAACTGTGATAATGCCTCTTGCTTGCCTAGATGGACGTTAGAGAGGGGTGTGTAGAAACCTTTTACTTTGTTTGCATTGCTGGGATGTAGCTTGCCATATAAAGGTAAGAGTCATATCTGTAGCTGTGCTCACTTCTGCCTCTGGCCCTGCCCGCTTCTGGCATGAATCTCCTGGAAGGTTGTCCACCCGGAGAAAAGAAACATTTTGGGGAATGGATACGACTCTTTTACTGCCTGCTGTTTCATGGAGTTCAAACTGTAGCAAACACATGATTCTGTGATGCTACATTCTGTGTAATGGATGGTATGAGGACAGCTCTGCACTTTTCTAGGCCTCCTGGAAAGGCTGTTGCAATTTAGAAGTGTGTTGTGGCTACCAGCTCTTGTCTACCAAGCCAGTACTGTTCTAGTAATTGACTAGCTCTGTATTAGTTGTAGAGCTGACAATGAAAGCCTGGAAGCTCGTAAAAGTATTCAAACAACTCCTAGAGGTTGTTTGTGTGCACGCTACATCAGGGAAGAATGTAGAAATATCATCCTTCAGGATATTCCAATTAAAAAAACTTGTTCTCCACTTAGGAGTGGGGAATGCTTTTTTCTGTCAAGGACCACATTTCCTGAGGGGCAATCTGTTGGGGCCTGCATGCTGGTGGGGTGCCAGAGCCAGCAGAAGATGGAATTACCCCTATTCTTGTTCTTTCTGCCACCCTCTTTCTCTCTGTCACCCCTACTCTCTCTCTCTCACCCACACACACATGCATGCACAACTGGTGAGATGTATTCCAAGCCTTTCTTCTGTCTGCCTCTGAATGAAAACACTGTTCACCCCACAGCACATCTGGATCGCTCCGTCTCTTTCAAGCCAGAGTAAGGAGGAGTGAATCTGTCAGTTTCGGTTTCTCTCATTTTTACAGTCTTAAGTTCACTTTTCCACATCATTTTGTGATTTTTTTAAAAAAAAAACTTCATAAAAATTAATCACTAATTTAGTGTAAATTTCTGTTTATATGTAAGCACGTTTGCCAAGAAATTTCAGTAATATAATGCAGTTTTGTGTTATTTTCACAAATACATGCATTTTAATGCACACTTTACTCCAGTATGTGCATTTTTGTCAAGAGCTTGGAAGATTACTTTTAAAAAGTAATAAATTACAGATACAGTTACAGGACCCAAAAAGTAGTAATTACCTTTACAATTACAATTGCTCTGAAAGTAACTGATTACTTTACTTTTTCTCAAAAGTAATCACTGCAATTATATTTCAGTTACTTTTTAAAAAAAAAACGCCTACAAGGTGCTGGCCTTGGCTGCTGCACATCTAAGTAGCCTAAAACAACATTAAAACTAAACACACACATACAGAGGTAGTAGAATAATTCTTTTTATCCATAAGATAGCAATGGTGGTCTCTCTGCTGGTAAGGGTGGTGGGGAGGGAGGCAAAGGCCACTACTCAGATAGTGCAAACACAGTATCAGAGCTTGGAAGTAACTAGTTACAAGTAACAAATTACTTGTAATCCATTACTTTTTAGAGTAATGAGTGGGTAATTCCTTTACATTTTGATTGTAATAGAACTAGGAGTAATTTTACTACTTTTGTGGAGTAATTGTAACTTTTCCAGAATTACTTTTGGGCATTACTTGGGGGGGGGAGCAGGGGAAGTCTTCTGCTCCTCTGATTTGTGGATGAAAATCATGTGCCTCAAACTGGGCTTCTGTGCAGTGTCGCTTTTTCCTCATGCTCTGTGGGTGGGTAGGAGGCGACGAGGGAGGAGGCGGAGAGTGAGACGGGGTGGAGTGGAGAAAACAATTGTTTTTAAAAAACAGTTAGTGGTGGTGAAGAATGGAGTGGAGGGGAAAAGGAGCCGGAGGGCAAGGACATGGATAAAGGAGGAGAAGGAGGCAGCAGCAGAATGGAGATAAAGAACTGTGGAGGTGAAAGATGACAGTGTGCGTGCGTGCGTGCGTGCGTGTGTGTGTGAATACTGTGTTTTCACTTGGCACACAAAGTGGCCTCCATCACCCTCTCTGGCTACTGTGCTGCATTTGCAGTAGTTTAACTTTTTTGAATCTCTGGAAAATGTTTGCTTGAGTGATTGTCCCTTAGTTGGTGGCAGGGCAGGGACCGGGAGGTGGTTAAGTGAGAGAGATTATGCTGGCTGGCTGAGTGGGGGGGTTGCACTTGGTTTGATGTGCAAAGATCTGAGTAGTAGCCTCTGCCTCCCTCCCTACCACCCTTACCAGCGGAGAGACCACCACTGCTATCTTATGGATAAAAATAATTATTCTACTACCTCTGTATGTGTTTGTTTATTTTTAATGTTGTTTTAGGCTACTTAGATGTGCAGCAGCCAAGGCCAGCACCTCGTAGGTCTTTTTTTTAAAGTAACTGAAATGTAATTGTAGTGATTACTTTGGAGGAAAAGTAAAGTAATCAGTTACTTTAAGAGCAATTGTAATTGTAACGGTAATTGCTACTTTTTGGGCCATGTAACTGTATCTGTAATTTATTACTTTTTAAAAGTAATCTTCCAAGCTCTGCAGAGTATACACACAAGCACACACACACATCTTTCACCTCCACAGTTCTTTATCTCCATTCTGCTGCTGTGTCCGTCTCCTCCTTTATCCATGTTCTTGCCCTTCAGCTCCTTTTCCCCTCCACTCCATTCTTCACCACCACCACCAATTTTTTTAAACAATTGTTTTCTCCACTCCACCCCATCTCACTCTCCACCTCCTCCCTTGTCACCTCCTACCCACCCACAGAGCATGAGGGAAGAGCGATGCTGCACAGAAGCCCAGTTTGAGGCAAATGATTTTCATCCACAGATCAGAGGAGCAGAAGACTTCCCCTGCTTCCACCCCCAAGTAATGCCCAAAGCAATGCTGGAAACATTACAGTTACTCCACAAATGTAATAAATTACTCCTAGTTCTATTACGATCAAAATGTAAAGGAATTACCCACTCGTTCCTCAAAAAAGTAATGAATTAGGAGTAATTCGTTACTTACTTATTTATTTATTTAATTAATTTATTAGTCGCCCATCTGGTTGGCTGTCCAGCCACTCTGGATGACGTACAAAATAAAAACATACAAATACATTAAAATATTAAAAATCTCACAATAATAATAAAATCTAACCCACCCCAAAAGCCTGCCTGAAGAGCCAGGTCTTCAAGGCCTGGCAGAAGCTCATCATAGAGGGGGCATGGCGGAGATCATTTGGGAGGGAATTCCACAAAGTGGGGGCCACAATTGAAAAAGCCCTCTCCCTAGTCCTCACCAGTCTAGCTGTTTTAACTGGTGGGATAGAGGGAAGGTTTTTTGAGGCTGATCTTGTTGGGCGGCATCGCTGCTAATGCTGGAGGTGCTCCTTCAGATAGACTGGTCTGAAGCCGTGTAGGATTTTAAAGGTCAGAACCAACACCTTGAATTGGGCCCAGAAAACAACCGGTAACCAGTGCAACTCCTTCAGCACTGGAGTGATGTGATCTCGCCGGCGGTTGCCTTTAATCAGGCACGCCGCCGCATTATGTACCAGTTGCAGCTTCCAGACCGTTTTCAAAGGTAACCTCACATAGAGCACATTACAGTAGTCTAGGCGAGAGGAGACCAGGCATGTACCACTGATGGGAGCAGATGATTGGGAAGGTGGAGTTGATACAGTGCCGCCCGGCTTACAGCCGAAACCTGAGCCTCCATGGACAGCTGGGAGTCAAGAATGACCCCCAGGCTGCGGACCTGGTCTATCAGGGGCAATTGTACCCCATTGAGCACCAGGTCAACATCCCCCAACCTTCCCTTGTCTCCCACAAACAGTACCTCGGTTTTGTCAGGGTTCAGCTTCAGCTTATTCCTTCCCATCCAGCCACTCACCGACTCCAGGCACTTGGATAGGGTTTCTACAGCCAACCTCGGTGAAGATTTGAATGAGAGATAGAGCTGCGTGTCATCTGCATACTGGTGACACTGCAGCCCAAATCTTCTGATGATAGCCCCCAGCGGCTTTATATAGATGTTGAACAGCATTGGGGAGAGGATGGAGCCCTGTGACACCCCACAAGTGAGAGGCCAAGGATCCGAAACCTCACCCCCCAATGCCACTCTCTGGTACCTACCAGAGAGGAAGGAACGGAACCACTGCAATACAGTGCCCTGTATGCCTAACCTCTTCAGGCGGTCCAGAAGGATACCGTGGTCAACTGTATCAAAAGCCGCTGAGAGATCCAGGAGGACAAGGAAGGTGCATTCGCCCCTATCCAACGCCCTCCTCATATCATCCACCAAGGTGACCAAGGCTGTTTCAGTCCCATGTCCAGGCCTGAAGCCTGATTGAAATGGATCCAGATAATCCGCTTCCTCCAAATGCACTTGCAACTGCTTCGCCACCGCTCGCTCAACTGCCTTGCCAAGGAATGGCAGATTTGAGACTGGGCGAAAGTTGTTCAGATCTTGGGGATCCAAGGAGGGCTTCTTTAGAATTGGTGTTATTACTGCCTCCTTGAGAGCCGATGGCATTAATCCCCCTTCCAGGGACATATTTACCATCATCTTGATCCCCTTGCCCAGTCTGTCCTTGCAGCTCATAATGAGCTATGACGGGCAAAGGTCGAGTAAGCAAGTGGTTGGCTTTAAGGTTGAAAGCACGTTGTCCACTTCATCAGAAGCAAGAAGCTGGAACTGACCCCACACCACCAGAGCACCACTGGCCGCCTCTGGCTCACTCACTGTGTCCACAGCGCACGGAATAGCACTCTTAATACGATCGATTTTCTCCGTAAAGTGCTTTGCAGACTCATCACAGGAGGCCTTAGCATGTTCCATCGGTTCCAGGGCAACTGGACCGACCAGGCTCCGGACCACTTGGAACAGCCTCTTGGGACAGCACTCTGCAGACGCAATAGAGGCAGCATGAAAATCCTTTTTTGCTGCCCTTATTGCCACATGGTAGGCTGCCGCAGCTGCTCTAACCCGTGTCTAATCGTCATCAGAGCGAAATTTCCACCACCGGCGCTCTAGCCGTCTCACCTCCCGCCTCAGAGTTCGCAACCGTGGAGTATATCACGGTGCTGTCTGAGCTCTATTCAGGGGAAGAGGGCGTTTCAGAGCCACCCGGTCTAATGCCCTGGTGATTGCAGCATTCCACCCCTCCACCAGGGTCTCAACCGAGTGCCCGTGTGCATGCTCCAAAGAATCCCCAAGCGCATTCAGGAATCCATCTGGATCCATCAGACGTCTGGGGCGGACCATCCTAATGGGTCCTCCAACCCCACGGAGGGGTTGTGGCACCAAGAAGTCCACCCTCACCAAGTAGTGATCTGACCATGACAAGGGGGTGATGGATGAACCCCTAATTTTCAGATCACTTCCCTCCTCTCCTGAGACAAACACAAGGTTGAGTGCATGACCAGCTATATGGGTGGGCCCTGTTGGAATAAGGTGCAGCTCCCACGAAGCCATGGTATCCATGAAGTCCCAAGGCACCCCTGTGAGAATGGCCTCCAAATGTACATTAAAGTCCGCCAATACCAATAAGTTTGGGGACTACGCACGCACATCCGAGACCACCTCCAGTACCTCGGCCAGGGAGTCTGTCATGCAGTGGGGTGGACGGTACAAGAGCAGAATCCCTAGACTGCCTTTTCGGCCCAACCTCTAGTATATGCAGTCAGCAATCTTGGTCTCACGGAGAGGAGGCCTTGTAATAAATTACTTCCAAGCTGATTTTTGTACATGTGACTTGCCTGGAGAACTGCATTACAATATTCAGAGAAGTACACATTTTGTGTTTCACTTCTCACATTGCTTTGGAAAGTGTGAAGTAGGTAGATTCATCTTTAAATGCAAACTGAATTGAATTTCTCTCCCCTCCCTACTTAGGAGTCCATCAAGCATCACTCTGCCTGCTGGACAGTAACTCTACTGTCCCCACTCACCCACCCACCCAGCCAAAATTATTTCAGCCCCAGATTTTTTGTAAAGATAGGTGAGGGCTAGCATCTTAATAAATAAAACCAAATAATTATTATTCATGGAAGGGGAGATCTCTATCAGCCATGATTTGTCTTGATGTTTAAATGAAATCTCCATATTTAGAAGCAATATACCTTGAATACCAGATGCTGGTGACAAACAGCAGGGGCTGGTCCTCATCTTTTTTATTTATTAATTTACTTACTTATTTACTTACTGCCTTTTCTCCTAGAAGGATACCAGGGCGGCAAACGAAAACACTCTAAAACAAGCCCAAAACAAAAGACTTTGAAACTTTAAAATACAGCATCTTAAAAAAATTTGTTTTTAAAAAAGCTTTAAAAAGCCATAAAAAACAGTTCCAACACAGATGCAGACTGGGATAAGATGTCTATTTAAAAGGCTTGTTGAAAGAGGAAGGTCTTCAATAGGCACTGAAAAGATAACAGAGATGGTGCCTGTCTAATATTTAAGGGGAGGGAATTCCAAAGTGTCAGTACCACAGTACTAAAGGTCCATTTCCTATGTTGTGCAGAACGGACCTCCTGATAAGATGGTATCTGCAGGAGGCCCTCACCTGCAGAGAGCAGTGATTGACTGACTATATAAGGGGTAAGACAATCTTTCAGGTATCCTGGTACCAAGATGCATAGGGCTTTGTACACCTAAACCACAACCTTCAACTTGCTGTGCTGTTAAGTTGGCCAGGCACATCAGAGTGACTGCTTCTGGAGAAAGAATACTGGACTGAATGGCCTTGGTTTTATCAATCAAGGCGATTATTAGGTGCTTTTTCATGTCTGTCTTTTCTCCTGTCTTTTTCCTTTCATTTTTCCATCTTCTTTTACTGATGGGCATATTGAGGCAGAAGCTTCCAATGCTTTCATTTCATTTCATTTCGTAGTATTTAATTTTTTTTCTTACCATTTCTTAATTGCAGGTGCAATTCCAGGGTGGGTTACGATTTTTTAAAAAATACACATACATAACACAGTAACTGAGACTGAAGCAGACAAATTACAACTCGCCAACATTGAAATAAATATCACTTCCACTTAGGGATGAAGGAGAAATTTGATTCAGTTCACATTTAAAGGTGAAACTACCTAATTTGCACTTTCTGATACAATATGGCAACCAAGACACAGCCATCCTTCAAAATTGTCACTTTTCCGGATTTTGCAATGCAGTTTTCAAGCCAAGTAATGCATACAAAAATGCATTTCCTTTAAGAGGGTTTGGCAACCTTCAACAGCCTTGCTTCCTTCAGAGTCCCAAGTCTGTCTCAGGGTTTGAGAGGAGACCTGGTGAGGCTGTTATACCAACAGGAAGTCCTAACCTGTTATCATCATCAGGAATTTAAGTTGCAAATAATATTATTTAGCCACTTTGTTTAATCAATTCTTATGCAATCCCAAAGTTCATTATCTCTCTTACTCTCCTTCTCTACAGAGCTGTGAAGTTCCATCACTCACGGTCTCTGCCTGGCTTCTTCCCTCCAGAGTCCAGAATTCTTACCCCTTCTCTTTTGTTAGATTTCCTCCCCTGTGGCGGCAAAGGCTTCCAGCTGCTATCCACTGTAGTCTGTGAACTTTCCCAGTTATATGGCTGCTGCGCCCCCTGTTGTTGTTCATCTAAGCCTTTATCTGCCAATAAGGGTGGCATTGATGCTCCCATCGCCATCCCACCCTCACGACAGCCAATTTCTGGCCTGCCGGTGTTCATACTTGGAAATGATGGCCTGAGAGGACTGGACAGCTGCTTAGAATTTATTTATTTATTTATTTATGACATTTATGTACCACTCAATCATTTGCATGTCTAAGCGGTGTACGTAAAAATGAGCCATACATAAAACAAAACAATAAATAATCATAAAAGGAAATGCTGCCTTACGATGCCTGATGGAACAATAAAGTCTTAATCATATGCCTGAATGTATATACTAGGGTAACGCTAGCATAAAAATTCACATATTAGTGAAAATAACATACAACACTTAATTATATTAGGGAAATTTGGTTTGCAAAAATGTGTATATTCGGGAAGGATGCATGCAATTATCTGTACAATTTGAACCAAAATGCTATTGAATTTTTGTAAGATTTTTTTAAAATGAGAAACTTAAATGGATGGATTTGCCCATTCCTTCTTCCATGCTCTTAGCAGGGGAAGTTTGGAGGACTGCCTTGAGGTGATGGCCAGGGGTGTAGTTGTCCAGGGTCTCAGGGGGTCTTAGGCCCCTTCCTTTTTTGGGAGCCAGGTTGCAGGAGACTTCCTATGTCTCCAGTGTCCTATGAGCCAATCAACATGAAAGGGGAGTGTGTTAGCCACTGAGAAGAGTCTTACAAGTTGCTTCTTTATCATCTTCTGTTGATTGGAGCCAATCAGAATGAAAGGAATTCCTAATTGTTCCTACTTCAAAAAGCCAAGTTGTGGAGAGTGATATTTCTGAACTGCAGAAGAAGAGACAGTGAATCCTGATGATAACATCCCATCTACATCATTAAGCAGTTTGGTAGCAGCAGGAGATAAAAGGTGAAAACACTGAATTCATACGTTCAAGCAATAACTGACAGTGAGAAAGGACAGTCAAATGGTGACAGTGATAGAGAAGCAGAAAGCAGTATTCAGGCCTGGCCAGATTATTCTATAATCTTAGAAGGTTGTATAATTTTAGAAGGGGTGTGTGGCTGTGAAGGGGGCATAGATATGACTATTGTGAAGTGGCCCTCCACGTCTGAATTTGTCACTACACTACTGGTGGCAGCTTCTGATACTGTATGCTTCGTGCCCTTCCTCCATCTGTGTGGAAAGCTTTGGAAGGTGGGTGGCTGGGGGCAGTGGAGAAGCCACAGCAGGGTTGCAGAGGAGGCAGTGGGGCCAAAGAAGAGAGTCTGTAGTCTGGTTGGAAATGTGCTGCAGGCCAGATTCGCTACATGAGGCAGTGGTTCCCCACCCCTGTCTTAATACAAGGCAGTTTAAGTCAACAAAGTAACTCTTCTAATAAGTAAGATAGACTTGTTGAAGCCTGTTTTGTTAGTACAACTATTTTAAGCATATTTATCTTATCGTCTTAAGCTCTGAATTCCTCATCTTCTGTGTCAGGGGCAGCTTGGCATTGAGAGAAAGGTAGGAAGACCTCCAGTTATCTCTGGAAGCAGCCTCCAAACGTGCTCCCAGAAACAGTTGGAAAGCTTCCTTTCTGCTGCGGGAGAAGAGAGCTGTGCTGCTGCATGTGTTATCACTGTTCACAGAGATACTAGCTGAGGCCAGAGCAGCGTGGGTCAATGGGGCTTTGATAATCAGGTGGTTACTGTTTTCTTTCTGCTTGGCCCAGATGTAGCATATCAGCTACAGCAGAGGGGTGTCAGGTGGGAGAAGAGCAGATTTGTGGGTAATGGATGTGCCTGCCAGTACTTTTGTGGGTAAAGCAATCTCCGATGCCGAGGAACCTCTCAAGCTTGAGTGGCTCTCAGCTTTACTTGTCGCATGTGTGTGCCTATTTAGAGCACTGCATGATGTGTAACCATGTACAATCAGATGTAAAGATGACAACAGTCCTTGTTTTCTGTCAATCCCCCTGCCACACAGCACTAAATATGCTTATATTAGCCAAGGCTTTTGCCTGCTTTGTTAAATTATGCAGCCATGAGAGTGGCTGTATACTATAGTCAGCATGGATTTTTCACATTCCACAATGTTAAATTGAAAATACCCTCCTATGCAATTCTGATGCTTCCCATAAGCTCATTTAAAAACAAAACCTTACAAAACTTATAGTCCTGAACTCAGAAATGTTTGTTTAACAACCCTCTAAATTTTCATGGCGATACACAAAGCAGTCAAAGAGACTCGAGAGTTCAACGTGGAAAAAGCGAGAAAAAAACACTAGACCCCTTTTGGACTTTTTCTGACAGAGTTCTCATAATTTGTTGAAATTAATTAAAAATCAGCCATGTTCACAGAGTACCTGTAATCCTATTACTGACCTTGCCCCATACTCTGACCTTCAACTTCTGCAATTTAAAAGTTAAAAAAATGCCTAGCTGATTTTTAATTAATTTAAGAAATTGTGCATTGTACTGAATGATAGTGTCGGGCATGCTCAGTAAGAACCAACTGTCAGTGTTCTAAACGCCAGACTCACAGCTGCTTGGCTTGCCTAATCAGAGGGCCACACCCACACCAGCCCTTTATTCCACTTTAGACAGTCATGGCTTCCCCCAAAGAATCCCGGGAAGTGTAGTTTATGAAGGGTGGTGAGAGGAGACTCCTATTCCCCTGACACAGCTCCAGTGACCAGAGTAGTTTAACACTCAGGGCTCATCTAGATGACTGTAAAATGTGTGACATGATCGCTTTGTGTTTTCATTATTTTTTGGCCGTCCATATAACACCGCGCGCTTTTGTGCATTTTTGCACGGTTAAATCCGCTCCTGCAATACCGCAAATCATACGATTTGCTTTTTTAAACCAGGAATCATCCACTGTACCTTCAGGCACTTGGATGCAATACCGCGGACTTTACAGCTGTGGCTGTTTGATGGATGGTTCTTGGGCGGTTCCCCATATCCCTTCCCTCATTCTCAGCCAATCACGTATTTCCACTGTTGCGCATGTACGTGAATGTCCGGGGAAAGCCTGGGAAAAAGGAACCTATCAGAGCAATGGTGTTGGGGGGGGGGCCTGCAACTTCTACTGTGCAGATGCAAAAAAGCGCATTTGCGCAGAAGCAGCAACAGCGGTTAATTTTTAGCCATCCTGCAAACTGGGCAGCCACTCAGGGTGAGATCTGCAATTGTGGTTGTTTGTAAACTTGTTCAAGGGAGAAAACATCTTTGCCTAACCTCCACCTCCCACCCCTCACCCCCTGCATCAAATGCTCTTCTTGAACATATTGGTCTTTGCTTCCAGGCATCCAGAGTCGAGGGAGAGGGGGGAAGAAGAGAAATAGAGGCTTTCCTCTTGGATTACAGACACTCATGCACCCTTAGTCAATTTCGCTTTCATGCCTGCAAGGCTACTCTCTTTGAGTCTTGTCAGTTTCAACCACAGCCTGCAGGTTCTCCGCAGCCCAGCTGAGCAAAAAAGCATACAGTCACTTTTGCGAAATATTGCAAATACAAGCAAAAAACCCACAGGAATTATTGGCATATAAGTGGTTTGCTAGAGCGTCTCAGCCACCCGCAACCATAGAGATTGGTGGTCTACCTTCCTAGACATGACACATCATTACTTGCTGTTCTGGAGAAATAAGTGGAATTGCAATCATGTGTATCTCCAGAAACGTTAAAGGTAGAAAAGCATACAGTCGGTTTTGCGAAATATCGCAAAGACAAACAAAAATACAAGAATTACAGGCATATAAGTGGTTTGCATGTTTCTTTTATCAGAGGGAACACTGCAAAGCCTGTGCTGGTCGCTTCACTGCTGGTCCCCTCCCCTTCCTCCCCTCTGCCCCTCCCACGGGTCAGGTTCACCTATCCTAAACATGATTGCACAGGAGTAAATCCCATTGAACTCAAAAAGCATGCAAATGATCAAACCTGCCCTCCCCTCCTCCTCCCTCCTATCCCTCGTCGCTTTCCCCTTCCTTCGCCTCTCCTTCCCCCTCCCCCTCCCCTTCCAATCACATTCTTCTACCCTCCACCTTTTGCTCCCCTCCCTCTCCTCTTCCTTTCCCTTCTTCCTTTCTTCCTTTCTCGTTTACCAAATTCTTCCAAGCTACACAGCAAGTGGATTGGACTGTGAAAGACCAACCCAAATTGTGTTTGCATTTTGACAACTTTGTAGGGCAGTACAATATCTCAGAGAGGAGATCAGGTCTCCTGCTCCCCTGGTGCATTACTATAGCTGCTCAATTTCCCTGCTTTTTAAAGTTTGATCGAAATATCTGTGGGCTATAGGTAGGTTCTTAACTGCAAGTTTTTTGCCTATTAGTGAATCAATATATAAACAAAGGGGGATTCTTAAGATACCCGGTTTAACAAGTGCCACTGCAGTTGTGCATTCAGACTAAAAAGTTTATTAGATCAGTGGAGGGCTCTGACAAAAAAACTGAAGAGGCCAAGTGGGCCTCTCCTTCTTTAAGGAAGTGTCACACCCTGTTGCAGCATCTTGAACGACAAACCCCATGATACCTTATGAACAATCCTGCAATGGCCTTTTACAACCAATGAGAGGTCTGGGTCTTGTGATCCCCAATGGCAAAATATGTTGCCAAGGTCATTTCCCCAAAAGAGGGGAAACCGATTGGAGTTCTTCATTGGCTGCAATGCAGGTGATTTATTTTTATTCTTTGGGGGAGGGGTGAAAGGATGGCAAATGTCAGTGGGCTGTATCAGGCTCTTTGAGCATTCTTCATCAGAAACACTGAAATGGCTTTGATTGGTTTTCATGGCAAGCACCAGGCTGCTCACTCCTCCCTAACGGAGTTACGCCTGGAAGAGGTAAGTGTCCCGCAATCCCCCCCCCCAAAAAAACTGGTTTAGTAGTTGTCTTATATTGTACAAGCAACTGGGTTGCTGCCTTCTGTTTGGGCTTCTAGCACCAGAGTGTAACTGATTTGGAAGAGATGAAGTTGATAAGGTGCTCTGTTTAAAACTTTTTCTGTTGAGCTTGATGGGAAATGATCAGCTTTGGCTTCCGCTCACTTCGTCCCCCCCTTTGCACAAACTGTCTGTCTTGGATCCTGAAATAAGTTAAGAAAGTTCATGGAAGGCAAATTTGCCGTTCTCTTCTCACCCTGTCACCGCAGCCTCCTGTGACCCCCCAAGCCTCCTTGGAGGGTCAGGGGCCCCTCCTAAACATTGTGGAATATGATGGTGGTGGTAGGCTGCTGAAAGAAGAAAGGGATGGGAAATTGCATTTCCTTGAACTTAGGATCCATGCCTGATTTAGGGTGATTTCCCTTTTCCCACAGGCAGCCCTTCCACCCTATCCCATATTCTTCCCTTATACCCTCTTGTTCAGGAGGCCCTCCCTAACTCTCCAGAGGCATTTTTAGGTGGCTTGGGAGTCTGCTGAAGGTAGGAAGAGAGACAACATTGTCCTTCCATGAACTTCCTTTAGTTAATGTTTCTTAGGATCCAAGCTGCTCACTACCACCACCCCAAAACACTGAAGGCTTCATATACTAAATCAGAGACCAATGGCCCATCTAGCTCACTGGCAGCAGCTTTTCAGGGTTTCAGGCAGGAGTCTACCACTGAGTTATACCCACATACACAGCATCACACTGAACATTGCAACAGGGAGAAAATATGTGTGGGGTGTTGGTTGTATGCAAAGATACAGTGTAATGTACTGATTAGAGGGGCTTGGAACGAAATCCCTGCTCATACACTGGGTTTCTGAGGAAGTCACCATCGCTCAGTCCTGCCAACTCTATGGGGGTGTTGTGAGCCAATAAATCAATGACATGGAGCAACTGGATTGAAGGATTGGATACAAATTAAACAAAATCACCCTGTGACTTAAAAGAAGGTCTGGATATGCCCTTACTATGAGTGCTTTCAGCTGCCTTGGGAGGAAAAAGTCAAATTCTACTCTTGACAGTTCCTGAGTGTGTTTATTGTGTTGTCACAGAAACTGCCTAAATTCATCCAAAGAAATCTTTAGCCTACCTCTGTGCTTCAGTGTTCATACCAATCAATAGCACATGCCAAAGTGTATTCTTCCTCACTCTCTAGCCTTTCTGAACAATGTCTTCAAAGTCTGCAGAACTGATTCACCCTCCTTTTTGTCTGTGTTAGGGAAATCTTAACTGCTCAGGCCAATGTTGCTAAGTTCTTTTCTACTTTTGGAAACATTAGCTACTTTAAGTAAGCAAGCAGGCATTCATGAGCAGCTAAAACCAAACACTTTCCCCCTGGATGTATACTACCTTTAGTCTCTGGCAAAAGTTCATTTTCATATGTGAATGCCTTAAAAGATTTCCCATTTGCTTTGGTTTCCTCATGAGCTGAATTCTGATGTAATGTCGCATTACCTGATCAAGTAATATTTGTGTTTTATTTGACCATTATGCCTTGTCTGCCTTGCCAGTTTGTTTGTTTTTTATTTGCAAAAAATGTCTATACTGCTAGCATTAAGAAAAAAATATGGTTATGAACAGCATACAATCAGCAATAAAATTACATTCATAAAACAAATTACAAATCAGTAGATCAGCTGAATATGTCAACGTAACTGGATCACTTCTCTGGGAAAGCCTGAATTAACAGATGTGTTTTAAGCATGCACCTAAATGATAATACTGTAGGTGCCTTTATGATTTTCAATGGGAGTGCATATCAGTTCCTTGTTATTAACAAGTTAAAGGCCAGTGAAATGTCCTGGATGGGTATTTGGAGAAGAGGGTTCCCTTTTCTACTGCCACTCCCACACTCAGCATTCCCACTCCCTCTGCCTCTTACAATCAGAAACCTCACTTTGGAAACAGAGAGCAGATAGGGAGTGAAGTGCTTCAAAGGATTCCATTCTTCTCCCCATCCAAAGGCAGGTCCTCATGTTGGAAGGAGGGGGGATTAATAATTGTATTTCCAGTGCTTGGTTTCTCCAGCCTAGGATCTGGCTTCTCTCCCTCCTGCAAGCTGGCTGCCTACCATCTGTCAACCGATATGATGAGACAAACCATTTAACTGGCTAAATAATAAACCAATAAAGCAAGCAATTGAGTGAGAACCCTAGTTTCAAAATTCACTAAATAATCTAGCAACTTTGAATCTTTCCATTTGGGCTTTTGAATTAGCTGAACTTGACAGGTATGATGTAGCTGCCGTGGACTTTTGCATTGGTCTAACACTGAACTGGTGGAGCTCTCACCGAGCACTGTTACCTTTGGATAGAAAACAATACATTAATAGCAAATACAGTGATTCCTCCCTATGCCCCACCCAGGAACTCAGCCTCTTTCAGTCATTGTGTGCTAGATCAGAACGCAAATGCCCTTTCTCTAGCATTGGTGCTTTGTTTCTAGACCCTTAGGAAGGGCCACCTTTTCCCCTTCTGAAGCGGTTGGTATCCTGGCAGCAGGCTGGCTAATTCATAGGCCAGAAGGAATTTATGGCACAGATAACATGCTTCTTGTGCTTTTGCTGTCCTTTCTGTTGTCAATGTCATTGATGCCTGGAACGGAATATCTTTGGTGGTAACCTCTTAAAACACTCATGCAGTCAAGTGGCCAGAATATTCAAGATTTACTTTTGGTATTTCATATTTCTTTGCTGCTTTTATTGTTACTTTTTGTCCTGGGCCTTTGGGATAGGATGAGACATCAGGTTGTATTCAACTAAGTTGCACTTAAAGTAGAACCACTGAAATTAATGAACCGAAGTTTAAATTTAATGAATTGCCTTCAAGTCAATTCTGATTTATGGCGACCCTATGAATAGGGTTTTCATGGTAAGAGGTATTCAGAGGTGGTTTACCATTGCCTTCCTCTGAGGCTGAGAGGCAGTGACTGGCCCAAGGTCACCCAGTGAGCTTCATGGCTGTGTGGGGATTCGAACCCTGGTCTCCCAGGTCATAGTCCAACACTCTAACCACTGCGCCACACTTGCTCTCTAAGTTAGTCATGTCTAATAACTTCAGCGGGTCTGCTCTGAATAGGACTAGTGTTAAATATCAGCTATACGCTCAAATGGCTTTTAAAAATTTGTTTACCTGTGTGCAAAAATTATCCTGGTCCAGTTGCCAAAACCCCTTTGGGTAATAAGCAGGACATTTAAAAAAAAAAACTGAGAGGACATTGAAGAATGGTTTACTTACAACATTGTATTCTTATAGCGTGTGTGTCTGTAAAGAAGGCTCTGGGAATATCAGGTTTCTGCTGCCTTTAAAAAATGTTTCCCAGCCAAAGCAATGATCTGCCAGACATTTCTCCTACACAAAGGAGAAATGGAATTACAACATTTATTATTAACTTTGCTTCCTGATGCTTCAAGACTGGAATGTAAAACATTGCAGAAAATCTCACAAAAAAGGGTTCTGCTCTGGTCAAGTTGTTAGCAGTATAGTCCTCTTTTTCAGAGCAAGATTGTTCCCCTGGTGCTAATGTAAGTGAGTAGAGTTCTTCTGTGTGTGCATGCAGCAGGCTGGTGTGTTTCCAAGACTGAACTTGAGAAGTGGAGATGCCCAGGTTAATTGGTTAGGAAGGTGGCTGCTTTAAATGGGCACTGTCACTTACCATAGATAGACACAGACTACTGGGAACTTCTCCTGCACAAGCCCAATTGCATTTAATGGAATTCTCATTCACTTTTCATCGTCTTATTTCTTCCTGAAGTAAGATGTGTGCACAAAGCCAGATAATCATGTGTCCTGTTAAAACACCACAATTCTGGTTTATGATACTATAAAAAGTAGTAATTTTTTCCTGTTCTGTAAATGGAAGGTATGTGTGTGTGTGTGTGGGGGGGGCTTTTCATGTGCCTCTTTGTGCAATGAGGACTACTCTGAATCCAAATTGCAGGATTTCCACTGATAGAACCTCAAATGTGTTGAGGGCCAAACAACATGTGATGCCAGTATCATGCAATTAGCAAATGCATGATGGCATTTTTAAAAGCAAACTGCAGCTACAGAGGGCATGATCCCTAATGAAACCGTGGGAGGCAATGGGTTAAAGCCCACCTACCCTCCATGCCAGGTTCCAATCCAGATCAGCTCCCACTCTTACACCTGCAATTTATTTAAAAGCCAGTCGTTCAGTCACTGCATGATTACCATTTTATCCACTTTGGCCCCAAGTTTCCCAATTATTCTGCTAGAGTGTGCTCCCCAGCGATTTGCATAAATGTGATTAAATGGCAAAATAGCAGTGAGCAACCTTCATTCCAATATAGAATCCATTTAGATGTGTTGGATTATTTATCTGGACGTATAAACCAAATCTGAAGTTTTGGATATCCAGTCCTTGACAATTATAGATATAAGCGGAAGGTACATCAAGCAAATCTCATCGTGACTGTCTTCCACCTGGAAACCTATGCCCTTACTGTGGGAGGCTGTGTGGATTTAGAATTGGCCTCTACCGTCACTTACGGACCCACCGTTAAATACCTTATCTCGGAAGTCAATCTTACTTGGCCACGAGTGATCGCCAATGAATGACCATTTTATCCACTTTGGCCCCAAGTTTTCCAATTATCCTGCTAGAGTGTGCTCCCCAGAGATTTGCATAAATGTGGTTAAATGGCAAAACAGCAGTGAGCAACTTTCATTCATTCCAATTTAGAACCATTTAGATGTGTCGGATTATTTATCTGGATGTGGAAACCAAATCTGAAGGTTTAGATATCCAAAATCAGTCTTTGACAATTATAGATATATATTCCTAGCCCTTACTATTAGTGCATATCAGTAATATCATCAGTGTACTCCAAGGCCTTGAAGCCTTTGCAAAGGCACCAGCCTGCACAATGCAGATAAAAAAAGCTTTTCTCACACTAATACTACATCAACTGTGCAGACTGCAGACCCCACAAAAGTCCTTAATCCCTCTGTGCAGATGTTCAGAAGAATAACTGTAACTATAGTCTCCATATCAGATCCAAAGTAATCTGGAATTTATGTTCAGTAGCGCCTTTTGTGGAGATTGAGGCCTGTGTGGCATAGATTATGCCCTCCCAGCTGGCCCCTGAGGATGGCTTTTTGGGGCCAGAGAAATTTACACTGCATAGGCCACAGCTTTTGCAGAAGCTTTCTAATTCCTTGGTACCTAGAATTCTCTGCGGTGGTTCATCCACAAGGTTGCTAAGCCCTAGGGAATGTTGTAGACTTGGTCAGAATTCTGAAGTTTGGGATATCCAAAACCAGTCCTTGACAATTATAGATATATATTCCTAGCCCTTGCATATCAGTAATATCATCAGTGTACTCCAAGATTCAAGTAAATACCCCCAAATTGACCTCAGACACCAAAATCTACAGCCCAATTGTGGATTTCCTGGTACTTGACTGCTTTGTACATCCTTGATTTCTTACACAGCTTTTTTTCTGTGTAAAAAAAAGTATAAATGGCAAACAGGCATACAAGTTTGCCCCATGCATATATACTTTATTGATTTATTTCCTTATTTATAGTGGTAAATGCACCCTTCATCATATTAATCCTAGGGTAAGATACAGTACAATGCATACCTGAACCAAGTAGGCCAACAGGACATGAAATACCTTAAAAAAGACATAAACACATACACAACAACTCTAAAAAATAATTCATTATGCATCAGGTGATACATTGGCAGCAACTGACTACCATAACTACCCC
Source organism: Rhineura floridana (assembly GCF_030035675.1). Lineage (NCBI taxonomy): Eukaryota > Metazoa > Chordata > Lepidosauria > Squamata > Rhineuridae > Rhineura > Rhineura floridana. Next base: position 147,039,791 of record NC_084484.1, on the reverse strand, counting down.
TTGCCGAAAGCCTGAACTACACATGTACACATGCTTTTGCTACACAAGGCTGATACCCATGTAGGAAAGGCATCCATGTTTGAAAACAATACATTAACCCACAGAAACAGTAAACTAGGGGCTTGTCCACACCGGAGTTTGTTGCTATTTACGTTCCCATTTAATTTGCATCACCCACATAATGTTACCCTGTAAATTTGGGTTTACCTGATAATGTAAATAATCCAATTAATTTGGGGGAAATCAGGCTCTAAACTGCTCCACTTGGGATTGCCGACAATTTTTTTTGATGTTTTGGGGTGGGTGGATCAATTGTCAGTTTCTGCTACTCCCCTTTCCACACTCATTGCTTCCTCCATGCTTTCATTTCTTTTCCTGCCTGTGTGCATGCACTGTTGGTATTTAATTGGCATAATAGAACCAACAAATTAGAAGGTAAGGACAAACACAAAAGGGAATGCCTTCTGGTATGAAAGGGAAAGACTGAAGTTGTTCTTCATACACAAATTTATTTATTTTATTGATTTATTAAATTTATATTCTGCCCTTCTTCCCAGAAAACACTCTAAAACATCTTTTAAACAAATGACTTGAAAACATATTAAAACAAAACATCTTTAAAAACATATTAAAACAAAACATTCTAAAAATATCTTTTTTGAAAAAACAGCTTTTAAAACGTTGAAAAAAGCAATTCCAGCACAGAAGCAGCCTGGGATAAGGTCTCTACTTAAAAGGCTTGTTGAAAGAGGATGGTCTTCAATAGGTGCCGAAAAGCTAATAGAGATGGTGTCTGTCTAATATTTAAGAAGAGAGAATTCCAAAAGGTAGGTGCTACAACACTAAAGGTCTGCTACATATGTTGTGCAGAAAGGACCTCTTGGTAAGATGGTATCTGCAGGAGGCCCTCACCTGCAGAGTCCAGTGATAGCTTGGGTATATAAGGGGTAAGATGGTCTTTCAGGTATCCTGGTCTGTCTAGAGCTTTGTACACCACAACCAGAATCTTGAACTTGGCCCAGTAGCTAACGGGCAGCCAGTGCAATTCTTTCAGCAGCTGATTCAGATACGCAGGTGTGGACTAGTCTGGTCTAGTTCAAAAGGGGAAAACATGGATAAACATAAAAAGCTGCCTTCAGCCAATGCTGTCTTGATAGAGGAAAACTTATACAACTTGGTGCCCTCCAATTGCCATCAGTCCCAGCTGTAGTTCAGCAACATCTGGAGGTCAAAAGTTCCCCACACCTTGGTTAAGCACTCTAGAAATAATAAATGGTGGTGGCAACGGAAGCCTTGGTTAGAACAAAGCACTTGTCGAGAACAGTTCTCTTTCCTCATTTTGCCTTTGCTTTGCATGCTTCTCTAGAGCCGTGTGTGTTTGTGTCTCAGAACCAGCCTTTTCCCAACATAAACAGATGCAAACTCAGCATACGCTCCTCCTCTGTACTCCCTTGTTACCTTTGCTACGTTTACCTGTCAGAAGCAGTTGTTGTGTGTGCCTTCCCCATCTGTAGCCCTGCACGTGCTATTTAGCTTAGCAAGACAAACCTGTGTCTTTGATCCTCCTCTTGCATCTTGTGTACCAAGAGCCAGAGAGGTGTCACTGTCTGTCCTGGATTACTCCAGGCAGTGGGAAGTCTTGGAAAGTGGGCCAAGGAGGCAGTTGGTGAGGAGATGGGGAGTGGAGGGAAGGGAGAGGAAGGGAGCATGTTGAGTTTCTCAGCAGGGAAGATGGGAAGCTCCTTCTCACATCTGTGCACCTACTAAATCTGTCATTGCAGGCATATATTAAAAATGATATCCTGGGTAAATGAAGTATGTTATCTTGGTGCCTCTTTCTTTACAGGTCTAGTGAGTCCTCTGGAGGTGTTCATGAACACAAGGAGTGTAGAAGTTGCTCGAGGCCAAACTGCGGTCCTGCCCTGTACCTTCACCACCAGTGCTGCGCTCAATAACCTTAATGTCATCTGGATGGTCATTCCACTCTCCAATGCCAATCAACCTGAACAGGTACCAAACCCTTAGTGGAAATACAGAATCTCTTGCCTCGTTTCCCCCCCTTTCTTTCTTGGTTTAATTTAAGGTATGTTTATTTAAAGAATTGTTATTCTGCTCCTCAGTGCAAAAAAAAGAAAGAAAAGAAAAGGCTAATAGAATGGCTTACAAATTAATCTAAATAAGAGAGGGCCTGCCCTTGGGTTTGCAATCTAGGGTTTATGTTCTGAAAATATGGCAGGTGGCCAGACAATAGCCACAGATGCTTTTTGTTGTAATGTGTGAGTGGTCAAACATGAACCTGAGAAATATGTCTTGACAAAGCTCTGGGAAGGTTCTCTACTTTGTGTTTCTTAGACTTGTATCTTAAATATTTGTTTTTTGGATATCTTCTGCCTATTTGCTTATGAGCATTTTGAGGACATAAGAAAAAATGGCCCTTACAGGTGCTTGACATGGCAGATACCTGGAGTAACTGGGCTGGTAGACATGGAGGCACAAAGGGATAGTGTCGGCAATGATTTCCTTAGATTTTTTCATAAACCACTTAGAGGTCTTTACATTCAAGCGGTATAGTCAGGGATAATTAACATTGTGCTCTGCAGATATTATTGGACTCCAGTTCCCATCAGCCCCAGCCAGCTGGGCCAATGGTCAGAGGTAACGGGAGTTGGAGTCCAGGGACTTCTGGAGGGCACCACATTGGCTATCCATGCCCTAGACTGTAGGAGCTCAGAAGACAGAGGAACTTCACAATACACAGTGGGCCTTCTAGCCTAAGCCCTTTGGTGCCTAACAGACCCTTTGTTGTTGCTAAGGGAGAAGAGCATATACAGTGACTTATAACTCTCTCGATATAACATCCAGATTATCAGGTATAATACAATGCTGATTAGTGAAAGGGCCTAACTCTGGAAAAAGGTGTGTGGCGGGGGGTGGAGGGTGGGAATCATTTAGTTGTTGCATTAATTTTTGTTCCTTTATTCATTTATTTGCTTTCCATTCTGTTTCATAACTGATTTGGAGCTAGTTTATTCATTTTCATTATTCCTTTTTGCTTTTGATGGGAGACACAGCCAGTTTTCTGCTGCTTTTAGCTTTGATGCTTTCCAACAACATGCTTTCCTACTTGTAGGAAATAAAATGAATTCCAAATGAAAATCTAGTTATTTCTCATTTGTTTACATTGGAGTCTTTCTGGAACAGCTTGTACAGGTCATAGAAAGGTTATGGGGAGAAGGGGAAGAGAGGGAGCAGTTAGGCTCTGACTAGGAGTCTTTTTTTTAATTTAACCACACTTGCCAAATTTCAGACAGATAGGACAAAAGGTCTCAATTTTACAGGCAATTAATTTGTTTCATTTTCATTCATTTTTAAAATGAATGCACACTCCTCCGGAACAGGCTTTTTCTCACTGTCATACTAAATAATTAATAATTAAATACCTAAGAAAATCAGTCTAAATAGATTTAAATAAAATCATACACACAAACACACACCATTGTCGGTAAAAATGCTGCTTTTTGTTTTTGTCGTGGTTTATCAAAACGTATGACACAAACAATTGTAAAACACCACACAAAAATGAATCTTGATGCAATTGTGCATACGAATGCATCAAGACTGCCCAGTGTTGTATTAAAGCACTCCTGAACATCATGATTATGTGTGTGGGGCTGGCTGTGAAGGAACTAAAAACTGCAGGAAACTGACCATGTTCAATGCTCTGTACAAAATATGAAAATAAAAAATTTAAACAGAGGAGGATTCCTCATGCATTTGTTCCACTTTGGAAACCAGACTATGTATTTCAGAACTCCAAAATCAAGAGGAAGGAGATACGAAAACATCCCTGCTTATAAGTCTCTTTGTAACATTCTTGTAAACAGAAAGACATAAAATAGACTAGGTCTGATTCTTCCCTTTAGGGAAACATTTCATTGTAGTTTCTGTGTATCATTTAAATCTAATGTGCAAATACTTCTCCATGGTAGCAAATGTAGAAATGGAGTGCATAGTAAGTACCCAAGCAGTCCTTATAGCTTATTCTAGGCTCAAAACACAATTGTTGTATTTTAATTGCACTAAAACCACAGGGCACTGAAGCGTGTGTATGAGTGAAAAGTCCTTATTAAACCATTATTTTGCTTGAGGAGGTCATGTCTTTTCCCCCCCAGGTTATTATTTACCAGGGAGGTCAGATTTTTGATGTTGCACCCCAGTTTTATGGGCGAGTGGGGTTTGCCATGACGATGCCAGCCACTAGTGCCTCCATCTTCATCAACAACACCCAGCTCTCAGACACCGGGACTTATCAATGTTTGGTCACCAATCTCCCAGACCGAGGCAGCCGGAATATTGGAGTCATCGGGCTTAACGTCTTGGGTATGTGCTTTGCTCTAGTAGTCCAACCCCTCTAAGCCAGGAAAAGCCAGACATGGAATACTCTTTTTTCCTTGACACTTGAAACATTGTCTGCCGCACAACAGCATTCAGCATGGGACAAGTGAAGGCACAGATGGGGCAGAAGGTTCAGCTGTGTGAATGCCAAACTAACTTCAGATTGTGGGTGGTTAGATTGGCAATGGAGGCCAGGAGTGTCAGCCTGAAAACGAGACAAGGCGCACATGGCGGAAACTCCCCCTCTCCTTCCCACACTGTAGCAATCATTGGGAAGTCCTAATTTGGTTGTTGCATAGAAGAGAGAATTTCACTTCAAGTGACTTTTCTCATTGTAGCGCAGACGGTGACAGGAAAAAATGCATCCTGCCGATCTTTTCCTCCTATGTCACTGTCACGATTAGGTAAAGAAGTCTAATCAGCATAGAGACCAAGCAAACCTGTGCTCCCTTTGCTCTCATAGTCACCAGCTCCCAAGGTTTCTGCTCCTGTCATGGCTCACCAGGGGTCTGCTCTTGGCTATGAGGAGCAAAGATTCAGGGAGCTGTCTGTCAGCCCAGGAGAAGGTTGAGTTCCAGGGAAGGCAGATCAGGATCTGCAGAACAAGAGGCAGGCATAAAGTCAATTTAGACAGGGGCCACAAACTGAGACAGCAGTCAGGAGGAAATGGAACAGGAGGAGGAGCGGGCCAGGGTCCTCACAAATCAGACATGTTACAGATTGTGGAGCTGGCTCTGAGGCTCAGGTATGAAGGGGCTGGGTGTGTTTGGATTGGCCCTAGGGGCCAGCTGACTGCGGCTGCACCCTATGAAGTGCTCTTGAAGCCTAGTTTACCAGGCTGTAAGCTGGGGGCGGGAACCTCTTTCAACCCATGGCTGGATTCATACCCGGCCAACCTTCTGAGGGCTAAGTTGGTGGGGCTAAAATGTTCCTAGGACATTAGGGATTTTGTTTTTTGCCTCAGCCAGCCTTCACTTCCCTCACATCAACTGGACTGTTTACTAGAGCTGGGTGCAGCCTTCTTCAAACCTTTATTTCCAATGGATGGATGGGACTCACTGACATCCATGGAGGGGAAAGAAAGTCATTTGCTTTATGGTGTGTAATGTATGTAATGGCCTGTTTTATGTATTTTTCTATTTTTTTTAAAAAAAATCCTTCCTTCCACATAGCAGCCCTCTGACCACCTTAGAGTGCTATATGTTTACAAAGTACCTCCCCCGCCCCCCAAAAAAGGTCTGGCCACCTGTCCAAACATAGGCCCCCACCTTCAAGTGGTTATTCTTTTCCCCAACCAACCAAAGCCATCACCCTGGAAATATTCAAATCTGTCCTACTATTTGTAAACTTTCTTTGCTGTGGGTTTCCCTTCCCCAGTATTCATCGGTTTATGAGCATTCTATGACATCACAACAGCTCGGTCAACAGCTGGGGAGGCTTCTCTGGCCACTTCCACAGAATCCTTTATTGCATGGGGCTGAGCAAAAATGTCCTAAAATGGTAGCTGTGCATGTGGGCCACTGTTTTTTCTCCTCAGAATGATGGTACATTACGATGTTGCATTCTAAGGAATTAAACATGCTGGTTGGCAGCAGTAAAAAGTTGGGAGAGCCCCAGTGAGTTTCTCCCCTGTCTTCTTCACACTTACCCTCCACCAATTTCAGACTAAATTTTCAGAATATGGAAAGTTCACTCCACTCTTGATAACTGCAGGTACAGTCAACAGCAATAGATATAAAAGAAATGTGGGGATATATGTCTGTGGTCCATTTTTGTTATGCCACTATCATTATTTCTTTGTATTTGGTGCTTCCAAGGATATAGTACCTTCTTTTCCCAGTAGTTGTGCTATCTTTTTGCGAAGGGAATAATGTGAAACCTTCCACCTCCATCCAGATAGCAGAATTTGGCTCACAGCAAAAAGTTTTAATGATATCTTTATTGTGTTAGCTGGTAGGGAGCTACAGATATTGTTCTTCCCCACAAAGGACGCTAATCGAAGATGGCCACAATTAAGTCAGCAGTTATGACTGAGCTGGCTCGACAGCTGCAAAAGCCTTAGCAGGTGACCTTGCCTGTTGCTTCCTCAGGCAAGCTGTTCTTCAGCTATCTGTATCGTTTGTCTTCTCAGCCTGCCTTTTTTGCTTTTTAAAAATGGTCCATACTCCAGGGCTAACACTCTATACTGGTCACAAAAATATAGACAGACAGAGAGAAAAACTGCTCATCCATTGAACACAGCTCCTGCTTTGCCATCTTTTCTTGTTGTAGTTCCGCCATCTGCCCCAGTCTGCAGAATTCAGGGCTCTTTGAACATTGGCAGTGACATTACATTGACCTGCAATTCAGAAGAAGGCATCCCGCATCCAACCTACTACTGGGAAAGACTGAACAGTGCTCCCAAGTTGCCTCCGACAGCCACACAAGGTGACCATTGCATTCCCACCTTTTTATTTTCCATTGCGGTTTGTCTAGTTTTTCCTTTGCCAGTGAGGTCACAATTTTATGCGGTTTGTCCCAAATTGCTGCCTGATTGCCTACATTTGAAAAGAAAAAAAACCCCAGCAGATCCAAGGAAGTCATAGAGGAGAGGAAAACATGTAATGTTGTTATGATGAGTGCAAAAGCTCTATAAAAATAACAAATAAGGAGGAAATACTCTGTCCAGTATAATGAAAGCAACTGAGCCTATAGATCACTGGGTGCCCTCTAGTGGAAATTCCAATTATGTTTAAAATGGATACACACCTTAGTGCAGGGGTGGTGAAACTTTTGGGAAAAGCGAAAGTACACTGTAGCTCCCCATGAGGCAGTATAGTTTTGTCTTTAGCCTGTTGAGCCTGGGAGTGCAGTGCAAAAGAGGCAGGCCTGAGTGCAAGGGTGATGCTATGCCATAGTAGTTTGCTTGCAGAACAGTGCTGCAGCTTAGCTATCCTTACTTTAGATATGCATGTTTCATGCCCATTGGAGATGTGAATTAATGAGCCTTCTAAATCTTCATCCCTTGTATTGATGCTGGTGGTGCCAGTCTAGTCTCTGAGTGAAAACAAGTTGACAGACACTGAAAGTGTCTTGCAAAGCGTGCGCAGTGAATTTGAGCACATGGGTGAAACAGTGATGGGATCAATGCAAAAGCAACCATGTCTTGATTGTTTAATATGGGATTTTTATTATTATTTCAATTTCTTACTCGCCCTTCACCACAAAGTCCCAGGGTGGGCTACAGCAATTTAAAATTCAATATTAAAAATAGTTTGAAACAAATGACGGTCACAGGAATTCCCGTGCAGCAGTCCATACACATCACCACCAGTTAGTCGTCTGAAGTTAACAAGTGTGCTTCAGTTCCTTGTAAGAACAAGAGTTAGCTTGTTGATGGCCTTTGATGGTTATCTTGCTTTATTCTCTTGGTCCTAAACTCTTGCATGTGTAAAAAATCATAATCTTTAAGAAGAAAATGTCCATTGTAAGCTCCTTAAACACTAATCTTATCTGTGTTGAATGCTTTCATCTGAAGGTTATTTTCTAATTTATCTCTTAATAGTCTTGCAATAGAATTTATGATTTGCTGGATTTGCCTTTTCAAGGCTCTGGTTGAATTGCTGTCTTTCTCTCTACTACCACCCCTTCCATCACTAATTTAATTTAGATCTTTTTCTTCCCTCCCATCTAGACCAAGTTCAGGGAACAGTCATTCTTCGCAACATTAGCACTGCATCATCAGGACGTTACCAGTGTGTGGCTTCTAATGTCATTGGAAGCAGCACCTGTTCTCTTGAAATTCAAGTAATTGCACGTAAGTCAATTTAAATGAGGGACTTGGAATGGGTTGTCTTGTACAATTCAGCCTAATGTCTTATTGTCCATCAAAGGTTAACTCACAAGTTAGATGTGGGCATGACATTATTTCCTGCAGAAGCAGTGCATTGCCCTCCCTGCTCCAACCCCATAGTACCTCTGTCTTTAAGCTATTTCATTCATTACACAGGTAACGGGAAAAGCAAAGGCATGAGTGTCTTCATTCTGTATTCCCAATCTCCGCTGTAATGTGAGAAACAACAGTAATCGATCTTGTTTTCAGTAAGATCTGTAAGCTTCTCCCCAGACTCACTAGTCTTATCATGAATGAGATCCTTGAGCCCCATTTTTTTATGTTGTTGAAACAGATCGGCGAAAAGCAAAAGTACGTATTCTGTAATTAATGGAACTTCTCTGTATGTTTGGGAGTTTACAGTTAGGAATGAAGCTTCTGCTGGTCCCGCACAATAGATATTTCAGATGCAAATATTTGAAATTGAAAACGGATATTGGAGCAGACCACTTTCATTGCATAAGAAACTGGATTGCCCACCACATACATCATTTGATCCTGCTACAAAAAGTTTTGAAAAACAGCATTTTTTTTTAATGAAAGCTACTGCTTCTAAAAATAATCTGAGAAATTCAATGTAGTAAAGGCAGAGTGTTTTTCCTGCAAGCCAGACTAGACCACGGATGATCCATCATTGGACCTCCCCATGTAATTTTTTTCTCTTAAAAGCAGTGTGTGTGTGTGTGGTGATTTAAATCTGGGTGGGAGGGCTCTAAGCCTTCCTCCCAAATTGTGGACCACATCCAAATGGACACCTGCATGCAGGTGCCCATTGTGCCCATATGGTTTTCCTTCTGCAGTTAATAGCTGCTCTGGCGTGTATGTGTCTATGTGTGTGCTTGTTGGATGAGCACTGCAACACAAGGGATAGACTCCCTCCCCTGCACCACAGCCCCAGTGCAAATGGATAGGCCTCACAGCTGCTTTCAAAAGAAAACAACATGCAGAAATCCAATCCCAACTCTTCTTTGTAACATCTAGGTTGGCCCTCAGAGTTGAGACCTCTGATATATCTGGGAAGCCATTCACTTTATTTGCCCATTCCCATAATATCCCAGCCCTTCAGGCATGTGCAAAGGCCCTAGGCATGCTAGGCCTTTTGTTTGTGCTTGAGAGTGGATGGAACCAGTCCACTCTGCCAAAACAAACCAGGCAGGATGAATTCTGGAATGCACTCCTGAATGTACATATCCAAAGGCCTCTAGCGTGGCAAGAATTTGAGGAAATAGTGACCCACCACCATTCTGCATCAAAGGCATCAAGAGTATATGAGGCAGCATCTTAGCACATTCTGAGCAAATCCCTGAGCTGCACTCAGCTGCCACATCTCCATGCCATAAATTTCCAGAATATGATGGGTCCTGGGAAAAGACAAACTCCTTACTACACAGAGCTCTCTGGTCTATATTTGAATGGGCCAAGAATCCACTGTAATGCCGAAGGTCTGGTTCCATTCTGAAAATGCTTCTTCTCTAGCTGTCTCCTAGGGTCCCAGACTGGATAGTAGTTGGCTGGTGTGATGGAGTGATAATTTTAGGTGATATAAGGTATCGAGCTAGAAAATACTACCAGTCTCTCCAGATGCTCAAAACTTGTTGAGGCTCAGTTGAACTTGCTCCACATCTATTTACTACTCAGAATTCTTATGTCTTCCATGTTCCATGCAGCCCATCCCCGGAGCATTGGCCTGATTGCTGGAGCTGCAGCTGCAGGGGTAGTTGTGCTCATTGTCTGCATTGTTGCAGTGGCTGTGACACTCTTTTACTGGAAGAACAAACACAAGGAGGAAGAGGAGGAGGAGATTCCCAATGAGATAAGGTTTGGCATTTGAAGTGACATTTCTCTGTCCCTTCCTTCCCCTGCTGTCAAAGCAGGGATGTCACAGTTTAAGCTATAGAAGGTGGAGGGTAGATCCCATAATTTATTTCCAGCTGAGCTGCAAGGAAGCTTCCTCTATCTCAGTCATAGTAAGATTTTAGCATACAGTAATCTCATTCCTGATCCTTTCATTAGTGGTAGTGACCTGGCCATTAAATACAAGGTCAGCTGCACCCATAATGTCTTATGTTACCAGGAGTGGCATGTGAACAGATTCACCATTCCTGGTAATATAAGAATTGATCAGTAGTGGGAGTCAAAGGCAAGTGTTGGACTATTTGGGAAGGATCCCCATTTACATACCCATTTCCCACAAGACGCAAAAGGCTCCCAGGAGTGCATGACCAGCATTGCTCATTTCTACCATCCTTTGTAAGTCATCATTATGTTCTGTCAGATCTCAACCCTAACAATCTGATGCTGAGATACAAGCACAGAAATTGGAAATGTAAGATTTAAGGAGATCACAGTTGTGACATCATTCAGACAAACCTGGCATCGTGGTGTGAATTAGTTGCTTTTTTCCATGCACCCCACCAGTGCAAGCTGAGGGAATGTTTTTGTTCATGCTAGGGATGGGGGTGTTGAGAACAGAGCACAAATACAGTAGTAATAATGGCCTCCTGTTTCCCTAGGGAGGATGATCTGCCACCCAAATGCTCTTCATCCACAAAAGCATTCCACGGTGATGCTTCCTCATCAGAGAATGACACTCTCACTTCATCCAACACGTACAACAGCCAATACTGGAATGACCCCAAAGCAAACCATGCCACAGACTCCTTCAGTCGCCTCCACAATGATGCACGCCAGTCCTTTTCCCGCTGTGGAAGCACCAATGCCCGCTCTGTCTACGCCAATGGAGGCCACTCAGCTCCCCCTCCACCCAAGACATTGGTGGTAACAACCAATACAGCCCCCTCTCCACAGGAGATGGCTAGAAGCAATGGCTCAGTGAGCCGGAAGCCAAGACCCCAGCACACTCGCTCCTATGCTGTGAGCCAGGCAACGCTGGAGAGGATAGGTGCGGTGCCTGTCATGGTGCCAGTGCAGAGCCGAGCTGGCTCTTTGGTGTAGGAAGTGGGTGTGGTTCTAGGGAAAACAAGAACCTGTTGTTGCACTGAGTGGGGGGTGAAGACTTGGCCAAAACAAAGAGACCCTCCTCTTCCTCCCTGAAATGCATTGAAGGGGATGATCAAGCCTCTCCTCTGTGCTCTTTCCCCCACCCCAGTCACTCCCCACTGGTGTGATGGTTCCCCCTTGGCTTTCCAACCCTTTATGATCTCAGGGGGCTCCTCAGCTGTGGCTTGGTGTGCCAAGGCCAAATGGAGGGGCACACAAGGTGTCACAGGGGGCTGCTGCTGCACTTGGTTTCTAAGCTCTACCTAACATGAATGGGGAGATGTTACCCCCGAGGATGGCGAGTGAGGTGGGGTTTAGAGAGCCAACAGTCAATGGATGGGCCATTAGAGGGGAAGACCCAACCGCCTTAAGGATGGCACATTGGCTGCTTGGCTCAAAATGGATAATGTAGTTGGGGAGAAGTGGCGAAATGCTGGTCTCAGAAGAACAAGTCAGGGAGAGAGTCACAAGACAGGTGAAGGGAGGAGGGGCAGAATGGGAATTGGTCTGAGAGCTATATTTTATTCTTTCGTTTGTTCTTTCCATCCCTCTCCTGCTTTTCCTCTTTCCCAAACTGAATGTTCTGTAACCCGCTTGCCCCAACCTTGCACTAGTTTTTTGGATGCTTCCAGCATCGCCTTGTCACCTCCATGGAAACTCTTTGAGTGCCACCTTGGCATTGTTCCCAGATGAGCTGCTTGGTGCCAGAATGTGCTGCTGCTGTTTTGCTGTTGTTGAGAGGAGGAATTTCTGAGGGAGGGAATGGCGTGGGGCAGAAAGCTGAAGCCTCCATTGCTTATACAAAGCTGTGCTGTGTTTTCCAGGTGCGGGGCTGACATTTTTCAAACAGCTGGGCTTTGACGCATTTGCATGGCAGGGTCCTGTCCCCTTAATAGGGCTATTTGGGGCTGGCTTGCATGGCCAGGCTGACTGTTGAATTCACACATTTGAGGCTTCATATTTAACCTTCCTTTTATTGGCTGTTTTGGTCTTCTTATAGTACTGGGAGGGGGGAAGGAGAGAGAGAGAGTGTGCAAGGAAGCAGTGAGCGGCAAAAGGGTGCCTCATGGTGGCATTGGCCCCCATTTCCCTCCTTGTGGCGGGGCTGACTCTAAGTGGCACCACCCAGTGGCAGGCTGGCATGAGGCCCCATTGCTTCTGTCTCCCTGCTTGCCTGCCCAACTTGACAGGGTTCACTTTTGCAATTTTCAGTAGCCTTAATTAAAACTGAGGATTTAGAATTTTCAAAAAAGCAAGCAAGGGTCTGTTCATGCCCTGGATGAGTTGTGAGGGCATTTCCTAATACCTCGAGAAGGCAGAGCCAAGGGACACCTCACTTGAGTCCCACTGTCCACACCTGCCTCATCTGTAATGCTGACACATCCTGATCTCCTTAAAGGGAAACTCGCCCCTTGGAAGCTCTTCTTAAGAGGCTTTCCTTCTCTGCACTGATGGGGGGAAAAGACATCCTTCCGATCTAACCCCAGCACTATGTGAGCGGGCAGTTTGTTTCACAGGCTCCCTTCCACCTTCCAATATGCACTGGAAATGGGGTTCCTAGAGATGGATTTCTACTGCTCTTCCGCTTGCACTCTGCCCTCCCTGACTTCATACTTTTCTTCCAAATGGGCACAGAGGCTTGCTAGGAGAGCTCCCTGCCCAGGCCATATTTCCTTCTATACCCACGCAGCATCATTGCAGAGAGAGTCCTTCAGGTTGCACTGGGTTTGAAGCTTAGCTGAGATTCTGTGCCTTCTTTGTTCTCCTCCTCCCCTCTAAGTCCCTCTCCCCCCAAACCACATACACAACTTGCTTCATTGACTTCCGAGCACACCAGGTAGACAGATGGGCTGCTGAATTTATACACGTTTTCCAGGGAGCAGTCTCTCCTCATGTGCTCACTGCCGGTTGGTTTCTCCTTTCCATACTTGGAGAGGTTTTTGGGGGGAGCAGTTTGGGGGGATGGGGGAAGAGATGCTTTAAAAAACAGCAATGCAAAAATAAAGGGGGTAATAACACAGACATGCATTTTCTCTGCTTTTATAACAACAAGAAATTAGGACATTTTCAAGGGATGCTGCCCACAGCACCACACACTCCAGTGCTCAGAAAGCTTTTCTTTGTTCTACCATTCATGAGACTGTTCACTCTCCTCTTTCTTTGTTCTTTCTAACTGTCTAAAAAAAAATTCAATAAAACTTTTATTCGTATAAAAGGGGAAAAGATTGTCTATGGATTTTGTTATTTATTTGCTGTGATTATACTAGGGGATGGAAGAGAATTTTGTTGGGTCCATATTTTCTAACAAACTGACCTAATATGCACCTCCCAGGCTAATACACAGATATCAGAATGCGATTATTGCAGTTTTTTACTTCTTCCAAATTTCGCAATGCAGTTCTCAGCTCACAAAACATACCAAACTGCATACATGTTGTGTATTTTATCTCTTTAGAAATGTGTACATTGAGATAAAGTATGTATTTAAATATGTATTTTGTAATAAAATACGTATTTAAGTACATATTTAAATACGAGTTTTCATATGGATTTAAAAAAAGATAAATGTGGAAATGGGGTGGAACAAATTTGTGAATAAATGGATGCAAATATGACATGTATCAGATACATAGTGATCTGTTTCTATTTTATACCCTACCCTTCCTCCAAACAGTTCAGAGCAACTTAGACTTAAGGGAGCGATCATAGCTCAGCAAGAGAGCACAAACTTTGCATGCAGAAAGTCCCAAGTTCACTCCCTGGCATCTCCATCAAGAAGTGGATGATGTGAAAGACCTCTGCCTAAGAGCCTCCAGAGCTGTTGCCAGGAAGGGAAGACTGTACTGAGCTAGGTGGGGAAATGGCCTGATCTGATATAAGGCACCTATTCACTAAAGAAGAGCTTTCTGGAGGAATCTTTTTTTTTTTTGGTAATCTTTGTTGATTTTACTAAATACGCAAGAAATCATTCTTGAAATTACAAAGGAACAAAGGCATATCTATCCTTTCAGCATTTAGGTTAATCAAACAAAGGTCTAAAGAAATCTTAAAAAGCAATCCAAACTATAGGAGACCAGCATAATTCATGTTGCCCTAATTAAGCCGGAGTAAGCTATTGCAAACTCCTTTTAGAAGTGAGGCTACGACCAGCTGAGGTGGTTCCCAAGCCTGTCAAGAGAGAGCACAAGTCTTTAAAATAGTTGGACGTACACCATCTTTTTGCCAGTGTAACTTCCACTGGGTTGCTAGGTCATGTGACGAAGTGGAAAGGAGTTTGGAATAGGAATATCTCCCCTGCCTCATCCTGCCCCTGGAAGACCCTGCCCCTGGAAGATTTACCCAGTCTTGCCTGAACTGGCTGAGATACCCCAGCCCTGGCTGAGGAGGTGGAAGACTTAAACCTGTGTATTCCTGGCTGAGTGGGAATGGGGGACTTCAGCTGGCATAGGTCCAAGCCCACCTCATCCCAGCAGACCTTGGGTTTGGATTGCTCCCTTAATGTATCATCAGGGCTTAACCAAGAGAGCACATCATCCTCACTTTGCACAAAAGCACTCAAGAATGTCAAGGATAGCCCCAAAGAATTCCAGGCATGTACACCTGGCCCCTTACAAGTTAAGACGGTCTGCTGAAGATGCTTTGGGCAGGGGCTGATATTTTATATGGTTTGCCATCCTGTTTAGGATTGTTTAGGAACAGACTGCTCCCATTTACCCCAACTGTTCTATTTATTTACATATTGTTGCACGTCACCTAACCCCCTGAGTCTTCCAGGGGCTTCTGCGCTTACCCAGGGTTTGGTTTCATTGGAATGAAGGTCAGCGGAGACTATGGTGTCTTTATGATATGTGGTTTATTTGCACACATTCACAGCCTGAGGATAAGGTGGAGGAGTTCAAAGTATTAGCAGTCCAATAGACCTTGCTTTTCCATCAGGCTTATTATAGGAGGCATCCTGAAGCCATCATACAGGGAGAAGGCTTCTCTGCATGTCTCCCCTGTTCCCAGCTTCTCAGACTAGCTAAAAACACAGGCCTCTCTTAGAACCAAGGAATGAGGGGTGGGGGTGGGCTCTCCTGAAGAGTTTCAATAACAATAGGATATCCCTGGCCCATTAACAGACCCATTAGCCCACCTGGCCACTCTATTAGATTAACAAAGGAGACTCATCTGACCAGCAGAGCAGGTTTCTCAGCTGCAGAGCCCACCTCCAGGTGCAGGGTTCCAAATCAGAGTTAGAAGGGGCCTCATAGATATCATCTATCTCAACCCCCAAACCCATATTTTAAAGATGTATACCCTACCTTTGGATCAAATGCTCTTCAAAGTGGTTTAGAACAGATTAAACAAGTGCATGAAAAAATACAAGGCAATGAAGACAACTAAAAGCAGCAGCAGAATAGCATCCACATTGCAAACAGCACAATTATATCCCATTAAAAGGTAGAACAAACTTGTTTCCTAAAAGCACATAAAGCAAACATGTTGAGATGAAAAGTGTAATCAGCAGTTGAACCATATCACCAGAATCAGACCATTCTTTGGGAGAATCCTGGATTATTTAGGGAAACCCAGCCCTTTAGACACCAAAATATAGTTCTTGATACCCTTCCCCTAAAGTTGAACTTCCAAGCTTCAGAACAATGAGTGTTTTGTATTGTGTTCTGCATATAATTTTTGCAAAATGCCAGCAGAGTTTGGTCACTCCTTGGCAAGAGGAATTCTTCACTCTGCCAAACATATTTTTGTCTTCTGGAAATGCAGGGAGATGTTGATCAAATAATACTACTCTGCAGAATAAGTCCTATGCGCTGCTTGACATCCAAATATGGTGATGATAATATTTCTTCCTTGCTCTTCCATGTGCTCCTAGTGATTCACCACATGACTAATATTGCAATACAAACAATGCAAAATCAAGCCATTAAAACAGCCAATGCCAGATTAAAAACTACTTAGGAACTCTGGCTCAGTTCTAGCCCCTGCACACCCTTAGCAGATGCTGACACACTCATTGTAGGAGAATATATAGACACATTTCATAAATGGGATGGTCTAGCTGTTTGTGAGCTTTCCTGAAAATGTCCTAACTCTGTTTGCATTGTTGTATAATCCTACAGCTATTTGTGTGATTAAGGGATACTGACTCAACAAAGAGATCTATTAACTCATTCAGGTTAGTGGAGCCACACACCTAATGCCATCATGCTGTCAGGTGACCCAACTTCAAAGGAAAGTATCCAGAGTGTGCTCTAAGTGCACTCCCAGTTCTTTCCTTTCTTCCTTTGCAGCGTGGCCTGAACTAATTGCCACCAGCTGCAAACCCAACTTGTGACTGGTATCAGCTGCACTAAGGAGCTCCCAGGCGGAATCACCTCCAGTGGGGCTTGCATTTGGCATGAAATGTAAAAGGCGCCTCTTCCCAAGGAACCATTGGGCATGCACTTCAAGGCTCCCAACTGTTCCATTGCATCGGTATCTTTACCTGCCCCACACCTGATGTCACATTTGATGTCAGGTGTACAACAGAGGGGCGTGGCTTAAGGAAAACTGGGTTGCTGGCCAAATTAGGACATCTGTTGGGCCTAATTAGGCTCATGGGCCAGAGGCTTCCCACTGCTGGTCTAATTCCTTCCCAAGTCCTATTTTCTCTTACAAACTTTTTTTCTGTAGCTCAGTGGCAAAGCAACTGCCTTGCACACAGAAGGTCCCAGGTTCAATCCTTGGCATCTCCAGTATAAGGCAGCTTCCTATTTATGTTCCTATCTTTTTCATTTGATGATTAAATTTTATATATAGGATGTGAAGCCTGACTGTGCAGCCTATGTCCTATGCAGGTGCATGAAACCCAAAAGATGAGGTTATGCCTATGAGTAACAACTCAAACCCATACTGAATGTCTGGTAAAGATTATCACACACACACACACCACTACAGTCAGCTTGAATTCAGAGGGAGGGATGGAATGTGTTGGTCAGGTTTTAATATATCTTTGTGGTGGTGGGGATAGCATAAGGGAGAGGAGATTAGATGAAGAGGATTCTTCTAGCGCTCAACATTGTTAGGGTCATCTTGTGGATTTGGACTTACTAAATCATGCTGAAGAAGGAGCAAGAGCGATGGTTGTGTACAACCAGCTTCCTGCTGCTAAATGCCTTGTGGAATAGCTGATGGGGCGTAGCTCAAAAAATGCAAGCTGAAATCCAGTTTGGCAAAGCAGAGGGTAGAATTTTGAGCTTTTATTGTATTTTAGTATCCGCTATAACTTTTGAAATGAGACACTTGCATATATTAATAAATCCTGTGATTAGGAAAGACCAAAAAATTCCAGATCGCATGTTGTGTTCTTCATTATTGGGAAACCGACTAAAAGATTAGACTGGATTAAATACTGTTCTCACCTGTTCAGGTTTCCAAGCTGGGTCCTCTTCCTGGCATTCCTGTACCAGCACAATCAAGGCAATGATACTGGGTAGAATAAGGACTCGCCCAGATATTCCATTAAGATTGCTTGGCAAACTCTTCTGTGCACTCTCAGAGGCTGATCAATTTCCACCCCAGGCCAGATTGGCTAGTGACTCTTATTTTTATCTTTTCCAGTCTGCTGCTTTACTTCTTTGCTTGAGTCATATAAAGCTAATTACTGTTTAGGCACTTTGGGGGTATTGTTTCAAATCTTGTGGGATTCATTCCATATCCAGTTTAATTTTCCCAGTGCCAAGCAGCAGACTATCGCAGGAAATGCATTGGCTGTATTTAAATTTGCCCACTTCTGTGTCTGTGTTTATAGTTTGTTGCTTTCTGAACTGTTCAGTAGCCTCTGCATTTTTGTTTATTTTCTGTTAGTCACACTATATTATGGGTTTTGTAGTCTTAAAGTGGAATTAACACTTAGCGACCCATGGGATTTGTAGCCTTAAAGCTGTACAGTCACTGAACAATGTGTATGTTTGTGAAAGCGCATGTGTGTGTGTGTGTATTTTGCTTTGGCAAAAAAAAAAGCAGTGTAGGATTAGGTGAGTTTAGAGAAACTATATTATGAGAATTCAAGCTTCTCAACTATATACAGAATGCCCATTAATATATATATATATATATATATATATATATATATAGCAACACAGAGCAGGTGGTAGATTCATTGAAACATGGCAGATTTCTGTATGGGTACCAGAATTTTATAAGCAGGATTCTAGTTTACTTTAATCAAAATTTTAAACACAAATTCTACTTCCTATCAGGGCTGGCTCTGACACAAGGCAGAATAAGGTAGCTGCTTCAAACAGCAACGAGGGATATTTTATTTTATTTATTTATTTAGTTTAATTTATATACCGCCCTAAGCCCGAAGGCTCTCTGGGCGGTGTACAAAAAGATAAAAACAAGCACAATATATAAATACAATAAATACAATAAATCAAAAAACAGAACAAACAAACAATAACGAACCAAACAACATCCAAAATACGGAAATGCTGTTTAAAGGGCATCCAGATCTTTGTGTGCCCTACAACCTGGTCTTCACCCTTAAACTAGCCTGTTGCTCTCAGATTCGTTGGAGGGCACTGTCCCACCAAGAGTGCCTGTGTTGTTTGCACAACATTTGTAGGGAGGTTATATGACATCCACTGTTTATTGAGCATTTCTTCTGATTTGTTTGCTGGGAGGTTATATGATGCCGTATCCAGCAATTGTTCTCCCACACTTTCCAGTGCATTTCCCCATCACTTTCTCTACTGCAAATAGTCCAGTTGTTTTTGGAAGCAGTTTGCCGCACAAGAGCACCAAACCCAACACTGAATCCCACTGACAAATTAGTGACAGTCTGATAGCAGACAAAATGATTGGCTTTTGTATGTGGAATGGGGGAGGGCACTATCTTGTCCTTTGCCAACCCTGCTTCCTATATGCATTTAATTAACATGTGGGAATCAGGGATTGTATATGAGGGGGTGGGTTGGGGGTGTTGCATTACATGGTCCTTTGATTCCAGGTCTTGTTAACTAGGGCTGGATATTCAAATACATTTAGCATTTTTTTACAGCTAGACAAGTGCATACTCTTCAGGATCTAGAACATTTGACTGGTCTAAATACAGGACTAAAAGCAGACTTAAAGTTCAATGCAAACACTCCCTCTGTTGCCAGTATTACATTTGCCAAGTGCATAGCCAGATACTTCACGCACACATGTGAAGAAGCAGTCTATCATATATCTACTATTAGCTTAAGAGGCATTTGTTCAGAGCTAATAATCTCTAACGTGCAACAGGCACCATTTGTTTTTCTACATTACCTGTTGCAATTCTGTAGTTGTGATGAATGTGTCTCTTGTGCAAATTGCCCATATTCCACAACTTTGTATGTTGTCTGAGGCAGGTGTGCTTTCTTTGATTAATAGGAAGGGGTGTGTGTGTGTGTGTATTGCTCCCCTTTAGAAGCACATGGGGCCATTGAGGATTATACTCCCTTTCTAGATGGGGGTCACAAATTGAGTTTATTCCACAGCTCTGGACTGCCATCTGCTGGAGGTAATAGGAATTGCACCAGCTACAGAGTCTTGTCTGTGTCAACTTTTTCTTGCTTGATATGCCCCCATTGCTGACTTTGGTTTAAATGAAGATTTCTTTCTTTCTTTCTGTCTGTCTTGTCTGTCTGTCTGTCTCAAAGTATTTATATACCATCCCCTTGCAAAACATCAGGGCAGTATACAACAACATAAAAAGCAATACAAACATGAATGTCTACTCAAGAGACATTTTAAACAGCTGCACAGGCCAGTAGGCAGAAAAAAAGTCTTCAAGAGACACAGGAAAGCGGAGCAAGAAGACAGTAATGTTTAATGTCAGGATGTGCTGATGGTGCCACATCCACAACCATGGTAGAGGTACAAACCTTGCACCAGAGCTTGGAAAAGTTACTTTTTTGAACTAGTAACTTTTCCAAGCTCTGCCTTGCACCCAGCAGCAATATAGATATTCAGCAAGTAGTGATATTACTTTTACAGACAGACCCATGCTGCATTAATGACTTGAATGAAACCTTCCCTTTGAAAATGCTCAGAGCCTGATACAGATTTTTTTAATTGTAAAAGGTCTGCTAAATAAAAATGTCACTTGAAAAATGGTAGCACATCTGTAGCCACATGATTCTGACAATGGGTAACTACGCTGTAGCTTTTTCATATGTGTTATGTTTCCTAGGCATGCAAAGCTGCAAATCCTGCTTGCATATACACAACCTGAGAAAAGGTTATGTGAAAACCTTCCTACGGAGGCAGAAGCTGGGTCCATAGCTTCGCCACTGAGCTGTTCATGAGCTGCCTCAGATATTTATTGTATTATTAATTCATATAACAGAACTTGAAGAATTAAGTAGGTGGGAGACTGGAGCAAAGACTGGAAGTCCAAGGTCTGTTTTTGCACAGGGTGTCTGGCTATGGGGAAGGGCCATAGCTCCATGGTAAAGAGTATGATTTGCATGCAGAAAATCCCAAGTTTAAACCCTGGCATCTCCAGGTAGGCCTGAGAGAGACTCCCTGTCTGAAACCCTGGAGAGCAGCTGCCACTCCATGTAGACAATACTGAGCTGAATAGATCAATGATCTGACTCAGTAAAAGGCAGCTTTCTATATTTCTAATTATCAGTAAAGTTTAGGCAAGGCCTCACTGTGTAATCTGTGTAAGTCCCGCAGCCCATGTGGCTGGTAGGAACCCCATCCCTCCTACTGTCACAAGAACAAGGAGGATGAAGGGCTAAACATAGTACCTAAATCAGAGGTGGAGAACCTGTGGCCATTCAGATGTTGCCTAACCACTGGCATGCTGGATTTAGCTGACAGGAATTGGAGTCAACAACATCCGAGGGGGCCACAGGTGGCTGTGCAGTTTGCATGCAAGCCTGAAAGTCTCACTTGCAGTCCTGGCACTCAGTTCTAGGGATTTGTTAACCATGAGACCCAGATGGCCTCCCAAATTTGGCACTCCAAGGGTCAGCACAGACACAGAGGTAAAGCAAAAGTAAATGTATTGCATCAAAAAGGGAATTAGCACATTTCCTAGAGATTTTGAGAATCAATAAAAAGCTTTTAAAGAGAACAAAAAGTTTAAAAAAATTATTCTAAAACATGCCTGAGAACACAGAGGAAAACTAGAATGAGGTCAGGAAAAGAAGGTGGGAGAGGAAGAAGATTTGGCGGAAGGGGTGAAGGTGTTAACTTGCTTTAGGATGAGAAGGGGAGAAGTGGAGGTTGTTGGGGAAGAAGGGAGCTTGGGTAGGCAGCAAAATTGTTCTCAAGGCTCCGGAGCTTCCCAGCTCAGAGACTAAAGACTTTTTAAAAATTGCTCTTTAGGGACTTTTGCACAGCTAATTCTAGTATCAAGGACTTGAATGAAAAGTAGAGACAAAGTTGGTGCAGTGCCTGAACATCCATAAAGAATAGAGTTGGGCTGGCCATCTAAAGGTTTTAAGAAAAACTGACAGTACTTGCTAACTAGCACAAGTTTTGCACAGAATCTAGAAACAACACTTTCAAAAGAGAGCTGCAATGGCATTTGTATCAGTACTTAAATTTACTTGTGAGATATCCAAGAAGTGTTTTGCTAGGGAAAGAGCCTAAGACTGCCAGCACTGTCTTCTAGGCATTACCCAAATGAAATGAAAATGCTGAAACTATAAAGGACATGAGGTCTAGGAGGAGAGGGGTCAAGGGAGGGTGAAACAAGGGATTATGCTGTTTTCTATACGTATAATCAACAGGGGAACACACTGACTGACTGAGATAAAATGAAAGAAATATGGAAGAAATACACTGAAGAACTCTATATAAGAAATGCAAGAATGACAGATTCATTCAAGGAGGAACCATACAATGAACAACCAGAAATTTTAGAATGTGAGGTGAAAGCTGCTCTTAAAATACTTAAAAAAGCAAATCACCAGGAATAGATGACATACCAATAGCGTTGCTACAAGTTACTGAGACCGAATCTGTCCAAATTTTGACAAAAAATTGTCAACAGTTATGGAAAAGAAAACAATGGCCCACACACTGGAAGAGCTCAATATACATCCTAATTCCAAAGAAAGGGGATCCCAGGGAATGCAGTAATTATTGAACTATTGCCTTCATATCCCATGCCAGCGTGGCATAGTGGTTAGAGTGTCAGACTACAACCTGGGAGACCAGGGTTCAAATCCCCACATAGCCATGAAGCTCACTGGATGACCTCGGGCCAGTCACTGCCTCTCAGCCTCAGAGGAGGGCAATGGTAAACCAGCTCTGCATACCACTTACCATGAAAAATAGGGTTGCCATAAATTGAAATCAGCTTAAGGCAGTTCATTTTTTAAAATTGTTTTAAATTTTTTAAAGTGTGTTTTAAATTGTTTTTAAAAGATGTGTTTTAAACTTGTATATTTGTTTTTAGTTACTCTAAACTGCCCAGAGAGCTTCGGCTATGGGGCGGTATACAAATACAATAAATAAATAAATAAATTTCCATTTTCCCATGGAAGTAAAGTATTGCTCAAAATTCTACAACAAAGCCTCTTGTCATGTATGGAGTGAGACATGCCAGATGTCCAAGCTGGATTTGTAAAGGGAAGAGGTACAAGAAATCATATTGCAAACATAAGTTGGATAATGGAACGGACGATGGAATTTCAGAAGAAAATCACCCTGTGCATTATAGATTACAGCAAAGCCTTTGATTGTGTAGATCATGAAAAACTATGGAATGTTTCCGAAGAAATGAGGGTGCCACAGCTTCTGATTGTTCTGATGTGCAACCTGAATTCTGGACAAGAGGCTACTGCATGGACAGAATATGGAGAAACCGATTGGTTCCCCATTGGAAAGGGTGCGAGACAGGGGTGTATTTTATCACCCTATTTGTTTAATCTATATGCAGAACATATCATACAGAAAGCCTGATTGGACCAAGATGAAGGAGGTGTGAAAACTGGAGGAAGAAATATCAATAATTTAACATATGCAGACGATACCATATTACTAGCAGAAACCAATAATGATCTGAAACAAATGCTGATGAAAGTTAGAAGGAAGGACAAAAGCAGGACTACAGCTGAACATCAAGGAGACTAAAGTAATGACAACAGAAGATTTATGTAACTTTAATGTTGACAATGAGAACATTGAACTTGTCAAGGAGTATCAATACATTGGCACAGTCATTAACCAAAATGGAGACAATAGTCAAGAAATCAGAAGGCTAGGAGTGTGGAGGGCAGCTATGAGAGAACTAGAAAAGGTCCTCAAATGCAAAGATGTATCACTGAGCACTAAAGTCAGGATAATTTAGACCATGGTAGTCCCTATCTCGTGAGAGCCGGTGTGGTGTAGTGGTTAAGGTGTTGGACTACGACCTGGAAGACCAGGGTTTGAATCCCCACATAGCCATGAAGCTCACTGGGTGACCTTGGGCCAGTCACTGCCTCTCAGTCTCATGAAAACCCTATTCATAGGGTCGCCATAAATTGGAATCGACTTGAAGGCAGTACATTTAGTTTTATTCCCAATCTCTATGTATGGATGTGAAAGCTGGACAGGGAAAAAAGTGGATAAGAGAAAAATCAACTTATTTAAAATGTGTTGGAGGAGAGCTTTGTGGATACCATGGACTGCGAAAAAGACAAATAATTGGGTGTTAGAACAAATTAAACCAGAACTAACACTAGAAGCTAAAATGATGAAACTGAGGTTATCATACTTTGGACACATCATGAGAAGGCATGATTCACTAAAAAAGACAATAATGCTGGGAAAAACAGAAAGGAGTAGAAAAAGAGGAAGGCCAAACAAGAGATGGATTGATTCCATAAAGGAAGCCACAGACCTGAACTTACAAGCTCTGAACAGGGTGCTATTGGAGGTCACTGATTCATAGGGTCGCCATAAGTCGAAATTGACTTGAAAGCACATAACAACAACAACAATATGGATGATAATGTGCACATGGGAAACTCTGGGACATATTCTGAAAAATTGGAGAAATGTGGATTAGCTGAGTCTAAGCTCTTAGCCATGATCTTTCTATCCTCGGAATCGGAATCGTTAAGGAATGATTAGAATCTGACTCTTTATAACTCTTTAAATAATGTATATTTAGCCTGTTTTTTTAAAATCATTCTGGAATGTTCTGAGATTCTCTAACAATTCCTCATCTCTTGAATAAATGTTTCTCATCTTATATGGATTTAATAATGTGAGAAAAGCCAGGTTGGTCACCTGAATTTGTAAAAAAAAAAAAAGAAGAAGCAGTATGACACTTAAATAATCACATTTCCATGAAATTACATGTATGTGAACACTGTAGTTGGTGAAGCAAAGGCAAACAGAAAAAGGGAGAAAAGAGAGGTCATTTTTAGATGATGCACGCTTTGTAACTGGCATCATGTCAGCAGAGATATTCCCTCCTATGGGGGAAAGACTGGGGAATTCCTGTCTTAAGATCTTTGTTGCCATCTGCAGGTTTGGCCAGCACTCTTTTTGAAAACAATGTCTGCTGTGTGATGAATCAGGGCACCTTTTGAATCAATCAAACGTTTTTAATCAACTAAGTGATTAACCAGTTCAAGGTTGCAGCTCTAGGAAGAGGGTGTTTCAAAACGTGTTATGACCTTGTGTGGCTTCTCCACAAGAATGAGGAGAAGGGATATTATGAGCATTTGACCAGAGATGCTTGCCAAGATCAGCACCTTTGATCGAGTGCTTGTGAATATGATCCAGGCTGAGCACAGCCCTGCCCAAGGGAGTCACAGAGTCCCATCACCACTGGCAGGAAAATTAGATGCTGTGCCTGCTGAAGATGTGGCCTATGGTGTCAGTGAAGCAGCTGTTTCTCCATCACCCTTGACAGTCTTGCACATGTTCACCCCAAATGCAGAGCTTGGAAAAGTTACTTTTTAAAACTACAACTCCCATCAGCCCCAGCCAGCATGGCCACTGGATTGGGCTGATGGGAGTTGTAGTTCAAAAAAGTAACTTTTCCAAGCTCTGCAAAATGTATCCAAATCAGGGCATCTCTCTCACACACACACTTTGAGTTTCATCTGATTTGTGGGGAGATTTTGGTCAAATCCTGAAACAGGGAGAAGTGGGAAGAGGCAGAAAGAAAGAATCCAGTGCCACCTTTGGGGTGGATTGGGACAAGAGGAGGCTTACAATAGTAATAGCAGGGAGGGCATCTTCCCCTCTGAAAACATTCTGAGTTGGGGGAAGGAGATTAGGGGGGTGGTTGGGAGGCCTCCCCCCTTGTTTGCACCTTTCAAGCCCATCTTGGCATCCTTCCCAGAGGCCAAAGCCACTAGCAGAGCTGGCAGCTTTTAAAAGTTACAAGGAAAGGGAGAAAAGGCAACAATTCTCCTCTTCATCACTGCAGGCTCCCTCTCTCTTGTATGTATGTGTGCGGGGGTTAAAACAAACAAACAAACAGACAAAAAGATGCTTCTCACTGCCATTGTAACAATTCTCTTCTATTAAAAAAAACCAATTTGGAAGTCAAACTAGGCACTAGGAACCTAGGACGCTGCTTCATACGGAGTCAGACCATTGGTCCATCTAGTTCAGTACTGTCTACTCTGGTTGGCAGTGGTTCTCCAGGGTTTCAGGCAGAGGGTTTCTCTCAGCCCTACCTGGAGATGCTGGGGACTGAACCCAGGGCCTTGTTTATTTTTATTTATTTAACAAAAATTAGGTACCCCTTGAATGTAAAATCCTCTAAGTGGGCAACAAAAATCTTCTGCATGCAAAGCAGATGCTCTGTCGCTGAGCTATGGCCCTTCCCCAGTCACTGAAAGAGGCTCCCCCAATTTACCACCTGCAAATGGTGTGGCTGTTCTGGTTCATCTCCAGTTTTTCATCTTTAAATATAATGGGTGAGATCCAGTGGTAGAAGTCAATGGGTGTCTCTGTTAGTTTTAGTAGGTCTTCTCTGGGTATGACTTCTTAGCTGAAATCATACTCATGCGTAACATACACATGCACACAAATTATATCTCTATCTGTCTATCCAAAAGATGAGCATGTTGGATAAAAGCTATGATCTTCTTCACAGGTTTGATCACAGTTAATGAAATAAGCATTTAAATGGACCAGACTACTACCACAACAATGCTTGGAGGTGATGGATTGCCACCGTACCTCTTGTATTTTAAATGTGGACTGAAAGTAACCAGAGCTCATCTCAGGCCATCTTTACCAACTGTGTGTGTACCTTTTTGTGTGTGTCTGTGCTTCAGGGACCGAGAACTGTTGCCTTGTGGCTAGAAGGTTTGTCTTCAAGATCTCTTTTGGAAGAAGAATAAATATATGTGACAAAAGAGGACTTCAGGCTGTCATTTTAATAGGCTACCTCTGGACCATAACATACACTTTAAACTCCGGTAATTGCTGATTCCTTCTATGGTCAGTGAGCACCCCCTTTATTTTAGTTCTCTGAGTCCCCATTCCCAACTTGCTCCTACATAGCTAGCAGAGTCAGGCTTATGTCACATGCCCAGTTGACAGATGACCTCTGGCCCAAGCTAGTCATTTTTCCTGGGCTGTCTGAATAAACAGGGCAAGTTGCTAAATGTTGCCACTAGGGGTCACCCTCGCCATACAGTGTCTGGTCATTCTCCAGGAAGCAGCCAGCAACCTGCTCCTGCCTGCCTGACAGCATTTTGTGCCTAATCTTTGGGACCCGGCTATGTTCCAAATCCCAATCGCATCAGGCTGTGTGGCAGCGATACTTTAACATGCAGCATATGCAGCTCATTTCCCTATTCACTGAGCTATTTGTAAATCTAATTTAAACTAACTCTTTCACAGCAGTTATCACTGCTGAAAGCTCTCGAGGAAGGAAAATGGTTGACAGCAACAAACCTTTTCTTTGCACTGTACAGGAAGTTTTCAGCCATCCCCTTGCCTGTGCATGTGGAGTCTTTCCTGCAATCACCGTCTTTTGAGCTCTGACCTTGAGTAAATTACAAGGTCAACCTCATCGGTAGCAAGCCCTCTGTGATATTTGTACCAAAGAAAACAGATTCAGTAGGTAATGCTGTTGCTTCTGAAATGGCACTGGGTTGCATCCAGCCCTCTTCAAAATGTGACTATCCAGGGCTCTCACCAAACTTAATCTGGAGGGACCCTCTCAAGGATCAGCCATGTCCTTTTTGCAGTGTCCCACCCTTGATCAGGCTTCCAAGATGCTGACTTCAATAGGCTGCATCCAATGTAGCTTAAGCATCTGGTTGGCTACTGTGAGAACAGGATATTGGACTAGATGGTCTGATCCAGCAGAGTTCTTCTGATGTTCTTGTGTAGCACTAAGTAAGCATCTTATGACTTTCTCTCTTCTCCTTCCCTTGCACCCCTCTAAATCTGTTTTAGGGCTTCCCCCAGCTCTCCAAAGCAGATTTGGGAACAGCACAGAGTGCACATGGGGGGAAGAGAGGGGGCAAATCTGATGGTGCAAGCAGAAACCCTTGCACTGATTGGATGCTTATTTAGTGCTACATTGGATGCAACCCACTAAAGCCAGAATCTTGGAAGTCTGATTGGAAGGGGAGGTGGCACTGCAAAAGGACATTTGGGTGATCCTTGAGAAGGCCCCTCCAGGTTAAGGTTGGTGAGAGCCCTGGGTAGTAAGATTCTGAAGAGGGTATGTTATAAAGAACAATGGTACTTAAGATAATAAAAGTGCTTTAAAAATGCTTGGGGTTTGTTTTAGAAGGGTTGTCTGGTGCTCAAAAGACAGTAAAGCTGGTGCACACCTCTCTGGAAAGGGCATTGCTGGATGAGAACCATGTCTGTCTAATCCACCATTTTGTCTCCTATAATGACCACCTGTTTTGCCAACTGGCAAGGGTTCTTTTGGATTCAGAGGTAATAAACACGCAGGTAGGTGGAAGTCAAAGATTTTATTCAGTAGCAGGCAGAAGGTTACAGACAGCAACATCTACTGAGCTTACTTTCTCCATTCAGTTGTCGGGAACTCCAAGTGAATGACAACGGAGTGACCCCAGCTGATGGCCAGTACACAGCACCTTACCCGTCCAGGTCTGCGTTGAAGTTCACTTGGGCAACAAATCTTGGGGACTTATATAATTAAAAGCCCCAAAGGCTAAGTGCTGATTCTCAACACAGCTTAATTGTTCACACCTGTTGCTATGGTCATGTATTAGCCATATCATTGTTTATTAGATTCATTTGGCCAGCACCCTTTGAATCATACCAGCTTAAATTAATTGCACTTGGTTTGAATGTCATGTTCCCAAAGCTTATAAGTGTTTGTGAATATCTTCACAGATGAGCTCATAACATTAACTATCCACCTTAATTGGACTTCTCCCAAACTTCAAGGATGTTGTCCTGAACAGGTGGCTACTTTTATGAAAACAACTAATTAAGCTAGCAAGCTTACAACCTCTTTGAAAAAATAGCCAATTAAGGCTCAAACGTTTGCAATTTCCTAAAGGGCCTGGCTGCTAAATTCTCAGCATCAGAGAGTCAGACATGAAGAAACAATTGTACAGGTCATTCTATCTCCTCAGCAATCTTTTGGGGTCAATTTCCCATACACCACCCCACAGGCAGGGAATTTGACATTTTTTAATAACTGTGCTGTGTATTTGCTTCTAGCATCCATAAGTGGAGGCACACTCTGTTTGGCTTGTCATGGCTAATAATCTCCAAGGTATGAGATAAGTGATGGAGAAAACACCACTTGAAAAATTCTATGGTTTGGACCCAGATTTCTGCATCAGAAGAAGGGCAGAGGCAATTTTTGCTGGTCCCTCTTCCCTGCAGCTCCCTCTATCTCCCCCAAACGCTCCTCTGGAACAATGTGGAATGTGGTGAAGGGATTGCAGGGGTAAGGTGCAGCTGGTGAAAGATTAGTCCAGGCCCAGTTTAAAACATGCAAAGGTCCTAAGCCAAGTCACATTTGAGAGGCACCATAGAATTATCCACGTTTTTTGGTAATGCTAACAGAAAGGACAAAAGAAAGGAGAATAGAAATCATAAACTTTTATATGTGCATATATACCCTTACATAGGTGAGGATGCAACTAAAAACTAGCAATCTAATTAAAGCGTATCTCTTGCAATAAGCTTATTTGCATATGAAATACCTTTAAATTAAAATATCTTATGATTTCATATTGAACATATATAAAAGCTTTGAATGTATAATAGAAGAGCAGTTTCAGACAGATTATAGCATTTACTGAATGGAAGAGGCAATACATAAAAACATAAAAGACTTTCCCGCCTGATTTGTTTGAGAGAAAAGTCATTCATAATGTCATCAAATGATAAGCTACCAAGTTGCTAATTTTCTAATTTTTTAAAATTTAGAGGCCCCTCATAATCTGAGGCCCTAAACTTTAGATCACTTAGCTTGTGCATAAATCCAGCACTGACTCATTCCCTCCCATAAACAGGAGCAGCCTTCTATTCATGGAAGGGAAACTCTGCATCCAGACCTATGGGCAGTATTCAACTAACTTGTTGCGCTAGTGCTAGAGTAACACTAGCATAACAGGGTTTCCCCTTCTCCTCCCCCTGTGCATGCCCTGCACCATTCCTGAATATGCTCTAGAGAGTTGGAGGAAAACCCAGAACAGATTAAAGGCATAGTCAGAAGTGGAGAAGGGGAGAGCGTTCCCTCCCACAAGGAGAAATCCTTGTGCTGATGAAACTGTTGCATTGGTGCTACAATGAATACAACTCTATGTCTCTTGCTGCTTTTTAAGGCACAGGAACAGGACCTGTCATTAGGGATGGAAAGATCTGTCAGTTTCAGTTCTCTCAATTTGTCATTTTTCCAATCTTAAATTCAGTTTTCCACATTTCTGCAGTAATTTGCATTTTTTTTAAAAAAAAAATCCTCATGCAACTTTTCCAGCATTTAGTGTGAATTTATCCCAATAAACACATTTTTGTATGCAGCTTTGACTAATGTACACATTTTTGCAAGTTGTTTTGGTCATATAATGCAATTTGTATGTGATTTTCACTCATATTTTCATTTTTATGCTCACTTTCCCCTGACATATGTATATTTGTAAACATTGTTTGGTTGGCAAACTGCATTGCAAAAGTCAAATAAGTGCAAATTTCCAAGGATGGCTGTTTCGTTTCTCATATTGTTTTGGAAAGTGTGGATTTGATAGATTGGGCTTGAAATGTGAACTGAATCGAATTTCTCACCCACCCCTACCTGTAATAAAATAGCAGTCTTACTTCTTAAAGAGCTTTTCTTAATGAGGCCTTCTTGCCCTGCGTAGCAAAATTCCAGCAGTACATTCTGCACTAGTCTTCCCTTTTTTGATAAAATTCCAGGTGGCCTGTTTCTGCATTTTTTTCTAGGCTACACAGACTAGACACATTGGCTATGCTCGTTACCCATAGACCGTTGTTTTCTTCTGATTAAGGATGGGTCTGAAGCAAATGTTAATGCCCAGATTAGGCTTGGATAATTACTTGAAACCAAGTTTGCCCCTCCATCAAAGTTCACTCAATTGCTTTCATTTGTTAGCTTTGCTAATTCAGACATCAAAGCAGGGCACTTCATGATCTTAGTGCTTTGCCGCTTCTGTACTTCACTTAAGTATTAGTTGTATGCCACAAATACCACCGCTGAAAGAAATGAACAACAAAGCATTGCCATATTATTTCTTTAACTATGCAAACTGTGCATTCAGGGGTATTTCACCCATTTATCCTTGGCTGAGGTTATTCCTATTGTACTGGTGAGTAATAAAGAATGACAAAGACCTTCTCCTTGGACTACCCAGTGGATCCATGGCCAGGGATGTCCCAAATATACACACACTTTGATTTTAGATTCAAAAATAGTGCTTGGAAGGAAGGAAGGAAACAAATTCTCTCCCCATGTTCCTCTCCTAGGAACATAGGAAAGTGTCTGATACTGAGTCAGGCCATTCTATCCATCCATCTAGCCCGGTATTGTCAACACTGACTGGCAGCAGCTCTCCAGGATTTCAGAGAGAGGTCTTTCACAGCCCTACCTGGAAATGCCAGGGATTGAACCTGGGACCTTTTCCATGTAAAACGTCTTCTTCCACTGAGCTATGACTCTTCTGTTAGCTGATGTTGCTTCAGTGCTATTTTTTTCTTCTCATTACTGCACTGTCTTCTTTGATTCACCCCAAGGGATCACATGGTGAAGAGGAACATGCTACAGTGTTATGTAGCCAATCAAACTGGGAACATAGGAAACTCCCTGATACGTACACAAGCCATTGGTCCATTTAGTTCAGTGCTGTCTGCAGTGACTCTATTTAGACTGTGAGCACCCTCGTCGCCTACAGCAAAGTGTTTCCATTGACCACAGGTTTATCTGGGGATCAGTTGCAAAATGTGTGTGAAGCTGAATTTTTTTTAAAAAAGGGCACTGCAGCTGATCCCACCAGGTTTTACACTGAAAAGAGGTGGGGTTTGACTAGCGTCGTGTGCCCCCGTTTTCAGAAAAGAGAGGTGGAGACACACTGGCACCGGCAGAGCAGTAAGTGTGTCTCTGCCCTTACAGATGCCAGGAATTGAGCCTGGATTTTTCTGAGTGCAAAACATGCACTCTGTTCCTGAGCTATAGCCCTTCCTCATCCATGGGATAGAGTAGGACCACGTGTTTATGTAAATAGGATGAATCCACAATAGATTTGGTCATATGATGGCATCACCAAGGTCAAACAAAGCCAGGCCCAGAAGCATCATCCTTGCTCTGAATAGTGGAACAATTTTGCCCTCTTTTAATATGATCACAAGAGCCAGTATGGCGTAGTGGTTAGAGTGTTGGACTAGGACCTGAGAGACCAGGGTTTGAATCCCCACACAGCCATGAAGCTCACTGGGTGACCTTGGGCCAGTCACTGCCTCTCAGTCTCAGAGGGAGGCAATGGTAAACCACTTCTGAATACCGCTTACCATGAAAACCCTATTTATAGGGTTGCCATAAGTTGAAATCGACTTATTTATTTATTTAGTTATTGCATTTGTATACCACTCCATAGCCGAAGCTCTCTGGGCGTTTTACAACAATTAAAAACATTAAAAACAAATATACAAATTTAAAAACACATTTTTAAAAAGCAATTTTAAAAAGCAATTCCAGGCTAAAGTGCCTGGAAGAAGAGGAAAGTCTTGACCTGGTGCAGAAAAGATAATGGTGCCAGGTGCACCTCGTCAAGGAAATCATTCCATAATTTGGGGGCCACCACTGAGAAGGCCCTCTCCCTTGTTGCCAGCCTCCAAGCTTCCCTTGAATGCATTCCATTTCCATTAATGTGATCACAGTCAAACTGCAGAAAGGGACTGCTTTTCAGTGTAGCTCAAAATGGGCGCATCCTCCAGTCCCCCAAGACCGAGGAGAAAAGTGAAACCAGCTTTCACAAATGCACATCTGGCAAAGATGTATGAGTGGCATGAAATATTAGTCAACTTCCCATAGCAAATAATCCAGGAAGATGATGTACCTACCTTGAGCACGCATTTCCCTTTCCACACAAACAAAAATGAGCAGCTGTCATGATGAGCAGGCAGTTTGAACTGGCCCTAAAATGGGTTATAATGAGATGAGGGAGAGATTGTAAACACTTATTAGTGGCTTTCTCATTTAAACAATGACAATGCTTTCTCGTAAGCAAGCCAGGAGGTAACATCACTTGGCAAACAAGCTTCTGTTAAGAGCATTTGCTGGAAATATTTATTCTTTGTTCCTGAAAAAAAAAATGCTGAGTGCATGGATAGCACTGCACATAGGTCAGCTGATGTAATTTGAAGTTATGGGAACTGTGCAGAGTTACCTTTTCCCTTTAATACTCAGCACCTGGGATGCCTTATTGACAGCACAATTCCAGAAAAGGTGCTCTTCTAGAATAATGCAGGTAAGGCATTTTTGCACAGTAACTTTCACAGCAGCATATTAAGCCTCAGAATACAGAAATCACATATGAGTGTTTTCTCAGTAAAGCCTTCAGATTTGGAAAACTGATCAGTGTCGATCGGCAGGCCAGATATCAGGCTGATTCTCACCTACTCTATAGCAGGAATTAAATCACAGCAGGCACAAGGAGAAATTTAACCATTTCCTACCCTGCTCTAGTCCTGAGAAAGTTACAGTTTCAAAGCTCCTTTAAAAGCTACTATTTGCAGTGGAAGGATATCCCCCATTGATACCAGAATAATCTGAGAGATTAGGAAACCTTTGGATGATTTAGAATGGTGGAGCTAGACAAGCAAACATCACAACAGTGATACAGGGATGCATTCAGTAGTGGGCAGCAGGGTGGGGTGGCCCTGCTTGCCTGGCTTCCCAATGCAAAGCAGCTGGCACAGTGGTGGAGCCAGTGGCGGCTGTTGGCTCTGTGTTAGTGAGGCAGTGGAATCGTCTCTGGTTTTTAGTTCAAACTTTCAAGAAGCAGTCCAAGGTGCTTCAGAAAGTTTGGACTAAAACCCGGAGCAGATTCCACTGCCCTACTGGCATGGAACCACCAGCCGCCACTGGGTGGAGCCAATCCACTGCTCGCACTCCTGTGCCTGCACTGTGCTGACCTCTCCACCGCCTCAACCCCCCCATTACTGGCAGTAACCTCCATGTTAGGAAGCCAGAGAAGCAACGCTGCTCCATCCCATCTGCTGATACTGGCTTTATTAACACATAAGAGCAGGGTCCCTTCATCACTTGGTCTAACAATGGGAGACAAAAAGTGGTAGCGTGGCTCCTTTGCATACAAGAGGTCCAAGGTTCAATACCTTCCATATCCAAGTATTGGGAATCTCCCTGTATGAAATCCCAGAGAGTGTTACCAGTCAGTGTATACAATATAAATTAAATTGTTTTTTTAAAAAATGTGTTTTTAAATTTGTATATTTGTATATTCGTTTTTAATGTTTTTAATTGTTGTAAACCGCCCAGAGAGCTTCTGCTATGGGGTGGTATACAAATGTAATAAACAACAACAACAACAACAATATGGAACCAGATAGACCACTGGTCTGATGCAAAGCAACACACCTTCCCCGTGATGAGAGAGGTGAACGGTTTGGGCAGCACCGTACAAGAGAGAGATGAGAGGAGCAACATGAGACAATAAAAGAACAGAGAGGACAAGGTTGCAGGAGTCAAGGCAAGAGATGGCCAGGGCATGAACCAGAGTTTTTGCTCAGGTGACAGAGTGGAAGAGCCATATTTTAGCCACGTTCTACCATGCAGGTGTGTCACTGAAATCCATATGATGTGACGAGGCCACTAAGGAACTGTGTGTAGACCATAGGTGGGGAACCTCAGTCCTGGGGACCAAATGCAGCCCTCCAGTCCTCTCTATCTGGCTCTTAGGACTCTTCTTAGCCCACACCCTTTCCTCGCCCATCCCTCCTCTCCCCTGGCCACAGTTCTCCCCAGCCCTGCTCTGTGTCCTTCTGGAGTGCTTTTCCCTGGTTGGAATGAGCCCTTGAACTGCAATCATGCCTCTCGCTTGCCTGTATGGAAGATGGAGGGCTCTGTGCACGCATGTGTGTGTCTCCAGATTGTCAATATTTTGCAGGATGAATTCAATCACATACCAAACTTCAGGTTTGCACATTTAAAATGGATTAAAGCACTAGTGCAAAAAATCTCCTTTTAAAAAATAAACAAATAAAAAGCAAAACAACAGCAAACCACATGTTTTGCCATTTGGGAAGTGATGGGGAAATATATTGGAAAGTTTGGGATGAACAAATGATTAATGGGAAGACATGTAAACACCCTGCCAACAAATCAGAATGGATGCTCAACAAAGAGCAGATATAATCTAACCTTCATGTAAGCTTTGTGCTCACAAATCAGGATGGATGCTGAATAAATAGGTCATCCGGAGGGTCCCTGTGTTTGGGCCCAAACCTCTGACTTTGGCTGGCTGGAATTAGGTAAGAGTTGCATCTTTCACTCTGCTCACTTTTTTTGATCTACAGTTTATTAGGATTTTCACATTATTACGATGAAACAGTATAGTCCCTTATTCCCTCCTCTGTCTCCCAGCTCCCATACCTGTCTCTGCCCTCATGCCCCCCCTTTTATTTTATTTTCATTTCAGATGTTCAGGTGTTTGGCATATTGTACAGTGTTCAGGCTCACATGCTCAGATAAGGGTTAGGATAGATGAGTGCCAATGCTCTGCTGGGGCCCCAGCTTAACAACCATTGAGCCAGAGACGTTTCCATTTCTGCATTATGCCTCCCATTTCTTCTAGTTGTGGGCATTACTCAGTGAACAGTTTCAAAAATGTGCTCCAAATCTCTTGGAAGCTTGTCTTTTTATATAGTTGATTTGTCTTCCAATCCTGCCTACCCCTGACAAGTGGTCCTTGGAAGGTTGGCCATAAGGTTCCCCTCCCCTGGTATATAGCAAGCAAAAAGCAGAGGGCCAAGAACAAATCACAGAAGGACCCCAATGGAGACGGTCAAAGCAGAGGAAGAACTTTCCCCCTATGGAAACATTGAAAGATTACCATATTATAATTGCTGGTCGCCAAAGTACATTGGTACATCATTCCCATGAGGAAAATCATCATGTGCCAGCTGCTGCTTATAATGTCCATGGTATGATTATTTACGTAGCCCTTTTAACTTGCAAACTTCCTCGCAATCTTTTTCCTGAGTTTTACCTTCTTGACATATGTAAGAGATGGCTCACTGTCATTCCCATTTTATAGTTATGGAGCTAAGGTTGTGAGTGACTGGTTTTCTCAAGTCCACTGGCAATGAATCTGTGGAAGAGGCAAGAGTTGAACCCCGGTCTTCCAAAAATATCTCTACCCATGGACTACACTGTTTCATACTTGTCAATCAGAGTATGCCCAGGAATACAGATATAGTGTGTAATGGATTGTACTTTATGAACCTAGTGTGATGGATTATCCTGGGTACAAGCACAGCAACAGTGGCAAGTGGTGCCTTGAGTGAGCTGTTCATAGTTATTTGTCACCTTCCGATGAGGACCTTGTCTTTCAATTTGTCATCTTTGGGTGGAGGTTCGAAGTGCCCATGTACAGAATCTTGAATCCCAAATGGCTCAGAATGTTCAGCAAATATAAGCCAATGTGCTTTCTCAGTAAGCCATCATTTCCCCCCACTTTCCAATGGTGAATGTGGGGGTTTATAGTATTAATGATTCATTTGCTTTTTTAAAGGTCCAGTTGTCTCAAACATACCTCAACAGTACTGAAGCTCTGGACCAGGTTTCCCTGAACAATCGTTATCATCCCAGTCAAAACAGCAATGGGCCAGAACTTTCCTGTACCATTTCAACCATGCTTATGGGTGAAGTCTAGCTTCTAGTCCCTTCAATGAACTTGGAATTACAAAATCAAGGATGGTAGCGCTTCAAGACCAGTTAAGAGGGAATACATACACCAGGGGGATCTGGACATTTTAGGGTACAAGTGTGGGACTCAAGGATGGATGCATAAACCAAGTTGGTGGCAAAGGGATGAAAAGAGGCAGGCCAATGACAGGTGCGAGGCACCTGAACAGTCAAATGAAAGATGGGGTGAATGAGACAAGGAAATGAGATGGTGTGGAGAAAAGGGATTAGCCTTAGACCCTCACCGGGGTCATCCTCAAATCAAGTTATCTCGGCATGAATGCAAATAACTACTTATTGAAGTGACATCTTACATAGTGCATAAGTAACCTCTTGCCATTAGGACTGTACTGATAAGAGGTGAGAAATACCCTTCCAGAAACCTAGGGAAATCAGAGTGTTGTCCAATTGGCACTGATGACCAAGGCACTATGAGTCGGGATGGAAGGATCTGTCAATTTCAATTTTCTCAGCTTCTCATTTTCCCCATTTTAAATTGGGTTCTCCATATTTCTGCAGCAATTTGCATTGTTTAAAATCCTTATGAAAATTCTTCAGCATTGTAGTGCGAATTTCTCCTAATAAACACACCTTTGATGCAGTTTTGAATAATCTACACATTTTTGCAAGTACTTCCTCCTAATATAATGCATTTTGTATGTTATTTCCACTAATATATGCATTTTATGGCCACTCTCCCCCTAATATATACACTTTTTGTAAACATTACTTGGTTGGCGAATGGCAACGCAAAATTTGGAGATGCACGAAGGATGGCTGTGTTTCACTCATATTGTTTCAGAAAGTTCAGATTTGATAAATTCAGCTTTAAATGTGAACTGATTGCATTTCTCCCCCATCACTAATTAGGAGTAGTTAAAGGTGCATTATGGGTAAGGTGTTACTTGGTAAATAGTCATATGCATTCATCCTAAGTTTACCTAGATTCAGAGCCTGCTGCATTCTTCTAGCAGATGAGACCAAAAGCAAGGAGAGGGGAAAAATCTATTCATATAAACCATGGGTGGGAAAACCTGAGGCCCTTCAGATGTTGTTGGATTCCAACTCCCCTCAGCCACTGCCAGCATGGGCAATGATCAGGGATGATGAGAGTTATAGTCCAACAACATCTGGGCCTTTGGTCTGGTTGAAATGTGCTCTAAACTCATGCCTACGTGATGGCAGAACAGATTATCTGCCACTGGAAAGAAGCAGTGCAAATATATTGCTTTTACACAGCACAAAGGTATCTGGCTTCCCTTCTCCCAGTGCAAAAGACACTGGATGGATCAGGGAGGCAATTGCTAGAGAAGATCCCCTACTAGTGTCTGCTCCAACAAGGTTTATTGTAAGAACTGTGCTTAGATGTGCCCCTCTGTATAGTACTCCCTTGAGTATTTTAAATTCCTCCATGAAATGCTAATGTTACACATGTATGTGTGAATCCCTACATGCATGTATACCCACTGGGAATTCAAACATCACCCCTGAGAGTGTAGCAGAAACATTTGCTGGAATTAAACCCACATGTCACTCTTCTGTGTGCATAATCTTACTTTTAACCCTCATGAAGAACACAAAGAATACAATAAAGATTGGTTTATTGGTAGAGGAAACAGGAAAAATATAGCATTTACAATTAAGATTTATGTGAGCAGTGTCTAACCTTTACCCAGTCATTTATTCCCTAACGGATAGCATAAGACAGAGACCCTAAACCAAAGTACATTCAAAGTTACACCAAGTCATACAGAGAGAGAAAAAGAGAAAGAAACTCAAGAATTGGGGGGTGAATATACCTTTCCGAAAGAATGCAGCGAGACTCTACAGTCAGAAGGGAACTTCTGTATCTGTCCTTTGAGCAAAAGTTCCGCCCTTACTGTAACCATCACTAGACCCAAAAGATGTCACCCTTCCTTAGTTCATGGTTCCATGTAGTCCCAATGTTGTTCTTAGGGTACGCTGTATAGAATGAAGAAGTTGGAGCCTTGAGAGGTGCTACTGACTCCCCAAAATGATTATGTTCAAATATATACCTTCATTGGACTGAATGTAAATTGGGAGGACGGATGCTAGTGAATAATTTAGGACATGACAGAATTCCCTGTGATAAGATTGTTCTGTCTACCAGAGTGAAAGCTTTACTTGCAGCCTCCAGAGGAATTGAATAGGTGCAAATTAACTTAAACCTTACCCTATGTGAGCTTCACAGACTTGAGTTTTAACCTGGGCACAGAACATTGTCTAGTTAAAGGGATTACTCTGAATCACCTGTGATTTGGAATCTTCTGCATAATTTGCTAATTCTGTTTGTCCATGCCTTCCTGAGATTAGTAAACCATCTTGAGACTTTGGGGTCAAATGCAGGGCCTGTATTACACCGAAATGATAGATTCTTAGGTTCTCATCCATTGAAATGAACCTGAGAATAAAAACACCATTTTATGCATACCTCATTACACTAGCAGTAGTTTAAAATGTTACAGGGAATACTACTGAATGTTACTGAGGAATACAAGCAAAGTCTGAATTAGGGGCACTTATGGAAGTAAATACTGCAGCAAATGCCAGAGTGAATTCAAGCAGACGTGAGACTGGGCACTGTTTGCACCACTGATCTTAAAAAGTCTTTGACCTGGCAGTTCTTATTTCAGCCTCTCTTAACACTGAATCTCTAGATGTTGTTTGACTGCAACCCCCATCATCTCCAGCCAGCATCGCCAAACAGTTACAGACACACTTGGATGAAGCAGATTATCTAGACCCATTCCAATCGGGCTTCAGGACTGGACATGGAACTGAAACAGCCTTGGTTGCCCTGGTGGATGATATGAGGAGGGCGTTGGATAGAGGAGAATATACCTTCCTCGTCCTCCTCGATCTCTCAGCGGCCTTTGATACCGTTGACCACGGTATCCTTTTAGATCGTCTGGGAGGACTGGGAATAGGGGGCACTGTTTTACAGTGGCTCCGT
The DNA here is from genome assembly GCF_030035675.1 of Rhineura floridana. NCBI lineage: Eukaryota > Metazoa > Chordata > Lepidosauria > Squamata > Rhineuridae > Rhineura > Rhineura floridana. The sequence continues at coordinate 147,000,182 of NC_084484.1, read as the reverse complement.
TCCTATCTCTCAGACAGACATCAACGGGTGGCATTGGGGGATGAGGTTTCAGACCCTTGGCCTCTCAATTGTGGAGTGCCACAGGGATCTATCCTCTCCCCCATGCTATTCAACATCTATGTAAAGCCGCTGGGAGCCATCATCAGGAGATTTGGGCTGCAGTGTCACCAATATGCAGATGACACTCAACTCTATCTCTCGTTTAAGTCCTCACCAGAGTTGGCTGTGGATACCATGTCCAAGTGCCTGGACTCCGTAAGTGAATGGATGGGAAGTAATAGGCTGAAACTGAACCCCGACAAGACCGAGGTGTTGCTCGTGGGGGACAACAGAAGATTGGGGGATATAGACCTGATGCTTAATGGGGTAAGATTACCCCTAAAAGACCAGGTCCGCAGCCTTGGGATCATTCTTGACTCCCAGCTGTCTATGGAGGCTCAGGTCTCAGCAGTGAGCCGGGCGGCTTGGTATCAATTACATCTGATACGGAGGCTGCAACCCTGCCTTCCTGTCCATCTGCTCCCACGGGTGATACATGCCCTGGTCTCCTCTCGCTTAGACTACTGTAATGCGCTCTACGTGGGGTTACCCTTGAAAACGGTCTGGAAATTACAGCTGGTACAGAATGCGGCTGCGCGCTTGATTAAGAACAGCCGTCGCCGTGATCATATCACCCTGGTGTTAGTGGATCTACGCTGGTTACCAGTTGCTTACCAGGCCCAATTCAAGGTGTTGGTACTGACCTTTAAAACCCTATACGGTTCCGGCCCAGTTTATCTGAAGGAGTACCTCCAGCATCACGTTGGAGTCCGTTGGAGCTGCCACAGAGTGGATGTCCATTTTTTCCAAATACGACCTCTCCCCTGTTAAGCTAGTGGAGCTAAGTAACACCGCTCTACGTAACTGGATCTTTAACCATGGTGCAGCTCAGGATCGAGCATCCATTGAGTCGGTCGCCTTTTCTAGATGGTATCCTATTATTAAACTCAATCATTATATGTCAAATTATTTAGTAGCCATAGATAGACCCCTCATTAGAAGAGCCTTTACGGCTCTCCATTTTCAAACCATGCCTACGGCCTATCTTGAGGGACGGTTTCGGGGTATTCCAGTAATCCAGCGCCAATGTATATATGGCTGTAAGGACATTGAAGGGATCGTTCACTACTTACTTTACTGTCCACTTTTTGATGACCCTAGACAGAAATTTCTTTCTCCCATTTTAAATCTCTTAAGTCCTAGTTCTGACAGAGAAATGATATATGCACTTCTATCCGATGATTCCAACTTTGTAACCATTGCGGCAGCAAATTTTGCAGTTGCAGCTTTCAAACTGAGAGAGTCCTTTGCCGGAATGACAAACGCCCAGCCAAGCTCCATATGATTCTTTAAGTCACGCTCTGTAAATTTTATATATGTTTTTACCTTGTATTTTATTCTTGTTTGTATCTTGCACATGGCCTATGGCTAACTCTGCAATAAAGTATCTACCTACCTACCTACCTACCTCCAGCATCACCAATTAAGCCGCATGACAAGATCAGCCACACAAGACCTTCTCTCTGTCCCATCAGTTAAGACAGCTAGGCTGGTGCGGACCAGAGAGAGGGCATTTTCGATTGTGGCCCCCACCCTCTGGAATTCCCTTCCTTTTGATCTCCGACATGCTCCCTCCCTGACAGGTTTCCGCCGGGCCTTAAAGACCTGGCTATTCAGGCAGGCCTATGGGATCTCTGGGGATAGGTCAGTTTTTAATGTTGTTTAGTGCTGTGTAATTTTAATTATTATATTACTGGTTATATTGTATTTTATCATGATATTGTACGTCGCCTAGAGTGGCCGTTTATTTGGCCAGATAGGTGACTCACAAATAAATTTTTATTTTATTATTTATTATTATTATTATTATTATGTTCAGCAACGGTGGATCCAAGGCTGGAGAAGCCTGCTCTAGGATTATATGCAGCTGCTTTTCAAGGGTGTTTCAGAATTACAGCTAGTGCAAAATACAGCACCTAGGCTGTGGCTGGTACAAATAATGTGGAATGTACCATGTCACTGCAACACAATTCTGTTTCTGAACAAAATTCACAGTGCTGCTTTGACCTTTGAAGACCTAAATGGCTTGGGACCAGGGTGTAAAAATACTGTCTGACTTTTAAGATCTTCAGAGGTTCTGCTCAGAACGTGCCCATCTTCTGAAGTGAGCTCAAGGAAGAACAGGGTCTTCTTACTCATGGTGCCTTGCTTTCAGATCTCTGTAGCTTCAGGGCTCTGTATCTGATTTTTTAAAAAAAGAAACAGAAAAAAATGCCGTTTTCTTCTACTTTTAATACAGTTAGACACTGCTGCTAGTTTTTAAAAAACATAAGATTCTGCTTTTGGTGTACAAAACCCTATGCAGCTTGGGACCAGGATACCTGAAAGATCGTCTTACCCCTTAGATACCCAGTTGATCACTAAGCTCTGCAAGTGAGGGCCTCCTGCAGATGCCATCTTATCAGGAGGTCCATTCCGCACAACATAGGCATTAGACCTTTAGTGTAGTGGCACCTACCCTTTGGAATTCCCTCCCCTTAAATATTAGACAGGCACCATACCTTTTTGGCACCTACTGAAGACCTTCCTCTTTCAAAAAGCCTTTTAAGTAGAGACTTTATCCCAGTCTGCATCTGTGTTAGAATTGCTTTTTTAAAAAGATATTTTTAAAGATGTTTTGTTTTAATATATTTTAACATCTGTTTTTAAGATGTTTTAGAGTGCTTTTAGTGTTTTGTTTGCCACTTTCGGCTCCTTCTGGGAGGAAGGGTGGGATATAAACAAACAAACAAACAAACAAATAATTTGCTGACTGTTTTATTTGCTCTTCTGCTTTGTGGTTTCAGAGAGGCTTATCTTATTTGATATTTGTTGGCCACCTTGAGGATCTCTGTGATTAAGATGTAGGAGACGTATCTATGTGTTTGCGTTCATGTGTGTGTATATGCCACAAAACTGGCTTTTGTAAATATGTGTATACATGACTCTTATTTACATCCACAACTATACATAAAGCCCTTCAGGATCCTTACTAAACAGGCTATTGTATTGATTTGTAAATAGGTCCAGCATTTCTATAGAATTCACTTATTCTGCTGCTTGCTTCTTTGAAATCATTCTTCACCCTCTTACAGTAACACTTAACAATCTGCAAAGTGCTTTCAAACTCAAGGCCATATTCCTCTGCACATCATACACTTCCCCTCCCCTTCATCCCAGCTCCACTGCCTTCATTAAATGGAGTGTCTGCAAATTAATGCTGGCACAATGGAGAATTTTTCATTTGCAGGATTAAGTGTTCTTATCCATCAGCATAGTTCAAAGTGGAAAGCTGAACACAGGGGGAATTGCATCTTCAGTTTGGAAGCCTTTGGCCACTCTCAGGGACATTTCCCCACGTTGCTTGTAGATCTCTTTCCCCATCCTCTTTCCCAAAGTCTGTCTTTTCCCATAACATACACACACAAACCTCCCACTTAACATTAAAACAAAACAAAAATTAGGGCCATCACTTTTTAACCTGGCAGTGTTCCAGTGTCTTTGACATCTCTCATGACAGTTATCCCCAATAAGGAAAGGTTGCAGCATCTAGGCCTTTTTAGTTTAGAGAAAAGGTGAGTAAGAGGTGACATGATACAAATGTACAAATGAATGCATGGCATAGAGAAAGTGGATAGAGCATATTCTTCTGAATAGCAGTTGCTGGAAATCACAGCAGGAGAGAGTGCTCTTATTTATTTATTTATTAGATTTGTTAGACGCCCATCTGGCAGAGGTTAATCTGCCACTCTGGGCGACGTACAACAAAATACAATACAATCCATATAAAAACAATTCAAAAAGCAAACAATATAAAATTTAAAACTGAATAGACCCCCACGGAACTACCCTCTGCCACCCTAACCCCCTTCCCAAGCCTGGTTAAAGAGCCAAGTTTTCAAGGCCCGACGAAAGCATAACAAGGAAGGGGCCTGACGGAGGTCAGTTGGCAAAGAATTCCAAAGTGAGGGAGCCACTACTGAAAAAGCTCTGGACCGTGTCCTCCCCAATCTCGCTGCTTTTGTTGGGGGAATAAGAAGTGAACCATTCAAGGACGATCTTGTAAGCCAGCGCCCCTGGTGCAAGTGGAGGCAACTCTTTAGGTAAAGTGGGCCAGCCTCGTGGAGTGCCTTGAAAGTTAAAGCCAGGATCTTAAATTTGGCCCTAGCAACCACCGGTAGCCAGTGCAGTTACTTAAGTACTGGGGTAATATGATCACGGCGGTGGCAGCCCTTAATCAGGCGAGCCGCCGCATTCTGCACTAGCTGCAGCTTACGGAAAGTTCTCCAGGGAAGACCCACATATAACGCATTACAATAGTCCAGCCGGGACAGAACCAGAGCATGTACCACATCAGGGAGCAGGTGGCTCGGGAGGTAAGGGCGCATCCTACAAATGAGGTGAAGTTGGTAAAGCGCCGCCCAACTAACAGCTGCTACCTGTGCCTCCATGGATAGCTGGGAGTCAAGAATGACCCCCAAACTCCAGACGTGGTCTCTTAGGGACAGTTGTATCCCATTAAGCACCAAATCCATAATCCCCAGCTGCTCTTTATCACCCACCAACAGAACCTCAGTTTTATCGGGATTCAGTCTAAGTTTACTCCTGCTCATCCAATTCCTCACAGCCTCCAGACAATTTGATAGCCTTTCTATTGCCACCGGTGGGGGGGACTTAAATGAGAGGAAATCTGGGTATCATCTGCATATAGATGGAATTGCAGTCCAAATCTCCTGATGATATCTCCCAGTGGCCTTACACAGACATTAAATAACATCGGGGAGCGGATAGAGCCCTGTGGTACCCCACATGTAAGAGGCCAAGGCTCCGAGACCTCCTCTCTCAGTACCACTCTCTGGTATCTCCCAGAGAGGAAGGAGCGAAACCACCGTAAAACTGTGCCTCCAATCCCCAGAGTCTCAAGGCGATCTAACAAGATATCGTGGTCAACAGTGTCGAAGGCCACCAAAAGGTCCAGGAGAACAAGGAGGGTATGCTCCCCTCTATCTAGTGCCCTTCTCATGTCATCCACCAGGGCTACCAGGGCTGTTTCTGTCCCATGTCTGAGTTGGAATCCTGATTGAAATGGGTCAAGGTAGTTCACTTCATCTAAGTACGCCTGTAATTGGATCGCCATCACCCGTTCACCAGTTTACCCAGGAATGGCAGATTTGAAACTGGGCAGAAGTTGTTTAAATCCAAGGGGTCTGAGGAGGCCTTCTTCAAAATTGGGGTTATTACTGCCTCTTTAACGGCAGATGGCGGATGGCCTTCATCAAGAGATGCATTCACCATTGCCTTAATCCACTTGCCAAGTTTGCCTTTACAGCTCATAGTAAGCTATGCTGGGCAAGGGTCGAGTATACAAGAAGTTGGTTTAAGCGAGGATAGGGCCCTGGTGATTTCCTCAGAGGAAGTTAGCTGGAAACTATCCCAAGACCCTGAGGGTTCAACGGTAATTTCTGGTTCCATTATTGAGCCTGTGGCAGGGGGAATAGAACTCTTGATGTAATCGATTTTGTCCGCAAAATGTTTTGCGAAGTCATTACAGGAGGCCAAGGCATGTTCTGTCGGGTCTGGTGCAGCTGGCCTCACCAAGCTCTGGACCACCTGAAACAGTCTCCTTGGACAGCTTTCCGTGGCAGCTATGGAGGCCGCAAAAAATGCCCTTTTTGCTCTCCTCATCGCTGTCTGGTAGGCAGCCGCTGCTACTCTACTCCGAGTTCTATCCGTCTCTGCACGTGTCTTTCGCCAATGGCGTTCAAGCTGTCTTACCTCCCTCCGTAAGCCACGCAACTGTGGGGTGTACCAAGGTGCTGTCCTGCATCTATCTAAAGGGAGGGGGCGTTTCAGGGCCAACCGGTCCACCGCCTCGGTCACCCCTGCATTCCAGCTGGACACCAAGGTCTCAGCACTCTCTTGAGTGCATATCCCGCTCATGGACTCCCCATAGGGACCTGGTTGGCCACTGTGAGAACAGGATGCTGAACTAGATAGGCCACTGGGGTTGGGACCTGCATTGTACTGATTGTCATTGTTTTAACTAGTTGTTAATTGTCCAAAGTGTTTTTAGGTTTTATTAACTCTCTTGTTTTTAACTTGTTAATGTAAGTCACTATGGGTCACCTTGGTGAGAAAAATGACCAACAAATATCATCTTCATCATCCAGCAAGCTCATTGTTGTTGTTGCTGTTGTTGTTGTTGTTATATCCCACCCTTCCTCCCAAAGGGAGCCTAGGGCAGCATACAAATGACAAAGCACTAAAAACATCTTAAAAAACAAAACATCTTTTAAAACATCTTTTAAAACAATTCCAGCACAGATGCAGACTGGGATAAGGACTCTACTTAAAAGGCTTGTTGAAGAGGAAGGTCTTTAGTAGGCACTAAAAAGACAACAGAGATGGTACCTGTCTAATACTTAAGGGGAATCAATTCCAAAGGGTTGGTGCCACAACACAAAAGGTCCGCTTCCTGTGTTGTGCGGAATGGACCTCCTGACGAGATCCTCACCTGCAGAGCACTGTCAGAACCCCTCCTGTGTTCACCACCCTGTTACAGTCCCACCTCAGGGTCCTGGTCTCTTAATGGTTCTCTCACTGGCACTAGCATAGAACTTTCAAGATCCCACTGCTAGGCACCACCTGACACTCTCTGTAAACAATATTGCCTTGAGACTGTGCCTTAGTCTCCTCCTGGCCTATTGCTACGTTGTGTCTGGATGTACTTACAGGCCTCAACCCCCCTGTGTCTTTGTGCCTATAATGATTACAGCCTTGGGTTGTTCTGGATACCTGCTGATGTTACACTATCTCTTCACTGCTGCCACCACTGATACTGTTTCCCAACCTTGGTATATGCCCTGCCCACCCTTCTGGTCTGTGAAACCCAGCCAAGGATCAGGCATTTTGGTAAATCAAGAACTATTTATTTATTTACACAGGGAATAGCAAGATTACTTAAAGGTTCAGTCAATATGCGTGTGGTTTCATAAGATGCATTACTCTTTATATTTCTTAGTCATAATAACCTGCCTCACTACCCACCTAAATCCAATCCACCCAACAACCCTCTCCAAAAACCTCTCTCAGAACTCCAACCCAGAACAACTGTCATCCTCTCATACTTTCAGACACCCAGACACTCAGCCAATCATCACACAACATTCTTCAACATTCCAACCCATGTACTCCCCCCTCTCACCTAGTCTACTTACCACATATACTCTAATAAACCTGCACTTACCATATTTACAGTATTGTATTTACAGGGGCATCACAAGCACATTGATCAACGGGGTATATAAGGGTGAGATAATTTTTCAGGTATCCTGTTCCCAAGCTGCACAGGGCTTTGTACACCAAAACCAGCACCTTGAACTTAGCCAGCCAGCTAATTGGCAGCCAGTCAATGATGGGAAAACTCATTATCATGAAGCTGTTAAAGCAGGGATGGAGAACCTCCAGATGTTCCAGAACTGAAGCTCCCATCATCCCTGAACATTGGACATGATGGCTGGGGCAGATTGGAATTTGGTTCAATAACTACTGGAGGGCTATGGACTCTTCACCCCTGTGTTAAAGGGATAAACCCATCCCAGGGTCTTTTTGGTTCTGGACTTGCTATCTCTCTCCTCCCCCCAGCTGTAGCACTGGGGGACTGCAAAAGACCTACCTTGGGAATGAGTACCTGAGCATATGGGTGCTTGCTTGCTCGTTCCTCTGGGTCGCTGTCCCTCGAGACAGCTGAAATCCCTAGTAAGTGCTGCAAGGACTGGGACCCCCTGCCTGAATCTGACTCCAGAGAGAGGCTGCAGTCAATCTTGCAGCCTCTTGCATCAGCTCCTGGCTGGGTCAGGGAGTATAAAAGATCAGCTGCCTTTGGGGAGCCCTGAGAGTGAGGGTGTTACTCCCTTCTATTTTTTTTAAACCAATCTGGAGGAGATTGGTAGTGGGGAGGGTGTATGGCGCATGTGTCATTCCTGCGCAGGGTGACAGTCTGTGCAGTGAACTGAACGATAGGAGAAAGTTGCCAAATACTTCAGAGTGAGAGTCTGTAACTGGCAGAAGGCTGGCTCTCCCTGGGTGTGAGATGGGGGTGGGGAGTAGATGTGCCCTCTGTGAAAAATATTGAGTGGGTCTGACTGTTCCCAATTTTCTCAGAGGCCTAGTGGGATAATTGGTTCCAGTAGGTTTTGTTGGTGGACTCTTGTTGGGTTCATATCAGATATTTAGGAGGAGTCTTAGTAAGGAGGACATGGGTGATGCCACCCCAATTTCAGTGATCATGGGTAGAGGGAGGTATAGCCATGGGGAGGTGGTGAACTACCATAGAAGGTGAGGGCAAGGCTATCTATGCCTTGTTCCTTGCTCCCACTCCTCTCATGGATGGGTTCCTCATTGCTCATCTGCTGTGCCCACTGGCCTGTGTTGTACCGTTGTTTAACACGAGATCGGTACACAAGAAGACCACTCTCATCCATGATTTGATTGTGGATGAAGGTGCCAATTTGCTGTGCATTACTGAGACCTGGGTGGGTGAGCTTGGAGGAGTTGATCTGACCCAGCTTTGCCCACCTACTCGGTGCAACACCAGCATAGACTACAGGGACGGGGGGGGGAGGAGGGTAGAAGTTGCTGTGGTCTTCAGAACTTCCATTTCTGTCACCAGGAAACCATTCTGTCTTGGAGCAGGCTGTGAGGCCTGCACCTGGTGTCGCACCAAGGAGACAGGAAACTAGGGTTGCTGCTGGTGTACTGTCCATCCTGCTGCCTGGCAGCTTCTCTGACTGAGCTGGCAGAGGCCATCTCAGATATGGTATTGGAGGAGCCCAGAATGATAATCCTGGGTGATTTCAATGTCCATGCTGAGGTTGCCTCTAGTGTCCAGTCTCGGGACTTCATGGCCTCCATGATGACCATACGGCTGACTCAAATTGTCACTGGCCTGACATATAGGGCAGGGCACACCCTTGACTTGGTTTTTGCTCCAGATAGAGGAAGGGGTTGTCTGGAGATGGGGGGGATGGATGTCACCCCATTGTCATGGTCAGATCATTTCCTGGTGATGTTTAGACTTATGGCCCCAATCCTCCCTTGCAGGAGTGATGGACAGATGGAGATGGTCTGCCCTTGGAGACTTATGGAATCCACTGGATTCCTGAGTGCCCTGGGGGAGTTCCCAGTAGATAGAGCAGGTGACCCTGTTGAAGCCCTTGTCACGCTGTGGCACATCTGGCTCTTGACATGTGTCAAATGTGGGGGTTCAGAGAAGCATGCAGCTGATGAACAGATAAGGCCAGATCATACATCTGCCAGGCAGGAGGAACCAGGGGGTCAGCCAGCATGTTTTACCATTTGGGAAGTGCTGAAGGAGGAGGCAAGAAGTCCTTGAGGGAGTCCAAATGTCCAGAAACCAAAATATCCAATCAGGCAGGGCAGGGTTCAAGGCACGGGTTTAACAGGAGAGCTGGAGTAATGTCTGCAGCAAGGCTTGATGTTGACTCTAGCAAGGAGTCTCCCTTTCCTTCCAGCATTTTGTACTCTGCATGCTGGCCCAGCTGCTTCCAATCAGCCTGTGCTCTTGCGAGCTCTCCTGCTCCTTAATCACACTGATTGCTGTTGTTGCTGCAACACCTGTTGGTGTCTTCTCTCTGCTGGGGAAGGGGCAGTCTCCTGGTCACTTCCTGATTCTGGGAGGCAGGCTCCCTCAGGGGCTTGTCTCTGGTCTGGTGAAAGGTCCTGGGCTGTCTCCCTGCTTGTCCCCTCTCCCGGGTCTGTGATCTCCCATTTCTCTTCCTCCTTGGATGAGTCCTCTGAGGGGGGCATGACAACACGGTTGCCCCCCGAGCGCCCTCTCTGGCATTGCGGAGCCTGGTTTACTCCCTGGTACACCAGTTTTCTAAGGGCAATGAAACAGGCTGGATGACGGCTAGAGTGCAAGTGGCAAAAGTCGTGCTGTGAGGCTGTTTGGGCCTCAGTAAAACATCATAACCATGCCTTCTGTGCAGCAGTGAGGGTGGTGAAGAAGGCCCACTTCTCTACCAACATCACATCCTCAAGTAGCTGTCCAATGGAGATTTTCCGTATTGTCAGGGGTCTGTTGACATCTTCTCCAGGAAATGGAGTTTTAGACCCTTTGGAGGCCCACTGTGAATTGTTTGCAAGGCACTTTGAGGGTAAAGTTGTTCACCTTCATAGCAATCTTGATGCCACATCCACATCTACTGTAGTCCCTAATGAGGTGTCCAGTGCAACGTCTGCTGCAACTTCTTGGGAACAGTTTCAGTTGATGCGGCCTGATGACGTGGACAAGGTATTTGCAACAATGCGGCCAGCAATGTGTCCTCTTGACCCTTGCCCTTCTTGGCTTATTAAATCTTGCCAAGGGGGTTTGATTGAGTGGATCCAGGGTGTGGTCAATGCATCGTTGTGGGAGGAAATGGTTCTAGCCGCCCTGAAAGAGACGGTAATTTGACCACTCCTGAAGAAGCCCACCCTGGACCCATTGGTTTGTGACAACTACTGCCCCGTCACAAATACCCCCTTTTTTAGGGAAGGTGATTGAGAGGGTTGTGGCACAGCAATTGCAAGTACTCTTGGATGAAACAGATTATCTTGACCCATTCCAGTCTCGTTATGGGACTGAATCAGCCTTGATCGCCCTGATGGATGACCTTTATTGGGAAAAGGACAGGGGGAGTGTGACTCTGTTATTCTTACTTGATCTCTCAGCGGTTTTGATACCATTAACCATGGTATCCTTCTGGGCTGACTTGGTGAGATTGGTATTGGAGGCACTGCTTTACAGTGGTTCCGATCCTATCTCTAGGGTCATTTCCAGATAATAGCATTGGGCAATTGTATTTCGGCCCCCTGGCAGTTGTTCTGTAGGGCGCCGCAGGATACCATCCTGTCTCCCATGCTGTTGAACATCTATATGAAGCCCTTGGGAGTGGTCATCAGGAGATTTGGGTCAAGGTGTCAGCAGTACGCTGATGATACCCAGCTCTATTTCTCTGTAACGTCTGGAGATGCCGTGCAAGCCCTGGACCAGTGACTCTGAATCCTAGCAAGACAGAGGCTCTGTGGGTTGATGGTTCCTGAGTTTGGATAATTGGTCAGTTGCCTGCTTTGGATGGGGTCATACTCCCTTTGAAAGAGCAGACCATAGTCTAAGGGTGCTCCTGGATCCATCTTTGTCACCAAGGCCCAGGTGACCTCCGTGGCTAGGACTGCCTTTCACCAGCTCTGGATGGTAAGACAGCTGTGGCTGTTTCTGGACAGGGATAGCCTGACCACTGTTGTCCATGCACTGGTAACCTCTAGGCTGGATTACTGTAATGTGCAACATTAGCATGCAGATCTGATTTCAGCCCAGCTAGTTAATGGGCTTAATCCTCTGAGAATGGCAATTATGTACGGCACTGATGTACAATGCCATTGTGGGAACCTGTCACCTTACTGGTCACAGAGGGCAGATAAGTGGCAACAATGTAATATACCACACTTGGAGAAGGACACACTGCAGGGACTGACAAGTTCAGGCTGAAGGAGCCACATAAGTATCAGCCTTGGATGGTTTACCATTCTTTCAGGATGGTTTATCTTTCCAGAAAACAAGACTGGGGAAGGCCAGTGGGCATCCAGGCCATTTCTAATGGTGGTTTTCAAAGGATGCTCTTGTGAAGTTATGTGGGGAATCCATCGTTTACCAACCTTTCCAGATACATGCATGTATCTGATTCCTTGTTTGTTTTTTAAAAAATCCTCCTCTGAGCAGTGTGCACCAAATATTTATGTCAGAGGCTCATTTGACTCTTAATAGTATTCATATGCATAAGGAAGACAATGGCTGTGTGGAGAGATTCCTGTGGCATCTATTATTTGCTTTCTGTTAATGCCTATCAGTCCTGTTCAGTCATAACTGAAGTCATAGTCTTCCTGGGTTAACAATGTTTTCAAGCCAAAGCTCAGCCATATAGCGTGAGGTCTGAATTAAAGCAGATAGTTTGCTGCAAGAGTGACTACCAGTGTCATTTTCAACCGCTAATATTAGGAACAGAGGAAGTGGCCTTATGCAAAGCCAGACCATCAGTCCATCTAGCTCAGTATTGTCTACACTGATCGGCAGCAGCTCTCCAGGGTTTCAAGCAGGGGTCTTTCCTGGTCTTCCTTGGAGATGCAGGGGATTGGACCTGGGACCTTTAGCATGCAAACTGCCAAGCTATGGCCCTTCCCCAATCTGGAATGTTTTCATGTTACTTTTCTGATCATGAAAGCTCATAACACAACTACTAGAAAAAAGCATAATCAGCATAAGCATGGCCACGTTTGTGTGTTTTGGTTCCACTATGTTTGTCAAGAGATGAATACTTGGACCAGCTTCCTGATATGTATATACTGGGATTAAATTATATGCATATGTCTAGTTTTAATCTTACCATATATTAGGGATGTTTCTGAAATACTCATCATAATTTCTCAGTGGATTTTTGAGCTACAAATTGTGTGTTTCCAAAGTGGAACCAATGTATTAGGAATATTTACTCATTTATGTATTAAATTTATATTCCACCCTTCCTCCCAAAGGAGCCCAGGGTAGCAACCACTTCAGTAACAAAAATACAATAAAAATGCAATAAAAACATATTTTAAAAAACTGTTAAAATATCTAAAAACAACAGAAGGAAACACCTGAAGCAAATTTAGAAGCAGATAGAACAACTACAGCATACGCTATCATGGCTGCCACCTCAGTGGGAAAAGCACACACTACCACTGCATGCAGGTGGGTTGTAGCAAAGTCTATAGCAGCACATCTGACATAAATGACCCATGAAAACTTCCACAAGAAGAACACAGATCATCAGTGATGGATTCCAGCAGCTCTGGGCCATGAAGGACTGTGGCACGGTGGACTGCCAGTTCTATGGGCAGAAGACCACCCACTTCCATTGCAGATGTCCTGGTTGCACTTTCACATTCAAGAACAAATCTGACATTGAGAAGCACAAGAGATACCACATTGAGCACAACACCTACTCCAAGGATGGCTTCAAAAAGTTCTACAAGTACAAAGAGTGCAAATATGAGGGCTGCGTCTACAGCAAGGCTACCAACCACTTTGACTGTATCCAGCTCGGAAGCGGCTTCAGCTTCACCAGCCAGATGATCTCCCACAAGTGTAAGCAGGATGCTGGCACATCCACAGTTCTGGTGTGCTGGGCCTGCCCACCTCCCTCCTGGGAGCCAAGGACAATGAGCAGGAAGAATCCAGCAATAATGACCTCACTGACTTCTCTGCCATGAGCTCTACGATCTCCAGCCTGAATGCCTCCCCCATCAGTGAGCAGTCTTCCATCTCTTTGATCATCCCAGGTGCACCCTCCTCAGCAGCAGAGCTCTCTGTCTCACAGGCCTCCAGCAAACCCACCAATAATATGCCATCAGCTTCAAAGATCCTGGGAATACTCCCCCAAGCCCTCCCGAGCAATATAGCCTTGGCCCCCATGCTCTCCAATGCAGCACTTCCTGAAACTACAGGTTCTTATTTCACTATCCTCACAGCTGGGTCTTCACTCTGCTGCCCACTAGCTCCACTAGTTTGATAGCCACTGGCACTTCTACCACCAAGCCGGCATTGTCAGCCAACTCCCCTTCCCAGGCCGTCTCAGGTTCCATTGAGATAGTGGCCATCACTTTGCTGACTCCAGCAGCGTTCATCATGGAGAGGATTGTGATGTCCCTGTATTTTTAATATTTGTAAATATGGTAAGTGCGGGTTTATTAAGCGATATATGGTACGTGAGAGGGGGGAGTACATGGGCTAGAATGCTGGAGAATGTTGGATGATGATTGGCTGAGTGTTTGAATGGCTGAAGGTATAAATGAAAGAATGACAGTCGAGTCGGGGGGAGTTGTGAGAGTCATGAGTGGAAAGTTATTTGGATGAGTTGGTTGGCAGAGTTCTGAGGGAGGGTTGGATTATATTTGACTGGTATTTAGGCAGAATATATAAGACTGGAAACATAAAGAGTGACACTATATGAAACCATGTGCTTGTTGAACATTCCTAAAGTAATCTTATTATTACCTGGTGTTATCAAATAAATACTTTTATTGGTTTACCAAAAGCCTGATCCTTGGCTGGGGATACACAGACCAGAAGGGAGGGCAGGGTAATTACCAAGGCTGGAGGGAAACAGTATCAAATAAATGGTGGCAGCCGTGAAGAGAGATATTGTAACATCATCAAGTATCTAGAGCAACCCAGGTTTGTATGCTTTATAGACAAAGATACAAGGGGGTTGTGGACAGCAAGGGCACCCAGACACAAAGTAACAAGCCATAGGGAGACTAAGGCGAAGTCTATAGCAGTATTGTTTACAGGGAGTGACTGGTAGTGCTGCCTAGCAGTGGGATGTTGAGATATCTGTGCTAGAGCGTGTGAGAGAACAAATAAAAACTGAGATCCTGACAGGTGGTGGCCCTGGTGGGAGTATCACAGGTAGAGCCAGCTGGTGGGATTGTCACAAGGATCTCCACCAGCAAAGGCTTGATTTTGCCAATGATGGCCCAGTTGGCTGCAGCAGCACTTAAGCCCTCTGTAGCTGTGGAGGCAGGGAATGGGCAGCAAAAAACAGTTTAACCCAACTCAGATGAAACAAGAGGTGATGGAGAATCTGGGCTCTGTGTCCACCGTGACCCAGGATTCGTTGCAGGAACACAGCCTGGACCTGAGTGTGAAGGATCACAGTAATGAATCAAATGGCCACACAGTCTCAGCAAATTTATCTCTTTTATCATTTTTGGAATAAGATGTCTCAGAGTAACCCCAATCTCAGCAACCTTCTTGACTTGAAGATGGATGATGACGGCAGCCAGCTGGAGGCCCCGGGTGATGAAACTCAATACTTGGACAAGACAGTCAAGGCTCCTGTTGAACAGAAACTCTCTGAGCCAAGGAAGATGTACTTGCTCAGGTGAGGACCCAGAGAGAACCTGGTTAAGGGGGAAGGAGGATCAGTATGATACCAACAATGCCAGCTTAAAATTATTGGGCAACTTTGTAGAAGTCCCTTTCAGTCGAGACTAGACAGCCCCCCTCAATGTTGAATATCAGGGCGCCAAGTGAAAAACTTTTTATTTGAGCAAGCATCTTAAGTCATTTCTAATTTCCTAGTTAGTTTTTAATTGGCTTTATCTCTAATGTATTTGTTCAGTTTGCTGTACACTGCTCGGAGACAACTATAATTATGCAGTATATAAATGATCAAAATAAATAAAAAAATAACCATATCATGTTTTGGATAGGCCCATTGAAACATAAAAGTTTTCAACAGGCACCTGAAGAAGTACAGTGATGGCACCTGCCTAAGGTCAACAGGAAGAGAGTTCCAAAGTATAGGTGCTGCCACACTAAAGGCATGACTCCTTACAAACACAGAATGCACGTTCTATTTTTTAAAATTGACTTTAGTACAGAGCACTGTGCAATACAGGCATGGATTGCCACAGCTTTCTGTTCCTTTGGTTATTTTGTGTCCTTCCTACCCTCTACATTATGAATGCACATATGTGCATTAATCCTGAAAACACAGAGGTGCTATATATCCAGAGTTCTCATGTCCAGGAGGTGGGGAGATGGCTGATTCTGGATGGGGTTGCACTCCCCTGGAAGGAGCACGTCCACAGTTCGGGGGTACTTCTGGATCTAACATTGTCACTGGAGGCTCAGGTGGCCTCAGTGGCCAGGAGTGCCTTTCCTCCAGCTGCAACTGGTTCATCAGCTTCAGTCCTTTTTGGACAGTGGTGGCTTGGCCACAGTACTCCATGCTCTGGTAACTTCCAGACTGGATTGTTGCAATGCGCTGTATGTGGTCCTGCCCTTGAAGACAACTTGGAAACATCAACTGGTCCAAAATGCAGCAGCCAGATTACTGGCTGGGATTCCCTTTAGAACTCATGTCATATTATCATAACTCTAATGATAGTACTAACCAGCTTCAGAAAACAGGGCAACAGCCCTTAAACAACAGAATGCATGGACAAGATTAGACTGTACTGGATAGATACTGCCGCCCTGGGCTCCTTCTGGGAGGAAGGGCGGGATAGAAATGTAACAAACAAACAAACAAACTCATATAACCCCTGTTCTAAGACAGCTGCATTGGTTGCCAGTTCGTTTCTGGGCCCAATTTAAGATGCTCACATGAGTGTTCAAATTCCTAAATGACTTTGGTCCTAAATATCTGAAAGACTGCCTCTTCCTACAGACCCTGTCGGGTGTTGAGATAGGGGCATTCTCTGTGGCAGCCCCTAAGTTGTGGAATTCCCTCCCCAATGGGATGCATCTGGCAACTCCATTTACAGTTTTAGGTGAATGCTGAAAATGCACCTCTTGACCTTTGACACGAGATGTATATTTTTAGGACCCACCCTCTTTTTTGTGATGTTGTCATTTTAGATTATTTTAATGGTTTTAATAATGTATTTAATTTAGTATTCATTTCTTTCTTACATTTATACCCTGCCTTTCTTTCATCATAGAACCCAATGCGGCATACATGTGGTTCCTAGGCAGCCTCCCTCCTAGGCACTGACCAAAACCAGACCTGCTAAGCTTCAGCAAGATGGTGGCCTCATGTGTCTTCAGACCATAGCCTGGGACCAATTTTAAAATTGTTGTAACCTGTCCTGACACCTCTGGGTAATAAAGTTAAATAACAACAACATCTACAACAACAATTTAACTTAAGCCGGCATAAATTACTCTGGCTTCCAATAGTTAGGATTGCTCCCTTACAGCGCAGTCTAATTCATATCTACTCAGAAATAAGTTCCATTGGGTTCAATAGGACTTACTCTCAGCTAAATGTGTATTGGATTGCAGCCTTAGTCAACTACTGGCAAAGTTCTGTCTGGGATGCAAAATACTCCCAAATTACTTCTGCAAGTTGCCTGCCAGTATTGTCATGACCTCATGTCCTTTGACATGTTCAGAGATAATTTTGAAGGGGAGACATTTTCATTGCCCTTGCATATTTTGTATTTTTAAATATTTTATAGCAAATTAAATGTTAATTGTAATCTGTCTTGGGAACGAAGCCATTGTGGTGGTCAATTAACATTTAACTTATTAGCTTTCAAATATTTAAAGAGTTCCCATCCAGCCTTTTCTCCCTTTGGCTTTCTGTGAAATTGTTTTTGCATTTGGATGCCACACAGTACAGATACCTGAAGTCATAAATTTCACCAAATGTCATGCATCTTTCCTGCATGCTGGTTCTCTAACCTCTGGTTACATATGTACCCCTGCGCACACACATTCATGAACAAGCCATATTTAGTGAAAGAACGTTCAGATCATAAAACTTAAAAGTGGCTACCACATTGGTCATCAGGTCACATCCCTAGCCTGAAGAAATAACACTCTATAATTAAAGACCTCTTACAGATGCTTACAAAGCAAAGGCAATGACAAATGCACATTCAGGAAACAGCTAATGTCCCTTTTAGCAGACATTGAGAGCTATGTGAACTGTCCCCTGCGCTGCTGCTTCTTTTTGTCTTGGGGGAAGGGTTACCATCTAATAGCTACTGTAGGGTTTCATGAGGATGGATTAACGTTTATGCTGCATATGGACCCACACATACCAGGCTGCTTAAGATGGACACTTAACAAACAGGGCCTATGTGAGCAAAGGGTGCCTATCCTGTGCTAACAAGGTATTCCTTCTTAGAAAAGAAGCGTATCCTCTGTATTATGGTGTTGAGGAGAATGCAACTGTATGGAGGAACAGGTCATCAAGTTACTTTATCTACATGCTTTTTTCTCCTCACTGGCTGTGCCCTTTCTTTCCTCTGTCCTCATCATATTTGGCAGCTAGGCAAATGGGGATCTGTGACAGGGCCTTTTCAGTTGTTGGGGCCCAGCTCTAGAATTCTCTCCAGGCTCTCATTGAGCCTGATGCCTTCCAGGCAGCAGCTGTGTAAACCTGTTTTATCTACTCAGGATTTTTAGATGTGGCACTTTTGTGATTTGTTTTAAGCTAGCTTTTATCATTTGTATGCTGCTGTTTCAGTAGTTAATATTTTTATGTATCACACTATTGTTAATTATTAACCCCACCCCACCCATATTAGCAACTCTAAGAATAAGTTTTTAAACAAAGCTTTCCTTGGCACCACTTTTATTTATTTATTTATTTTATTAGATTTATATCCCACCCTTTCTCCCAGCAGGAGCCCAGGGTGGCACTATTGCTTCTTCTTGTACCACTGCTTTTCCTACATATATGTGTGGCAAACACTGAACTTATTGAGATGAAATGATGTGGCCAGTCTTGCAAAAACTCTGTTTTGTAACACAGACAAGCTGGAAGATAGAAGAGCAATGATGATAAGCTGCATTTTAATTGCCCACAAATCACAACACAATGGACATTTCATTTTCACATGGAAGAAATCGCTATGTTTTTCAATGTGTAAATACTGATAAACTGCATAATATCAAAAACAGAGTGACTGGACTCTTGTAATGGAACAAATTACAGGTGAAAGATAGAAAGGGAGAAGCCTGACTCTGTGCCTCTAATTCAGAGATGTGGAACCTTCTTTATCTGGAGATCCAATTTTCCTGGGCATTAACCTTTATGGGGGGCTGGATGCCAGTGGTGGGCAGGGCCAGAGGCAAAAAATGGACAAGAAATGGATATAACTTACCTTTGTACAGTAGGTTATTTTCCAGAAATGCAAAAGCCAGAGGTTTCTGCACACATACACACACCGCCATCCAGGCAAGCAAGTTCAAGGCAGTGACTGGTAGCTGTGAAGTTGGAGGCAGTGCATCCTTTCAAGGATTCAGACTAAACTTTCAAGGAGCTGTCCAAGGTGCTGCAACCTATTCCCAAAATAGATTCAGCACCTTGGATAGCTCATTGAAAATTCACTGCCCCGCTGACAGTGCAGCGGCTAGTCTCCACAGGTTCAAGGACATATTCCAGCCAGACGAAAGCATCCACGGAGGTTGTGGAGCAAAGCCAGTGAAAGGGGGGGCTTGAGGAGGTGCTGTGGCCTAGGGAGAATCTCAATAAGGCCTGGAGGGCTGTGTTTGGCCCCCACTCATGAAGTTCCCTACTTCTGCTCTAATGGAGCCACTGCCAGCTAGTATGCCTACTAACATATTTGATGCATTTCCCAGGAGCTAAGTGCTGCTTGGGTGATATGCTGAAAATGCTATTAGAGAAATCATATGGGTGAAAGCTTTCCCACAGATCCAACTAATGTATGTGCTTTGTTGGGTCAGACCAATGTCCTACAGTTCCCATCATCCCTGGCCATGCTGCCTAAGGCTGATGGTAGATGGCCCAACAATATCTGGAGGGCCACAGGTGTCCCGCCCCTGATCTACTGGCTAGTGATCTAGTCAGGTATCTCTTGAAGTTCGCAAGCAGGGTATGACAGTGGCAATCTATTTCCTCTTTGTCTCCAGCATCTGGAATTCAGAGTTATACCTCCTCTGAATACGAACTCTTTGAATGCTGGCAATTGAAAGCATGCTGTTTCTGGCAAGACACACATGTAACCTCAGAATATTCTTCAGCATAGCCTTTTAATCATGTATATAGTTCTCTGACTGAATCATGTATGATGTGTCTCTTTTACAGCTATAACTTTAAGAGTCTCTTTACATCATCCTTTTAGCTCAGAAGCTCAGTTCAATCTCCAGCAACAAGGAAGGTGGCAGCCACCACACACAGCATGTTATTAAAATGATCTGAACTGTACATTTACAGCATACTTCAAGTGGCACAAATGGGACAGACTCTGTATTTGAAGTCTGCAATAGTGTAATTTCGCATCTTCAGTATTCTAAAGCTCATTATGGATGCTTCGTATTTCAAGAGGTTTATCTTACCCACCAAATAAAAGGCACTTTATGTGGATATCCAATCATATACATACATACATATAGTATGTGTGTGTGCATATATATACTGTATATGTATGTGTGTGTGTGTGTGTGTGTGCGCGCGCGCACGCAATTGTTATTAACCAAACAGAGGTTTTTATTGTATTACCAAAACTTTTCACCTTCTGCCTTCATCAGCTGCTAACATACAAATGCTGTTACCAAGGTGGCAGTTATAGAGCTTTGAGGATGGAACATTTTGGTAATACAATAAAAACCTCTGTCTTGTTAATCACAATTATGTTCATATATTTTTAGGTGATTAACGGAATCCTTATAGGGATCCAGAACAAGCTTGGGTGAAGTTCTGTTTGTTGCTTTTATACAGTTTTGAAAACAACAAACAGAACTTCACCCAAGCTTACTTGGACACATTGGCACCACATGGCCTGAACCTGGAGGACAGCACCAGCATTACTTAGCTTCTGAAATGAAGCCCCTCTGAGCATTCCATCCTCAAAGCTCTATAACTGCCACCTTGGTAACAGCATTTGTACGTTAGCAGCTGATGAAGGTGGAAGCCAAAACATTTTGGTAGAACAATAAAAAATCTGTTTTGTTAATCACAGTTACGTGCATAGAGAGAGAGAGAGAGAGAGAGAGAGAGAGAGAGAGAGAGAGAGAGAGAGCAACAAGTAGAACTTCACCTAAGCTTGCTCTGGATCCCTATAAGGATTCCTAAAAAATATGCATGTAATTATGATTAACAACACAGAGGTTTTTATTTTACTAGCAAAATGTTTCAGCTTCCTCCTTCACCAGCTGCTAACATACAAATATTGCCACCAAGGTGGCAGTTATAGAGCTTTGAGGAAGAAATGCTCAGAAGGGCTTCATTTTCAGAAGCTAAGTCATGTTGTACTCTCCCCCAGGTTAAGGCCACATGGTGCCAATGTGTCCAGGGAGCATATCCAGAAGTTCTCCCTCTTTGTCAAAGCTGTTTGATCTGTTGTCATCTCTATAGGTCTAACAGGCTGTGGCCCTCAGTCTTATTTTTAGTCAAGATTGCCAATTTATGGTTTCTCAAGCTTGTGTATAGGTCAGTTGTAGTTTTTTTTCCTATGTATTGAATATGACATCCTGGTTTTTTGCATTCAATGACATAAATTATATTGCAGGACTTGCAGGTGATGTTCTGTTTGATGTAATGTGTTCTGCCCATCCTAGTGCTATTGAAAGTAGCTGTCTCCATGAGGTACACACAGGTGATTTAGCATTTGGAGTGACAAGGATGAGATCCAAGATTGCTGATAAGTGGCTTAAGCAGAGCTCTCACTAATAGTTTATGTAAATATCAGATTGGGAAAATGAAAATATTCAAGACTGGGGCTACAAAGATATTAAAACCATATAATTAATAAAAAGTTGGTAAATCAAAATGTTTTACATCTCCCTATATAGCCTGAGATGAGGGGCTGAGGAAAGCTTCCTTAGTTAATGAGTTCTAGTACACTGGGCCACAACCCAAAAAGCCCTGTCCTAGTTCCTTACCAATTTAAACCCTCAAAGCAAAAGAATGCTAAGAGGATCTCACAATTTAGATCTCAGATTATGAGAGGGCTCATATAGATATTTGGTGCACCACTGAAAGGGTAAAAAAAGAAGTTTCCTTCTCCTGTTTCATGTTTAGATAACTGGTGACAGATCAGCTCCAGACACTCCTGGATGGTATGGGTGAGACCTATTTCAATCTCACTTCCAGCCAATGTTCAGGACTGTGTCACTCCTGGTTGTTGACCTTCTCCAGGAGGATTGCAGAACTGTGATTCTCCTGGACCTTTCAGCAGCTATTTACACAATCAGTCATTGTACCCTTCTGGGCCCACTAAGTCGCTTGGGTAGGGGTAGGCAAATCTATCTGTTTCAGGATCTCTCAGTTTTTCATTTTTCTGATTACAGGTTTTGGTCTCCATATTTTCACACAATTATATATATATATATATACATACATACATACATACATACATATATATATATATACATACATATATATATATATATATACACACATACACACACACATATATATATATACACACACACACACATATATACACACACACACACACACACACACACACACACACATATATATATATATAAAGTCTTCATAAAAAATCACCAGCATTTTACAGAGTAATTTAGCTCAGGGGAAGCTGGTGTAAATTGTGCTGGAGCAAGAGAAGCTGCCATAATGTTCCACCACATCCAGTTGCCATTCAGGAGCCTCAGGGGTTGGCTGAATGGTGGCTCAGTTGGGAGCTGTGCACAGGGATCAGAAAGTAAAAGCCTGCTGTCCCAAATACCCCTACTGGGGAATAAGCCCTCTCCATTGACTTCTGTTGCAATTATTTTCTTAGACCAACCTTTTTCCTGGCATAACTTTTACCTGGATTGGGACCTGCAGGAGCACTCCAAACATGAGTTGGATGTGGCCTAAGTCTCCTCACCTTGGCCCCTCCCCTAACACCCCCCTGACATGTCCCTTTTTTGGGCCTTATGCCAGCTTACACTGACTCCACTTGCACGGGTCTCAGCTGAGCCATCTGAGTCCTGGCTGAGTCAGGCTGAGAGACATACGCTGGCTGAACTGGGACCTAGCTGGCTCATCTGGCGTAAATGCAAGTTGGATCGCACCTTTAGTGCACATATCTCCTAATATACACATTTATGTATGCAATTTTGTCTAATATACACATTTTTTGCAAGCAATTTCTTCTAATATGATTTTTGTATATTATTTTCACTAATGTATGTATTTATGAACACTTCCCCCTAGTGTGTGCATTTTGGTACACATTGGTTGGTTGGGGAACAGTATCACAAAATTCAGAGAAGTGTGAATTTTGAAGGATGGCTGTGTTTCAGTTCATATATTGATCCAGGAAGTGTAAATTAGGGAAATCAGCTTTTAAAATGTGAACTGAATCTAATGTCTTCCCCATCCTTAGGGCTGGGAGTGGAATGCAATGCCTTGCAGTACCTTCATGCCTATTTTGATGGGAGATTCAAGTAGATAGTGCAGGGAGATTGTTGGCCTTCTCTGTGGGAGCTTTAGAGGTGTGTGTGTGTGTGTGTGAGTGTGTGTGTGTGTGCCATAACAAGGGCTCTATTTCATTTGTCATGTTCTGTAACATCTACATGAAATTACAGTAGGAATGGATTGTTCCATTTGTTTTCAAATGGTGTCACTCCGGCACGTTTTCACTCATACATCTTTTCTGTACCATATATGATCTGTGATTTTGGAAAGAAAGTCTGCACAAACATTTGCATTTAATAATATTTAAATGTGTATTTAGGAAACATATTCCCTCTTACAATGTGTATCTCTAAACATATTTAACCTGAGAATATGCATTTTGGCACTTTTTAAATGCTGAAATCATGTGACACAAAATAAGATGACTAGCTATGTTCTAATCCTCACCTTTGTCTGGGATGATCACATTCCTCTAGCATCCCTAGGTGGCACCCAGTTCTCTTTCTCATTTCCATATAAACCAAGTGTGGTGGCATCATCCTTAGAGGCTCAAGCTGTGTGTGCCAAATGGAAAGTACATTTGCTGGTTGGAGAGACAAAGGATTAGCCCTGACAAGGAATTTGCTTTGTCTACAATAGCCAAAACACATTTAGGCTTTTCTCATGTGATCCAGATCTTGTGAATTATGTTTTTAGTGGCAAAATCCCCTATCTGGAAACCTAGGTTCACACTCAATATCTGCAAAGTGAAAGGGAAGTTGTGAGATTCACAGTTAAGAAGAGTTGGGTGGAAGAGGGGTGCTTGACCTTCACCACCATTACCACCACCACTTTTATCCTTTAAGCTGCTTCCCCTAGCCCCTTTCCCCTTATTTGAGGTTCCAGATAGAGGTTTGCTGTGTTTCAGGGGAAAGTGTCTGGGAGGAAGAGATTGTAGGGGAAAAGTGGTGTGCAAAGGAAGAGCTAAAGACCCCTTCTGATATTCCACATCACACCTGTTTGGTGACCTGGATTCCCAGGGCTACATATGCCACAAAATTTCTACTTCAGCTCTTAAGTTGGTATATGAGATGATAATCATCTTATGCCAGTATCTTGGCAGTGATATAAATGCATATGGTGTTCCTAAAGAGCAATGTTTCCTGTTGCTCCATCATGGCTCTATTAGACTCCCCCACTTTGCCTTTTTTTTAAAAAAAACAACCCTATTTTTTAACTATGGCTACACCCACTTTGACATGCGGGGCCCAGAGGCTTAACCATGTGTCAATGTGGCCCTCAGTGTGAAAAAGGTTAGCGATCCCTGCTCTATCTCATGCTCCATCAGAAGACTGAGATCATGTGGAAAAAAGTGTAGGAAGTACTCATGTCATGGAACAGAGCCATGGGAGAGCACGATCACCATGCTCCTCTCGTAACCTAAGAATTGGCTCCTAGATATAACATTATCTCTAGTCAGCAGAGACTGGAACATTTCCTGCTGAAGGAGAGACAGTTAATTCAAACAACTCATTTGGTAAAGTCACAAATGCTAGGTTGTCATCCCTAGCAATTTTGCAAATACTTTGGTAGGTATCCCAGTCCGCTCTTACCACATTCTGAAAAGCTCTTAAATGTCCAATAATGCTTTAAGCTCAATGTGCAATGTGCCAGTTCCACTGAAAAAGCCATTTATGTCATCCTCAGTCTTTAAAATATAGCCATGTGAATTGGTTTGTAATTACTGAGATCATGAAACAAAATTAGCAAAAAGTTCTGTGGTTATAGCAGCCATGCAGCATCTGTTAAATTGTAGTTTTTGTTTGTTAGTTAAATTTTTGTTGGCAATCATGTTCTGAGATGTCATTACCTAACACTACCATCTTAGGTGCTTGTTACATTTTCCCACCTGTATTTTCTTTAACCAATAGTTTTTTAGGGAGGAAAAAATATGGGTTGTATCCAACACTGTTGTTCCACTAGCACAGCAGACTTCTGCTTGTGCAAGGGAAATTTCTCCTCCTCTCTTTTTCCCTGGAGGATTGGAGACAGTGGAGACTTGTGGCTTTGATATCCTTGAGACAGTGAATCCACTCCAGGTTTTAGTCTGAACTTTCAAGGAGCTGTCAAGGTAATGAAACCTGTTCCCCAAATAGGTTCAGCACCTCGGACAGCTCCTTGAACGTTTGAGCTAAAACCCAGTGTGGATTCACTGTCCCACTAACATCGGAGTCACCGGTCTCCACTGTTTGAAGGACCCTTCAGGGTAGACTTTGAGGGTGCATGGGGGAGAGGAGAGGAATGGACAGTCCCATTGCAGGAGCAGAACTCCATGTGTGCAGCATTGGATACAATCCACTGTTAGGAACACAGAATCTTTAAAAATGTTTATGAGCCAGTCAAGGGGATCAGGCTGTCAGACAAATGATGTTACACCACGTTGTAGCCATTCAACTAATGTGCGAAGAGAGGGAGAATTGCCCAGTTGCCTAGGCAATCCACTCTTCCTACTGCATTTTCATTGCGTGCTGTCCTGGTGCAGAGACAAAAGAGAGGGAGGGGCAATGTGGAGATGCAGCCCTTTCCTACACTGACTGGGAAAACATTGCTGAATGGCTACCCCCAGTGTACCCAGTTCTTAGTGAACCCCTAGAAAACAGTAACTACTCAGTGAGAAATTGAAAAAAATGCCACAGGGGCTTGAGTTCATCAAAAGGACAGGGGCAAGCAATTAGCTTTTGCATTTCTCAGGTGATATGAAAGCTGAGTTACAACTTGTGTGCAAAGCTTATAATCTCTGCCATCTGTGTTTCACTAAGTCCACTTTGCTGATGCAGCAAAACTGAAATGGTAACCCCCACTATGGAAGATTCTAGCTGCAAGTGACCTGGAGAGATCAGAGTACTGGACAGCTGCCTGTAAAGAGATAATGTATATAAACCTCTCCATCTAGGAAGAAAAAGAAATTTATAAAGCGTTAGTTGAAGGACGAAGGGAAAATAAGTAGTTAACTGCATAACTTTGGTTCAAAGTGAATTTCATTTTGTGTCTTTTTAATCTTACTGAGTTCCCTTTTTTCACACAATCAAATCAAATGCTATCGTTGCCACAGGGAAATGATGGAACTGGGAAAGGAGACAGCCATAAAACAACCTTTAATTTTGCAAATGCATACAAGATCCAAGGGCTCAAGGCAGAAGTGGGGGGGGGGAAATAAAATTGTAATGAGGGAAATTTGTACAAATGATGAACTGACCACTGTGGAGGGTTATCCAGAAGTGTGTTTAATGAATTATCATTTGGAGACTTTAGACAGAGAGTGTGGGGTGTTCGCATGTTACACAGGCTTCCACATGATTGTCTTGTTCTCACGCTGGTCCCACCTCAGTCTTTGGGAAGGCTGCACAATCATGTGGATAAAGTGGTTGTGTGAGCTGGGGCATCCTGCAGTGTGTGTATATAAGAGGCTTATTAGGGTATTAAAACCTCTATAATCATGCTCCTCAAGTTTGTATCACTTCCCTTTATTATTTATTACCAGGACAAAAATGGAATGAGGCCATAAAGATAGGTTGGAGTTGCAGAGTGGGCGAACATGCAGCCTTATTTCAGGCCTGCTTTTGGGACAACAGAAACTGCCTTGGTTGTGCTGTTGGATGATCTTTGCAGGGATATAGACAATGAGAATGTAAACCTCTTGATTCTCCTGAGTCTCTCAGCAACTTTTGATACTATAATATGAGCACAATTCATTCAAGGGGCCTGTTTGGGGTATTCCCACATTCTTTGCTGAACCTTTCTTTTCAGGCCTGTTAAGCATAGTAGTCTTTGCCCGTTTCCTTAATATGTGGTGTGCTGGTTTTTAGGCATGCATATCAATCTAAGACAAAGGATTATGAATGGAGTAAAGGCTTCTGAAGGGAAAAGGCACTTACAGCTGATGTTAGTTGTAGAAATTAACATAGTCCCTGTTACTGTCCTTGCCCTTGGCTCTTGTTGGATTTTTATCATTTAATGAAGTTTGAAACTTAAAAAAGTTTTTACTTTTTAAAATTTGAAACTTTTTTTAAAAAAAAACCCCAAAGAGGTTGTATGATTTTAATAAGCCAATGCTGCCTTTACAAATCTATTAAAACTGAAAACAACAAATAAGCTATAAATTGTTATACTACTAAATCCTTTTGCTTTTGATGGATTAAGAAGTCACAATAATAAAGAAAAGGTCAAAACACAGCTTTGTGATATAATTATTGCTGTCACTACAGCTTGTTGATATATATCTAGCTACTTCGCCAGCTCTGATTCTCAGTAGACTAATCACCTGTCCCACATTTCCAGGGAAAGTACCACAAAGAAGTATAATATTCTTCTGTCCTACATTACCCCTCAGATGTCATGTGGCCCTCTATTCTGCCTTAAAAGTGGCTGAATAGTTATTTTTTAGATGCTCACAAGTCATGGTGGAATGTAGCTTTTCTTCCCCATTTCATAGTCCCATCAGCTACAGAAGCATGACCATCTTTTGAAAGCTGGAAACAGGGTTACCCTAAATAAATAAAAGATAATTCATTTTAATTTTAATGTTTTTTTTTAAAAAAAAATCTGTTTAATACTTTTAATTGGTTTGATATTATATTTTGTTGTATTTGTTTTTCGAGCATCCAGAGAACCAACATTATGAGGAGTCCATGTAAATTCAGTAAATGAATAAATTATTCCATATATCCTACCTTCGCAACAAGAAGCTCAAGACAACTTACACAGCACCCTACCCCCACGTTCTCCTTTATCCTTGTATGGAGATGCTGAGAAAGAATGACATGCCCAGAGTCACCCAGCAAACTTAATGACTGGGTGGGGATTTGAACCTGGGCCTTACCAGTCTAACCACTATACCACACTGGATCTCTAGGGTGCTTTAGGATATGTCACACACATCCCGGTAATCCCTATAATAGCAATGTAATGTCAGACAAAAGCAGATAGACTCATATGTTGAGAGATTTTCATGAGCCAGACTTTGTTTGCTGCCTTCAGTTTAGGAAGCATGGGGTTCCAGTTCTGATCCCATCCCCTGCATATGTCCTAGACAAATCAGAACATTTGATTTGCTTACATAATTGAGTTTACATCTTCTTTTCTCCAGCCAAGACTTTCCCCTATCTTCCTCTTCCCTTTTTGTTCCAACGTCCCCCTCTTTCCACCATCAGAACGGAAGAACTCCAGTGAAATGCCGTTTTCCCATAAGTATCCTGACTTGTAGCAGTCATCAGTACTCAGTTCTCTGACGATAGTTCTGTTCCTTGTTGGCGCACCAGAAAATTGTTTCATGAAATAAGCCTGTTTCAAAACAGTGGACAAGTTTTTCATTAGTTGGGCTGGCCTTCAGACTGTGGTGAGGTGCATTCCAGGGGTGGTAAGGGGACGATCTGCTCGATCCCAAGCCAGTCCCATTTCCATCACTTAACAGCATTGAGCCTGATTGCTGCACCAGCTGCAGGCTGGTGTAGTGACTTGCCTATCCCCTGTCTTCCATATTGGCGGGCCTGAGCGATGGGACTGCAGATGAGATGATGGCTCCACCACTCCATCACATTCCACCACTGCTCAGCTGGGGTTTGAATTGCCCTGCATGTAAGAATTTGTTCTTCTTACACCAGTGGCCTTTTATTTGTTTGTGTTAATTACCAGAAGAGAGACTTATCACCTCATGCAAGGAGATAAATTATAACTTGCTCTCTTTTTTCAATCTAAGATGCATTTGGCTACAGCTATTCAATTGGTGCAGTAACAGGCCAGCTGTCTTTCTCTGCAACTGAATTTCACAGCTTTTCTGGCATGCACTAAATTTTGAAAGTGAGAATGTTATAATGATTGCGATATTGAACAACATACACACATTATTTGTTGAATCTTATTATAAATGCCCCAAACTTCTAAAAACTAAATATTTAAAAGAAAACCATTCAAATGTTCTGTTTCCTGTACTGCCTGTTGAATCTTGACAACCTTCTGGATTGGCACCTATCTGCAGGGCTGTTTCTAGGGAATAGTACTGGCTTCTGCTCAGCCCCATGGCAATTGAGCTGCGGATTCTCAAAGGGCCCCATCTTGTCCCCCATGATATTTAACATTGATATGAAGCCATAACTGCAGCCATCAGGGAGTTTGATACTGATATCATCAGTATGTAAATGAAGCCCAGCTCTATACCTACATTCCATTGAAACTAGATGTAGCTGTGTTGGTGCTGGATTGCTGCCTGGGGACAGTAAAGGGCTGGATGAGGGCCCATAAACTGAATCTGAATTTGGATAAGACAGGGGCGCTGTTGCTAGGTGGTTCCTGTGTCTGGAAACTTGGTATTCAACCTGTTCTGTTTGGAATTACACTCACTCTGAAAGACCAGATGTATAATCTGGTGGGAGTTACTACATGATTCATCTTCTTCAAGGCCTAGGTGGCTTCTGTGGTTGGTGTTAGAAGTGAAGGATCATTCAGTTTATAACTTAAGGGTTAATTCTGTTAATATTACAGTCAATTAGCCAAGAGGAGGATGGTGAAGGTGCTGCTTAATAACGAGAATGACATGATTTTCAGTGATGTAGCAAGTACTCTGATTGGCTGTGTAGTTCTGAGGGAGTTATTCCTCTGTATATTTGGCCAAACATCTCTCTGTTGTGTACGAGGCCTGAACTGAAAGACAAAACTTCCTTTCTCTTCAAAATATTCACTGCTTTTGTTCAGTGTTGTCAGAACTCCCTCTGTATTATTTAAGTGACTTTGCTACTAGCTAGGACCACTCTTTTCCAGCTACAGCAGGTTCATGACCTATGGCCTTTTCTAGGTCGGGACAGCCTGCCCAGTTTTGTATGCTCTGGTAACCTCCCAACTAGGGTTGCCAGGTCAGAAGCATCCCAAAACCTGAGATTTCAGGGGCGGGCCCGAGTGAATTCATAGGGGTGGGCCCGAGCGATGTCATGGGGCGGGCCTGAGTGATGTCATGGGGCGGGCCCGAGTGAATTCATTAAGCATGATACATTAAGCATCAATCACAGTTGCTTGGTTGGAAATTAAGACAGAAATCTTAGCTAAAAGATGGATCCTGGGCAGGGAACATTTAATCTAGCCTACTTGCTTTCGGCAAGAAGGGTTTAAGTGCCACCATGACAGCACAGTCACCAGAAGGCCACTGTAGGAAGAAAGGAGCCTAGTGTTGTGGAGATGTTAGATGGGAGCATTCGGGAGTAAAGATGGATGCCCCTGAAGGCTGCAATTCTAAACACACTTACTAAAGGACTAAGCCCCATAGAATTCAACAAGACTTACTTCTGAATAGATAGTTTGGATTGTGCTGTTGGTAAAGCTTGACTAGGGATCCTCTGCAAAGACATCCATATCCAAGCAGGGTTGCCAACCCCCTGCCTGGAATGCCCTAAGCAGTATATAACTGTTGTAAATAAAATACATAAATAAATTTTGGAGTCACTGTGGCCCTTGAGTCTCTTCCCACTTTTAGGAACAAAGGAATCTGCCTTATACTGACTCAGGCCATTTGGTACCACCTAGCTCAATACTAGAGTTGCCAGGCTCAGGGCCTGAGAATGATTCTGTATCTTTAAGAAAAGAGAAAATTCAGCCAAGTGTAGGTTTTCTTGCAACACTGGAGGCTGGGCTTGGCAACCAAGAGGTCTTCTGTATCTTTAAAAATTGTGCAGGGGGAAGGGAGAATTTCACCTCGTGGTTTTTCCCATTACAGTTTGCTTAGGTGGTAAGTAAAGTGGAATAATGGTGACACCCACATATCTGCTGAACAGCAATTCTGAGTTTGTGAACTCTCTCAAGGGGGATGGGACATGGAAAGAACGTGCTACTTAGCAATAAAACACATCAATACACTCTACATAACCACATCAGTAACAGTAATTAAATCTATAGCTCTATCTTCACAATTCTTCTGCCCTTGAATCCCACAAGAATAGCCTCAAAGGCCTCTTCACTTCCAATTTCATTCAGTAGACCCTTTGTGCTGCCATCATTCATGGAAAAAAAATCTTTTTGTTATCTCAGCACAGCTGTTAAGTAACAGAACCATCAGTATTCTTACTAATAATGGGAAAAGTCAGAAAGTATGTGTACGGGATCCCAAGTAAGAAATGATGACTAGAGAGAGACAGATTTTATTTGGTGAAACTCCAACATTATTATGCTAAATGCTTGTCAACATATAAAACATTCCTAAATGAAGTAGGTTCCCATTCACTGTTGGAGATTTGTAAATGTGGAGCCACAAGGTAGTATTTATTCTGGATTAATTGGCATGAAGGATGTGATCTGATGGATGTGGCATTAGACTTCTTTTTCTGAAAAAGGACACAATCAGTTATTAACCAAGGTATGGTTTACCAGGGCATAATCCCAAATCCAATGATTTCATGGGGCTCCAGTGTGCAGGCCAATAAGTGGCTTTCAACGCTAGTCTTACTCATAGTAGACCCATCAAAGTCAATGAATATGGCTCACTTAGGCACATTAATTTCAATTGCTCTACTCTGAGTAGGATTTAGTTGAATACAATCCAATGTTATCCAGAAGGGTTTCACTATCCATTTGGCAGAGAAGAGGGCTTCCACAATTAAAGCATACTTTCACAGGAATTGTGTGTGTACAGCAAATTGTACAGGACATAGGAAGAAAGGAAGCTGCCTCGTATTGAGTTCATTTAGTTCAGCGCTGGCAAATGGTAAAGCTCTGCAATCACAGTGCAAAACTCCACTGAATATGGGGTTTGAACCCTAAGATGTTATGGCCAGAGCATTCCAGAAAAGGAGATTAGTAAAGATGTTTTTGTATCCTACAGTGAATGTCACAAGCAGAACTACAGCCTTCTTCTGTAAAGGTACTTAGAAGAAAGAGGTTCAGCCTGCTGGACTTTTCCCATTGTCTATATAATCAAACAAATCAGAGTTCCATCCCCAGTTCTGCTTCCACGTATCATCCCCAATGTACAATCCATTATTTATCATTTATTTCTGGACATGCTGTGGTTATAACAGAGAATTATATGCCTGACCGACTCACAGGCCAAGATATTTTTCTTATATGCTCCCTTGGGCATATTTAATTTGTAAAATAGTTACAAAGCTAAATCCAAACAAAGAGAGGTAGTTTGGGGCCAATGGGGGAAGTCAGCAATTAGTTTAACATAAATTGCTTGTTGAGTCTGGCCACCTAAGAGTTTGTTCACCATGAGTTGCCTGGTATCTTTATCCCCTCCATGAGATTTTCTCTAGAGATAACAAAAAGTTTGGAGACTGGGGGGCTATGAGCAAAGAGCTCTTCACTGTTAACTAAATATTTGTGCTGCTTTTTCAGCACATGTAATGAACAGTGGAGAGAGGGCACATCACAGTTACAAAACAATCAGTATATTATACAGTTTTCCAGAAGCAAATGTTCTAATAGGCAGGCAAATATGTTTATGCAAAATGGCATGTATGAGATAAAGATACATTTAGCATAAGTATGCATCACATTGACACAGTCAGAAATAGATCATAAGAGTGTCAGGAAGTATATCAAAAGGTAACGGAACAATAGGAGAAAAGCCAATGGCAAAAATGAAACATCTCAACATGTCTATCTCTCATTACTGTAGGCTCCAAGGGTTTAAAATACAAGTTGAGGTTCCAAAGTTTTAACATTGTTAGTGGGAAAACAAACAGGCTGGGCTCTTTCTCTCCGTGTTTGCTTCAAGGAGTTCTCCCCCTCCCCCTTTCCTTCCTTCCTTCCTGTTCATTTGTTAATTTATTTAGTGGAAACCACTTAAATATGTAAAACTTTGAACTCATCTCTTTTTTCTACAAAGCAAACTTTGACATTTACACACACACACACACACACAGACTCAGAGACCAACTTGCACAGCATCCTGTTTCTAGTGGTGGCAAGCCAGGTGCCTTCAGGAAGCCCACAAGCAGGGAATGAAGATAACAAGGAGCTGTTGTATGTTGTTAGCTCCTTGTATACAGCCTCTGAACAGCCTATGATGTCACCATCATAATTCCAAATAGTGGATTCTTGTGAAAAACAACAAGATGGATAGATGGGCATACTGAATAAGCACATAAATGGATCCCCACCTCACCCCTCGGTTCCACAGAAATTTTGTAGTGGATATTGAATGGCCATTCTAGGCGCCAAAATGAAGTGCCTAACAGCCTTCACTATGCATACACAGAGGCCTCCAGTGCATTGTGGGGACTGAAAATGTTGTCTCACCATAACGTCATTGACTCCAAGATATGACCAAGGGTTCTGAACGTGGGAAGCATGGCCTAGTGATGTACAGATTGACCTCCTCCCTTCAAAGTGCTATGCAAGAAAATGAGTAGTGAAGAGAGTGGAATGTTAACATCCAAACTGAAAGTCAGTCCATAGTGGACTAAGCCCTCACACTTAATAGTTGCTTGGAGCACTCAGCATTAATCACCACCACAGGGAATCTGAGGACTGAACACACTAATGTCTTCCTTTCTCCCCCGACAATTCTAGTTATGGGTTTTTTATACAAGGGGTGTAAACGGAGGACATGTGAGCGGCTTACATGTTATTTGCCCATGCTTCCATGTAACATCCAAAGCCATTCTACACTTGTAACGGTTCACAGAATCTACAAGTAGAGAATCTACAAATAGAGGCAAATGTATCTACAAGTATTACATTATATATGCTCTATTAAAAATAAAGTGTGGTATTACAACAGTCCTTCTGATACATACCTTTTTAGCTAGCTCTCCATAAAAGTTCCTTTCTTTAGAGTCTGTATAGTTTAGGCACAGCTAGTTTATTTTATGTATTATTTTTGAGCCTGAAGGTTATAACTCTGGCATTGGTTGTCAAATGAATCTGCCTAAGCCCATAATGGCAAATTCTTCAACACTGAGAGGACTAATGCTCAGGGAATTATTTATTCAGGCAGCTAGATCACTCCTGAATAGTTCAGAACCTGGAAAGCCATCTTGGTGGCAGTGGCCAGAAAAATAAGTGGGCAGTGTTATGATCCTTCTATTTGAACAAAGTCATAAAACAGTGTCATTTATAAACCTATTCATTGCTTCTTTCTTCTTTTGGATTAGTCACATGAACAATCCCATCCAGTTAGGGATCACATAGTGAACAGGATGGAGCCATGATGTCATGTAGCCAATCAGGTTTAGCTGCTTAATTGAATAATTGAAGGCAAGCAAAGCAAACTGAAAGAGATAGCAGAGCTTCCTAGATTAGTCACACTGGCAATCCCAGACAACCAGGAATCATGAAGTGAATAGATCAAAGTCACTATGTATATATCTGTGCCAAATCAGATGTGGCTGTGTGATTTCTCATTAAGGGCAAATGAAACTAAGGTAGCTCTGAGAGGGAACAAGAGAAGGCAATGTAAATGAACAAGCAAACATTTTCAGAGACATTGCTGAAAAACTGTCAAAAGGGTGGGGATTTGTCAACAACATTGCTAAAAATGTTCTCCCTAGACAATGAGTAGTTTCAGGTCGGTCCTATTGTGAAGTTCTTCGAACACTTCACATCCATTATATATATGATCAGCATTCGTTGCTGTAGCACTATATTCAAAGTGCTCATGACTTACTGCAGAATCCAAAGTCTTGGGATTGGTTATTATAGGGTGTCATATTCATTATCTTCAAGGGGGCAAAACATTGCTACAATTTTAGCATTCTGCTTTTATGAGTGTAACCATTTGTTTTTAGTAGCTCTGGACACAGTGTTTCTAACAGCACACTGGCAATTTTAGGAGCTCATATGGTAAAGGCGTATGTTTCTGAGGTCAAGGGTTTTGGTGATTTACTCTTCCCTAAGCTTGACAACATTTTCCTGATGGCATCTCACACCCATCCATGTGGTAGCCTCCAAGAGAAATTCACACTCCCTTGATCACTGTGTGATTTCCATATCATGTTTATTCAGAATATGTTGTTTTTGCTTCTCTCAGCCCTGCGGGGTTAACCTGGCTTATGCAATTCTAATGTCTACCATTCATATTCTTTCCTGAAGCAGTTCTATCTCTTCTCAGCATTAGTTGCCTTTGCTTTCTTTTCAGCTTCTAGCAAAAGAAGCGGAAAGAAATAAAAACAACACAATCTTTCCAGCTCAGCCCACAGAATGGTCCACCTTTGTATAGGATCTGTTTTAATGTATCACACAATACTAATGAATAAAAATGCTCTGATGACATATGTTCTTATTTCAACCCCTTTTTAAAATTCCACTCACAAGAATTGAAGCATACCCCTGGCCAAAGATCTAATGCAGAACATATTGAGATATGAATTCTATCAATTAGATCAATGCTTTATTAAGGAAGCATCCTGTTTTAGAGCATATTTTATCTTTTGGTTATTGGTTTTGTATTCTGCATTCTTGTACAGAATTTGCTATCACAAAAACAAGATAGCAGTGGAATTTTTGTGCTTGTGTTTGTCAGGCTTCTGTTATATAGCTTCTATTATGAATGGATCTGGAGACCATAGGTGGATTTTTACATCATGGACCCCATTAGGTTCTTTTAATCTGAAAATTCTGCTAACACACACCACCATAGCTTTCCCCAAACTTCTGCAAAATCTTATGTTTGATCAGCCTTCACTTGACTGTTTCAGCCTTTCACCTTAACCCCCTCTGTTGCATTTTTGCACATTTTGACACCATTTACCAATTTACAAGGTTTAATAATGTGTTCTTGAGCAACCATTTAAAATTCCTTTCATTGCCATATCATCAAATTTTGAATTATGTCTGAAGGGCAAGCACACGTTTTTACATCTCACCAAATCTAACAACAAGAATATGTTTAGGGAATCCAACAAGGTCTCATCAATTAAGTAAAAACCAGCAATTTCTTTGTGAGCAGTTGTATTATTAAAATGTATTTGGCTACCTAACCTAGCATGTATGATAAAAATCACATAGCAGAATTAACTGTGCTCATGTGGAGATATTCAGGTTTAATCTGGCCAGCAACACAAACTAAAGGCAAGTCTATGGTCCAGGAAGTATACAATCTAAAATTTGCCATAGGTGAGGTGAGCACAAGGGCAAAGTGGAGGCA
Organism: Rhineura floridana; assembly: GCF_030035675.1. Lineage (NCBI taxonomy): Eukaryota > Metazoa > Chordata > Lepidosauria > Squamata > Rhineuridae > Rhineura > Rhineura floridana. The sequence goes on along the minus strand of NC_084484.1, from coordinate 146,964,038 downwards.
AGTGTAAGAATATGTGTTCAAACTAATCACATGTAACTAATTAGGCTTAGTGAGGATTAAGAGGTTGTGCAAATACTTCACCAAAAAGGTGTGTTTTAAGGAGGGAACTGAAGCAAGGGAGAGAAAGAAAGAGGCAGTGTTGTTCCATCTGCTCCAAAATATCAAAAGGTGTGTGTATGCATGTATATATGGGGGGCGTTGCATCATTTTACACTAGTTTGACAAATGCTCTGGCCTGGGAACTGACTGTGGCCCTCCAGGCCTCTGTATCTGGCCCCTGGGACTCTCTCCAGGCCATGGCTCTCAGCAGCTCTGCTCCACACCATTCTTGAATGCTCTTGCCTGGCTGGAATATGCTTTTGGACTGTAATAATGTCTCATTTGCCTGGATGGAGGATGGAGAGATGTGTGCATGGAAACCTCTGACTTCAATATAGCAAAGATAAAAGTCACACCTGTCGCTCTGCCCACTTTTAGTCTCTGGCCCTGCCCACACTGGCATGCAGCTCCTAGAAGGTTGCTCAAAAGGGAGAAAAAGGTACCCTGCCCTTTCCCTATGTACTAGGGAATATCACCAGAAGGAATAGTAACCAGGAATTAGAGTGGTGTGCCCAATTCCCCTTCATGCCTAGATCTCCATGTATTCTGCCCGATGGGCCTTTTGGCATACTTCTTTGTTCGATTTATGTAACACAGGACAATATAACCTTGAAGTTTGGAAGAAGTCCTTATCTGTGTAGGTTGGATAGCTGCACTCATCTGTGAAAATATTCATAAACATTGATAAGGATTGGGAATGTGACCTTCAAGTCACGTATAATTAATTAAGCAGTTATAACTTTAAAAATGCTGGCCAACTAGACTTAATAAATAATAACACTAAGACCATAATCATAACAACAGATGTGAGCCTTCATGTAGGCCAGGGGCTTTTGTGTATAAATAAGGCTCCCTAGACTCTGTCCAGGGAGCTTGACCACAATAATGTTGTGTACTGGTTGGCCACCTCTTGGGAACTCTCCATTGTTGCCTGTTAGGAGCTCCCAACAACTGAAAGGAGGATGTAAGATCATCCTTTTTGTTTGCTTGCCTGCTCAAAATAAAAGCTTTGAACCTTCCCTACCTGTGCGTTCTTTGTCTCTGTATCCTATGAACCTCTTGCCTTTGGCAAGAAACCATGCTTATGGGGATTGGCACAATCTCCTTGCAGCTCAAAGATGTCTGGTGCATTGAATCCAGAGCTTGGAAGTAATTAGTTACAAGTAACACATTACTTGTAATTCATTACTTTTTTGAGGAACAAGTGGGTAATTCCTTTAAATTTTGAATGTAAAATAACTAGGAGTAATTTTATTACTTTTGAGGAGTAATTTTAATGTTTCCAGCATTACCTTTGGGCATTACTTGGGGGGGGAGCAGGGGAAGTCTTCTGCTCCTCTGATTTGTGGATGAAAATCGTGTGCCTCAAACTGGGCTTCTGTGCAGCATTGCTCTTCCTTCATGCTCTGTGGGTGGGTAGGAGTTGACGAGGGAGGAGGCGTAGAGTGAGACGGGCTGAAGAGGAGAAAACAAAACATTGCTTAAAAAATGGATTGTGGTGGTGAAGAATGGAGTGGAGGGAAAAAGGAATCAGAGGGAAAGAACATGGATAAAGGAGAAGGAGGCAGAAACAGAATGGAGATAAAGAACTGTGGAGGTGAGAGATGACAATGTGTGTGTGTGTGTGTGTGTGTGTGAATTTTGTGCTTGCACTTGGCACACAAAGTGACCTCCACCACCCTCTCTGGCTACTGTGCTGCATTTGCAGTATTTTAACTTTTTTGCATCTCAGGGAAAAATGTTTGCTTGGGTAAGTGTCCCTTAATTGGTGGCAGGGCAGGGTGGTTAAGTGAGAGAGATTATGCTTGCTGGCTGAGTGGGATGCAGGTTGCACTTGGTTTGATGTGCAAAGATCTGAGTAGGGACCTCTGCCTCCCTCCCCACCAACCTTACCAGCAGAGAGACCACCATTGCTATCTTATGGATAAAAAGAATTATTCTACTACCTCTGTATGTGTGTGTTTAGCTTTAATGTTGTTTTAGGCTACTTAGATGTGCAGCAGCCAAGCCCAGCACCTTGTAGGCATTTTTTTTAAAAAAAGTAACTGAAATATAATTGCAGTGATTACTTTTGAGAAAAAGTAAAGTAATCAGTTACTTTCAGAGCAATTGTAATTGTAACAGTAATTACTACTTTTTTGGGCCCTGTAATTGTAACTGTAATTTATTATTATTATTATTATTATTATTATTATTATTATTATTATTATTATTATTATTATTATTATTATTATTATTATTATTATTATTATTATTATTATTATTATTATTATTATTATTATTATTATTATTATTATTATTATTATTATTATTATTATTATTATTATTATTATTATTATTATTATTATTATTATTATTATTATTATTATTATTATTATTATTATTATTATTATTATTATTATTATTATTATTATTATTATTATTATTATTATTATTATTATTATTATTATTATTATTATTATTATTATTATTATTATTATTATTATTATTATTATTATTATTATTATTATTATTATTATTATTATTATTATTATTATTATTATTATTATTATTATTATTATTATTATTATTATTATTATTATTATTATTATTATTATTATTATTATTATTATTATTATTATTATTATTATTATTATTATTATTATTATTATTATTATTATTATTATTATTATTATTATTATTATTATTATTATTATTATTATTATTATTATTATTATTATTATTATTATTATTATTATTATTATTATTATTATTATTATTATTATTATTATTATTATTATTATTATTATTATTATTATTATTATTATTATTATTATTATTATTATTATTATTATTATTATTATTATTATTATTATTATTATTATTATTATTATTATTATTATTATTATTATTATTATTATTATTATTATTATTATTATTATTATTATTATTATTATTATTATTATTATTATTATTATTATTATTATTATTATTATTATTATTATTATTATTATTATTATTACTATTACTACTACTACTACTACTACTACTACTACTACTACTACTACTACTACTACTACTACTACTACTACTACTACTACTACTACTACTACTACTACTACTACTACTACTACTACTACTACTACAACATGTTTATACCACCACATAGCCGAAGCTCTCTGGGAGGTTTACAACAATTAAAAACATATATACAAATATGGAAATCTAAAAACACATTTTTAAAAAGCAACTTAAAAACACATGCTAAAATACCTGGGAGAAGACAAAAGTTTTGACCTGGCGCCGAAGAGATAACAGTGTTGGCACCAGGCACACCTCATCATGGACATAATTCAATATTTGGGGGGCCACCACTGAGAAGGCCCTCTCCTTAGTTGCCAGCCCCCCAGCTTCCCTCCGAGTAGGCACCTGGAGGAGGGCCTTGGATGTTGAGTGTAGTGTACAGGTGGGTTCATGTCAGGAGAGGCGTTCCGTCAGGTATTGTGGTCCCAAGCCATGTAAGGCTTTATAGCAGCCTTTCCCAACCAGTGTGCCTCCAGATGTTGTAGGACCACAAGTGCCTTCTACCAACTTCGGTTGGTGGCCCAGCTACGCCCCTATCTGGACAGGGATAACCTTGCTTCAGTTGTCCATGCTCTGGTAACCTCCAAGTTAGATTACTGCAATGCACTCTACATGGGGCTGCCTTTGAAGACAGTTCGGAAACTGCAGCTTGTGCAAAATGCAGCGGCCAGATTGGTAACAGGGACCAGACAGTTCCAACACATAAAACTGATTCTGGCCCGCTTGCATTGGCTGCCTGTATGTTTCCAAGCTTGATTCAAAGTGCTGGTTTTAAACTATAAAGCAGCCTTTCCCAACCAGTGTGCCTCCAGATGTTGTTGGACCGCAACTCCCATCAGCCTCAGCCAGCATTGCCAATGGTTGGTAGAAGGCACTCCTACCTGAGCCTTAAGTGACAGAGATGGTTCTAGGAGAACCCCCAAGCTACGAACCTGCTCCTTCAGGGGGAGTGCAACCCCATCCAGTACAGGTTGGACATCCACCATCCGCTCAGAAGAACCAGCAACTTAAAAGCATCTCAGTCTTGTCTGGATTGAGCCTCAGTTGATTAGCCCTCATCCAGTCCACTGTCGCAGCCAGACACTGGTTCAGCACATTGACAGCCTCACCTGAAGAGGATGAAAAGGAGAAATAGAGCTGCGTGTCATTAGCATACTGATGGCAGTGCACTCTAAAGCTCCGGATGACTGCACCCAACAGTTTCATGTAATGTTGAACAGCATGGGGGACAGAACTGACCCTTGTGGAACCCCATACTGGAGAGTCCAGGGTGCTGAGCAATGCTCCCCAAGCACCACCTTCTGGAGCCGACCCGGCAAGTAGGAGCAGAACCATTGCCATGCAGTCCCTCCTACTCCCAAGTCAGCCAGTCTTCCCAGAAGGATGCCATGGTCGATGGTATCGAAAGCTGCTGAGAGATCAAGGAGAATCAACAGAGTCACACTCCCACTGTCTCTCTCCCGACAGAGGTAATCATACAGGGCAACCAAGGCTGTTTCCGTGCCAAAACCAGGCCTGAAACCCAACTGAAATAGGTCCAGATAATTGGTCTCATCCAAGAGTGTCTGGAGCTGGCCTGCCACCACTTGTTCAAGGACCTTGCCCAGGAATGAAACATTTTCCAGCGGCCTATAATTATTAAGATTTTCTGGGTCGAAGGAGGGTCTCTTCAGGAGTGGTCTCACTACCACCTCTTTCAGGTAGCAAGGGACCACCCCCTCTCACAGAGAGGCATTAATCACTTCCCTGGCCCAACCAGCTGTTCCATCCCTGCTAGCTTTTATTAACCAAGAAGGGCAAGACTCCAGCACAGAAGTGGTTGCACGAACATGTCCAAGCACCTTGTCAACGTCCTCAAGCTGTACCAACTGAAACTCATCCAAGAAATTGGGACAAGGCTGTGGTCTGGATACCTTGCTTGATTCACCTGCTATAACACTGGAGTCTAAGTCCTGGCGGATGCTAAAGAGTTTATCCTGGAAGTGCCTAGCAAATTCATTGATGATTTGATAGCGGCAGCAAAATATTGTTGTTGTTGTTTTGCTGCCCTCACTGCCCCTAAATACAGCTTACCATAGGCATTTACCAATGTGTAATTGCATCCACCAGGAGTTTGTCTCCATCTGCACTCAAGCCGTCTCTTATATTGTTTCATCGCTGTCAGCTCTGGGGTATACCATGGAGCCATATGAGCTCTACACAGGAGAGGGCGATCAGGAGCAATTGTGTCAACCGCCCAGGTCATTTCTGTATTCCACAGTTCAACCAGGGTTTCAACAGGAGCTCCAGCCCTATCAGCCGGAAAACTCCCCAGAGCCCTTTGGAAACCATCTGGATCCATTAGTCTCTGGGGGCAGACCAACTTAATAGGTCCCCCACCCTTGCAGAGGAGGAAAACTGCTGTAAGTCTAAACTTCAGCAAGCAGTGACCTGTCCATGACAGAGGGACTGATGTAAGGCCTCCCACATTCAGATCACCATCTCCATGTCCAGTAGCAAAAATCAAATCTAGAGTATGCCCTGCTACATGTGTTGGGCCAATGGCATATTGGGACAGTCCCATGGTTGTCAAGGACACCATGAAATCTTGAGCCACCCCAGATAAGGTGGCCTCAGCATGGATGTTGACATCCCCCAGAACCAACAGTCTGGGGGATTTCAACAGTACACCTGAGACCACCTCCGTCAGCTCAGCTATGGAGTCTGTTGGGCAGCGGGGTGGGCAGTACACCAACAGAATCCCCAGTCTATCCCGCTGACCCAACACAAGGTGCAAACACTCCAGTAGTCAGATGGACAGGGTGCTTGCAGAGGAAGATGGAGCTCCTATAGACCACAGCAACCCCCCTCCCCAATCCTCAGGTCTATCCTGATGTTGAACCCTGGTGGGAGGGTATAGCTGGGAGAGACTGACTCCTCCCTGCTCACTCACCCAAGTCCAACTGGGAGAGGGCGGTGCTGGCTGGCTGGCTGGCTGGCAGGCAGGCAGGCAGGCAGGCAGGCAGGCAGGCAGGCAGGCAGGCAAGCAGGCAAGCAAGCAAGCAAGCAAGCAAGCAAGCAAGCAAGCAAGCAAGCAAGCAAGCAAGCAAGCAAGCAAGCAAGCAAGCAAGCAAGCAAGCAAGCAAGCAAGCAAGCAAGCAAGCAAGCAAGCAAGCAAGCAAGCAAGCAAGCGGTGATGGTCCCCTTCCTCCTGCAGGCACTGGGTCTCCCAAGCCACCTCAGCCTGCCGGCTTATGTATTCTCTCCAGGGAAGGGACAGGTGGATGATATCAGCAACAGCTGGCTGAGTACCTGGGGGCCTGGTCCTGCAAGGCGTGACCCCTGCATAGCAGAAGTCCAACAGGGAGAGGGTGGTGGTGGTAGCTGTGCAGCAGCAGCAGCAACAAGCAAGCATGCAGGCAGGCAGGCAGGCAGCAGCGGTATACGGCTCTCCTTCTTCCCTGGGCAGTGGTGGTCCCTTCCTCCTGCAGGCACTGGGTCTCCCCAGATTACGTTTTAAAAGTAATCTTCCAAAATCTGATTGAATCAGCCAGCCTAGCACACCCTTTAAACCCTCCATTAGGAAGCACCCTGGTATAACTGTACAGTACTGTTTTTAAGAGGTGGTGATCTTTTGTCATGCTGTAGTGAGGAATTTCCAGCAATTTCCTTGTGTTTTATGCTGCTAAGTATGATTGGAAGGATCTGTCAATTTTGGTTCTTTCAGTTTTTTCATTTTTCCAGTCTTAAATTCAGTTCTCCACATTTCTGCAGCAATTTTGAAGCAGAATTTCAAAAGTGATATGGAACGGTGGTATGCTGTTTAATTTTTTTTTAAAATTCTTTAGATGTGCACCAACCTTGGTAAGTTCAAAGGTGCACCAACCTTTGGTAGTTCATATGCTCTTTGATCACAGCCTGTTTTCCATATAGTTTTCTCCTGCCAGTTTTTATTTGAACACTGCTTAATATTTCCACATTATCCTTTCTCCCCCCCCCCAAACCCCTTGAAGGAAGAGAAATGTGTGAATGGGGAGGAACTGGTATATATGGTGCGTGCGTGCATGCATGCGTGCGCACACACACATAGAGCTGGTGCACTGGCAGGTAACAATGCAAAATCAGGGTATGTATGCAAGAATCAGAATTCATTCACATTTATCCACACTTTGTTATTCAGTCTTAGCTTCTTCAGAAAAGAGGTGCAATACCGCTTCAGAATTAGAATGCTGATTCAAGCCCTGATCGTCTTGGCAAGGTATCAAAAATGGGTTTATGCTTCAAGAATTTGTCTAATCCTTCCACTTACTCTGATAGCCTCCACAACTTCCCCCGAGAATGCATTCCATTAGGTTAATTGTGTGATCTGTATGGAAGTGCTTCCTTTTGTTTCCCTATGAAACAGACTTCTGTATTTCATCAGAAGTCCATAAGCTTTGTATGCCATGAAAGAATAAATTATGATTTCTTATTCACTGTCCCATCAGCCCCATACCATTTGCAATCTCATGCACATCCATTATATTGTTTATTTACCATTATACTGTTTATTTAAATGGAGGCCTTTCCATTTGTTTATTAATCTTTTTGCCTTTTTCTGAACTGATGTTCTCTATGGTGCTAATAATGTTTGTCACTGTATTCAAGGAGACGAGTGCATCCTGGATTTACATTTCGTATGATTTTAATACGTTTTCTCCTAGTTCCTAACACTGGAAACAATCCACCAGGAAATTCTCCTACTCTGCACTGATCCTACTTAGACCCTATTCATTTTAGTATAGCTTGTACAGGACCGCTTCTCGCTTGTGTTTTTCACACTTTTATATTTTCAGTGAACCCTTTCCACTTGTCTGCTGACTGAGAAACCCATGTGCCTTGCAGGAGTCTCTGAGGCCCATTCTAATACACATACTCAGTTCATCTAGAACACTGACCAAGGACCTATCCATACCTAATCACAAAATTCACATTTTCCATAGTCAGTTGGTGGCCTCAAGATCCATATACATTCTGTTTGGGGTTGGATTATTGTGAAAACCCAATTATCAAGCATCCATATGTGTAGGCTTTCCTTTTTGGCTAAATTGCTTTAGCACTGGCCATTCCCCTAAGTCCACCCCTTTTCAGTGATTGGTCCATAACAGCCGTTTGCTTTTCGCACACTTTTTTGGAAGAGCGCAGAAACGTATATCTTTTTTAAAATTCCCACACATGTGCAGGTTTGTGGATGTGCTATTGGGTGGGGACAGGGGGCTTGGAATATGACAGAGGAACACCTATGGGCCACCTATTGCAGGAAAGTCCATAGCATTGCATCCAAGCTCACGGATGTTAATGCGATTGATTAGGAAAGCATATCGGTTTTTCAGTGGTATTTCTAATGCAGTTTTGTGAATGCGAAAATCCGTGCTAGCTTCCGACATCATATGGGTGATGGTGAATTAATGGGGACACAAAGCAATAACATAGGCAGATTATACAGTAGTATGGTCAGGCCCCAAGTTTGGTTGCCCTCCTCACTAGGCATCAATGGAGACAGTGCCCTAGAATAGAGAACATACACCTCTAACTCTGGATTGCAGGGGGAGATCAGTAGCAGTAGACAGAAAGTAAATTCTGTGAGAAAGATCTCATTTCTTTAATTTTTAAATAAATAAATAAATGTCAATGTTAGGTTTCACTGGCATCTTTACATACAATCTCCTTATCCAAACAATAACACGGTGGTTCTCCAATAGGTTATTGTTGTTGTTGTTGTTGTTGTTGTTATGTGCCTTCAAGTCGATTACGACTTATGGTGACCCTATGAATCAGTGACCTCCAATAGCATCTGTTATAAACCACCCTGTTCAGATCTTGTAAGTTCAGGTCTGTGGCTTCCTTTATGGAATCAATCCATCTCTTGTTTGGCCTTCTTTTTCTACTCCCGTCTGTTTTTCCCAACATTATTGTCTTGTCTAGTGAATCATGTCTTCTCATTAGGTTATTAAATGTTATGAATAACACATATTTTTAAAGCTTTTTTAAAAAATGTACCTATTGAGAAGGGAAAGTTCAGATTTTACTGTGGAGCAGCATTAGAGTAGTTTCTGAGCCTGGGTTTGAGGCATGATGGTTTAACTTGGTATTTCTTGGATTTCTAATTTCATTAACTTGGTATTTCTTGGATTTCTAAGTTCATGTCCAGAGCAAATGGTCTTGCAAAGTATTATGCAATCAAACAAACTCAAATACTGATACCAATCCATAACCTTAGTTTCACCGTGAGAAATTTTTGTGAGGCTTATTTATAACTTGTGCAGCATACGAAGATTTATGTGTGATTACGCTCTATAATAATAAAATAACACATGGAAAATACATTGACTATTACTTCAAGTTATTTTCAGTACAGACTGAATTATTCCACTGCTATTTCTTTCAACTGACAACTTTGTGCAGGTGTTAGTAAATGACTTCCAAAGAACTTTTATGTGTGGGTTTATTAGCTGATGAATGGGGGTTTGGACACATTGTGTGTGACTTCAAATCTAGGCCTGAGAATTGTCAGAGTGATGAACTGGTATGCAGGTATAGAGAAGAGGAGTGGGGATGGACACCAATATTTTGCCCTTATGGATGGCCTATAGGGATAACAACATTTAAGATGTAACCAGCCTCAGCAACTTCCACCATGGAAGCTATAGCTAGTTTGCTATTAATAGTAAGAACTGTTGACAGGACAGTGCAAAGTGCTCCTCCATGCATTAAAAATACTTGTGATATGAGATATGGAACATGAAAGCAGTAAAGAAAAATAACATGCTCATGGTTGACCATATTAGAATCATCAAGAAGTTGTAAATAATTTAAGGGACCTTGGATTTGGAAGGAAGCTGAAACACAGAACAGTGAAGGAAAGAAAATCAAATTGATGATGAGGAAAAAGTGTAGTTTGGTTGGCAACAGACTGAAGGTTACTGCTAGAGATGTGATGCCACAAATTAAATTCCCGGCTTCCAGAGACAATTTGTATCCTTCAAACACTTCCCTGCCAAATCAGCAACATTTTCATACTCTTTCCTCAAAGACTTAATATGAAACTATATGGGGATGGGGCTTGTCTTGTTTTAGTCACCAAAAGTAACCTGAGTCGTACCATTTGCCCATCTAGCCTAGTACTGCCTCCATTCAATCAATGCCTTTGCTTATGTTCAGCCAACTTTTACGCCTTCCTTTTTGCCTGCAAAAAGTTGGGTGACAGTAGGAGGAGGTCATGTTGGTTCCCCCGCCCCCCAGTCCTTTTCTGTTCCTCACACAGCCATACCTGGGGCCCCTCCAGATGTCCTTATTCATGATGACTTGATACTATCGGGGTGCTCACATGCGATTCCACTTTCAATACTATTTGCACCTTCACATGCTTTGGGGTGGTCATACTGCTTCATTTCTAATCAGTGCATATCCCATAACCTTCTGCTGAAATCCTCTAACTTTTCATACCACAAATGTTCTGGTACATTTCTGTCCTGTTTTAGATGTGCTATAGCCGCTCTGGACAGCAATAACGTGGTAGCATTGGTGCAGCATCACAGAACAAATTAAAGTGGAATAAATCTACCACTAATACACTATTATTGTGTCAGGAACATGTTGCAGAATACATCCATAATAAAACACCAGTCTGGAGGGGCCCCTGGTCTCTCATTACTTATATGGGCTCCTTCTGGGAGGAAGGACGGGATGTACATTAAACAAGCAAGCAAGCAAGCAAACTATCCCAAAACATCTCTGCTTGTGTCTATCACTCCTCCAGCAGCATCACACTGAGCAGACTAAAAGCCCGCTGCTTCCTCCCTTTTCTCACTTGCTGCCCTGCATGCTTGCAACCACCTCCCAGAATGCCTCTGTGATTACGTGGCAAACATTCCCACTAGTTGGACCCAGAGATGATGGAGGATTCAGAGCTAATATTAATAATTCCCCTCAACCAAATGAGGCACAATTCCTTGATATACAGGGAACAGGCATCCCTTTGTCCATTCATGATGGCCCCACCAACATGACACTTGATATGAACCAGAATGCCATTGGTGCCACAGTAAAACATCTCCAACCACAAAACCATAAATGTTAAGCTTATCCCAAAGACATAAAATCTTGCAGTGATTGCCATCAGCTGCGAGTAATTAAATCCTACTGATAACAATCCAATAAATTACTTATAGCACTAATTGTTAAGTGGTTCCACTTAGTTAGACAATTGTTTGCATAAACATTGAAAAATATTCTTGAACTGACAATTTCCTATCATGTTCAGATGCATACCACATATCTTCCCATGTCTAAGGGATTTAATATGTTATCCTGAAGCTGAACTTTATTGTATTTCTTTTATGTATTCAGATATATTTAGGAATGTACTCTCTTGTTATATTTTAGAATAGTTAATTTTTATCTGAGAATTGCGATAAGCAGAAATTAAGCTAGGAATGTTCCATAAATTTGTGATCTTCAAAGGATAATTTATTATAAATATTCCTGCATTTTAGCATCAAAGAAGTCTTCTCCTAGGAGAGTCTCGCTATTACTCGCATCCCCAGATAGCCTTGTAAGATCCAGGTAATTAAGCAAGGTACCTCAGCTCTGCATCACATAGGCTGTATTAATGTGCTATATTTATGCTATATATCAGGACTTTAGATCTGGTATGCTTTAAGATATGTAATGCCTCAACCTGCTTTTATTTTGATTTCATGCTGATTATTTTTCTTTCTTATGGAATGTTTAGTTTTATAAGCAATGGAAACTTGTTTAACTGATCTTATCTGTTTGAACACTTGTTCCCGAATCATGAATTTCATGTGTGCTATTATGAGGATGGGGGCTAACTCTCTTCCCTTTGACATGGCATCTGTTTCGGGGAAAGTGGTACAGCTTATATGCCAGACTCACAGCCTGCTACAGAGATAACACACTTAGACTTCTACCCTGAACAGAGCAAATCTGTCACAATTACACCTGTCTTGCTTCTTTCCTCCAAATCCAACTTTTCTATGAAGCCTTTGGCATAACAGCCTAGTTCCCATGCCTCACTATAGCCCCGCCTATAACTAAGCCTAAACAAATGCAATTGAAACAATCACATAATGCTTCCCTGTTTATCCCTGCCTCCACTTCCCGCTGCCTCCTTTCTCTCTCATTTTCTTTATGTAGAATTTTAGACTGTAAGCTCCTCAGGAAAGGACTTAGCCTCTTATACTCTATAAAGTCTTAGACATCTAGGGCCCACCTTCTTCTGATGACCAATAAAGGTTTGTGACTTTTACTCCTAACATGTAACTCTAATCAGTATTTACCTAGCTAATGAAAACCCATTTTCTGCTTCATAGCGGCATGCCAGATCTACAGTTTCTAAATCATGAAATTAATGGGGTAGGTTACACCTCTTTGCACTATTATATTAGACTGCCTAGCCTTTTAGAGGGTGGACCTTCTGGTCTTATTTTTGTAATGTTACATTTTTCAAGATTATTTCAGTAACCATAAAGACTAGAAGCATGAGGTCTATACAAAGAGAAGATATTCATTAATAATGAAAAAGAAATACAACCCAACTGAAAACTATCTCTGAGATATGTTTTCTGTGTGCAATGCCAACAACCAATTTGGCTCTATAGCATTTAGTAGGCTGGCAAACTGCAATAAGTCTTTATGTAGGATTTTGAAGAAGGCAACTAAATGAATTATATTTATAATAGGAAAATGCAAAAGGATACTGAATCTAAAAGAGAAATGACATTAAAGAATGAGAAAAGCTGGGTTTAAAATATTGCCTAGGTATTTCAGCAAAAGAAGTTGGGAAAATAACTGAGTAGGAAGAACTCCTGAGTAGGAGTTCTCATGCATGAAAACAATGATGATTTAGTTGGCTTTGCCGAGACCTGGTGGGATAAAACCTGTGACAAGAATACCAATTCAGAAGAGTAAAATCAACAGGGCAGAAGAAACTAGGACAGGAGAAAATAAGATAGATTAATGCTGGATCAAGAAACTGATCCAAAAATATCTGAGACCAAACACATCAGTGGTTTAATTCTGTTGAATGAGAACACCAAGAACACATTTGGTCCCTCTGGACGAAAAAGGGAACAAGACAGGTTTTATTAAGATGATGTCATTGCAGGGCCACTTTCCCACCATGTTATTCAAACATTTCCTTGAAGACTAAGGTATGTAGTGAGATTTAAAGACTGGTAGACACAGACCTCTTGCAAATTGCTGAGGGTCTCAGCTGACTGTTTAATGATTTTTGGCCTGTTATAGTAATTGCAATGTGCTGTGCTAGATGCTGTATGATTTTTGTATTACAATTTGAAGAATTCAAATTGTAGTACAATAAAATACAATATGTTTTAGGCGCCAGATCCTCTTTCCATCTCTGACAAGTCATTTCTTTTCCCTGTCCTTCTGGCTCTTAATCGTCTCTCCACCTCCCGCAAGTTGATTATTCCTGCTCATCACTTCCGGTCCATCCTGGACCAGCTGCTGCTGCTGCCACTCACAGCCATTCCTTTTGTTCTTCACAGACACCCCACAGACACCTGAATTAAGCTCACAGACCACTGATGGGCTGTGGGCCAGAGTTTGGAAACTCCTGTTCTATCCTTTAAATAACTTCTGCATTATTAACAGTTCCCATCCTAACTATTGTGAGTGGATTTTCTGCTCATAGAATGGGGCTTTCTTGCCTGGCCCTTTCCATTGCAGCCCTCGGTTCCTCCTCAAAAGCCACTCCTGAGGACTGGGAAACCCTCCTGAAATGCATATTTTGAGGCATCAGACAGAGAAAACTGACATAAATCAGGGATGCCTTCTACTCACACAACCACCACCAATGTGTTAAAAGAAAAAAAATTATATTCAGTATAAATTGTAAACCTATTTTCCCTCCCAGCAGCCCTTTTGCAGAGGAAACTTTGGTTCAAACAGTTGTGGAAGGGGTGAGAGGGAAGAATATCAGGTCCCCAAAGTAGTGTGCATCATCTCCAGTCTACCAGCCCCCACATTTCCTGAAAATAGTTGATGAAAAAGGCAGAAAACACAGGAAAACAAGAACTGATTTCTTAAGTGAGGGGGGAGAGGATGAGAGGGAAAAAGTAAAATCAGTAAGTCAAGTCTGTAAGCAACAGAATAAGAGGAGATGGAACTGAGTAACTCGTTTCAACACAGGTAAGGATTCAAAGTCTCTCAGACCAGTCTCTAGCTACATAGTTCTGGGATGCAGGTGTAGGCCTCAGGCTCTGTCCAACACTCTCTGACATGCTGTTGTCTCCTTCACAGTCTTCTCAGGATGGGAAAGGTCATCGCTCACTGGAAGAGCATCTGCATTGCATGCAGAAGATCCCAGGTTCATGTCCCAGCATCTCCAGGTAGAGCTGAGGGAGAGCCTGGTCAGATATCTGGGAGAGTGTAGACAATACTGAGCTAGAAGGTTCAGTAGTCTGACTTGATGTAAGGAAGCTTCCTTTGTTCCTTCTCACTTCCTTCCTCCTTGTAGCCTTCTCAATCTCTATGTCCTCTCATCTATTTTTTAACTTTCCTCAGAATCTCCTCAAAACTTTCTCCCAATCTCCTCAGGCCGAAAACTCCAGAATTCTTTACAGCAGCTTTCAAGGGCCTAAAGAGGCTGTGCTTCAAGCATCCCACAGGTGGCTTCCCTGCACAGGGTTACACAATAAAATATTAATTTTATAGGATTTAAAAATAAGCACCTAGTACTTGCTAGTTATGCCTTTGCATTTGCTAGCCTGGAGCCTGAAAGGTAGGAGCAAACTGGGTCCTTACTGAATGATACTATAGTCATATTTTTCCTTGCATCTCCATAACTGAAAGGGTTGCTTACTTTAAAAGGAATGAAAGATGAAGGTATAGAAAAGGGCCTTGAATTTTTCTGGGGTGGTCACCAGGCCCTCTCCATGGACTCTATAACAACACATACCTTGCTGCTTCTAAGACCTTGTGTATTTCTTGAAAACTATTACTAATTAATTATTATGCTAAGCAGAAGGCCAAATGTGAAGGCAGCAATGCTGGGATTTTAGCTGGCAACAAAATATTAACATCTATTGCCAGAATTTGAGTGAAGTACACGAAGGACATGAAAAATATTAAAAACACAGGCTTAGAGCCTGAAGTCTAACAATATCAAGACAACTTAAAAATACAAGGTAGATTAGAAGAAGAAGGAGGGGAAAATCATTTGGCTGAAGGGAGAATATGTGAGGAGAATTGTGAAGAAAATAAACAGGCAGGGAGATTGAATTGACTAGATAGACGTCAACCCTGAATGTCCACCTCAAACCAGGGAAGGAGCAAGGAATAGAAAGAGGGGAGGGGGAAAAAAGGAATCAAATCACGTTCGCTCGGGGGTGAAAAGAAACAAGAAAGAGCCTTATCAAAACATCCAGAAAGAATGTTGAATGTGTGTGCGCGTGTGTTTGTGTGTGTTGGAATTCTATTGAGTTGCGTAGTGCTGCAGAATGGAGAGTATTGAGCGAGCTTAGTGTGTGTGTGTTTGAATCTTTGCTAAGATTCTAGCTTCCCTGCAAATTAGTCAGACAGAGACTTTAAGCTTTAAAATAAGAAAGAACTACTTTATTCTGGAAGTACATGCTTGATAGGAAAGAGTTCTATATCTAGCTAACTAGCTATGTTGGAGCAGTCTGCACTGGTCCCAGTGCAGCTCTCATGCTGGTTGAGAGGCAGAGACAAAGGAAAGATGTCTGCTCCCCTCTCAAGAGAGAAGAAGGAACTGGGAAGGCGGGAAGGAACTGGGATCAACATCCTTTGCATATCAGTCTAACAGGAGGGGGAGAGACGGCAAGGATCAAAGGACAGGTCTCCTCCCTAGCTACCCTTTTTAACCCCATGCAGCCTCAACCCACCAAGTTGGAGTTGAACCTCACACATTCCAACAGTGTGTGCCATGTGGTGGGGGTGTATGTGGAGGAGGAAGGAGCAGGCTAGACTGGAAGAGATTTCCAATTGCTATTTTTTGCTCAGTTTCTTTGTTCCAAAACAAGGAATTAATTCTCCTCCAGGATTATTCCATCCCCCATATTACTATAAAGTTAAGGCTTTTGTAGGGGTAGAGAGTTAGAAGTCAGGGCCAGTGTCTGAGAGACTGCTCTAGCCCAGGTCAGAAGGGAGCACTGTGCATATGCCCATTTACACATGGCATATTTCCCCTCCCCTCCATTCAGACGTGCTTGCAATATCTAGCTTCAGAGTGTTTTATTTATTTATTTATTTGTTTGTTTCATTTATAGACCGCCCATAGCGAGTGGCTCTCTGGGCGGTGTACAAAAAGGTTAAAATACAAAATATCAACAATAAAATCAGACAACAAACAATAAACACAAGCAGCAACTAAAGAAAAAAATAAAAAATAAAAAATTTAAATTATAACATAAACGCTTAAAATGCCTGGGAGCATAGCCAGGTCTTAACCTGGCGCCGAAAAGATAGAAGCATAGGCGCCAGGCGTACTTCTTCGGGGAGGCTGTTCCACAGTTCGGGGGCCACTACAGAAAAGGCCCTAGATCGAGTAACTGTCCTCCGGGCTTCTCGATGGGTTGGTACCCGGAGGAGGGCCTTAGATGCTGAGCGAAGTGACCGGGTAGGTTCATAGCGGGAGAGGCGTTCCACAAGATATTGTGGTCCCACGCCGTGTAAGGCTTTATAGGTCAAAACCAGCACCTTGAATCTGGCTCGGAAACAAATAGGTAGCCAGTGCAAACGGGCCAGAACAGGTGTTATATGTGCTGACCGGCTGGTCCTCATCAGCAGTCTGGCTGCTGCGTTTTGCACTAGCTGAAGCTTCCGAACTGTCTTCAAGGGCAGCCCTACGTAGAGCGCATTACAGTAATCCAGCCTAGAAGTTACCAGAGCATGAACAACTGAGGCGAGGTCATCCCTGTCCAGATAGGGGCATAGCTGGGCTACCAACCGAAGGTGGTAGAACGCATTCCTTGCCACTGAGGCCACTTGCGCCTCAAGAGACAAGGAAGGATCAAAAAGAACTCCCAGACTACGAACCTTTGCAGACCTATGCGGAGTGGTCATATTAAATACATATAAAATGACAAGAATGCCCAAACGGTAAGTGCAATGCTGCTCAGAGCCCATCCGATAGATAGACAGATATTCACACATCATTTTTTTAATGGGGGAAAAATAGAAACAACCCCCAGCACCTGTAATAAAAGCAAAAGCATCAAGCAATCCAATCATGGATCTCTCTTCCATATCATATGTTTGGCCATTAGGGAAATAGGTGCCAGAGATGCCTCCAGCCACAAGGATCTAGGCTCTCTTAAAAATACTTTTCTTGAGCAGTTGCATGAATAAGAAGATTCTGGTTTTGACTTTTCTAATTCTCTTGCATTTCCAAAGAAAGTGCATAACGAATCTCTTCAATCACTGTCATTCTCTACATATGGACCGATTTAGTGAGGAAATGCTACCCACTGAAATGAAAACTCCTTAAATGTGTGTACATGAATGGGCAGCCTTGAAAACACATTCCTAGAGATAAGAGTACCGTTAGAATTTAGAATTTATACAGTGCTTTAGTGTATTCAAAGTGTTTCAGAAATGTTTTCTTTAGAATCAGGCTACACTTTGTGCTTCGTGGGCAATGCTGAAAATGGCACCCCTGTGTCACGTTCCCTCCCTATCCTCTGCAGTTGGGCCTAGAAATAAAATAATAAAGTTGGAATAGACCTCAATGGTTATCTAGTCCAGCTCTCTGCAACAACTGGAAAATGTTTTCCAGTTACTACATGAGCTTCCTCACTCTCTACTTCACAGCATTGGTTGCTTCTGCCAGGGCAGTGACAGGGAAATTCTCAATGTGAAAACAAAGCATTATATGTTTTGTACTCCTAGACATTACTGCAGAAAGGGAGAAGGCCAATGTGTCATGTCATGTCACCCAGCACTTAGTCATCCTCACTGCCATGTATCTGTAGGTCAGTATTATTATCCACATTTTGTTGAAGGGGCTGTCGTGAGTAAGAGATAGCAGCAGCAAGATAGGAACATAGGATGTTGCCTTATATTAAGTCAGACCACTGGTCCATCTAGCTTAGAATTGTCCACACTGACTGGAAGTGGCTCTCCAAGGAAAATTCCCAGCCCTACCTGGAGATTCTGGGGACTGAACCTGGGACCTTCTGCATGCAAAGCAGAACCTCTACCACTGAGCTACAGCCTGGGGTTGTTGTTTTTTTGGTTCATAGCTCAGTCATTAACCACTAGGCTATACTGGTAGAGGGGATCCTTCTGCCATATCAGTATTGAAGACTGATTCCCATAGTCTTTTGACTACATAGCAATCCAGTCTTGTACAAAGGAGTATGTATACTGGCCCTTCCAGTGCATATTTTTGTCCTGAAGTCCATGGCAGAAAGTCAATACTGACTCTGTATTACTCACACTAAACTCCCTTATGCTTTCTCCATAATGCTGAACAACATCAATTCTCTGTGGTGATTTGGCATGTATTTTCTTGGGATCTCTCTTCTCCCACACCTCCACCCCCTCAACAATGTTACCTGCAAGATTTCAGAAGGGAAAATGTGGTGTTCAAGTGGCAGTTGTCTGATGCTTAGATTGTGGGCTGGTTTGCAAAAGCACATATGGCATCTAAATCTGGATATTAACAACACTAGAGGAACAAGTACACATTCATGTTAAAAATAGCCCAGCGCACTCCCTCTTCTCACTTGCTTTGCTCGGACAGGAATGCATTTCAGCTGAAATTGTGCTCATAAATAATGCACACTTAAACACGGAAGTTCTGTCCATCATTAATGTTTTCCTCTCTTGCTTACTTTCTTCAGCAATTCTGTGTTTTATCATTCCCACTCCTTCTCTTCCCTCTTCATTTCTTTTTTAACCATGGACAGCTTGTTCCTCAGAATAATTTACTGGAGCAGCACTTTCTAAACGTGTGCCTCTTACACCTCAGCCGATGCTTTTGAGGATGATAACTGGGTTTAATGGTTTGGAGATTGCTGTCAGACTGTTCATATACATATTATGTGATTACTTAGTCAAGGGTAAATATCCTCCATACCTTCCCCAAATGTCACAGGAAATACGGCTTTCTGTACAATGATGGCAAGCAACCTGCCATTGTATCCACTGCATGTTTTATAAGGCTTAGAGGCTTTGATGCTTGTGGTATACAAATCCCATAAAATAAAATAAAAATAAAAAATTACTGGTTTATGTCAAGACATCCCACCCAGCATTCTTTCCAATTATTTTGTACTTACACATAGATACTTGCTTTCTTCCATGATGGAATTCAAGCTAACAAAGGCTGGCAGTGCTCCCTTGATCTCAGGTAGCTTGCATTGCTGGTGCATACTGGGACGTAGAGGGTGAGGGCTGAGGTTTTGGCAGTGTAAACACAGCTGTGAGAATGTCAGATTGGCTCCACCAGTGCGTTTGCATTGCACTGAACTCATTGCAGCTTTACCCCTTCTTGTCTTGGTATGCAGCAGCAACCCAGGGAGCTGGAGATCAGGTGAGCATGAGCTGACTTACATACAGTCCCCAGGTCATCTCCCATCCTGGCACTGACCAAACCTAGTCCAGCTTATCTTCAGCAAGGATGCTAAAACTTGTGCCTGAAGACCATCTCCAAAGACAGGAGTCGACAACATGGTACTTGTGGGTGCAATAGCAGCCTTGAGATATTCCCTGGGCACTTGTGAAGCCTCTGATCCCTCCCCCATTGGTCCCTTTGTCATAAGATGGTAAGGACGGTTACCTTTGTCTCTCTTGAAAAGTATATAAAGCTAAAGGAGGAAGCTGGAAGAGTGATGCTGTTTCCCACTTCCTCTTCAAGCTCTATATGCATTTCAAGGCTCACATTAATTCTGCCAGATCCACTTTTTACCCAGATGCCTCGGGAAAATGAAATGAGTGTGTAGTACACACTTCCTCTTTTCCGTCTGTCAGGGAGAGGGAGGTGATTCGTGGGCGAAGGGAGAGAAGTAACCTGAGGGGTGGCACCTATGGAACTCTCTCAAAAATCCAAATGTGCCCATGGGCCTAAAAACATGGGTGACCTCTGCCCTAAGATGATGCTGAATGCTGCAACCAAAATGAAGCATGTGATGTGAGCAGTATACATAGCATAAACTCTGACATTGTTTGGGCACCCCTCTCAGATTCCATGGCACAGCTGCCAATGCATCTTAGTGAAGGTCTGATCCCTATTGTCACTGGTAACAAGGGGAGCTGGAAAAATGCATTGCTCCACTCCTGAACCACCTTTCTCCTGCTCCTCCTCTACCATAATTCAGCTGATATCCTTCTCTGGAACATTCATGCCATAATATAAATTATCCCAGTCCAATGGAACACTTACTGGATTATTATACAGCCATGAGTGCCAGCATGGATTTTTCACATTCCACAATGTGAAATTGAAAATACCCCCCATGCCATTCTGATGCTTTTCATAAGCTCATTTCAAAACAAAACCTTACAAAACGTATAGTCCTGAACTCAGAAACACTTGCTTAACAACCCTCTAAATTTTCATGGCGATACACAAACAGTCAGAGAGAATAGAGAGTTCAAACTCCCCCCGGGTCAGTGTTGGACTACGACCTGGAAGACCAGGGTTCAAATCCTCACACAGTCATGAAGCTCACTGGGTGACCTTGGACTAGTCACTGCCTCTCAGCCTCAGAGGAAGGCAATAGTAAAACCACCTCTGAATACTGTTTACCATGAAAACCTTCCTCCTGGCTAAAACAAGATCAGCACAGCACATGTTTTCTTTCTATTATTTGGGCTGATTGCAGGTGTTGCCACCACTCACCATATTCTCAGAGGCACATGTTATCAAATTCTTCCAAGCTTCACAGGAAGTGGTTTGGACTGTGAAAGACCAACCAAATTGTGTTTGCATTTTGACAAATTTGTAGGACAGTACAGTATCTCAGAGAGGATGTCAGGTCCCCTGCTCCCCTGGGGCATTCACTATAGCTGCCCAATTTCCCTGCTTTTTAAAGTTTGATAGAAATATCTGTGGGCTATAGGTCCGTTCGTAAACTGCAAGGTTTTTTGCCCATTAGTGATTATATTAAAACTGTACAATCGGGTGGGGTCTTAATTACCAAGGCTCCATTTCTTCTAAAATGTACTGAATGTCCTTTATTTGTGTAGGGATGTTAAGAAGGCAACAATTTCCATTCTGACCTGTATTTGACACAATCAGCATTTTTTCTGTTCTACTCCAGTTTGGTTTCCACTAAACACTATATTATTAGTCTTGCTGTCTGCTATTTCATGCAAGTTACATAATTTACATAACTATTTATGTACGTTCCATATCTTACTTTCATTTCAATGTCAAGGAAGCATCAAAGCAATGTAAAAAAGTAACTAGGCACTGTCTGCCAATTAAAAAAACAATGATAGGAATGAACAGTGATCACACTTGCTTGACTGATTTCCATCCCTGATCACAGATGAACACACATTCTGCAGCAATTTCTGCATCCTTTTCCATTTTCATCAAATTCTCCAACATCCATACCTGTGGGATGCACTGTTCTACCAGCAAGAAAATTAGGAACCATTGTGCTAATTCTACCTGTACTTTATGCAAACCAGTAGTAGTTTTTGAAGATTTGGCTGAACTGTGACAGAATGCAGGTCCAGGAGTGACATTTGTTTAGGTGGCTGTGAGATGCTGAGGATTGGAGCAAGGCTCTGGGAAGTCAGTGATCCTAAGTGGGCCCCCACTGTGAATGCAGAGGACATTGACATGTGATTGTAGTCTGTGCAGTGCTGATGAAATAATGTTTGCAAAAGCCTGAGCAAGAGAGTCAGGAACTAGATTGAGTTTTGTGTATGCCTCTGGAGGAAGCTAAAGTAAGTGGAACAGAGAGGTAGAGAGCACTGAATTGGGGATGGGGGAGAAGCAGAATTCTCTAGGTCAGTGGATTTCGCTCAGATGTAAAGCCTGTCGCATACTGTCTGCATCTAAAGAATTTCAACTTGGCTATGATGATGCCCAGCAAAAGGTTGCTAGGCAACAGTGTCCTGCCCTCAGGGTACTATCAGCCAATGAGAGGTTTTTCTCTGATGCAGTTCTCCTATCTCTTATTCCATGAGTTGTAGATATCTTGCTGAGAATGTGGCATGCCTCAAGAAATGATGTGAGCCTCCAGCATAATTCAGTAGCCAGATTTTCAAAACAGCTCAGCAGCAACAAGCAGCCCCCTCCCCAGTCCTGTTCATACATTGCCTGTACTTGATATAAAACAAGCGATATAAGCAGCACAAGCAAATGGTTGTAACTACATAAGGAAACAGAACTGGTTCAACTTCAGTTTAGGAACTGACCCATGCAACTGAATTAATATAACTGTCCTTGCATGGACATTTTAAATCCTACCTTGGGGAAACATAGATTGAGTCCAGATTCAGAGAAGATGATTAGTAAGCTAAAATGAACACAACTGACGGCACAAGGTTTGTCTCCAGCAGTTCATTCATCACATAAACAATTGTTGCCAAATGAAGATTTTTATCGTATTTTATTGAAATGGGATCTTGTGACTGGGTTCTCTATTCACTGATGACTGCATCGTCGCAAACAGTCTGTGTGTACATTTTGATTCAGGCAATTCATGTAAGATACTTTTTGTTGCTATGATACAGTAGTGGCATGAGCATTCAAATAGGTGTGATGTAAAAGCAAGGTTTCTTGTTTGAATGCTTTCTAGCAAGAGTTAAGGCTCACCTTGATCTGGTGAGCACCACCACTGCCCCTTCCCATGCTCCGCATTGCCCAATAACCTATTTGGCAGAGTACAGGGGAAAGACAATGGTAGGAGATCACCTTGTCCCACGGGAGCACATTTTCCCACCAGTGATGGGACTGTAACCATCAGCAATAACTAGTCCTCCCCAGTGGACATTATGCAAATATGGTAGTGTCCTTCTGGGAATTCTTGGGCTTGTTATCCCAGTCACCATGCTTGGCAAGAAAAGGCACTTCATCAGGGCTTGGGAATAGTTGTTGCCACCAACTTCCCCTGCCACCCCAGGAATGTTACTGGGCCTTTAGGGGGTGGGGAAAGGGTGGTGGTGTCAGCAGCAGCAGCAGGTAGTGCTTTTCAAGTGCTACAGTGCTTTTCTCCTAGGGTTGCCAGGTTCAGGGCCTGATCCTAATCCTGTATCTTTAGGAGAAGAGAAAGTCAGGCAAGTGCAGGTGTTCTTGCAACATTGTAATGGGAAAAACCACACAGTGGAATTCTCCCTTCTCCCTGCACAACGTTTAAAGATACAGAAGACCTCTTGGTTGCCAGGCCCGTGGTTTACCATTACAGTGTTGCAAGAACACCTGCGCTTACCTGACTTTCTCTTCTCCTAAAGATACAGGATCAGGATCAGGCCATGAGCCTGGCAACCCTATTTTCTCCCAAGTTTTTACAGCAAATACTTGGGGGCTAGGGGAAACCCTTGAGCCTTTGTGAGTGTTCAGTTCCTAAAGGCTCCACTTCTTTCCAGGTGAGATTCTTTTGCAACCCTGCTAGAGCGAGGAAGCATCAGCAGGTCTCACCTTTCTCAGCCTGTATGATATGCCGCTCCTGCCAAAAAGCCTTCCTTCTGCACAACGATTAAGGGCAAAGCTAGATGAGAAATCAAAGATGCACAGTTGGCTCTTCTATTACTTTAAATTCCTTTTTAAAAGAGAGAATGGGAAATACTTTTGCGTGAGACCCTTTGAAGTCACTACTAGTTGGGAGTAGGCAGCACTAGGCCAGAGGGATCAATTGGCTGACTATAATGCAGCTATCTATACACACATTTGACATGTGTGTTAGCATCATTACATGGTACTGCATAATAAATGTATGATCAAGTAACATAGAGGAATATATGCAGGTTTGCCATGCTAAAGATTTGTGTGAATCCTCCCTGAAAAATAACTCACTTAGGGCCATCCATAGCATCAAGGCTGGATTGGGATTTCAACCCAGGTATACCCAATTCTTTACCCAACAATTTGTCTACATGCTCCCAGGATGGTTATTATTTTTATATACCTTTTAATAGGAAAATGTATTAATTAATCAGTTTGTATTTTAGTCACAGAGTAAGTGACTAATAAAAAAAAATCCCTTAATTCAGTACACAGGGGAGTTGCTGTAATTAGTTAAATCAACAGCATTTCTGTCCTCTAAATTAGGTTTAACTGGGCTCTGGACTGTTAAATATAATTGCTCTGTATACAGCAATGTTTCAGGAAGGATTGGAAGGCGGTTAATTATGGAGCAATACCTCCCTGCCACCAACTGCCTACCCCCAGCTGACATGGATCTTTAGGAGACAGCAATGAAAAGGATTGCAGAGTGCAGCAGCACTGAGCCATTTATTTATTTTAAATGGAAAATGGAAATTGCCTACTTTGGTTTTGTTTCAGGGAAAAAGATTCTGCTGTGAGGAAGATTTTCTTCCCATGGAGTTATCTAAACATCACTGTTAGGGCCTCTGCATCTCTGCAGGGAGAGGTTCCTTCTCCTCCTCAACTCCCCTTCACCCTGTTTGCATTGTCTCTGGGGATTCATCAGATAGACACAATAGATTTGCTTACAACCACTTGAAATAATTTCCAGGGCTTTAAACCACAGAGGGAGGCCAATTCTAAGCAGAGAGAGCTCAATGACTGAGGTTAGCCCCCTGAAGACAGGGTATCAGATGAAAAGGTCATCCTCAGCAGGGGAATCCTTCAGCCCCCCAAGGCTGTGCTATTGGCATTCATAAATATATTATTATCATAAAAAACCTTTGCTTCTTCATTCTTCTACTATTATCCAACTCTTAACCAATGCTAAGGAATCTTAACCCAAGCTATGAGATTCAGAGGTCACCCAGTGATCGATATAAGGATGACTGTATACATAAACTAGTGGCTTTGAAAATCATGTCAACAGAGGAAGTTCTAAACAGGAATATCTGGAGTCTTGTACCCTGGGCTGAGACACAGAACTATGGCATAGCTTCAACAGCTGTTTAACAAGCATGGGTGATGGAATCAGAGTGAAGGTTACAGATCTGGTAACTGTGTAAGGCAGCCTTTCCCAACCAGTGTGCCTCCAGATGTTGTTGGACCACAACTTCCATCTTCCTGACCATTGGCAATGCTGGCTGAGGCTGATGGGAGTTGTGGTCCAACAACATCTGGAGGCACACTGGTTGGGAAAGGCTGGTGTAAGGTGATGTCAGTCTGGAACTGGTCTCTTTGGTCACCAAAGGGAATGTAATCCGATATGCTCCAAGTTGCTCACACAAACACTGCAAACTCATAGCCTTAAAGAGAAAGTTGATCGCCAATGAAATATGGACAAGGCTTGATAATAACATTAGACATAAAAATGCAGGGATTACGGGTACCTCTCAGATAACTGGAATGGTAAAGCCATGTCATACAGTCATTGCATAGTTAGGCCTCTGCTGTATTCTACATCTTCTGCGTTCTACATCTAAGAAATCTGGCACTCCATTTACAGACCACCAGGAGCATTTCCTGTGTACATATCAATGTCCTTGGACATTCCTATTCAGTTTAGAGAGTCTTGGGCAAGATTTGGTCTTGTTTGTGCTTTCAAAAACCCAAGCGGCATCGTGTTGTAATGTATATACATTTTCTGCAGGCCAAATCTCCTTTTCTGTTGGCCTATATGTATCTAAGTTGCACATGCAAATATGCCAATGTATACTGCCACACTTTTAGTATTTCTGCTAAATTCTCCTCAAGATTGAATGCGGGTAGATTCTCCCTTGAGCAGAGTCAGGGTGCAGCTTTAGAGGACAGCGTGTGGAATAGAGCTCACTACAGTCTGTCAGCTCTCACACAGAGCTTTGGGTCTTGCAGAGACTTTTAGTTGCTGATGTGAGGTGAAGGCATTGGCCTGTGCAGGTGCAAAGATCTATCCACACACACTGCAGCTTCTGCAGCATTGGATCAGATCCTCTTCTGCTGAGGATCACCTGGCAATGGTAGGATAACATGGAGGTTTGCATGTAGTCTACAGTCTGGACACTCCCACTGTAATAGGAAAATAAACGGTACAAATTATTAGTTGACTATAAGTCTGTTTCCCAGAATATATGAAGCCCAAAAGGATTATTTTATTATTACTTCATTTGAAGGTGGTTCTGAAGCCCAATGTAGAAAGATCTGAGGTGTACAAGAATATGCTGAAATTTTGTTTTTAGACGTTATTCAGTGCTGAGGCACCCTGCTTCCTTCTGTAGTATTTTAAAAATCAACACATCGGCAGTATATACTTGAATGTTACTGATATTAGAAGAGGCTCAAATCAAGGGGAAAATCTCATCCTCCTTTATTTATTTATTGCATTTGTATACCGCCCCATAGCTGAAGCTCTCTGGGCGGTTTACAACAATTAAAAACATTAAAAATAAATATACAAATTTAAAAACACATTTTTAAAAAAGCAATTAAAAACACATGCTAAAATGACTGGGAGAAGAGGAAAGTCTTGACCTGGTGCCAAAAAGATAACAGTGTTGGTGCCAGGCGCACCTCATCAGGAAAATCATTCCATAATTTTGGGGCCACCACTGAGAAGGCCCTCTCCCTTGATGCCAGACTCCCAGCTTCCCTCGCAGTAGGCACCCGGAGGAGGGCCTTGGATGTTGACTGTAGTATATGGGTGGGTTCGTGTCGGGAGAGGCGTTCCATCAGGTATTGTGGTTCTAAGCCGTGTAAGGCTTTATAGGTTAAAACCAGCACCTTGAGTTGAGCTTGGAAACATACAGACAGGCAATGCAAGCAGGCCAGAATCGATTTTATATGTTCGGACCGTCTGGTCCCTGTTACCAATCTGGCTGCTGCATTTTACACAAGCTGCAGCTTCTGAACTGTCTTCAAAGGCAGCCTCACGTACAGCACATTGCAGTAATCTAACTTGGAGGTTACCAGAGCATGGACAACTGAAGCAAGGTTAATCCTGTCCAGATAGGGGCATAGCTGGGCCACCTACTGAAGTTGGTAGAAGGCACTCTGTGCCACCGAGGCTACCTGAGCCTCAAGTGCCAGAGATGGTTCTAGGAGAATCCCCAAGCTACAAACCTGTTCCTTCAGGGGGAGTGCAACCCCATCCAGGACAGGTTGGACATCCACCATCCGCTCAGAAGAACCACCCACTAGCACCATCTCAGTCTTGTCTGGATTGAGCCTCAGTTGATTACCTCTCATCCAGTCCATTGTTGCATTGGTTCAGCACATTGACAGCCTCACATGAAGAAAATGAAAAGGAGAAATAGAAGTGCGTGTCATCAGTATACTGATGGCAGTGCACTCCAAAGCTCCGGATGACTGCACCCAACAGTTTCATGTAGATGTTGAACAGCATGGGGGACAAAACTGACCCCTGCGGAAC
Organism: Rhineura floridana; assembly: GCF_030035675.1. Classification (NCBI taxonomy): domain Eukaryota; kingdom Metazoa; phylum Chordata; class Lepidosauria; order Squamata; family Rhineuridae; genus Rhineura; species Rhineura floridana. The sequence continues at coordinate 146,936,403 of NC_084484.1, read as the reverse complement.
CCTATACTGGACAGTCCAGGGTGCTGAGCAATGTTCCCCAAGCACTGCCTTCTGGAGCTGACCGGCCAAGTAGGAGTGGAACCACCGCAATGCAGTACCTCCCACTCCCAACTCAGCCAGTCTCCCCAGAAGGATACCATGGTCGATGGTATCAAAAGCCACTGAGAGATCAAGGAGAATCAAGAGAATCACACTCCCCCTGTCTCTCTCCCAATAGAGGTCATCATACAGGACAACCAAGGCTGTGCCAAAACCAGGCCTGAAATCCGACTGAAATGGATCCAGATAATTGGTCTCATCCAAGAGTGTCTGGAGCTGGCCCGCAACCACTCTTTCAAGGACCTTGCCCAGGAATGGAACATTTGCTACCGGCCTATAGTTATTAAGATTTTCTGGGTCCAGGGAGGGTCTCCTCAGGAGTGGTCTCACTACCACCTCTTTCAGGCAGACAGGGACCACCCCCTCCCACAGAGAGGCATTAATAACTTTCCTGGTCCAGCCGGCCATTCCATCCTTGATAGCTTTTATTAGCCAAGAAGGGCAAGGATCCAGCACAGAAGTGGTTGTATGAACGTGTCCAAGCACCTTGTCAATGTCCTCATACTGTACCAACTGAAACTCATCCAAGAAATCGGGACAAGGCTGTGCTCTGGATACCCCGCTTGATTCACCTGCTATAACACTGGAGTCTAAGTCCTGGCGGATGCTAAAGATTTTATCCTGGAAGTGCCTAGCAAATTCATTACAGCGGGCCTCAGATGGTTCTACCATGTCCTTGGGGCCAGCATGTAATAGCCCCCAGACAATTCTGAAGAGCTCTGCTGGGCGGCAGATTGATGATTTGATAGTGGCAGCAAAATATTGTGGGTTTTTTGCTGCCCTCACTGCCCCTAAATACAGCTTACCATAGGTGCTTACCAGTGTGTAATTGCATCCACCAGGAGTTTGTCTCCATCTGCACTCAAGCCGTCTCTTATATTGTTTCATTGCTCTCAGCTCTGGGGTATACCATGGAGCTGTACAAGCTCTACGCAGGAGAGGGTGCTGAGCAGCAATCGTGTCAACTGCCCTGGTCATTTCTGTATTCCACAGTTCAACCAGGGTTTCAACAGGAGCTCCAGCCCTATTAGCCAGAAAACTCCCCAGAGCCCTTTGGAAACCATCTGGATCCATTAGTGTCTGGGGGTGGACCAACTTAATAGGTCCCCCATCCTTGCAGAAGGGAAAGGCTGCTGTAAGTCTAAACTTCAGCAAGCAGTGATCTGTCCATGACAGAGGGACTGATGTAAGGCCCCCCACATTCAGATCACCATCTGCATGTCCAGTTGCAAAAACCTATCTACAGTATGCCCTGCTACATGTGTTGGGCCAATGGCATATTGGGACAGTCCCATGGTTGTAATGGAAACCATGAAATCCTGAGCTGCCTTGGATAAGGTGGCCTTGGCATGGATGTTGACATCCCCCAGAACCAACAGTCTGGGGGATTTCAACAGTACACCTGAGACCACCTCCGTCAGCTCAGCTATGGAGTCTGTTGGGAAGCGGAGTGGGTGGTACACCAACAGAATCCCCAGTCTGTCCCGCTGACCCAACACAAGGTGCAAACACTCCAGTAGTCAGATGGACAGGGTACTTGCAGAGGGAGATGGAGCTCCTATAGACCACAGCAATCCCCCTTCTGGACACTTAGGTCTACCGTGATGCTGAATCAGGTACCTTGGTGGACATAGCTGGGAGAGACTGACTCCTCCCTGCTCACCCACCCAGGTCTCAGTTATACATGCCAGAGCGGCTGCCTCATCCACAATTAAACCATGAATGAGGGAGATCTTATTATGCACTGATCTGGCATTTAAGAGCAGCATCCAGAGGTCTGAGAGCTGGCTGATAGGCAACCAACAAACCTGCGGGTGTGGGGAGGACCGGAACAAGGCACAGTTGTTAACTGCCTAGGCCGTGTTCCCCTTACCTGGCAAGTCCTCCTCACAATGCCATATCTCCCTCTACCCATCACTACACTAATTGGGGCCCCCTCAAGTCTCCCCACTTGGCTCTGAGTCCTCTCTCCCAGGCACAAGACTCAAGACCCGCAAAAAGCCAGACAAACTGCAAAGCATGAGCTACCTCAGCCAGCCAGCTTATGTATCCGCTCCAGGGAAGGCACAGGTGGATGATATCACCAACAGCTGGCTGAGTACCTGGCGGCCTGTTCCTGCAAGGAGTGACACCTGCAGAGCAGAAGTCCAACAGGGAGAGGGTGGTGGTAGCCGAGCAGCAGCAGCAAGCAAGCAGGTAGACAGCAGCAGCAAACGGCTCTCCTTCCCTGGGTGATGGTGAACCCCTTCCTCCTGCAGGCACTGGGTTAGAGACCATCTTTCCAACATCTCTACCCCAGAAAACTAGATTCTATATATACATCAATTTATTTAGGTCACCAAAAGATCAGACCTATGGCTGGCCATTTATATTATGCCCAATCTGGCACATCAGGTGGACACACATAGTGTCACTCGGTACAATGCTTGCCATCGGCCAGGGGCAACCAGTTTATGAGAGGACACCGGTATGTGTCATAGCATGCTAACCAGCCAAATAGTATGTTTTAGTTAAAGAAAGTCTGTGGTGGCTCTAAGGATGGGTGAATACATCAGTTTCAGTTTCTCTCACTTTCTCATTTCTCTGCATTTTCATCTCAGTTGTTTTTTTTAAAGAAAAGTCCTCGTCAAAATCTATCAGCATTTTAGTATGAATTTCTCCTAATATACACATTTTGTATGTAATTTTGCCTAACATACACATTTTTCACAGCATTTCCCTCTACTACAATGTATTTTATATGTTATTTCCCACTTATATATGTATTTGCATGCACACTTTATATTGGTAAATGCATTTTTGTATGCATTACTTGCCTGGAGAAATGCATTGCAAAATTCAGAGAAGTGTGAATTTCCAAGGATGACTGTGTTCTGGTTCACATATTGTTTCAGAAAGTGCAAACTATGTTAATTCTGCCATTAAATGTGAACTGAATTTCTGCCCTCCAAGAGGTCTTCTGTATCTTTAAACGTTGTGCAGGGAGAAGGGAGAATTCCACCTTGTGGTTTTTCCCATTACAATGTTGCAAGAACACCCGCACTTGCCTGACTTTATCTTCTCCTAAAGATACAGGATCAGACTCAGGCCCTGAGCCTGGCAACCCTAATGGGAGACCACCTGGGAACCATATGTAAGTTGCCTTGTGTTTCTATCATGAAAAGAAAGGCAGGGTACACATGTAATAAATAACAATAATATTGATGATGATGATGCAACTGAGCATTTATATAGCACTTTTTACAGTGTTCAAAGTACTTCACATAATCATCCATACTCTTTATAGCATTCTTATAATCTATCCCTTATTCTTACTCCCTTTGTGATGATGCCCTTACGAGAGTTCTGTTACTACTGAATATTTTCATTTGCTGAACTTTTGCAAGGGTAGCTTAAACGCTTCAAATCACCAGATTTATTAATATCACCTCCCTTCAAGGAGCTCAGCACTATTACTTTGAGATGATCACAAAACATATATATGACTTGGCCACATGGTGCTGCTGCAAGACACTATATTCTACCACTCTAACCTAGTCCAGATTCTGAAAGTGACTACTATTGTGGATCATATTAGTATTGCTAAGCCTAGCATGGGCTTCATTCAGGGTTTTTGAGCCACCTGCCCCAAAAGGAATCAGCTTTCCCTCAAAGAGAAGCTGGTTTCCCAAATATATTATACAGAGAATTCTAAACTCTCTATTGCATGGGTATCAGAATTGTTTCAATTTGTTGAATGCCCTTTAATGAGATAGTCCCATAGTATTCCAAATTTGCAGGCAAGAGCAGAGGTTGAAAAAGTGAGCGTGGCCCTTGGTGCCAAACTGGGATGGGCAAACTACCTCAAGCTTCCCAATTTCCCCCAAACACTGGAAACAAATATGCTCATTACCAATCCCAGCAGGAAAAAAATGGACATCTTTTCCCTGCCAACCCAACCAAAATTTTCACCTTTCCTTACCTGCATGTGGTAGCTTCAGTTCTCAAATGTCAGTGTTCTTTCAGTCCTGATGCACTGTGGAGCACATCAGGATGATGAAGAAGGAAGGAAAACCTTCCTTTTTATTGTTCTCTATTGATGCTGCCACCTTCCAAACTCTTTGCTTGCCAATGAATAAAGGGGTACGGTGCTTTGGGAACTGCAGAGATAGGAGTGGGGAGAGGAGCTGCAGACCCTTTTTTAAGCCCACATACTGATCTGAGTCAGAAAGTCATTTATCTCTTGAATGCCCTATTAAGAATCTTAGAAGATCATTTCCAAGCCAGTCACAACAAGCAAACTTCCATCCACAGGATCTCTATTGCTAATCAGGTTGTTCACTTTTGCTCTAGTTTCTTTCACCTTTTCTTCTGCCATATTACACAACTCCGACAGTCTGCTTGCGTCCCCACAAACTCCTAAATGATGTTATTCACAGCAGACATTTTGTTGTTGTTGTTATGTGCCTTCACATTGATTATGACTGATGGCGACCATATGACTCAATGACCTCCAAGACGATCTGTTATAAACCACCCTGTTCAGATTTTCTAAGTTCAGATCTGTGGCTTCCTTTATGGAATCAATCCATCTCTTGTTTGGCCTTCCTCTTTTTCTACTCCCTTCTGTTTTTCCCAGCATTATTGTCTTTTCTAGTGAATCATGTCTTCTCATGATGTGTCCAAAGTATGATAACCTCAGTTTCATCATTTTAGTTTCTAATGATAGTTCTGATTTAATTTGTTCTAACACCTAGTTATTTGTCTTTTTCACAGTCCATAGTATGCGCAAAGCTCTCCTCCAGCACCACATTTCAAATGAGTTGATTTTTCTCTTATCTGCTTTTGTCACTGTCCAACTTTCACATTCATACATAGAGATAGGAAATACTGTGGTCTGAATGATCTTGATTTTAGTGTTCAGCGATACATCTTTGTGTTTGAGGACCTTTTCTCGTTCTCTCATAGCTGCCCTCCCCAGTCCTAGCCTTCTTCTGATTTCTTGACTATTGCCTCCATTTTGGTTAATGACTGTGCCAAGGTATTAATAATCCTTGACAAGTTCAATGTCCTCATCGTCAACTTTAAAGTTACAAAAATCTTCTATTGTCATTACTTTAGTCTTCTTAATGTTCAGCTGTAGTCCTGCTTTTGTGCTTTCCTCTTTAACTTTCATCAGTATTCATATCAAATCATTACTGGTTTCTGCTAGTAATATGGTATCGTCTGCATATCTTAAATTATTGATATTTCTCCCTCCGATTTTCACACCTCCTTCATCTTGGTCCAATCCCACTTTGCATATGATATGTTTTACATATAGATTAAACAAATAGGGTGATAAAATACACCCCTGTCTCACACCCTTTCCGATGGGGAACCAATCAGTTTCTCTGTCCTTATAGTAGCCTCTTGTCCAGAGTATAGGATGCACATCAGGACAATCAGATGCTGTGGCACCCCCATTTCTTTTAAAGCATCCCATAGTTTTTCATGATCTACACAATCAAAGGCTTTGCTGTAATCTATAAAGCACAGGGTGATTTTCTTTTGAAATTCCTTGGTCTGTTCCATTATCCAACATATGTTTGCAATATGATATCTGGTGCCTCTTCCCTTTCTGAATCTAGCTTGGATATCTGGCATTTCTCTCTCCATATATGGTAAGAGCCTTTGTTGTAGAATCTTGAGCATCACTTTATTTGCATGGGATATTAAGAAAATAGTTTGATAATTACTGTGTTCCCTGGGATTCTCTTTCTTTGGAATTGGGACGTATATTGAACGCTTTCAGTCTGTGGGCCATTGTTTAGTTTTCCATATTTCTTGACAATTTTTTGTCAAAATTATGACAGATTCAGTCTCAGTAGCTTGTAGCAACTCTATTGGTATGCCATCTGTTCCTGCTGATTTGCTTCTTCCAAGTATTCTAAGAGCAGCTTTCACCTCACATTCTAAAATTTCTGGTTCTTCATCATACGGTTCCTCTGTGAATAAATCTGTCATGTTGGCATCTCTTTTATAGAGTTCGTCCCTGTATTGCTTCCATCTTCCTTTTATTTCATCTCGGTCAGTCAGTGTGTTCCCCTGTTGATTATTCATCATCCCTACCCTTGGTTTATATTTCCCTTTAATTTCTCTAATCTTTTGGAATAGGGCTCTTGTTCTACCCTTTTTGTTGTCCTCTTCTATTTCTATATAATAACAATTGTAATAGTCCTCTTTGTTCCGATGTACTAATCGCTGTATTGTTACATTTAGGGTTCTGACTATGTTTCTATCTCCTTTTGCTTTTGCTTTCCTTCTCTCTTTAACCATTTTGAGAGTTTCTTCAGTCATCCATTGAGGTCTTTCTTTTTAACTGGAGCTATTGTCTTTTTGCATTCTTCCCTGATCATGTCTCTGACTTCACTCTGTAGTTCCTCTGGTTCTCTGTCAACTAAGTTTAAAGCCTCAACTCTGTTCCTTATTTGATCTTTATATTCTTCTGGGATGTTATTTAAATTGTATTTTGGCATTATGATTGCTTTGTTGTTGTTCTTTAGCTTTACTCCGATTTTCAATATTACCAGTTCATGATTTGTACTACAGTCTGCTCCTGGTCCAGACCTTGCGTTATAGCACCTAATTGCTTTTCCTATATCACTTCTCACTATTAAAGCAACCCCGTTCCTTCTTAATTTCTCATTTCTTGCATAAAATATTTTGTAGTTGCCTGATTGAAAATGTCATGTCCATTTTAAGTCACTCACGCCAAGTATAGTAATGTTGATTTCTTTCTTTCTTTCATTTCTTTCTTGACAATTTCTAACTTTCCCTTCTTCATGCTTCTCACATTCCATGTTCCTATTGTGTACGTCATACAACTCCAGACTCTCCTTTCGCATCTGTGTGCATCAGCCTCTGGGCTTCCTTTCGGTTTTGACCCAGCTGCGTCATTAGTCACAGCGCTACTTGTACTTGTCCATTGTCCTTCCCCAGTAGCTCACTGAGTGCCATCTGACCTGGAGGTCTCATCTCCCAGCACTATCTCATTTTGCATTTTGGATATTCTGTTCATAGGTTTTTCATGGTAAAGGTATTCAGAGGTGGCTTTCCATTGCCTTCCTCTGAGTCTGGATGCATCGTAGTCTTGTGTCTCAGCTTTGACCATTCAGCCTTGGGTAACCCTGCTAGGAGTCTAGCTTCTTGGTCTAGACTTCTGAGGGCATTGCTCTCAGCTTCTTCGACACTCTCAACCCCCCTCACCACATTAAGGTGTGCATCCTAGAGGAGGCAACAGGCAGTAGATCTTATTATTTATGAAACTACCTTTGCTGTCATAATGCACATGCTTGTTTACATATTGACACAGACATGGGACAACCTTTTTCCATTCCCTGAACATCTAATTCTGCCACAAGAAAAAGAAGACAGTGACCCTTACCAAATGCTCTCATATATAAAGTGGTTCCACTGGGAATACAAAACCTCCATCTATAGACGGGGTGTGTTGTCTAGCAGTCAGAATCTAATGGAACTTTGGCTATCCTTGATTAGAATGAAACATTAATAATGAAAATCTTGCAGCCATTCATAAGGAAAGGTTTAAAGCAATTACTCTAATTTTAAAGGAGACAAAATTACAGCTTGGAGAGGGGAAAGGAGCATACAATAGATCACTACTGCAGAATCCGAGAATAAATCATTGCTAACTGGGAGAGGAAGACTAACTCTTATGTCATTCCTCTGAATGCTTAGCTCTACTGCCTGTTATTACTAGTAATACTATCACATATATTCAATGAATGACATGCATCTAGTGGGCAGATCATGTCCTAAGTGCCAGAGCTCAGGTTCATTTTTCATCTCTTCATGTCACTCACTGTAGAGCTACAGACAATTCCCTTCGGAGAACTTTATGGCCAAACCTGCCCTGTTCCTACCAGGCAAGGTAGTGTTTTACACTGTTGTAAAACATATATAAAGCTCTATCATAGTGAGGTGCGAAAAACACACTATTAGTAGAGCTGCCAGGTCTCCAAGATTCCAAAGTCAGTCGGCGCCTCCAGGCTTTTTTGTTTTTTGTGGGTTTATTCTGCAACATTTAATTGACACAATAATAATAATTAGTGGTTGATATATACTGGACTGGACACATCATTTCATTTTATTACTTCTTGTGTGATGCTTCCTCTAGATTATTGCATTATTGCATTTGGTGAGGCAAATAATGCAAGAAAAGCAGGACAAAAATTAAACCAGAACATTTGTGGCATAAAAAGTTCCAGGATTTTAGCAGGAAGTTGTGGGGCACACAGTGACTGGAAATGAAGCAGTGTGTCCACACCAAAACTTTTGCAGGTGGATACACTATTGAAAGCAGGCTTGCATATAACCACCTCGATGCCATAATGAACGCACAATAAAAAGGACATCTGGAGGGGCCCCAAGACTCAAGAGGTAGGGCTTGGTGATGTCAAAGGTTTCTAACCCTTGAAAGTAAAACACAAAACAAGCACTGATACCTGGGTTGGGCCTAGAGTTGCCAGGTCAGAAGCATCCCAAACACTGAGGTTTCAGGAGCGGGCCTTAGTGATATCATAGTGGTGGGCCCTAGTGATTAAGTATGATACATTAAGCATCAAGCACAGTTGCCCAGAGTATACTACTCAAACAAAAACAATTCTCTGATTGGAAGTTAAGATAGAAATCTTAGCTAAATGAGGGTGTTTCCAGGTCCAGCTGAAGTGATAGGATCATTCCTTCTCACCTGCTTAGAGACCCTGGTTAAGGAATATTTAATCTACCCTACTTGCTTCTGGCAAGAAGGGTTTAAGTGCCCTCAGGCCTGGTCTATGGCTTTCAACCTGTGGGCTAAAATTGCTTATGTCTGTCCGTCAGGTTATCTGTCACTCCTTGAGGAGGACAGATTCCTTTCCTCCTGGAAGAAATCCATGGTAGCTAAGCTTCCTTATTTGGGTCTCTCAACTGAATTTCTTTCTTCCCAAGCTTTTAATGCTAGACAGATCATCATTACCCGGCTTAAGGACATGGATTTTCAAGCTACGATTCAAGCAGCAGCTAAAGTCTGCTCCCCTCTTCATCATAATCTGAATTTCCATCCCCTAAAATATGCTCCTTACCTGAAGGTTCTTACAAACCCCAAATATCGTTTGGCCTACTCTAAGGCACGTTTCAATTGTTTAGAGTCGACTCTTCTAGAGGGTAGATTTCAGGATGTTCCTCTGGAGCAACGCCTCTGCCGGTGCAATGAAGGACATGTAGAGACGCTTGCCCATGCTCTCTTCGTCTGCCCACTGTATTCTGTGGAAAGGAAACAACTTATCTCACCTTTCATCCAAGAGTACTCCAACAGCTCCTTAGAGCACTGGACGTCTAAGCTTCTGTCTGGTAATAACAGCTCACATCTGATATCAGTTGCTAAGTTTTTATTTATTTATTTATTTATTTCATTTAATTTATAAACCGCCCGTAGCTAATAGCTCTCTGGGCGGTGTACAGGTTAAAATGCAATATTACAATAAAATCAATAACAAATAGCAGCAAGATTTTAAAACTAGAACATTAAACATGAAACATTAAATGTTAACATTAAACATTAAAACATTAAAATGCCTGGGAGCATAGCCAGGTCTTAACCTGGCATCTGAAAGAAAGTACCGTAGGCGCCAGGCGTACCTCCTCTGGTAAGCTGTTCCACAATTCGGGGGCCACTACAGAAAAGGCCCTGGATCTAGTAGTAATCCTCCGGGCATCTTGATAATTTGGTACCCGGAGGAGGGCCTTAGATACTGAACGAAGTGGACGGGTAGGTTCATAGCGGGAGAGGCGTTCCACAAGGTATTGCGGTCCCACACCGTGTAAGGCTTTATAGGTCAAAACCAACACCTTGAATCTGGCTCAGAAACAAATAGGTAGCCAGTGCAAGCGGGCCAGGACAGGTGTTATATGCGCGGACCGATTGGTCCTCGTCAGCAACCTGGCTGCCGTGTTTTGCACTAGCTGAAGTTTCCGAACTGTCTTCAAGGGCAGCCCTACGTAGAGCGCATTACAGTAATCCAATCTAGAAGTTACCAGAGCGTGAACAACTGAGGCGAGATCGTCACTGTCCAGATAGGGGCATAGTTGGGCTACTAAGCGAAGATGGTAAAACGCATTCCGTGCCACCGAGGCCACTTGAGCCTCTAGCGACAAGGAAGGATCAAAAAGGACACCCAAACTCCGAACCTGTTCCTTCAAGGGGAGTGTAACCCCATCTATATATAAGCCAGTGTAAACGCTCAGTACTCGGTCAGCATCATTTCCCCTAATTGCTTTGTATTAGTATTTTAGCAGCTTTAGTGTATAATTTTAGTAGTTTTATTGTATATTGATACAAGTGACTAGAATTGTCTGTATCTGCTTTATTTTACTCTTCTTTGACGGGTCATTGACCGTAATAAAATCTGACGATAAGTGCCCTCAGGTTTAAGTGCCAGTCACCAGAAGGCCATTGTAGGAAGAAAGCCTAGTGTTGGGGAGATGTTAGATGGGAGCACTCAGGAGTAAAGATGGATGTCCCTGAAGGCTGCAGTTCTAAACACACTTACTAAGTCACTAAGCCCCATAGAACTCAACAGGATTTACTTCTGAGTAGATATGGTTAAGATTGTGCTGTTGGTAAGGCTTGACTAGGGATCCTCTGCAACGATATCCGTATCCAAGCAGGGTTGGCAACCCCCTGCCTGGAATGCTCTGCCTGCCTTTTAATGTGGCTGCTCCAAACTTCTTTACAGATTTGACCCTTTGCTGCGGAGAGAGGATTTGCTGCGGAGAGAGGATTTTCTGCCTAGTCTGTGGGCTGCTATAAACTCAGTTTAATAGCCAACCCTATTCCAGTGAGTAATAATTGACAGAGAGAAAACACACAAGATTTGGTCTACCTTCAAATGCAGTAGGTAGGGAACAACAGCAATTGAAGCCACACTTCCCAGTATGTGAATTCTCTTTTACCACTATGGGGCAAGAAAAAACCATCATGCAAATAACAATGTGCATCATCAGTTTAAGGGGATTGAGCTGACCACATGGAACCACTGTTGTTGCTTCTATGGATGTAAGGGAGTAAGGTCAGAGGTAAATGAAATGCAAATAGAAAAAGAAAACAAAAGACAGTGATGATTTCCTAAGTGCATTACCATACCAACCACAAGAAGATTTTTGTGAGTAAGACAGAAAATGCAGCACCCCACAACCAGTCAGGGTTCCTAACCAAAACTAAAAAAAATCCTGGCAGCCAGTCAGCCAAGGTCACAGAAATCCCCATGCAGCACAACCTAACCTAGGCGCTGCAGTTAGTGCAGAATGCTGTGGCATGATTGTTGACATGAATGAGACCCTATCAGCACATAATACCTCTGCTCTGAAATCTGCACTGGTTGCCAATTTGCTACTAGGCCAAGTTCAAGGTGTGCTTTCCATGTTTAGGGTTCCACATAGCACTTGTTCTGCTCTTGTAAGAAATCGATCCTTTAGTGTGGCAGTACCTACGTTTGGGAACTCCCTGCCTATTTACATTAGGCAGACACTTCATTGTACTCATTTCGGCATCTGATAAAAACACTTTTGTTCATGCAAGCCTACCTAGGCATGTAGAAGTTAGTATGTTTTTAAACTGTTTTTAACTCATTGTTGGTTTTATTATTTTGAATGTTTTTAAATACCTGTCTTTAACTGTTTTTGCCAACAATTTTATTGTTTTAATTCCTTCCATAAACTGCTTTGAGGTTTTTTTTTTTACAATAAAGTGATATATAAATGTTGTAAATAAAATACATAAATAAATTTCAGAGTCACTGTGGCCCTTAGGTTTCTTTTAGGCACAAAGGAATTTGTCTTATACAGAGTCAGGCCATTTGATACTATCTAGCTCAGTACTGATGACATGGGTTAGCATTGGCTCTCCAAGATTCCAGGCAAGAGTCTTCTCCAGAAATGGAATTTTGGACCTTTGCATGCAAAGCATGTGCCCTACCACTGAGCTACAGCCCTGTTTAAAAAAGTATCTTTTAAAATTGTTCTTTTCAATTCACTAATGAACGCACAGCATACTAGGGCAGATCCACATCATGCATTTAAAGCACATTCAAAATACATTTGAAGCACATGAATCCCACCACAGAATCATAGGAATTGTAGTTTGTTAAGGGTAGTGGGACCTATAACTGTGAGTGGGAAACTACACTTCCCAGGATTCTTTGGGGGAAGTCATGCACTTTAAATGTGAGTTCGAAGTGCTTTAAATGTATTATGTGAGTCTGCGTTGCTTCATAAACTTTGCCTGCATATACATCATTTTAATTAATTTTTAAAATGGAAATAAGCTGCAAAGTTTATTGGGTGACCATGGGCTACACACCATCTCTCACCCTAATCTGCCCCTCAGGATGAAAACAACAGCGGGGGACCATGACCACCCTAAGGAAGAAGGGCACACTTAAAATGTAGAGGAAATAATAACTTGTAAACAATAATTTACAACCATAGTGTGAAATCAAATACATATTGTGAAATCAGATAGTATGAAGAAATATTTATATAAGCATGAATGTCAAAGATGTTTCATTATTTATACAACCTGTAAAGATATTTATAGTGCAATGCTATGCATATTTACTCAGAAGCAAGTCCCAATGTATTCAATGGGGCTTACTCAAACAGGGAAGCATGCACAGGACTGCACTTCAGTGATAAGGAACTTCACTCACCCAATCCAAAATTCAGAATCATGCCACTTTAAGCTGTTTTGCAATTATTTTATGCCTGTTTTATGGTTATTGGATTTTAAAAGGCTGTATTTCTTGTTGAGAGATGCCTTGGTTTCCAACTCTACCTCACAGGGTTGTTGGAAATATTCCATATACACACACACTGGAGATGTAAAACTACATACATCCCATATAATTATTTATTGTCAAAACCAGTTGGCCACTGCAGAACATTTTTTAAAGTATTAGTTTCCTGACAAATAAAAGCAGTAACACCTAAATAAGCCCTGCCTAACTTAAAAAAAAAGGATCGGAGGGGGAGAGAAAGATTTACAGCACAATCCTTTTTATGTTCAGTCAAAAGTCCCATTGATTTTCAGCACAATCCTAACCATATCTATTCAAAAGCAAGCCCTCCTGAATTCAATGGGGTTAATTTCCAGGTATGTGGATCCTGCTGTGATCTTCTGTTGTAGTGCAATCCTATGCATGTTCACTCAGAAGCAAGTTCCAATACTGTATAGAAGAAGTACTCTTTCTGCTGCTGAAAGCCATATATTTACTGAATTCCTGATGTGAGACAAGCAGGAAAAGGAAACTGTTCTCAGAACTTGAAATGGGGTTTCAATGGAGTTGCCTGGGGGTCAACAAATCTTGTCAATCACAACCCTGACTTCAGTTATTGGCTAAAAACCTGAAAGGGCAGGAATTAGAGCAGCCAGTACTAACAGAAGTTGAAGGGGGGGTGACTGACATTTTGGTTTATATTTTTTGAACCAGACCACCTAGAAACTTAATTTTTTTTTAAATTAAAGCTAAGTGTCCAGAGATTAAGGTGACTCACCCAGACCCAGAGAGGACCCTCAAAAACCAGAGTCTCTAGGCAAAAACCGGACATCTGGCAACCCTAGTTGGGCCTGGGAAAATGGCCTAGTGGTAAAGAGAAGAGCCCAGCAATACAGGGGTGGAGCTAGAGATATGAAGGCCTAATACAGATAATAATCATAGTGTGAAAAACATCCCCCCTTATGTGAGATCATTTCTCCCCTATGAAAATATGCATATGCGTGTTTGCAGCTAGTTTGCGACTTTCAATGGATAGGCAAATTTACAGAAATTTAGTCTTACCTTTTTAAATATGAGGTGGTCAAAGATTTTTATTCTTATACTTTTGTCATTTTTCCTCCTCCTCCTCCAACAACAAGAAGCTTTGCACCCCACCCCAAGTGGCAGCTAGAGTGCTCCCTGTCATTCCCTTAAGTGGTTTTTGAATTCCTGGGACAGATCAACAATATGCGGACGTTTTGGTTGTTGAACAAAAAGACAAGGAACAAAGAAAAACAATCTTCAACCATCATGTATTTGAAAAGGCAAGATGAAGTTTCTTTAAATTAGCCCCCTCCCCCAAAGAATAAAATCTCTAGGCAGTGTTTTTATCCCATCCCCAAACCCCACAAAATTTGTCTTGAGGTGAATACTTCAGCTCACCAAGAGGGTAAGACTGTGTATCTGTTTGAAGTTCATTTTCCTTGATGTTTTGTAGTGTGAAAAAAGGGAGATTAAGTGTGCAGTGAGAAAGTAATGTCTATTCAGGATGAGTCCAGTTTTGATTTCTAAGGTAAATTAGACAGATTTGCAAAATTCACCTCAAGAGTCAGGATCTGCAAAATTACTCCTTGAGCTGAGTGTTTCAGCTAGTTAGCCCTTCTGTCAAGTGATTATACCATTATTGATCTCACACCGAGTGTTGTAAGGATTAAAGAGTGTTTTTAATGTTGTTTGGATTATACTTGTTTAAACAAGAGGTCAGAGCAGGTTACTCCAATGTGCTCTTTTCCTCCCCTTGCCTCACCTCTGGGACCTAGACTTGTAACTATGGTGTCCTGGTGCTTTCTCATCATGGACATTCAGCAGTATGTCGCCACACAAGAGTTGTGTGCTGAGAAGTGTTAGGAGAAACCCCCACCCCCGCAATTCACTTCACAGAGCTACAACTTTCAGAGTAGTTTAACAATCAATCCCTGTTCCCAGGAAACTGGGAATTATAGCTCTGTGAGGGACTAGGGATGCAACAATTCTCAGCACCTTCATAAACTACAGTTCCCAGGATTTTTTGTGGGAAGCTATGACTATTTAATGAGTATTTAAAGATACTATTTTAACTGTATAGTGTAGATGGGGTCATTATACAGCCATGAGAGTGGCTGTATACTATAGCTAGCATGGATTTTTCACATTCTGCGATGTTAAATTGAAAATACCCCCCATGCCATTCTGATGCTTCCCATAAGCTCATTTCAAAACAAAACCTTACAAAACTTTTAGTCCTGAACTCAGAAACACTTGCTTAATAGCCCTCTAAATTTTGATGGCGATACACAAAACAGTCAGAGAGAATTGTGAGTTCAAAGTCTAAAAAGAGAAAAAAATCCCAGCCCCGTTTTGGACTTCTTTCTGCCAGAGTTCTCATAATCTGTTGAAATTCATTAAAAATCAGCCATGTTCACAGAGTACCTGTAATCCTATTACTGACCTTGCCCCATACTCTGACCTCCATCTTCTGCAGTTTAAAAGTTAGAAAAAAATCCTGGCTGAGTTTTAATTAATTTAAGAAATTTAGCATTGAACTAAATGATAGTGTCGGGCATGCTCAGTAAGAACCAACTGTCAGTGTTCTAAAAGCCAGACTCACAGCTGCTTGGCTTAGCTAATCACAGGGCCACACCCACACCAGACTTTGATTTCACTTGAGACAGACATGGCTTCTCCCAAAGAACTCTAGTTTGTGAAGGGTGCTGAAAGGTGACTCCCCTGACAGAGCTCCAGTGGCCAGAGTGGTTTAACAGTCAGCCACTCTGATTGAAAGTCTGTGAGGGGAACAGGGTGTCTCCTAGCAACTCTCAGCACCCTTCACTAACTACACTTCCCAGGATTCTTTGAGAGAAGCCATGACTGTCCAAAGGGAAATAAAGGCCTGGTGTGGATGTGGCCAGGGACAGCTTTGCTTTAAACTTGGGTGAGAGGCTACATGTGCCTGCTGTAGAATAAAAAGGTGGGGGAAATGCTGAAAAGCAATGATACTGTTCACAATGTTTTCCTTTTGGAAAGGAAAGGGGCTTCTCCTCTGCCCAGTGCCCACCCACCCAATCTCCTCCCCTCCCCCTCCTCCTACCCTCCCTGCCCCTCCCTCACATCACTGTTGGACTATGACCTGGGAGACCAGGGTTTGAATCCCCACACAGCCATGAACCTAACTGGGTGACCTTGGGCCAGTAACTGCCTCTCAGCCTCAGAGAAAGGCAATGGTAAAACCACCTCTAAATACTGTTGTTTTATGAATGGAATTTTCAATACAAAGCTATAGTATTTCTAATATTACAAAACCAATCCTACAAACCAAATCTTAATTTTACTGCATTTTCAATAGATTAGCTCCAAATAAGCAAGCTTGGGGGAAAATGGAATATAATAGATATTAGTTGAGGTAATCTAGACAATATTAAAAGATAAAGTGGATCATATATTCCAATTTTATGAGACCCCAATTAACAGGCAATTACATGATTTAGCTGAGTCTGTTTTATTTTGCCCAGATTTTTTTTATTTAATCAAGAAAAGGGATTGTAGTGTAAATTTTCCAATAGCTTTTTAATAGTCAAATTCCACAGTATATGGAGGGGTGTAGTTGGCTAGGATCTTGGGTGTGTGTGTCTTAGACCCCTTACTTTTTGGGGGAGCCAGGTCCCAGCAGGGTCCCTATGTCTCCAGCATCCTACAAGTCAAACAGCATGAAAGGGGAATGCGTTTCTCACCGAGAAGAGTTTTCTAACATGGTTCCTTGGACTTTCCTGCTGATTGGAGCCAATCAGAGTGAAAGGAAGAGAGTGAGCCACCAGGAAGACTCTTATCATTAGCCAACACATTCCCCTTTCATGCTGATTGGCTCCTAGAGACATCTGTTTTGTGAGAGAAAGCATTAACAAGGATCTCCTCCTCAACCCAGCAGCAAAAAAGGGGGAAGAGGTGTGGTTTTGTTCCAGCCCAAAGCCAGGAGAAAGAGGGGGAGGGAGAAAAATACATGGAGGGGGGAGAAAGTGTGTGTGTCTGTGTGTTTGGACAAGGATAGTCTTGCCATGATGGTCCAAACATTGGTAACCTCATGGTCAGACTACCGTAATGTGCTCTGTGTGGGGCTAACATCGCAGAAGCTGCAGGTAGTACAAAATGCAACTGTCGGAATGCTTAGAGAGACACCCAGCTTTACATAAATTACTTCAGTGTTGACAACGCTGCACTGACTGCCTATTAGCTACCAAACGAAGCTCAAGGTTCGGCTGTTGACATTTAAACCCTTATACCACTTGAGACCAGGATACCTAGCAGAACACCTTTCCCAATCAATCTTTAAAGCTGGCAACAAGGGTGTGCTATGGAAAAGCAGAGCTCTGATGTTGCTGCAACAAGCATCAAACAGAGACTGAGCCCTATAGAGGAGCAGCAGTTGCATCCATCCCTACTGCTAGCCATGCCCTGGAAGGTGCTTGTTCAGTTGCAGGGCCCTGCCCCACTCCATCAATTTCCGGCTCCAGCAGAGCAGGGGAGCCTCTGCGACAGAGTCCGATTTTCAGGCTGGGGACAGGCACCAATGGCTCATCTGGTGGATGCGCTTCTGGAGTTGGCCCTGCTTGCCCTTCCCCTTCAGCTGCACCTTCGCCCTCATCTCCTGAAGATAAAGAATCCGACTCCAAACTATGACACCAATCATTGTGTTATGAATTGATTAGGGAGTAAGTTGTGTGAATATTGCAGAGGTCCTAGATATGCTGAAGAGAGGGTGGGAACATTCCCATGGCCAGTGGTGTAGTCGTCCAGGGTCTCAGTGGGTCTTAGACCTTTTACTTTTTTGGGAGCAGGGTCCCTATGTCTCCAGCATCCTATGAGCCAATCAGCATGAAAGGGGAGTGTGCTAGTCACTGCGAAGAGTCTTCTAACATGTTTCCTTGTCCTTTCCTGCTGATTGGGGCCAATCAGAGTGAAAGGAGGTGAGTCAGCCACTGCGATGACTCTTCTCAGTAGCTAACACTCTCCTCTTTTGTGCTTATTGGTTCCTAGGGATGTCTGTTGTTGTGGGAGAAGGCATTAACAAGGATCTCATTCTCAACCCAGCAGCAAAAAAAGAGGGAGGGGTGTGGCTGTGATTATCATGAAGGGACCCTGCACTTCTGAATTTTCCACTACACTACTGCCCATGGCCAATGTCAATGTATACTTGCGTTCTTGCCCTGTGTGGCTAAGCCTCTGCTTAGTATGCCTCTTTCAGGCAAAATGGAGATTTTAAAGCTCAAGGGCTGGATGAAATACTTAAAAGTAGTAGTGGGGTTTACCCTCTTGGTCAATGCTCTGGACCAGATACAAGCAGTTTCTACACCTGTGTCATGCTAATCAGTGCTGATGAATTCTCTTTCATGGAAGTACAAGTTAACAGTAGAAGGGAAAACATTGGGGATGTACAGTGGATTTGGCTGAGTCGTGAGCCACATCTGGGCTTATTCAGAGGTTTTGGGACTTTGGTTGAGTCAGGTTGAAACAGCCACAGATCACTACAGGTTGGATTGGATGGCCCAGAGTGATCCAGGACCATCAGGGGCAGGGCATGAAGCAGGTAGAATAAACAGCCATCAGCCAGGGAAACCCGCAAAATGCCGATATCTACCTGCAAACCTCATAGCCAGTCCCAAGGAAGTTGGTGTTGGAAGCTGGCAAAAATGTAGTCGTGTAAGACACAGAGAGAGGTAGCAATAATATACAGCAGTCTATGTGCAAGAATACTTTACTTGTGCATTCAGCATACAGCATACTGGTTACAGAATACAGGATACACAGCAGCAGCATCAGTCCCCGACAGCATACAGTCTCGATATACGTTGCTCACTGTTAACTCCATCCAACTTTCCCCCCACACTCAATACATTCCCTCCTGCTTGCTTTATAGGGCCTTGGGCTCATTAGTGGTTACAGCTGCCTGATAGCAGTAACCAGAGTCTTGTTATCTCCCTGGCTCTGCCCAAGAGTAGCTTAACCCTTTCCTACCTTGTTTGTGAGGGCAACTGCTGGCTCTATGATAGCCAACATTCCCCACTTGGCATCACAAACATAACAATCCATATTTTTGCAGGGTGTGGTTACTATGCTATACATAATACATGATATATTTTTATAACATGGGATACATTTTCACATACATTAATATATAGGTTTACATATCTATATATTCAGGTTCAAGTACATTAGGTTTCATCATATTCTAAGTGGTCAATCCAATCCCTTCCCCCATCCAACATTATGAACCAATTCCTATAGTCTCGTTCTGTCCAGTCTTCTTTCTCTGGTGTTTCCTTTGTTACAGGGGTAGGTACTATTTTCTGTGTTGCTGCTTGCCTTTTTCTTTTGTCTACACTTGGTAATGTCTGCTTGTCTGCTTTGGTTTTGGGTTTTATCTTTTCTTCACTCTCTGTTATAATAGACACTGTAAATCTTTCTGGTGGTTGTCCGAAATTGGACTTTTGTGACCGGCGTGGTCCAGTTTCTTGCTCTGAGCTTTCTGAATCTTCACTGCTCTGTTCTGCTCTTGCTACTGTGCTGTTTGTCGGCTCTTTATTATCAGCCGAGTCCGACTCTGCACATTTCTGTTTAATGACAGCAGGTTTGCTTTCTTTTTCTGCTTCACTGAGCGCTTGAGGTTTTACTGCGCTATCTTGTGAAGCTGTGCTTTCTAACTCTACCATGTCAAAGTGCTCTGTGTCTTCCCATGCTTTATCATTTGCATAAACACTCCTACTGATAATAACTCTTTGTTTGCCAGGCACCCATATTCTATACGAACCGCATTCATAACCTAAAAGGTTTCCCTTTAATGCTCTTGCAGCTAATTTACCCTTCCTTTGCGCTTTAGGTATATTAGCCCAACAGGTGGTTCCAAAAGTTCGAATGTGGTTTAGCTTTGGCTTACATTTATACAACATTTCATATGGGCTGCAATTTACTGCCATTGCATAGAGCCTATTTTGAACATAATTTGCATACATAAGGCTTTCAGCCCAGAACATTGAGGGTAATACAGAGTCTTTAAGCATAGCACGTGACATGTCCTGCAGGTATCGATTTTGGCGTTCTGCCAAGCCGTTCTGAGAGGGTGAAAAGGGGGCTGTCAGGGAATGTTTTATCCCTTGTTCTTTAAATAAGTTTTGCAGCCCTTGAGATAAGAATTCACCTCCTCGGTCTGAGTATAGCTGTGCTATCTTTTTACCAAACTTGTTTTCAACCCATTTAACAAAATATTTAATTTGCGCAGCAGCTTCTGCTTTGTTTTTCAATAAATATACAAAACCATATCTTGTATATGCGTCAACCAGTATTAAATAAAACCTGGCTCCGCCTTTTGATTTCCGGAACGGACTGGCTAAATCCATGTGGAGTAACTCAAACTCCCTTGACACTTTTATATTACTTGTTTTCTCTACAGGCGCTGCAACAGATTTATGTTCTCTACATACATGGCAGTCTACATAATGGTTACAGCTTTTGTAGGTTACGTCTAAGCTGTGCTTGGGTGTTGCTTGTAAGGTTGCGTAGCATGCATGCCCCAGTCTTTTATGGTACATGTGAATGCATCCATTATGGGGTGGCTTGTTAGTTATAACATTAGCAGTTCTCTCTGGGGTTTTAGCAATTACATACAGGGAATTTCTTATAGTGCCTCTAGCAACAATATTCCCACATTTCCTTATCTCACAAATCCCTTTAGAAAAGTTTACATCATAGCCCATGTTGTTTAACCTTATAACAGATAATATATTTGAGTCAAGCTGAGGCACGAATAGAACATTTGTTAACAAAGTATTTAGACATGGCATATACAACGTGCCCCTCCCTTTTACCTCTATAGTTTTCCCATCTGCCAAGGTGACACTTTCACTTGCAGGAGTTAACATTTGAAAGAGAGTCTTTCGTGTTGCAATACAATGGCTTCCTCCAGAGTCTATCGCCCATAACGTTTCTTCTTCAGTTTGATTGGAGTCCTTTCCTGCTCTTACTACATGCACTTGATTGAGTTCCTTCGGCTGTTTGTTCTTCTTCCGGGTGCAATCTTTACGTAGATGTTGACTTGAGCCGCATGTGTAGCATAGTCTCACAGCAGGCGCTTTCCCTCTTGCTTCTTTTGGCTCTGGATAGCTGGTGTCTTGCTTCTGGTTCTTTTCTTCTCTCCTTTTCCATTCTTCAAGAAGTTTTCCTTTTACATACTCTAGAGTAAGAGTAGTCTCATCGATAGTCTCTAACGTGCAGACCAACAAATTCCAGGAGTCATTCAGTGTTGACAATAATAAGTACACCTGTTGCTGGGGAGAGTAAATAACGTCCCTCTCCTGCAGCTCCGAAAACAGGCTACTTAGGGTATGTAAATGTTCATGCATTGAAACCCCTTTTTCTAGACGCAATTGAAACAGCCTTCTAGCAATTCTTATCTTGCTCCCTGCTGTTTTCTTAACATGAACGTCCTTGAGGGTTTCCCAAACATTTTTCACAGTTTGTTGATTTCTTACATGGAGCAGCTGGCTGTCCTGTAGTCCTAAGATAACACAGGCTTTGGCTTTCTCGTCCATACGAAGCCATTCAGCGGAGGATGGAGCCGTGGGAGGAAGACTTTCTATAACACACCACACTCCTTCTCTGCGTAGGTACATCTCCATTCGGACCTTCCAGGTGGCATAATTGGAGTCATTGAGCCTCTCCAGGGGCAACAAAGATGCATATGATGACATCATTGCTTCTTACTGCCTTCGTTCTAGCACACTGCACTTGCTTACACTTTCACCTCTGAGCATGCACAGACTACAGTGTGAGCTCTGGGCCCATAACCCTTTGTTGGAAGCTGGCAAAAATGTAGTTGTGTAAGACACAGAGGGAGGTAGCAATAATATACAGCAGTCTATGTGCAAGAATACTTTACTTGTGCATTCAGCATACAGCATACTGGTTACAGAATACAGGATACACAGCAGCAGCATCAGTCCCCAACAGCATACAGTCTTGATATACGCAGCTCACTGTTAACTCCATCCAACTTTCCCCCCACACTCAATACATTCCCTCCTGCTTGCTTTATAGGGCCTTGGGCTCATTAGTGGTTACAGCTGCCTGATAGCAGTAACCTGAGTCTTATTATCTCCCTGGCTCTGCCCAAGAGTAGCTTAACCCTTTCCTACCTTGTTTGTGAGGGCAACTGCTGGCTCTATGATAGCCAACAGTTGGGGGATAAAAATTAAACCTAATTAAACATATCACTGGGAGGTGCAGAGAAAGATGTTGCATCTCCTTTCCTCTTCCCAACCAAGAGCAGGGGGCAATTCTGTGAGGTTCTGTTTTGCAAATGGCTTTCCTGCAGGAAAACTGCTTGCAAGTGAGCACCTGCACCCCACAGGATTGTTCCCTCTGCTCAACAGCTGATGAGAGGAGAAAATTGTCCTGTGTAGTGCTGTGGAACAATGGATTGGGGTGGGTGGGGGCTGTGCACTGTTCAGTATTATAAAAATACCAGAGAGAAATAGGAACTAATTTGGTTGGTCCTACTTCTTAGCAGAGATATAAAAAAAATACAAGCAGCAGAATGAGAATGTAAGCCAGGCCCACCTTTCTCTATATAAATAACAACAGACACAATCTTCTTAGGTAAAAGATAAAGAACATTTACCCACAAATTCTTCATATGTTCAGAAACATAGGCTCTAGCTTAGATGAAAGAAAAATAGTCTCAGTCCATCTTAGTCTTTAGTATTGATGCTCTCAATGGTGGATAGATCAACAATGGAGAATATTCATAAATCCCGCAGGACAAAGGAGGAGGAAGTCAGGTAAGTAACTCCACCCATGAGGAAGTTACATCATGGTAAAACAGGTACATGGGATATTTCCCCAAATATCCCTTAAAGGGAACATGCAACATTTGCCTGTTCCAACATGCACAGCCCTAGAAAACACAGTTTTTCACTTTGTCTATTATGAAGTTAAACAGGGAGAAGGGGTATTTTCCTATTAAACAATTCCCAAGAGTGATTTAACAATCAATCCTTCTTCCCAGGGAACTTTGAGAACTGTAGCTCTGTGAGGGGAATAGGGGTCTCCGAATAACTCTCAGCAACCTTCCTAAACTAAAGTTCTCAGGATTCTTTGGGGGAAGCCATGACTGTTTAAGGTAGTATGATACTGCTTTAAATGTATAATGCAGATGGGGCCATATATACAAAAACCCCTAGAGCAAGTCACAAAGGCTGAAACTGACCCCTATTCCCCTCGCAAAGCTAAAATTCCCAGTGTTCCTTAGTAAAAGGGATTGATGGTTAAACCATTCTGAGAACTGTAGCTCTGTGAGGGGGTCTCCTAATGACTCTCAGCACCCTCAACAAATTACAGTTCCCAAGATTCTTTGGGGGAAGTCATGACTATTTAAAGTTGTATGATACTGCTTTAAATGTATACTGCAGATGGGGCCCTTATGCCATAATGACAAGTGTGAGAGCCATCTATTCAGATCAGTCTTCACAGCTGAGTAATTGAAACATCCACATTCTTTTATCTGTATTTTTAACTTGTTTAGGAAATAAATTTATATAATGAAAGGCAGTCATCTGCTGCTTGAAATAGTTGTCAAATACATTCATTTCTTCAACTGCAGAGAAGGAAGAGATGTTTCATATGTAGTCTAATTTATCTTATATCCTGAAATAGTTACCAAAGGTGTTTACTATAACAAATACATTGATATAAAATGAATTGCACGTGAATGAATATAATAATGCCATTCACAAGCTAATGATCAATGGTAGGTTTAGTAATAATGGGGAAAATAGACAACATACTTTTGCTCTTTTATGTAAATTAAATGATGGTAAAAATCATAATTCAAAACTAACTGGTTTCCTTCCAATTTTCTGCTGTATCAAAAATGGCCTGAGGCAGAGACTGCATATTAGATGGAGTAGGTTGGTGCGAAAGATGTTTTTCTGGGATAGTGCATTGGATTTGCATTGCTTTCATGCACAGGTTTCAACACAGGACTTTCAAACGTGATGTTCCTGGTCCTCTGGGGGCTATGAGTGTATGGACTGTCTCGAAGCACAGTGTTGTACAACAGGATACCTTCTACATACCTTCTGAACAAAAGGCTAGCTCCCAAAGCAGTTCAGATATAGGTTTCATGCAGAATGAGGTATGCTTTCATGCATCTTTCATCATGTTGTTCAAGGTAATAACTACAGGTGTGCATTCGAGTATTTGTTACATCTCAGGTAGACTCCTGTAATGCACTCTGTGTGGGTCTGCCCTTGACAACCACTCTGGAATTTCTATTGGTGCAAAATTTTGCCACTAAAATCTTGACTGAGGCAAAGTGCTGGAATCATGTGGCTCCCTTATTGTATCAGCAGCACTGATTTCCAGCCCATTTCCAAGTGGCTCTTGTTATTACCTGTAAAGTCCTAAACAACTTGGGATCAACCTACAGCTGCCGCACCCCTCTTGCATCCTGTGCGCCCTTGCCTTCTTAGGCAAAATTGGTGACAACTTTCTCTTTGGGGATGCCCTGGAACTCTCTGCACTAAAATGTTTGGCTATCTTCCTCTTTATTTGTGATCCACCACCAATAATTGAAACCATTCCTCTTTTAAACAAGATTCTGTATTGATTGTGAGGGCTTCTCTTTACTACTGCTGCTGTTTTCTTTAACTGGGTAATTTATATTTTAATGGAGGTATTACTATTGTTTTTATACCTCACATGTGCTTATGTTGTGCCCACACGTGGATTGTGTTGAGTGAGACTTATGTGCATATGAATTTTGTATTGCTAGCTTTATGTAAATTGCATTTTATTAACTTGTGTAAGATAAGAACATAAGAAGAGCCTGCTGGATCAGGCCAGTGGCCCATCTAGTCCAGCATCCTGTTCTCACAGTGGCCAACCAGGTGCCTGGGGGAAGCCCGCAAGCAGGACCCGAGTGCAAGAACACTCTCCCCTCCTGAGGCTTCCGGCAACTGGTTTTCAGAAGCATGCTGCCTCTGACTAGGGTGGCAGAGCACAGCCATCATGGCTAGTAGCCATTGATAACCCTGTCCTCCATGAATTTGTCTAATCTTCTTTTAAAGCCATCCAAGCTGGTGTTCAGATGTTCAGTGCTGAGATGAAATGTTTGCCTATTTAAATTATTTTGCACTGAAACTTGCACTTCAAGCAATGATGGACATTTTCAATGAATCAGGAGGCAAGTTACATGAACAAGCAATTTTAAAGGCTATTTCACGCACAAAGTTTTCCAGCTTCAAAACCTTTCAAGGATACATCTGGGGAAGCTTGCAAAGTCTTGGGACAAGGAGTCCCTGAGCCAGTTGTTCAGGGATAAACAAACTTCAACCCTTACCCTTTGGGGTTAGATCAGAATCTGCATGGCTTCCTTTTTCCAAAGCTGTTAAGCTTCTTTAAGCATGTATTTTGGGGCTAGTGTAGGAATTGCATAATTCTCTTTTACTGAGGCTGTCAAGCTCTACTAAGTTAGAAATAACTAGGAAAGGGATCAAAAACAAGACTGCCAATATTGTAATGCCTTGTAAGATGTACATCTTGTAAGAAATACAATATATTGTAAGATGTATTGGAATACATTGGTGCAACCACACTTGGCATACTCTTCTGATTGCCACATCTCAAAAAGGATATTGTACAACTGGAAAAAGTGCAGAAAAGGGCAGCCAAAATGATCAAGGGAATGCAGCAACTCCCCTGTGAGGAAAAGTTGGGAAAAGGTTAGAAAAAAGACAAGTAAGGGAGGACATGATAGAGATATACAAAATTATGTGTGGTGTGGAGAAAGTGGACAGAGATAACTCTCTCTCATATAATACTAGGATGAATGAAGCTGAACAGTGGGAGATTCTGGTCTGACAAAAGGAAGAAAGTTTTCACACAGTATATAGGTAAACTGTGGAATTTGCTACCACATGATGTGATGGCCACCAACCTAGTTGGCTTTAAAAGGGGATTAGACAAATTTGTGAAGGGCAAGGCTATCAGTAATCATTATATTCTATCTCCAGAATCAGAAGGTTGTATCAAATGCTGTGCCAGTGGGGTTCTGCTGGCACAATGGGGCAATTCATTTCCTCTCCTGCCCCTGTATACCATCAGAATCTGCTCTGGAGGGTCCCTCCCAAGCTGATTTTGAGAGCACACAGGTTGTCATTTCATGTACAGAAGTCCTTTGTGCCAGTGGGCCTGCACTGGATACAGCCCATAGGCATTGTGCCTCTGAATGCCAGTTGCTGGGGAGCAACAGCAGGTGAGGACTATTGCCTCATGTCTTGCTTATGGCTTACCATGAGGATCTGGTTGGTTGCTGTGAGAAACAGGATGCTCAACTAGATTGGCTCTTGGTCTAATTCAGCAGAGCTCTTCACATGTTCTTAACATGGCAGAAACTGTATAGCTCACTCTTTCCCAAGAAAGGCACATTCCCTTCACTATGACTTCTGGGGCTCACTGAGAGATTCTTTCTTGCTAATCCTAAGAAGACATGCCTTTGGGCATGTCTCTTGAGAGCTCATTCAGGAAGAGTGTAAGCCCTGTTCAGTTCACCAACACGTGTTCTCAGAAAACGTGGGAGAGAGAGTGGGGCCATGTGTGCTATTCCCAACCCAAACATCCACATCCTTACATTGGGCAAGATGGACGCTTAGGTTTCAGCACAAGGCTCCTTCCCCACAAAACTGCTGTTTATGCATATTTATTTGCTCTTGTTTGTACAGTTGATATTTTTACACTTATCAGCAAAAGCCAATAAAATAAAATAAAATAAAATAATAATAATACAAAGTTGTTGCATTCCTTGCAGTTAGTCATTTAGAGAAAATACATTTCTTCCCTATTCTTTCCCTACCTCTGAGAATTCTAGCAGGTGATCAATAGTTAACAAATGCTATATCCCTAATGATATAGCAATACTTTCTCCTGTTTGGGTCCAAAAATTTGTTTTGTTTACTTCTGTAATAAAAAGAAACCTACCATCATGTTACTTGTTTCTTCATTCTTTCTTACAACATCTTCATGTGAAATACTGCTTTCAGAGGAACTCTTTTATTTAAGTAGCTACAATGTAAAACTCAACTGTCCACATGTGAAGATTGATATGTAATACAATAAACCCAGCCCCTCCACCACCACCACCACCACCATCACAAAGGCCTAATAGCTTCATATTCTAGATTCCTAAAGTTAGAGGAAAATTAGTGTGCTTTCCTTAAATGTCTTGATGAGACCCAGATATCTAAGGCAGGGGTGGATAACCTGTGGCTCTCCAGTTGTTTTTGGACTCCCCCATCGGGCCCTTTGAAATATGCTACTTCTGCAAACTTGTCTGAAAGAGGACAGCTTGCTGCAAGGTGTGTATTGAGGCTTTATTGTAGTCATAGAACTACATTCCTGTAAAGAATTGCAAAAACCTGAGCAGGTAGGTTTATCCCTGGCCCACAGCTCTGGAATATTTTTCAATAACTTTTCCCTCCAATTTGATGCCATTTCTTAAACAAGTTAAAACTATTCTATTCTGACTTTGTTTTGGGGAATAAGAACATCAGAAGAGCCTGCTAGATCAGGCCAGTGGCCCATCTAGTCCAGCATCCTGTTCTCACAGTTAGAGCCGGCTCCAGGAATGCCGGGGCCCTTGGGCATCAGCCTGCCCTGGGCCCCTCTGCTCCCCTTCCATGATCCGTGGCATGAGCTGTGCCACGGATTGCAAGACAAGAGCTTCCGAGCCACCCGCCACCGCTGCCCGTCACCATCCCCCCGCTTCCATCCCCCCCGCTTCACCTACCTTTCTCTGCTGTTCTTTGTGGCTGCATGCACTGCGCACGCAGGGTTGCCATCAATCAAGATGGCGGCCGAGGTTTCCGTAAGGGACTGAAGCCTCTGCTGCCATCTTGGTTGATGGCATGCAGTGCGTGCAACCAGATGCCCATAGGAAGCCATTGGATAAATGAGAAACTGAGAGAACTGAAACAGACAGATCTTTCCATCCCTAGCCATTGATAGCCTTATCCTCCATGAATTTGTCTAATCTTTTAAACCCATCCAAGTTGATGGCGATCACTGCCTCTTGTGGGAGCAAATTCCAGAGACATCTAAAGACAAATATTAGACCTCTTCATTATTTTTGTGATTCCCTGATGCTTTTGCTCTGTTTTTTCCTTTTTTCTTAATTTTCAGGTTGGGGTTTTGTTATTTAAACATTCTTTTTAATTTGTTTTTATAAAATCATCTTAATTGTTACTGCTTTGGTATCACAAAGTTGAAAAGCAGTGTATACATTTCATGAATAAATAATGAACAGTAAACCAGTGTTTTCCCTTCCATCTGGTCACTTTGAGCATCTCCACTGCAGAGATGTTTTTCTGAAGATATTTATTTGAGCTGTGTTGGACTCAACAGCTGCTAAATAGCTACTGAAATCATGAAGTCCACAGAGCCAGTCACGCATTGAATCTCCGTAGATGATAAAATTCCACAGGGATCTCACCACGCAATGATAAAAACTGCAAATGACCTTTACAATCTCCTGCAAGCAAGGCAAGATTTTCTATAAAATGGTGTTGAATAAGATGTGTTTCCTCATAGTTTGTGACCGATACTCCAAAGATCACCATGGGCTCTGGAACTGTTTATTCACTAGTTGCATCATTCCATGTTCCATTCAGGACCATCTCCACATTTGGTGGGCCATGAATAAAGTGACTTCTTGTGAGTTTTTTCTTTGTTGGCGAGCTTCCATTTTAATCTCCCATACAGTGCCACAGGGTGATGCTATGTCAGGGGCATTGTGGGAAATCAATATGAGAGCTACAGCCAACCACCCAGAACTACTCATAGTGATGGATCATGCTTTTTTAATGGGGGTACCATAACATGCATCCCTGGCAGCTGCCCATGGATGCCAGGTACTGACACCAAACCTGATGCCAGTTGCTCAATAGAGTCCATCAACTAAGGTCATGCTGCTCAATCCTAAATATCACTTTCTTGGGGGACTGTATAGCTCAGTGGGAACCTTTACCTGAGCAAGTAGAATGTTCCAAGCTGAACCATTGGCATCTCCAGTCAAAGTAGCTCAAGTAGTAAGCCCTAAAATGTCCTCTGCCTCAGACTCTATAGAGTTGCTGCTATCAGTCACAAAAGATAATCCTGGGTGAGATAAACCATTAGTATGACTCAGTAAATCCTTATGTGCACTTAATAACTGATATAATTATTTGGAAATGGGGAATAATGACACACATCTGTATGCTCCTCTATATGCACCCACCTGCGCTTCTCCAGGATACTCCATTCCTCCTTCCTCCTCCACTTTTCTGCCTTCCCCAACTGTAAGCATTCTATGCCCAGTGACCATGCTTAGTACTCATTGGGCTTATTTTTGGTGTTCCACTCCTTTAGGGAATTTTTCCCTAATGATTTTGTTTTGCACTTCTTCAAACCTTGATATATCCCCTTGATATATACAGTGCTATGAAATCTTAGGTTAAAAACTTAGCAGAAGAGCACCATTAAAGCACCCTAGCAGGAATGAGTTTCTACCAAACATCTTGACCTAAGCTGTCCGGTCAGCCTCAATATTTCCCCTGCACCTTTGAAGATGAAACTCTGCTGCTGGCCCACATCAGTGGGTGCTTAAGAGGCCACTGGGGGATCTGTAAGAGTTGAAATGAATTGGGGGGAAATGTCTTTGAGCTTTCAGGAAAATGAATGTTCCCCTTTTTGTAGTAGTTTGGATCCATATGAGATACTACAGACACTGCAGTTCCATCAGGCACTCACACACCTTCTTGTTGCCTTCAAAGTGAACTCCCAGGTCAGACATTTTTTGCAAGGAAAGAAGGAAAGTGCTATGAAAGTACATTAAGCAAATGAATACTAGCTGGGATATTTTAATTACTTTTACTCTAAGCTGTAAAAATCAACTCTTATTCTACTCATTAAAAGCCCTTCTTTGATTTTGTATGGTGTGCAGGTCTCTTCCTGTTAGATCACTTGAACTCATCCTCTAGTGCTTCATTACTGTGGATCTAAGACAAAGTTATTGCAATAAATAACGTTTGCTTTGTGTTTTTTATATTGCTATAAGCTGTCTGATTGTCCTGATGCACAATCTATACTCTGGACAAGAGGCTACTGTAAGGACAGGATATGGAGAAACCGATTGGTTCCCAATAGAAAAGGGTGTGAGACAGGGGTATATTTTATCACCCTATTTGTTTAATCTGTATGCAGAACATATCATACGGAAAGCGGGATTGGTCCAAGATGAAGGAGGTATGAAAACTGGAGGCAGAAACATCAATGCAGACGATACCGTACTACTAGCAGAAACCAGTAATGATTTGAAATGAATGCTGATGAAAGTTAAAGAGGAAAGCACAAAAGCAGGACTACAGCTGAACGTCAAAAAGACGAAACTAATGACAACAGAAGATGTATGTAACTTTACAGTTGACAATGAGGACATTGAACTTGTCAAGGATTATTAATACCACGGCACAGTCATTAACCAAAATGGAGACAACAGTCAAGAAATCAGAAGAAGGCTAGGACTGGGGAGGGCAGCTGTGAGAGAACTAGGAAAGGTCCTCAAATTCAAAGATGTATTATTGAACACTAAAGTCAGGATCATTCAGACCATGGCATTCCCGATCTCTATGTATGGAGGTGAAAGTTGGACAGTGAAAAAAGGGGAGAAGAGAAAAATCAACTCATTTGAAATGTGGTGCTGAAGGAGAGCTTTGCACATACTGTGGACTGCGAAAAAGACAAATAATTGGGTGTTAGAACAAATTAAACCAGAACTGTCACTAGAAGTTAAAATGATGAAACTGAGGTTATCAAACTTTGGACACATAATGGGAAGACATGATTCACTAGAAAAGACAATAATGCTGGGAAAAATAGAAGGGAGTAGAAAAAGAGGAAGGCTAAAGAAGAGATGGATTGATTCCATAAAGGAAGCCACAGATCTCAACTTACAAGATCTGAACAGGGTGGTTTATAACAGATCCTCTTGGAGGTCACTGATTCACAGGGTTGCCATAAGTCGTAATCGACTTGAAGGCACATAACAACAACAACAAAGCTGTCCTGGAAGCCTGTTACCAGGAATTACGCACATCCAATGCACATTTAAAGCACATGACTTCTCCCAAAGAATTCTGCAAACTGTGGTTTTCCATTCCCTGAACTACAAATTCCCAGCACCCTTAACAACAGTTCCCATGATTCTGTGGGGCAAGTCATGTGCATTTAAATGTGTGTTGGATGTGCTTTAAATGTATGGTGTGGACCTGCCCAAAGAAGTATTTAAAATAAAATAAAATTATAAATAATTGGTTTTATCCAATGCAATGCTTAAGTAAAGAGCTCATACAAAAGGGGAGTTCCTGCCTGTGTTCCTACTTTAGCCCCCTGAAATCCACGAAAAGCTGTTCAGGGGAGCCTAGGAAAGGCTTGGGCTATGGAACTGGGAGCTGCTACAGTGCAGGAGCAGGAAACGGAGGGAAAATGGCCATGAAGGCTATATTCTCCCTTCACTGTTGGAGGCCTCTGAATGCCACTTGTTGAGCATCACAGTGGGAAGAATGCTCTTGCACTCATGTCCTGTTTGTGGGCTTCCCATAAGCATCGAGTTGCCCACTGTGAGAACAAGATGCTGGACCAGATGGGCTTTTCATCAGATCCAGCAGAGCTCTTAAGTTCCTGCATTGAGCAGGGGGCTGGACTCAATGGCCTTATAGGCCCCCTCCAACTCTATGATTCTATGTTCTCATGGCTTGATGCAACCTGTGTCTTGTGTTCCTGCTAGCTGCTCCTGATTTTTTCCAGTTCTCCCTGCCACTGAAGTCCCCACCTACATACCAGAAGTTTTCTAGGATCGCGTGACCTTAAAAAGAAGGATTTCATGAAGTGAAGTGAGGTGCAGTGGGGAAGAAGGGATGGGGGAAGTCCCTTGTGCAAGCATCCTTGTGTGAACATCTTGTATGTGTGCCACATTGGATACAATCCAGTATATTGAGTGCAGTAGTGTAGAGGCAAAGTCAGAAGTGCAGGGTCCCTTCATGATAGTACTAGCCATATCCCCTCCCCCCCCATTTTTGCTGCTGGGCTGAGAATAAGATCCTTGTTAATGCCTTCTATGACAACAACAGATGCCCCCCAAAAGCCAATAAGCGTGTAGGGGAGAGCATTAGCTATTGAAAAGTATTTTCAGTGGCTGACTCACCTCCTTTCACTCTGATTGGCTCCAATCAGCAGGAAAGGACAAGGAAGCATGTTTGAAGACTCTTCTCAGTATCTAACACTCCCCTTTCATGCTGATTGACTTATAGGATGCTGTAGACATAGGGGCCCTGCTCCCAAAAAAGTAAGGGATCTAAAACCCCCTGAGACCCTGGACGACCACACTCCTGATTGAGTGCAGCGAAAACCAGAATGGAGCTGGTCCAATGTATTTCAGTTCCCCAAGTGTCTATCCTACATGATCTGAAAGGTATGCTCTAGGATTCCTGAATTGTAATTTTACAGACAATGCTGCAGCAAAAATCTCAGCTTGCGCAAAGCTGTGTGAGAGTTGAGACTGGTGCTCTATTATCCTTTTGCAAAGTCGTGCACAGCTGTGTACATTCTAAGATCTGTGTCCCAGCATCCTCTGAACTTAACACTGCAGCAGATTTAGGGCAAAATGCACTTTGATTACATGCTGCTTCACTGGTAATCCTAAATATATTGCTGCCAGAAAAAGAAAAAGATGGTTGCTTATACAGTAACGGTTACCCTTGGAGGTACAGGATTGATTCAGAGAAATTAGAGCAGGAGATCTAAATGTTGCAGAAAGTCTTTGGTTAATTTCCTAAATGGAAATACCTCAAAAAACTTTGCAAGACTTTTGAGTTTTAAAAACCAGCATGAACATAATGTAGGGTCGCTCCCCATATGTACATTTGCAATCCCTTGCAGTGAAAGAATTCACTGCATGAGGACCTAAAGGGTAGATTTCTTCACTCTAATCTCACTGTTGTGCCCCATTGCACGTCCACACCTGAGGGACTGGCTCAACTTCTCTCTGCCTTTTGCAAACCGTGGATCAAAGCAGAGTGTTCAAACATTTTTCCTATTGTCTCTAGAATCCCGTTGAGAGCACAAAAACTACCTCTGTTTCTGTCAAAGCAGTTAAGTCATTTTTAAAAATAAAATATCTATGCTCAAAGTTGCAAACCTCTGATATTAGCTTGCCTTTTAATCTTCTTTGATAGATGCATGAAAATGGCTTGTTTGTTGAGTTCAGTAGCAATTTAAAGTTGTGGTTATAGGGGAATA
Organism: Rhineura floridana; assembly: GCF_030035675.1. Taxonomy (NCBI): domain Eukaryota; kingdom Metazoa; phylum Chordata; class Lepidosauria; order Squamata; family Rhineuridae; genus Rhineura; species Rhineura floridana. The sequence continues at coordinate 146,903,119 of NC_084484.1, read as the reverse complement.
ATTACAGATGGTTTTATGCGACAGAAGGATAATTTGATCTAAAAATCTGATCTAATGTTCTTGTGTGGGGACATACTCCACTGAGAAGGGAAGAGGGAATATATTAGAACAAAAAGAGACAAATGGCATGAACATGAGCCGAGAAAGAGCTATAATTGTTATTCCCTCTTTATCGAGAGACAGATTGAGCTGTTTTCCTGCACAGTTGTAAAATGGGGAAGGGTGTCCCTTTTGAATGCAAGGGAATATACCTAAAAAGACATGCTTACTTTTTTTGTGGGACTCACGCAACAGAATTGAAAAAGTGAAAGTGTACCCATTCAGGGGTCTGGAAAGCTTTTCCTACCAGGTTGCCCAAGATTGCCCAAGAAATAAGAGTAGCTTGTGGTAGGAAGAGGGAGCTTCCAGGCTGTCACTATTTTTGGCGAATTCAAGTTGTACAATTAAAGTGGACTTGGAACTCTTGTGCATGCTTCCTCCTCAAGATGTTTTTTCATGGGTTTTTTGTGATAAGGAAAGTGATGCAAAGAATAGAAAGTCCAGAATAACATTTGGGGGTGCAATATCATCTCCCCTCACCACAAACTAACCAGAACAAGTGCTCAATAAATAGCCAACATTGTCTAACCTCCTTGCAAACTTTGGGCAAACCAATCAGGATGAATGCTCAGTAAAGAAATCATCCAGAAGCAACCAGAGCAACAGTAGCAGAGCTGGTTTATTGACACTGAACTGCTAGTTTATATTCTGTGGAAAAACACACCCTTAGGAAGAGGACGTGAGTGATTGTAGGAGGAAAAGGTGAACTCTATTAATTTGGGGATGGGGGATGGGGTGTGTGAACTGCCATTATGAGAAGAGGTGGTAGAGACTTTTCCAATTTCTTTCATGTGCTGTTCCTTTAAACAGTGGCGGAGCTGCAATTTGCAGTCTATTAGCGTTGCAATGTCTTACAGAATGACCCAATGGAAATGACACAGGAAGGAAACTGGAAACACCCCTGCCATCTCTCCTCACAGTGGAAATTCTCAGCCACCTCTGAAATTAGTAGATTTAATGGTCCCCCCCAAATAATGCCTTATTTAGTTATCTCTCTCTGTGGCTGTGTACACATCATAAAACACCCCTCCCCCCCAAGAATCCTGGGAACGATATTTTTTAAGGATGCTTGGAATTGCGCTGGGAATTGTAGCTCTGTGAGCGGTAAACTACAGTTCCCAGGATTCTGTGCGTGTATGTGCAGCCTCTCCCTCCCTCCCTCCCTCCCTCCCTTTCTTTTTCTCTTCGAGTGCTTCTGGCCACCATTTCCCCCTCAAAATGTGATGGCAGTGGTGCTACATTACTAATGATCTGACCTTTTTCAGTAATTCCCTAATCCTTATCCATTACTCCAGCCTAACTCATGGAGTTGTTGTGAAGACAAAACAGGGAAACTCCTGTGTCCTATACTAAGCTGTTTGTAGAAAAAATAGACTACAAAATGTGATTACAAATAAATAACAGGCAGCTTTCTCTCAACATTTGCTGAGTCTCTTTGGACATTTTTGAAGTATTTTTTTTGAGGCTGGAGAATCTTCATCACTCCTGGTATAATAGCATAGCACATAAAAATGGGGCTTTTAGCAATGTTTGACCATGCTGCAATTTCCCAATCAAAACTGGGATTACACATAAATATAAGGCTTGTAAAACAGTTTGGGAATGACGTGTTTTGATGATTATGCAATTCCAAACATCTGCCTACCTTACACTTTGTGACGTGCACAGCTCTTGGCTCTCTGCACCTGTCTCAAGCACAGCCAAACTGTTTAAGCAGCCACAAAAAGACACACTCTCAGCAGGCACTCAGCAGGTTAATGGTAAGGCACTGCTCACACTCCCAGCTAATAAGATTTAAATACAGGCTAATGACTGCATGTTTTCACTTTAATCAACACACAAATCACCCTTTTATTATTATGGTTTATTTTTCCCCAATTTAATTTCTAATTGAATTATGCTTCAGTCCGTTAATTGTTGATATAAGCCATATCTCAAATTTCTAGCTTATACTTCCCCAAGCTCCAACCTTGCTCTATTAATCTTATGAGTGAGGAGAAATTGGTGGTGTAGTCAGCTCTGCTGCAATGTGGGTCTAATTGCAACAGAAATGAACCTGATTGACTAGGAAAAAAGAATTTTATGTCAGTTAGGCCTTCAACACACTACAAAAAAGCCACCATGTTATGGTAAACGCTCGTATTAAGGAGCAGGATCCCAGCTTAATACTAATAATAGCAAACTCAATTCAGGATCACTCCATAAAGCAACATTTTGTTGCAGGTCCCACTTGTCTAACACTACCTTGGTAAGTCTTAATTGTCAAAGGGGCATATAGGGCTACCCAGGCTGTGACAAATATCGAAGAGTCTGCTCCACATACTTTGGCTGATGCATGTAGCAGAATGAGGCGGCAGAATGGACTGTACCACTTCAGACTAATGTATATAGAAAATGTGTGGGTGTCTCCAGACTGTCAGAATTTTGCAGGAGGGATTCAAGCACATACTGGAATGTTATGTTTGCACAATTAGTGTGTTAAAGTGTTCTGTCACACAACAAATCCACCTAAAAAAAGGACTTTTTGTGGTTTGGAAAGTGACAGGGAAATGCAGTGAAACGTGTGGGATGAACAAATGATTAATGATGTGTCATGTAAATATCCTGCAAGCAAACCAAGATGAATGACTCATTGTCATAACTGTCCCGTAAACAAATCAGAACTGGACATAGGGCCTCTCCAGATGTTATTTTCAGTGTGCATTCATGATTGTTTGTGCTCATGATGGTATCGGGGTGGTTATACACAATCCCACTTTCAGTAATAATGTTTGTTCCTGCAGACATTTCAGGGAAGACATATTGCTTTGTTTCCAATAAGTGCTTGTCCCGTAGCTTCCTGCTGAAATCCTGTACTTTTCATACCACAAATGTTCCAGGTTTTTTTGTCCCGACTTTGTTGTCCCATAGCACAAGAGTGCTCCTCTAGATGGCAACAGTGGAGTAACATTGTGGAAGCATTGCAGAATAGCTAATAAAGTGGAATGAAGTTGGACAGTTCAGTATAAATCCACCACTAACACACTAGTATTGTGTCAATGACAAGTCTCAGAACACACCTGCAAAAAACCCAAAACAAAACAGCCCATAGTCTAACCACTGCATAAGCAAATCATGAGGAATGCTGAATGAATAGGTTGTCTGGAGGAGCAATGTGTTTAAGAGATCCTGGCCACTGTGTGTTTTCCTGGAACCATCAAGCCTCAACGTATTTCTGTTCTATGTGCTTCTGTAGGAAAGGAAACCTATTAAGAACATAAGAAATCATAGGAATATAACACTGTGTGTGTGTGTTTGTGAAATCAAAGATAATCTACCAACTAACCCCCATTAAAGTCATGAACAACTGATTATTCAGTGCTATCTATATACTGACTAAGGCTATGAGCACACTAGTCACCTACAGAAAAGCGTTTCCATTGGCCACACCTGGAGGGACAATGGGTTGATCTGCTGATCAGTAGTGAAATCTGTTTAAAGCTGCATTTTTTTAAAATGCACTCAATTTATTTATTTATTTATTTGATTTATATACCGCCCCATAGCTGAAGCTCTCTGGGCAGTTTACAGTAACTAAAAACTTTAAAAACAAATATACAAATTTAAAACGCATCTTTTAAAAACAATCTAAAACACAATTAAAAAATTTAAAACAATTTAAAAACACATGCTAAAATGCCTGGGAGAAGAGGAAAGTCTTGACCTGGCACCGAACAGGCTCACCTCGTCAACAACATCATTCCATAATTTGGGGGCCACCACTGAGAAGGCCCTCTCCCTTGTTGCCAGCTTCCCAGCTTCCCTTGAAGTAGGCACCTGTAGGAGGGCCTTTGATGTTGACCGTAGTGTATGGGTGGGTTCGTAGCGGGAGAGGCGTTCCATCAGGTATTGTGGTCCCAAGCCGTGTAAGGCTTTATAGGTTAAAACCAGCACCTTGAATCGAGCTCGGAAACATACAGGCAGCCAATGCAGGCGTGCCAGAATCGGTTTTATATGTTTGGACCGTCTGGTCCCTGTTACCAATCTGGCCACTGCATTTTGCACAAGCTGCAGTTTCCGAACCATCTTCAAAGGCAGTCCCATGTAGAGTGCATTGCAGTAATCTAACTTGGAAGGTTACCAGAGCATGAACAACTGAAGCAAGGTTATCCCTGTCCAGATTGGGGTGCATCTGGGCCACCAGCCGAAGTTGGTAGAAGGCACTCCGTGCCACCGAGGCTACCTGAGCCTCAAGTGCCAGAGATGGTTCTAGGAGAACCCCCAAGCTACAAACCTGCTCCTTCAGGGGGAGTGCAACCCCATCCAGGACAGGTTGGACATCCACCATCCGCTCAGAAAAAACATCCACTAGCAGCATCTCAGTCTGGATTGAGCCTCAGTTTATTAGCTCTCATCCAGTCCATTGTCACAGCCAGGCACCGATTCAGCACATGGACAGCCTCAGCTGAAGATGAAAAGGAGAAATAGAGCTGCGTGTCATCAGCATACTGATGGCAACGCACTCCAAAGCTCCGGATGACTGCACCGTATGGTTTCATGTAGATCTTGAACAGCATGGGGGACAGAACTGACCCCTGTGGAACCCCTTACTGGAGAGTCCAGGGTGCCGAGCAATGATCCCCAAGCACCACCTTCTGGAGCCAACCTGCCAAGTAGGAGCGGAACCAGCGCCATGCAGTCCCTCCCACTCCCAACTCAGCCAGTCTTCCCAGAAGGATACCATGGTCAATGGTATTGAAAGCTGCTGAGAGATCAAGAAGAATCAACAGAGTCACACTCCCCCTGTCTCTCTCCCGACAAAGGTCATCATACAGGGTGACCAAGGCTGTTTCCGTGCCACAACCAGGCCTGAAACCCAACTGAAATGGATCCAGATAATCGGTCTCATCCAAGAGTGTCTGGAGCTGGCCCGCAACCACTCTTTCAAGGACCTTGCCCAGGAATGGAACATTGACCACTGGCCTATAGTTATTAAGATTTTCTGGGTCCAGGGAGGGTCTCTTCAGGAGTGGTCTCACTATCGCCTCTTTCAGGCAGCCAGAGACTATCCCCTCTCACACAGAGACATTAATCACTTCCCTGGCCCAGCCTACTGTTCCATCCCTGCTAGCTTTTATTAGCCAAGAAGGGCAAGGATCCAGCACAGAAGTGGTTGCACGAACGTGTACAAGCACCTTGTCCTCAAGCTGCACCAACTGAAACTCATCCAAGAAATCGGGACAAGGCTATGCTCTGGATTCCGCACTTGATTCACCTGCTATAACACTGGAGTCTAAGTCCTGGCGGATGCTAAAGATTTTATCCTGGAAGTGCCTAGCAAATTCATTGCAGCGGGACTCAGATGGTTCTACCATGTCCCTGAGGCCAGAGTGTAATAGCCCTTGGACAATTCTGAAGAGCTCTGCTGGGCGGCAGATTGATGATTTGATAGTGGCAGCAAAATATTTTTTTGTTGTTGCCCTCACTGCCCTTAAATACAGCTTACCATAGGCACCAGTGTATAATTGCATCCACTAGGAGTTCGTCCCCATCTGCACTCAAGCCATCTCCTATATTGTTTCGTCGCTCTCAGCTCTGAGGTATACTCAAGTTGATCCCACCAGGTTTTACATTAAAAGGGGCAGGGTGTGCCCCCTGTATTCAGAACAGAGAGAGATGGAGACGCACTGGAACCAGCAGAACAGTGTCTCTCTACCGTAAGTGTATCACAAGAAGGAACATGCGTACAATACACAAAGATACCTGAGGAGGTATAGAACCAATTTACATGGTCTCTAGAGGAGAGCCAAACTCTTGAGAGGTTTCTAGCTCATTTGACCTAGAGGAAAGTTCTTCCTGCTTCAAAATACAGTTATAGCAGCTTCCACTCTGCCACTGAATTTTCCACTGGCTTATTTCAGTGGCCTGACTGGGAAAAGCTGCCTTCTTATTGTTTTGCATGTGCTAGGCCTAAGAGCAGCAAAGATCTCACAAAACAGAGACAAACTCACTAGTATCCTCATCCTCATACTAAGGATTGCTGCTTGAGCTTCCTGACACTGTTATATATGTCCCTTCTCTGCTCTGAGCTTCTAGACTCCGGAGAAGAAACTGAACCTCAAAGAACAGCAACTCTGGAAACTCACACTAAAAAACCTGAACAAGGCATGACAAAAAGGTAAAAATTAGAACAAGACAGGGAAGGTGATGAACCAGAGGCAGCTATCAGAAAACAGAGAGTGTCCCTAATAAATACATACCATTGGAGTGTGAGTGATTATTCATTAGTAGCTGGCATTGAATTATACTGGGAAAACTCTGTGGAAGAAAGATGAGGCACAAAAATAATGCCTCATTATTTCATTTGTGTCATCCAAGGTTTGCAAAGCAGGTTCATTTCTGGTACAGGTCACAACGGAAGCATGGTTCAATGAGCTCACTCCAAGAGAGCAGGCTCTGCCAGCCCTCATGCCTCTTCAGCAGGCTTCGCTCCAGCTATTATTATGAATATTATCTTTAAAAATCTATTAGCTTCACTAGTCTCATTATATGGCCATTAGATTGCCCATTAGCAGTTGCTGTTGATGGTTTCGTCTAGAGGCCACAGCATGGGGGTCACTTTCCGTGCATATGGAGCAGGGTGGGGAGTTTGGGCTACTCACTGAGGCATGGAGCAAATCAGGAGTAGGGGCCAGAAAGGGAGCAGAACCTTGCATGCTTTTCTTCCTACTCCCACTGTACATAACACAACAGCTATTTGATCAACATCCCTGGCTTGAAACAAGGGTTGGGACAAGCAATGGTTAAAATGAGTGCTGGGCCAAAACCTTTCCTCCAGTTTCTCAAAAGATTTCTTACTCTGCAAAAGAAGCTTCTAGTTTTTTCCCCTTTATGCTCAGGATGCTTTTGGGTTTTTTTCAGAATTCTGCTGGTACATGATGATGATGAACTGCCTTCAAGTCGATTCCGACTTATGGTGACCCTATGAATAGGGTTTTCATGGTAAGTGGTATTCAGACCCAGTGAGCTTCATGGCTGTGTGGGCATTTGAACCCTGGTCTCCCAGGTCGTAGTCCAACACTCTAACCACTACACCACACTGGCTCTCTGCTGGGTACAAGACTGAGCTTATTTTATTTTTGTGAAGTGGTCACGGGTAGCACATATGTTTTTCTTTCCTTTCCATTAAACATTTCTCCAATAGTCTGCAGCCTCTCCAGCTGCTTGTGCTTCCTGATCTGGGAAAAAAAAAACTTATTGCAGAATTTACCTCATTGTACTGTATCTTCCTCTAAGCTTTAATAGACGTGCAAGAAGCCAGGGAGGATGGCTGAATGCCTGAAATTGGCATGCTCACTGATTTGGTTTTTAAGGGAATCCCTTCCTTTCACCTAAAAAAAAATCCTCCCACACTGAAGTAATAGACTTCACTTATAAAATAAAAATAAACAGCTGTCAGCGTGCAACAGGGAGACTTCCCACCGTCCTGTGGTTACAGGAAAGCCCAGCTGAGGACATAGTGGAGTTTTCAGAACACATGGGCACTGAAGGAGGTTTCAGAGTGTAGACCACTGGAGAGATGAGCTGTAGAATGAAAGAAAAGATTCCCACAAACACTTGAAAATAGGTAATTGCAACAACTTCTAGATTTTATTGACAATGTTAATGTATATTTTATGTAAACTGCTTGGAGTTTTTTCATGATTATGCACTATACAAATACTGTTAAATATACATCCCGCTTATGAGAATTTCCCCAAACTTTTCTCTCCTCTTTGATAATTTTCAAATGCTATTTCTCTTCCCCTTAATTGATGAAGAATGGTTGAAAAAATGGAGGAGAAATTTTCAGCACAGCACTAGTGAAAGCTTCATTGTGATGTGAATGTGACACAATCAAACATCGACCAAAGGTGTTTTTGCAGTCTCAAAGAATGAGGCAGGCCTCCTTGGAGAAGCATAAACAGTTGCCAAGGAGATGCATGAATCTCCTTGACTCCTCCTCCCCATCTATGGTGTGTCCATCTCTAGCACTGACTGTCAGGTTCTATGGTCTTTCTCCCATCCCACATCTATTTAGCCTTGTAGCTTCCCTTTTCCTTTAATCTCACTGACTTCATGGCCTGGTCAAGAGTGAAGACACCACTGGCAGTTTTTGATTTCTTTCTTCTACAAAAGTATTCCTACACCTGAGAGGCTCAAGTTTTGTTTTCTTGCCTTGAGGAGGTTCACTATGACAATGTTTTGAGAACCTTCTCCTTGTTATTATGATTAAACATCCCTTGTACCAATCAACAAAAGAGGAAAACTGCCATGAAATACTATATTGCAGTTAATTGGCTGTCAAAGTCTACTGCAATCCATCCACTATCTGTCTAGAGGAGGGGACATGTTGAACTTCAGTTTTATATACATCAGAAAGCTTTCACATTATCATTATACAAAAGGAGTATCGCCAGTTAGAAAGCAAGCCCATATTTTCCAAATGAAGTGATCAGGCAAGAAACCTATCTCTCACTCATACGCTGATCCTATTAAGTGCTATACTAGGCCACAGGGCTCAGGTGGTGGATTAGGAGTGGTGGAAGAGCATGTGCACTGCATCTGCTACCTGCAAGGCTGCCCATCACCAGTTGTGCAATTGCTCTCTGGAGCTACCTCACCCATAGTGTCGTGCCTTAAGTTCAGGATCTGCCTGACTCAATGCTTTGCACTGGTCCTGTCTTTTTCTAACAAACCATGAATGCAAATGGATTATATGTGGACAGCATCTCTAGCCTAGTTTTCACAAACTTCACATGAGGAGGTAAGCATGTATTTAGGCTGCTGATAAACAGTTAAATTGCACTCACTCTTAGTAAGTGTATTGAAGTGAAGTCGAGAACATCCACCTGTTCTTTACTGGAATCCTGGAACCTTAGAAAGGATTGATGCAGAGGCTATAGGCTCAAAAGGCCGAGAGAGACAGACAACATTAATTTTGCAGCTCACCATGCAAACACAACCCAGCTAACTGCTAAGGGCTGTTTTCTAGAGTGTCTCTTATCCCCAAATACAACGTAGGACATGGGGTGGGCTTTCTAGAACTGTTAGGATTATGGATTAAATCCTTCATAAACTCTGCATCACTTATGCCCAAATGAAGGCCAAGAAGCAAATGTAAATTTTGGCAACAATTCAACAGCAATGCTGAAATGGCACAGCTGGTTAGGGCTACTCCCTACGTCATTTTTCTATTCCTGAAAAGGATATGTAGGGATTAAAGCACCTGGAAAAGGACAGAAGAGACCAGCCTTTGTAATGTGGTTTATTGTTATGGCTTATCGTTGAAAGGAATAAACAAGAAATAACTAACCAAAAAAAAAAAAAAAGGAGAAAAAATCTCTGCCAAACTACAAGTCTAAGGCCTGTCTGGCAACTGTAAACAAAATTGCTCTGACAGACATATCTCTCAGATTTGTCGTTTGGCTGTTGAAACAAGCCAAAGACTTGGGATGCTTACAGAATTCTCCCCATCTGAATTTCCCCATGGCTTTAGGGGTTCCAAATTATTTGACCTTGTTTGTGAAGCACTGCTGGTGCATTAGCAACCCCCCATTCTTTTTCTCTTTCTTTCTCACTTCCAAACTTTGTTTAGAAACTTAATGCACCTGTAGCTCTTTCTTTTTCTCTTTCTATCTGTGTCTTCCTCTCCTCTCCCCTGTCCCCAACCCCTGCTTCCCAATCCTACTTCCATTCTACCAAGAGGGTTGGGGAAGAAATTTGATTCAGTTGGCAATTAAAGGCAAACATATCAAATTCACATACGGAAACCCAGCCATCCCTCAAAATTCACACTTCTCCAAATTTTGCAATGCAGTTCTCCAGCCAAGTACTGTGTAAAATAATGCATATATTAGGTTAAAGTGTACATTTTAATGCATACTGACAATAACATAGAAAATCCATTATATTTGGGAAAATGGAAAATACAAAAATGCATTATATTCAGAGAAATTCACACTAAACTGCTGATAAATTATCATGAGAACTTTTTTTAATCGCATACTGATGTGGAAATGTGGGGAACTAAACTTAAAATTGGAATAATGAGAAACTGAGAGAAACCAAACTTTACATATTCATCCATCCCTAGTTACCAATGCACACCAAGGCAAATATCGCTGATGAAAGATGTGCAAAAATAGGATCACACTGAGATTCCTTTTTGTACTATTGTTTGTTTATTCTTTACTATGTATTTTATTTATTTCAGATGTCTTTAAGCAGCCGTTCAAGACTATAACCTTCCCAAGGTGCTAACATTAATAACAAATGTACAATTTTATTAAAAATAAACATACCATTCAAATCACAATAAAATTCTAGAAAACATCAACAATAGCAGTACCATATACAATAAAAGCCAAGGAAAGCAGATGTAAACTGCTACATCTGCAAACTGCTTCTTAGCTATTGCTTCCAAAACAGTGTGTAAGCAGGCCTGCCTTACTATTAGGAACAATGTGGCAAGCACGTCAGGCAGCAGATACTGGGGAGCAGCAGCAGCAGAAGTACCCTTCCCCAGCCATTCCTTCTGAGCAACCCCCCACCCAGCCACTCCCCTCTGTTTGTAGTTCAAAGTTATGTGTGCCACAGGCCTGATTATACACCCCCTGAACTATGTGCCCCAGTGGTGGCTGGTATCCATCAAAGACTGGTAGGGCGGAATGCAGAGAGACCCCAGAGTAGGTGGGGCCAGAGCCAATGACAAACAGAGCCAACTAATGTCCATACTGTATTACAGGATTAAAATGCAGTGAGGCTGTTTTTTCTTGCTGTGTTTCAAATTGATTTTGGCGTCTCCAGCTGCCTGCTGTCTGTATCTGGTTTCTCCACTCCTTCACCCACCCCAACTCCTATTTTTGGAGCTTTCATCCCTCTAACTCCACTCTCTTGGAAGTCATCTTCTTGTTGTTTCTCCTGGTGTTGGCACTTTTTAAATAAACATAGTGAGTGAGAAGAGACAGATCCCCCCTTCTTGTTTACAGAGATTGATGGGCAGACATGAGGAGCATGGATCTCTTCCCCTCCCCCCCCCACTGCCTCTTGTTTCAAAATGGACAAGACTTGCAATCCTAACCCACTTACCAGGGAGTAAGCCCCAGTGAATTCAATGCAGCTTACATCTGAGTAGACATGGGTAGGATTGCAGTAGGCAGGCTGTGGGTCGGAGGGTGGATAATGGGATGCTCCTCCAACACACACACAACCTCTCTCTCCCTGCTGACATCAGGCATGTAGGACCAACCCCAGTAAACATTTCCACTGTATACACTTGGGATTCACCACTCAAACAGTTTGAAAATTGGAGGGAAGTTGGTTTTGCGGATACCGCATCAAAACACAGTGGCTACATTCACACCATACATCTCTTCCACTATTATTCCATGTTAAACGGTCATGGCTTCCCCCAAGGAATCCTAGGAAATGCTGTATGTGATGGATACTGAGAGTTGTTAGGAGACATCCTATTCTCCTCAAAGAACTACACTTTCCAGAGTTCTGTGGGAAGAAGGACTGACTGTTAAACCACTCTGAGATTGTAGCTCTGTGAGGGTCTCCTAACAACTCTCAGCACCCTTCACAAACCACACTTCCCAGGATTCTTTAGGGGAAGCCATGACTGTTTAAAGTGGAACAATAGTGGAATAAATGTATGGTGTGAATGTTGCCAGTATTTCAGAAGAAACCAGTGCACTGTGTGTAACATCATGTGTACCTGGATTCAAGGAACATGGGTGCATTTTAAGCCAATAATATGTGTCTATCCTAATTCTAGTTTTACCCCCATTCTCCTCCTCACAAAGTCCTACAAGGGCAACATTGAGGGCAACGACACCCTTACTATTCTGCCAGTTACAGTGCGTTAACATCTGAAAATAGGGGCACACGACGCTAGTCAAACCCTGCCTCTTTTTACTGTAGAACCTGGCAGGAGCAGCTCAAGTGCAGTTTTTTTAAACAAATTCTTCAAAGAGTTTTCACAACTGATTGGCAGGTCAACCCATTCCCTCTCCAGGTGTGTCCAATGGAAACTCTTTGCTGTAAGCAACTAGTGTGCTCACAGCCTGAGGCTAAGGAGGAGGAAGCTGACAGGCAGTGCCAGCCCCTGGACTTGGACTGACTGAAGAAAGAAAACAGGCAGCTGGGGGCTGGCTGGGGGCAGACTGAGGTTGGTGGGTCAGTGCCCCATATGCTCTAATGGACCAGTCTCCACTGATACACTCCCTAAACTAGCTTATTACTCTCAGGTGCACTAGAGGAGACTATTCAATTTTCAGCAATTAAATAAGAGTCAACAGCTAGTTAAGTCAGCTTCTGTATATGGAATTGGGGAAAAGGGCACGATCTTGTCCTTACGGTAGCAAAATGGCCCTGGGTGCATGAAACAATTACAAGAAGACCTTAATATCGGGATTATAAATGAACATAGAAATGGGTACAACTGAAGCTCCAAACAGCAAAACAGCAGAAAACCATAAAGATGGGAGCAACTTTCAAAAGCAGAATGAAACAAAATGTTTTCTCCCCAAAATAATGTTCTAGAACATGAGAGACAAAGCCAAATGAACAGCTTTGTGGGAGAGATTCCAAAATCACACAGCGACAACCAAGAATGCTCAGCTTTTTGTGGAGACCAAGATAAGATGGAATTTAAAGCATGACTTCATCACATGGAGGGGAGGCTCATAGTGTGAGGTTTTTCTTTCTTTCTAATTGGCAGTGCCCATTTGTGGAATTTCCTCCCCATGGAAGGTTGCCTGGCATCCATGCTGTTCTCTTTCAAGTGATGGGTTAAGGTATTTTTATTCTCATCTTCTGGGCACTAAATTGTTTGGATCTGAGGGGAAGGGAAAGTATATTTCAAAAGCTGTAATTGAGTTATCCATTATGCTGGTTCTGAAATTGTGGTGAATATGGAAGGTTCTTTTGTTTTGTGTTTTTGTTAGTATTTTAATTATAAACCTAGAATGTGTGATAGTCCAAGCAGAAGTATAAGAATAATAAAGACCCACAATATGTAAAAGGTTCTGTACTGAACTCAGTAATAATAATACAAAGATATAAAAAGTCCAAAAGAAATAAAGTCTGCAAGGTAGTCATGAAGCTGGAACTTCCAACACATCTGGAGGGCCAAAGGGTCCCAATCTGAGTATGTTAAAGGATAGTCCAAAGCAATACATGCGTTATTCACGACTACTTTAAGGACTTTATTTCTTTGTATCTTTATATTATTATTACTGAGTTCAATACAGAACCTTTTGCATATCGTGAATATTTAAATTGTCTTATTTTATTGTAAATTAGTGTGAACCACCCTGACCATTTTATATTTTCACATATTTTTCTGCTGATGTGATGTCAAACCCAATTAAAACCTTTAAATCAGAGATGGGGAACCTCTGGCCCTCCAGATATTGGTGCCTCTGAAGAACAGTTGCTGGGAGCTGCCCTTAAGTATTAGACAGGCACCATCTCTGTTATCTTTTCGGTGCCCACTGAAGACCTTCCTCTTTCAACAAGACTTTTAAGTAGAGACCTTATCTCAGTCTGCGTCTGTGTTGGAATTGCTTTTTAATATGTTTTTAAAGTTTTCAAAATATGTTTTTAAGATGTTTTCTTTCAATATGTTTTTAACGATGTTTTGTTTTAACGTGTTTTATAGTCTTTTGCTTTAAAGATGTTTTAAAGTGATTTTAGTGTTTTTGTTTGGTGCCCTGGTCTCCTTCTGGGGGGAAGGGCGGGATATAAATTTAATAAATCAATAAAAATAATAAATAAGTGGGGAGAGAGCTGTTGTACTCAAGTTCTGCTTGCAGGCTTCTCATAGGCATCTGGCTGGCACTCTGAGAAAGCTGGACTAGATGGGCCTTTGACCTGATCTGGCAGGACTCTTCTTATGTTCTCCTATAAGCCCCAGGCAGCATGGCCAATGGTCAAGGTTCATGGGAGCTGTAGTCCAGCAATATATGAAGGACGTCAGGTCCCCCATCCCTGCCATAAACTCTACAGTCTCTGAACCTAGGATTCATCTGGGACCAGAAAACATCAGGATGTTTGTAATGTGCTAATGCAGATGTGCTCTTGCATGCTAGGTTGGTGTCCACAAGAAGTAAAGCTCTTTGTTTGCTGCTCTGGTGCTTTGGAATGATCTCCCAGATGCTATTGATGTGGTTCCCCTGCCCCCGATGTTCTGGAAGCAGGTAGACACTGTTTTGTTTCTGCTTTTGGAAGTTAGTGCTTATTTGCATATTTGGTGGCTTTCTGCCATTTTGGTGTAGTTGTTTCAATACAGGTGTCCCATGCACATGTAAGGGTGGTGGTGGAGGATGATTAAAGAGGACTGAAATCATCAGCCAACTGCACATATGCCAACTCCAAAATTAATTTTATGAATTTCAGAAGTTCTCCAAGTTAAACCAGAAGGCAGGTGGAGTGAAATGCAGGACAAAACCAACCCACAGAAAAATAATGAAACAGATAGGAAGGACATCTGTTCTTCTCTACCAAAGACATGTATCTGCAATGATTTCCCAGCCACATCTTAGGATGATAAGCAGAGAAAAGCACCACAGGAAGGAGTCTTTTGAGAGCTAGAGCAGTAGTTCCCAAACTTTTTTCCCCATGGCCCACTTGAAAATCACCAAGAGCCTTTGCAGACCTCTTAATGATTTTTGTGGCTGTTGCACCTGTTGTAATGCACTGTGCTAGATGGTGTATGATTTTTAATTGTATTTTAATGGCTTCTTTTATTCATAGGGCCACCATAAGTCGGAATTGACTTGAAGGCAGCTCATTTCATTTTCATTTTGTTTCTTATATATTGTATATTATTAAAATACAATATAAGAAATAAAACAAGCAATTAAAATACAATTAAAAATCAATATGAATATTTAATGCGATGGATGTGCCATCTCTACTCTTCAACCACAAATCCACAGACATGCCGCGGACCGCCTGAATGAAGCTTGTGACCACAGGTGGTTCACAGGCCACCGTTTGGGAACCCCTGAGGTAGAGTAGTATAGCAGTTAAGAATGTAAACTGTTACAAGAAAGTTTTAGTTCAAATTCTGCCTTAACTATAATGCTACTGGATGGCTTTAGACAAGTTTCCAAATCGTGTGAAGTGTTGGTTCCCCTATTTGGCACTGGTTAAGCCTCATATTGACTGCTACATCCAGTTCTGGACACTGCACTTTAAAAAGAATGCAGACAAACTGGAACAGGTTCAGAGGAGGGCAACAAAGATGATCAGGGAACTGGAAACAAAGCCCTATGAGGAGAGACTGAAATAACTGGGCATGTTTGGCCTCGAGAAGCGAAGACTGAGAGGAGATATGATAGCACTCTTCAAGTAAATGAAAGGTTGCCACGTAGAGGAGAGCCAGGATCTCTTCTCAATCATCTCAGAGTGCAGGACACAGAATAATGGGCTCAAGTTATAGGAACGCAGATTATGGCTGAACATCAGGAAAAACTTCTTCACTGTTGGAGCAATCCAACAATGGAACCTATTACCTAGGGAGGTGGTGGGCTCCCCAACATTGGAGGCATGCAAGAGGCAGCTGGACAGCCACCTGTCAGGTATGCTTTAATTTGGATTCCTGAATTAAGCGGGGGGTTGGACTTGATGATCTGATAGGCCCCTTCCAGTTCTATGATTCTAAGTAACTCCGTAATATGGGGATCATGATACTAGCCAACCTTACAGGACTGTTGTTAGGATTGCTAAGATAATGTATGCAAAATGCTTTGAGCATTTGTAAGGAAGTGCTATAAACACTAACTCTCATTTATTATACTTTGTCTTCCTACAAAGAGCCAAGAGCAGCTTACTTACGATTCCCAAGCAATGTTCCAACCAGATAATGCCAGGCCAATTTATTTTTAAAATAAAACTGTGGTGTACCTTCCGGCTATTCTCTGGGATTAATGTCAATTGCTCAATTTTTGCAGAATAGGTTATTCACAACTATTTGGGTATTTTTGATTTCTTGTTTTAAAAAGAAATGTTACTGGGTTCAAGGAGAATCTCAGCTTTCATTTCCCTCCCCTCACCCCCCAAAAAAGCAAGGACACACAAAACAGATCAATTTGAGCCCTGTTAAATTCCATTGATGATAAGGGGAGAGTTAATGGTATACTCTGTTGTCCACTTGATATCACTGGAACCTGAAGGTAGCTGGATTGTATGACATTTTTAGTCTTTAAGGCAGGGGTGGCTAACCTGCAGCCCTCCAGATGCTGCTGGACTCCAACTCACATCAGGTCAAGCCAGCATGGCTAATGGTAAGGGATAATGGGAGGTGGAGTCCAACAGTATCTTCAGAGCCAAAGGGTCCCCATCCCTGCTGCAATGTGACAGAAATAGGGGCTTGGGCAATGCCTGGTTAAATATCAGACATCAACTGAATGTGGTCCTTGCCCATGAATCCAAGCAGAATTCAGAATGCAATGTAATCAACATATGTGAGTTTCTTTGATTTGCACAAGCATATTGGTTGGAGAATTTTTTTTGTCATAGGCTTTGGATTATTTCAACACATATTTTTTTAAATGATCATAACAGTGTTTACACAGCCCTGGGTTTCCTATAGAAAATCTATATTTGCTTTGACAAAACTGCATGCGCCTTCAGCATTATGTAAAATTGTTGGAGATTTGCTAGATCTTGCTCTAGAATGACATAATTTACAGTCTGGTGCACTTATAAAGAACACACAAGCAGTCCAAACACAAGCTGGAAACAGAAGAAGCAAAGACAGAACGAAAACTAGAGAAGGAAAAAGTAAGGCAGCTACACACAGATTCTTAGCAACATCCCCTACTTATCCCCTTAAAACAGGAGTTCCCAAACTGTGGTTCAGAGACCATGAGAGGTCTGCAAGCTTCATACAGGTGGTCCATGACATGTCTGTAAAAATACAATTAAAGAATAATTTGGTATCGAGCACAGCACGTTACAATTCCTACAACAGGCAGAAAAATAATTAAGTGGTCCATCATGACCCTTGGCAATTTCCAAGTGGTCAATCATTTTTTATCACTGCATATTGTGATATGCACTGCATTGAGTCCAAGCCCCTGCTCCATGCAGGAATCCAACTTATTTATTTATTATTTATTTATTTATTATTTGATTTTAAACCCACCCTTCCTCCCAGCAGGAGCCCAGGGCAGCAAACAAAAGCGCTAAAAACACTTTAAAATATAAAAAAAGATCTTAAAATACATTAAAACAAAACATTAAAAACATTCTTTAAAAATGCTTTAAAACATATTTTTAAAAGGGTAAAAAACATTATTAAAAAACATATTAACAAGCAATTCTAACACAGATGCAGACGGGGATAGGTCTCAACTTAAAAAGCTTGTTGAAAGAGGAAAGTCTCCAAAAGGCGCCAAAAAGATAGCAGAGATGCAGCCTGCCTAATATTCAAGGGGAGGGAATTCCACAGGGTAGGTGCTGCCACACTAAAGATCCGTTTCTTATATTGTGCAGAACGAACCTCCTGATAACATGGTTTCTGCAGGAGGCCCTCACCTGCAGAGGGCAGTGATCACCTGGATATATAAGTGGTAAGATGGTCTTTCAGGTATCCTGGTCCAGAGCTGTATAGGGCTTTGTACACCAAAACTGCAACCTTGAACTTGGTCCAGCAGCAAATGGGCAGCCAGTGAAATTCTTTCAACAGTGGGTGACATGTTGACAATACTCTGCCCCAGTGAGTAGTCTCGCCACCGCATTTTGCACCAGCTGCAGCTTCCGGACCAACCTCAAGGGCAGCCCCACATAAAGCGCATTACAGTAATCCAGCCTGGAGGTTACCAGGGCATGGACAACAGTGGTCAGACTATCCCGGTCCAGAAATGGCCGCAGCTGTCTTACCAGCTGAAGCTGGTAAAAGGCACTCCAAGCCATAGAGGTCACCTGGACCTCTAGCGACAAAGATGGATCGAGGAGCACCCCAGACCATGGGTCTGCTCTTTCAGAGGGAGTATGACCCCACCCAGTGCAGGCAACTGACCAATTATCCGAACTCGGGAACCACCAAGCCACAGTGCCTCCATCTTGCTAGGATTCAGACTCAGTTTATTGGCCCTCATCCAGCCCATCACCGGGTCCAGGCAGTCGCCAAGGGCTTGCATGGCCTCTCCCGATGCAGATGTTACGGAGAAATAGAGCTGGGTATCATCAGCATACTGCTGACACCTCACCCCAAAGCTCCTGATGACTGCTCCCAAGGGCTTCATATAGATGTTAAACAGCATGGGGGACAAGATGGTACCCTGCGGCACCCTACAGCACAACTGCCAGGGGGCCAAAAGACCGTCACCCAATGCTATTCTCTGAGAACGACCCTGGAGATAGGATCGGAACCACCGTAAAACAATGCCTCCAATACCCATCTCACCATGTCGGCCCAGAAGGATACCATGGTCAATGGTATCAAAAGCCACTCAGAGATCAAGTAAGAACAAGGTCACACTGCCCCTTTCCTTCTCCCGATAAAGGTCATCCATCAGGGCGACAAAGGCTGATTCAGTCCCATAACCAGGCCTGAACCCAGACTGGGATGGGTCAAGATAATCTGTTTCATCCAAGAGTACTTGCAACTGCTGCGCCACAACCCTCTCAGTCACCTTCCCTAAAAAGGGGGTATTTGCAACCGGACAGTAGTTGTCACAAACCAAGGGGTCTAGGGTGGGTTTTTTCAGGAGTGGTCTGATCACCGTCTCTTTCAAGGCATCTGGAACCACTCCCTCCCACAATGATGCATTGACCACACCCTGGATCCACTCAGTCAGACCCCCTCGGTAAGCTTTAATAAGCCAAGAAGAGCAAGGGTCAAGAGGACAAGTTGCTGGCCGCATCATCGCAAGCACCTTGTCCACGTCATCAGGCTGCATCAACAGAAACCGTTCCCAAGAAGTTGCAGCAGACGTTGCACTGGACACCTCATTGGGGACTACAGTAGATGTGGATGGGGCATCAAGACTGTTATAGAGGTGAGCAAACAATTCACAGTGGGCCTCCGAAGGGTCTAAAACTCCATTTCCTGGAGTTAATGTCAACCGACCCCTGACAATACGGAAGAGCTCCACCAGACAGCTACATGAGGATGCGATGGAGGCAGAGAAGTGGGCCTTCTTTGCTGCCCTCACCGCCACACAGTAGGCACGGTTATGATGTTTTACTCATACCCAATCAACCTCACAGCATGTCTTCCGCCACTTGCACTCTAGCCATCGTCCAGCCTGTTTCATTGCCCCTAGCTCACTAGTGTACCAAGGTGCAAGCTGGGCTCCACAATGCTGGAGAGGGCACTCGGGACAACAGTGTGAAGAGCCTGACACGCCTCGCCATTCCACAGCATGACAAGGGCTTCAACAGGGTCACCTGCTCTCTCTACTGGAAACTCCCAGGGAATTCAGGAATCCTGTGGATTCCATTAGGCTCTGAGGGCGGACCATCTTAATCTCTCCACCACCCCTGCAGGGAAGGATCGGAGCCATAACTATAAACTTCACCAGGAAGTGATGTGACCATGGCAATGGGGTGACATCCACCCCATCTCCAGACCACCCCTTCCTCCATCTGGAGCAAAAACCAAGTCGAGGGTGTGTCCTGCCCTATGTATTGGGCCATTGACAACTTGAGACAGCCCCATGGTCGTCATGGAGGTCATGAAGTCCCAAGCCGGAACACTAGAGGCAGCCTCAGCGTAGACATTGAAATCACCCAGCACTATCGTTCTGGGCTCCTCCAACACCACAGCCGCAAAGGCCTCCATTAGCTCAGTCAGAGAAGCTGCCGGGCAGCAGAGTGGATGATACACCAGCAGCAACCCTAGTTTACTGTCTCCTCGGCCCGACACGAAGTGCAGGCCTTCACAGCCAGCTCCAAGACAAAGTGGTTTCCTGGTGACAAAGATGGAAGTTCTGTAGACCACAGCAACTCCTCCCCCCACATCCCTGCAGCCTGTGCTGGTGTTGCACCAAGTATCCAGATGGGAAAAGTTGGGTCAGATCAACTCCTCCAAGCTCATCCACCCAGGTCTCGGTATGCACAGCAAATCGGCACCTTCATCCATGATCAAATCATGGATGAGAGTGGTTTTATTGTGTAGCGATCTGGCGTTAAACAACAACAGTCTCAGGCCAGTGGGCACAGCAGATGAGCAATGATGAACCCATCCATGAGAGGAGTGGCAGCAAGGAACAAGGTGCAGATAGCCATGTCCTCATCTTCTATGGTAATTCACCACATCCCCATGGCTATATTTCCCTCTGCCTGTAATCACTGAAATTGGGGTGGGATCACCCATGTTCCTCCGTACTAAGACTCCTCCTAAACACCTAATATGGACCCAACATGAGCCCACCAACAAAACCTGCTGGAGCAAATTATCCCAGTAGGCCTCTGCGAGGATTGGGAACAGTCAAACTTTTTCACACAGGGTCCATCTACTCTCCTTCCTGTCTCACACTCAGGAAGGGCCAGCCTTCTGCCAGTTACAGTCACTCTGAAGGCATCTGGCGACTTTCTCCTATCATTCAGTTCACTGCATAGGCTCCCACCCTGTGCAGCAACTACACATGCACCACATGCCCTCCTCACCATCAATCTCCTCTAGATTGGTTTTACAGAAAACAAATTTAAAAAAAAGGTAATAGAAGGGGGTAGTGCCCTCGCCCTCAGGACTCTCCAAAGGGCTCTGTTGTTTGGTGTTTCCCCTTTGGTGGCGACCCCACGGGCAGCAGACCCGCTGCCCAAGGGCAGCTGGGCTTTTATGCTTCCTGACGCAGCCAGTGGGTGATGCAAGAGGCTGCAAGATTAACTGCAGCCTCTCTCTGGAGCAAGGGTCAGGCAGGGGGACCCTGTCCTTGCAGCACTTACCAGGGCCTTCAGCTGTCTTGAGAGACAGCAACTCAAAGGAGCTTAAAGCATATCTGACAGATGACTGTCCAGCTGCCTCTTGAATGCCTCCAGTGTTGGAGAGTCCACAACTTCCCCAGGTAATTGGCTCCATTGTTGTATTGTTGTAACAGATAGGAAGTTTTTCTTGAAGTTCAGCCAAAACATGGCTTCCTGTAACTTGAGCCCATTGTTCTGTATCTTGCACTCTGGGATGATCGAGAAGAGATCCTGGCCCTCCTCTGTGTGACAACCTTTCAAATACTTGAAGAATGCTACCATATCTCTCCTCTTCTCAAGGCTAAGCATGCCCAATTCTTTCAGTCTCTCCTCATAGGGCTTTGTTTCCAGTTCCCTGATCATCCTTGTTGACCTCCTCTGAATATATATTCATGTGTGTGTGTCTTTACACTCAAACGTCAAGCTCATGACACAGATTTCAGGTGATTTCCCCCTCTCTAGATGACTGAAGCCCTGTATGACATAGCTCACAGTATTTGGTAATATTGTCCCCCAACTCTCCAAATAAGTTTTTTTTTGGTGGGGGGGAGACAGGTACAGGGGCAAGAAAGGGAAAGATCCATAGTGTGAGCTTCCTTTTGCTCTCACAGCATTAGATACAAACCAGTGCACCATTCATTTACACAACTGCATGAAATTGATTTCATCAATGAGATGATTAACTTGAGTCTGGGAGGGAATTTCTCAGTGCCACCAAGTGAGTCCAAGCTGAGAAGATGTTTGAAAAGAGCATTTGAGATGGTGCCATAGATGTCTAATTGCTCCTAATGCACATTCTTATCCACTACCTGTTCACGTTTTGCATGTCTGTGTTGTGCTTCAAAATCAGTTTGATAAGAAATGATACTGAGACCATAGAAATGAGTCTGTGCACGTGAAGGAATTAAACTGTCCCACCATTCTGTGTTCTGTTTGGTTGTTATAAAATTGTTGTTTCTTTGCTTTAGAGGCTCTCCTGCATAGGGGCTCAAAAATTCATTGGTACATAGGAGGGTCAAAAGTTCAGTCTGGAAACCAGGCAATTAAGGGAAAACAGAGTCTTAACACAGACCCTACTCTCCTTCTCATTGGCTAAAAGATGGGGAAAAGTGATAATATATATAAAAGTTAAGCTAGAAAAAAGGGTAGTTAGTAGTAGAACTAGAGTTAAGCTGCTAGAGAGAAAAGGGGGTTAAAATATTGAGAGCTTTAACACTGGAATCTGTTACAGAGCACAGTTGAACTATAGCAGAAAGAATCAAGAAGACACAAAGGGACACAGAAGTGGAACTGAGGGATGCAAATGAATATGTGTTATCTTGGTTAGGGAAACTATCTAGAATAGGAGTAGCTGGATGTGTTTATCTCTTGTTTATTTTTATTTTCTCTTCCTTGTAACTACTTCAAAATTAGATTGTTTCCTCCTAAAACTAAATTCTCAAAAAACTGCTGGGCCGTTGCCTTAGTAAAACTTTTAAGTAAAAGCAAAGTTTGTTTTGGGGAAAAAATGGTCTGAGACCTTGTTATTCACCTTTATCTATTTATTTGTATTGTACTGTATTGATATCCTGCCCTTCCTCCCAGAAGGAGCCCAGGGCAGCACTCTATGTGTAAGTTCCATATCACACTTCCTGTAGAGGAGTAGATTTGGCCAGTCAAAGTCCAGATGTTTAAAGGCGTCTTTAGTGAAGGCAACCGGGGGGGGGGGAAGCTATCCACTTGGTGGCAGTCATGAAATTAAGTAAGAAAGGTTGGTTTGGCTGGTTTGCTTGATACAGCCTGTGCTGTCCCAAAGTACCATGGGAAGATATATCTCTATCAAACTATATTTAACTCTCCTTTAAATATTATTGCCTGTCTCTATCTGAGTGCAAAATTCAAGTATCTGTCCAATTATCTTGTATCTGCTGAACTAAACTGGTTTAGATGCTGGTTCCTTTGGCTAGTGGAAAAAAAAGGAAAGATCTGGCCACATTTCACATTTCATTGAAATTGGCATGCCTAAATCATGACAGCCCAGTGGGCTGCATGTATAGAGATGGAGTTTTGAATTTGATCCTGGATCACATCAGCAGTGGAGGGAGGTGCTATTATTCCAGGAACAGTCAGTCTGCTGAGACATTCAGAAAACCCTGCTGCCCAGGGCTGTCAATCCAACATTCCTTGTTGGCGTTAAAATCACTTAGGCGAATTAAAATTTCAAAGGGTAACTAAAGCATCAGGGAAATATTCTGAGGGAAGAATAACATCAGAAGCATTTTAAAACTGGTGCTCAGGATTGTAGGCATCATCATAGGATGTCAGGCGAGTGGCTGAACAACTGCCACAATGTGCAGGGCTTTTCAGAGTGCTGGGGCCATTCCAAGCTCCCGTGGCTTTAACTGTTGTCAGATTGGCTTTCATCATGTGCATAAATCATGCAATTACTCAAGCCTCATTCTGCTCTATGAAATTGCCTCTTTCCATTTCAGATCACCTGAACGAAGCCATGTCCCTTTCCTCTGCAGTAATTCCAGAAGGGTAGCAGCGTGTCTGAGGAACCAGCAGGCAAGCTACCTCTTCGCCATAGCCCCAGTGGAATCATAAGCCTGGATCTGATAAATTGCAACCGAGGCTCTGAGCCAGCAGTGATGAGGGAAAATGAAAGAAGATAATATTTTAAAAATAATTTTCAGAGTAATGATTTTAGTAGAGAAATCTTTGGTATTTCTGAGATTGAGTAGTCAGTGGAAACAGACTGATGGAGCCACAGCCTTACAATTTGTCAGTGTCACATCACCACTACATCTCACATTTCTTTTCAAGCAATTCCTTTAACTGCTCTACACAGATTTGCATTCTACATCTGAAATATCTAGCATGAAGAATACTTGAGGAAGTAAGTCTTTATGAATTCTGATACAATCTGACCTTGTCCCACATGTCCTGGACTAATGTGCAGACTGGAACATGGCTATCTGTAACATTGTCTTACCCCTTATATAGCCAGTTGATCACTGTGCTCTGCAGGCGAGGGCCTCCTGCAGATACCATCTTGTCAGGAGGTCCATTTCGCACAACATAGGAAGTGGACCTTTAGTGCTGTGGCACTTACCCATTCTCTCCCCTTCAATATTCATGGAATCATAGAATAGTAGAGTTGGAAGGGCCCTATAAGGCCATCAAGTCCAACCCCTGCTCAATGCAGGATCCAAATCAAAACATTCCTGACAGATGGCTGTCCAGCTTCTGTCCAGCTGCTGTCCAGCTGCCTCTTGAATGCTACAGCTGATCTTATCCTCCTCGGGGGTGGTCAGACTCGCGCACTCCAGCTGATCGTGCCCGAGGAGGGAAAGATCAGCTGTAGCCAATCTTCTCCTCTTCTGGCATGATCAGACTCCCGCTCGAGCTGATCGCGCCCGAGGAGGGGAAGATCTGATCTTCTCCTCCTCTGGTGCGACCAGCGGGTTAGGTTCCAGCCCCGCGCGCTACAGCTGATCCGCTTTTTGGCAGTTTTCGCTTTCCGGAGGGGGTCTGGAACCTAACCTGCTGTGTGAGTGGGGCCCTACTGTATATAATGATATTCCTGCAGTGGCTACTATGGGTATGGAGACTCTCCACACACAGTAGGCCTGGTGCACATGGTACACCTTAGCTTCCAAATATTACACCAACAATATGGATTGTCATTGTCCATTATTTTTGTGGTTTCCTCTCTCTCAGGTTTATTCAGAATTCCTCTCTTTGCTCCATCTGAAACCCAGATGAATTACACTCCTGTAGCATGTATCTATGAGTGCTGTCGTGCCAGCCTGCCTTGTACTGGCATTCACCATGGCAGTTCCCTTTCTTTGTCTGCAGTACAAGTAGTCAATCACATGGAGAACCTAATTAGGTAGTAACGAACCCAGGTGTCCTACTTCCCTCCACATAATACGACATCTGCCGATCCTCCAAGAGCACTTTACATTGACTGACTAACAATGGTGGTAATGTACAGCCGTCAAGAGAGAACAGCTTCTCCCTGCCCCAGCACTCAAAACTCAGCTATAAAGTTGGAACTCTCTGCTGTGCAGCATGAAAGTGAGACAATGTAAGCTTGAGTGCCTCATCAAAACTCTCTGCCTCTTGCCCCGGCCTGCTGCTTCACAGAGGCATTCTATGAATTCCTTGCATAAAACAGAAGAGATTTCTTAGAACTCTGGGTCCTGAAACTGCAGGATGGACCTAAAGCATTTTGTTTGCTCTGCTGTGCAAACTGAATGGTGTGTTAGCCTCCACGGGATGAATAAGAGTGAGGAACAAGGCGATGATAGCTTTGTCCTCATCATCCATGGTAGCCCATTGTCTCCCCATGGCTATACCTCCCTCTACCCATGATTACTGAAATTGGGGTGGCATCACGCATATCCCTCCTTCCCAAGACTCCTCTGAAACACATGATCTAAACAAGCAATAAAACCTATCAGAACAGTTATCCCAGTATGCCTCTAAGAGAATTGGGAAGAGTATGACTAGGACTACACCAGAGCCACCCAATATCTTTCACACAGGGCACATTTACTCCCCCCCCATCTCTCATCCAGGGAGTGCCAGCTTTCTGCCAGTTACAGACTCTCACTCTGAAGCATCTGGTGACTTTCTCCTGTCACACAGTTCACTGCACAAACTCTCACTCTCTGTGCAGGAACCGCACATGTGCATTACGCCCTTCCCACTACCAGTGTCCTCTAGACTGATTGTTTTTAAATAAAGGGGTAGCTGCCTCACCTTGGGACTCCTTAATTGGTGCCACCCCTTTGGTGGTGACCCCGGCAGCAGCAGACTTGCTGCCCAAGGCTTTCCAGGCTTTTATGCCCCCTGACCCAGCCAGGAGCTGATGCAAGAGGCTCCAAGATTGGATGCAGCCTCTCTCTGGATTCAGGGTCAGGCAGGGGGTCCCAGTCCTTACAGCACTTACCAGGAACCTCAGCTGTCTCAAGCGACAGCAACCCAGGCAAGCAAGCAAGCAAACACCCAGAACTTGGAAAATTACTTTTTTTTAAACTACAACTCCCATCAGCCCCAGCCAGCATGGCCACTGGAGTGGGCTGATGGGAGTTGTAGTCCAAAAAAGTAACTTTTCCAAGTTCTGCAAACACCTACATGCTCTAGTCCTCAGTCACAGGGCAGGTCTTCTCCAGTCCCCCAGTGCTGCAGCGGTTAAAAAAAAAAGTTCCCCTGCATAGAAAACTAGGTGTCAGGGAGAAGTGTTCTAGTTTACCCGACTCCATGAAATCTATCTTATTGTATATATATTTGTATGGAGAAGCAGTGTGAACCTTTACCTGTAATCTGAAGTAATACAACATACACACAATGTATTAGATCTCTAAAAGGAAGCTTTCTATAAGTCCACATGCGGTACCATAACATCTACAGATCAAAAGCTGAGAACCTGTGAGTTTCCCTATATGGCTAGACTACAACTCACATCATCCGTGACCATCACTGACTGTGCTGGTTGTGGCTGAGAATTTCTGGGGTCCAACAACATCTGGAGGGCGACAGGGTCCCTGCCACTCCTCTTGGTGCTAAAGTCTAAAACTGCGAATTAAAAAGATCTCCAGTCTTACTTTTTTTCAGTGTCTACAACCAACTACCAATAATAATTGAGAAGGATATTGGCAAGTTTCTGGCAGGTAATGGGGAGAGAAGTACTGATGGGGAATTATTATTTATTTCATTTATGAATTGCTTCCCATGAGGCATCCCAAAGCGATTGATGACATAATCTGAAAAACAAAGAGTAATAATAGTGCCACTACTGTTCAGTAAACACTAAGTAGGTTGCACCTAAACATCAGTTTAAAAAAATGGCAGTGCTATGTTGAATGATATTCTAGGGTCCATGTTCTAACACAGAAAAAGCAATTTCACATCTGCTAACATTCGTGTACAAAGATGAACAGAAGCAAATGCTTACTCATGCAAGATTAGATTATGGTGGCCTCTCCAATGCAATCTTTATGTTCTTGAGCTTGTGACAATTTTAAGAAACATTCACTGCATGCAGCAATACTCAAATTATAGGGGAGCAGAGTATTGTTCTGTACGAGGAAGATGGGCACATTTGTAACACTGCAAATCTGTTAAGTCATAGAAAGACCCCCAATTTGTCTGGTATCCTAGTCTGCAGTGTATTTAGCAAAACAGTTAATCCAGCCCTGTGCCTCTGTGCCTGCCTCACTCTCAAATTTCAGTTTTCCAGTACTAAACATAAGATTGCTTTGCTTGCTCACTATGTAAGACTTCGGTGAGATCAAACTTTTCACCTGCAGCCAATTGGTTAGGGCTTAAGGTATTTGATGTCTCTGCAAAGAGATTCACACAGTGCCTCAAGCTAGACAGCGACAATTAGCAGGCATACTGAAATGTCATCTTTAATTCATTCATGTTTGTTAAGCACTTTGATGGAAAGTAATAAAGAAGTGCAGAGTGTTATTACAAGTAGCAAGTGTTGGTATCACAGCATCATTTGATGAACATGCATTACCGCCTCCTGGGAAATTGCAATGCTTCTTTAAGGGAGGGGCTTCTCTGGTAGTTACACACTGTTTGCACCAAACAAATAATAAATACTAATCCTGACATTAAAAACAATGCAGGCTATAATTCCAGTACTGCTTTGCATACAGAACACCAATTGATTTACAAGGAATTTAGAGCTGGGGACAGATGTAGAAGCCACCCATGACATTTAGGTTTGTGAAAACAGGAGGAACTTCACCATTTGTTTGTTATGCATCCAAAAAAAAAAAAAAAGCAAAATGGCTAATGATAAACATTTGTTGGTAGTGCTATGAGCATGGGGGTGGGGATGGATGATTCCTGTAGGTCCCCTTTCCAGCCTCTGATTTGGAATCCTATGCCTTGGGGCTGGCTCTGCTGGCCAGAAGAATTTCCTTTGTTAAACAAATAGAGTGTCCTGTAAGATAATGGGCCTATCAGTTGCCCAGCAATGGTGAATGGGCCAGGAAGACACTTTTGTCATTGAAACTCTTCTGGAGAGCATCCACTCCCTTCCTGGAGCCCAGGAGAGGCTTGTAGTTTAGTGTGTGTCGAGAGAATGTTTGGTAACTGCAGGCAGGCAGAGAGGCTGGCTCTCTGCACCATGGCATTTGGGGCGCCTCCTGAAACCCAGATGGAAAAGCTAGATATTGGACTGCGCCTTGATGAAAAACAAAGAGTAATAATAGTGCCACTACTGTTCAGTAAACACTAAGTAGGTTGCACCTAAACATCAGTTTAAAAAAATGGCAGTGCTACGTTGAACGATATTCTAGGGTCCATGTTTTTAACACAGAAAAAGCAATTTCACATCTGCTAACATTCGTGTACAAAGATGAACATCTTGAGCTCAGGTTGGAATGTGTGTAAATAAATAAACCATATTTCATAAAGACACCGCAGTCTCCGCTGACCTTCTTCCCAAAGGAAACCAAACCCTGGATGAGCGCAGGGACCTTGGAGATCTCACCACTCAGAGATTGGGGAGGCGTGCAATACTATCTTTGGTATGAACACTTGAAGCTGTGAATTTAAAGAAAGCTTGAGACAAAACTGATCCAGTGAAAGCTCTTGCCTTCCCAACATGTATAGTTCATTACGTAGAACCAAAACAGCACCAACAGCCTTCTAATTAATTAATTATAGAAATTAAATAATATCCAATGACAATGTTAATACAGCAACCCACAGTGCCTTTTCCCACAGTTGGATATGACCGCTGCCGACCTTTTCATTTGGTAGTAGTCACCATTAGTTAAGATGCAGGGACTTCCGTATCATTCTGTATGGGAGCATCCTCTGAAAATTGATCTACAGCACAGATCTGCCTAAATCATCTGTTTAATTCTCCAAGAGCCACAACACCTCTCACAATTCTTATTATATCTTCTCATATCAGCCGTTTACTTTGCATTCCTGGTGTGAGAATGCCTTGAAGAGAACATGAAAGTAAAAATCAGGTATGCAAAGAACGACTTGACCTTTCTATTCTTTTATCAGCTCTAAATTGATGTGAGATATTTTTTCTCTCATTCCAGTATCCAGAAAGACAGATTTTACTAGAAATATTAGAAAGGCTTGGATGCCATTTTTTCTTCCTGGTCAACAACAAAGCAAATGGCTTTTTTTTTTTAAAGGAAAAAATTCTCTTCAGAGAGCATGGAGAGAGCTCTTTTACGCTTCTCCAGTGCTTGGTAGCTCATTCTACAGGCCCATATAGTAATTACCATTCACGTTCAAAAATCCAAACTCTTTTGTGGACAGAAATACAAATACTCTGGCCATCATTCAGAGAAAATAGTTCTTACATTCAGCTGAAATCAGTGGAAAAGGTTAGCTGGTAATTAATTTCAGTTCCATTTGACCAAAATGGAGACAATATTCAAGAAATCAGAAGGAGGCTAGGACTGGGGAGGGCAGCTGTGAGGGAACTAGAAAAGGTCCTCAAATGCAAAGATGTATCACTGAATACCAAAATCAGGATCATTCAGGCCATGGTATTCCCAATCTCTATGTATGGATGTGAAAGTTGGACAGTGAAAAAAGGGGAGAAGAGAAAAATCAACTCATTTAAAATGTCGTATTGGAGGAGAGCTTTATGGATACTATGGACTGCGAAAAAGACAAATAATTGGGTGTTAGAACAAATTAAAACAAAACTATCACTAGAACCTAAAATGATGAAACTGAGATTATCATACTTTGGACACATAATGAGAAGACATGATTCACTAGAAAAGACAATAATGCTGGGAAAAACAGAAGGAAGTCGAAAAAGAGGAAGACCAGATGAATTGATTCCATAAAGAAAGCCACAGACCTGAACTTACAAGAACTGAAAGGGGTGGTTTACAACAGATGCTATTGGAGGTCGCTGATTCTTAGGGTCGCCATAAATTGTAATCAACTTGAAGGCAGATAACAACAATAATTTCAGTGGAACTTAACCTGACCCAGTCTAAGGCAGCTGCCACTACAGCACGTGCTGTTTATTTTACTTCCATATCAGTAGAAGCTTGGATAATCAAATTTAGTAACTACTCTAAAGGAGAAATATATAGCTCAATTATCAAGTTATAACTCATGGCGTTCCAGATTGTCTCTGCACTTCTCAGTAACTATAGTCCTCTCTCTCTCTGTCTCTCTCTGTCTCTCTCCCCCCCCCCAAAAATACAAATCCTAGCAGCTTAGGAAATTTTTTTGGAGAAATCAAATTGTTAGACTCAACCTGTATTAGAGCTTAGTTTCTGTTAGGTGTGTGTTTGGTTACAGACCACAGAATAATATAGAGAGGCAAACTAGTAAAGCAGTAAGAGTAAAATATGGATGTTTAGCTAATTGGAAACCCTGAGATACTAGCAAAGGCAGGATTATGCCATATGTAATTTACACAGAGAAGAGTTAGGTTTAGGGTGCAGCCCAGCAACTGGCCAAACGCCAGCTGAGGAGACATAGGAAATGGTGTAAGTCTGCTTTACCAGTGGAGAAGGAAGTCTGCAGGTGGAGCAGCACTTACACTATCAGAACAACCCTTCCCTGGTATATTCATAGAAACCTCCAGTAGTGTAGATGTCCTCCTTGCAGAGTTCCATTGGCAGTGGAGGCCAACATAGGGACATTCTGGGGGGCCAAACACTGCATTCCATTGCTTCCTAAGTCCCCTCAATCCCCCAGCACCCTGATGAAGAGTCTGAAACATTGCAGTCAATGGGAGGGAAAATGAAAAAATATACCTCCCACACCTCCTGCCCTGGCCACAACAAGCCAGTAGGACTATTAATGTGATGGGTGCTCTGCCACAAAATCTATCTATCTGCCTACCTACCTAGACAGACACACATAAAAATAGGGTTAATCTGCCGCTTGTATTCACAGCCTTTCCTATCTCCAATCTCAGATGCAGCTCAGGTTACGTTATCAGGAGTTCACCTAAAAACTTAGATCAGGGGTTTCCAAATGGTGATCCATGAGCTGCAATGTGTCTGTGAAAAACACGTACAGTTTGGACTTCCGGGAAGGGTGACTTAGCCTGTGCCTGCTTTTGAGACGGGCTCCTGCCTCAAAAGAAGCTTATTCAGATATATCAGTCAGATTTTTTTTTTTTTTTGACTGATTAAACTTCTCCCGGGTAGGGAGAAACGAAGAGATTAACCTCAAAGCCTATTTTTGTTGGGACGACCAGATCTCATTAATTTATGGGACGAGGTCCAGCCGACGAAGGTGGGACGGATTTTCAACAACAAGCTCTATCTGATAAAGCGAACGTTCATCTTATCTTCTAAGAGAGAACGCACTAACAGGCAAGCACCCTTCTTTCTATATTTTTCTTTTACTTGACTTAAATTGTTGCTGTTTAAAAGAGATTTGCCAGATTGATCGGTTTTTGACATCTCACTGGGGAGCCATAACTTCTCTCTGCTACTCACTAATTAATAGCTTATCTCTGTTTTTGTTGCAAAAAGCTGTCCTGGATTTGCATTCTAAAGATATACACAGAAGAGGGATTTCTATTCCAGATTTTTATTTTGAAGAATATTATATTGTCTGAGACTACTCTCTTTTTGGTCTATTTTATTTTGACGAATCTGTTTCCTGACGACCGCCATTAATTGTTTCGATCCTGGGAACTGCATTTTGTTTACTTAAGCATGGAGAGATAAGGCTGTCTGCTCTGTTTATACTGTGATGTCACCAAGTTTGGAGTATTAACCCAATTGTTGCTGAAATAAGAAGTGGTTTTCCTATATTTTTCTTTTAAAATGGCAATTAAGAAAGTGGCTGAGAATCTGGAAATAACTATGTTTCAGAAAATAATGGATGAGATTGAGATAACGAAACAAAACCTGCGACAGGGTTGTAAGGAGCTGAAAATTGAATTGAGTAAAATGAAGCAGGAGATTAAAGATATAGGGGTCCCTGTGAGAGAGGTGACCCTGGAAGGGGTCCCTGTGAGAGAGGAGACCCCGGAGATTGGAACAAACGTGGAACAGGAAAAAGATTTGGAGTCTATGGACTTTAGAAACAAAATCTATTGCTTGGAGACACAGGAGATTAAAGACATAGGGGTCCTTGTGAGAGAGGAGACCCTGGAGACTGGAACAGGGGTCCCTGTGAGAGAGGAGACCCTGGAGACTGGAACAGGGGTCCCTGTGAGAGAGGAGATCCCGGAGATTGGAACAAACGTGGAACAGGAACAAGATTTGGAGTCTATGGACTTTAGAAATAAAATCTATTGTTTGGAACTCAATGTTATCTCTGAAGAAATTAATGAAGATTCTAGAGATAAAGTTATCAATGGCATGGATAATCTTCTGGACTGGATTGATGTGATGGAGCCCAATATAGAGAAAATCTATGGAATTAACTGCAGCCATGTGACAATGGAAAAACTTTCAAGAGATGACCCAGTGTATTTTGAAAAAAAGAACAGAGATATGATTTTACAGCAGTATTTCAGCAACCTATTCAGAATGGATGGCAAGAAAATATTTGGGATAGAGGTAATTCCCATCAGACTCTTACTATATGACTATGGTTTTGACAGCAAGATTATTATGGAATACTGATAATGGAAGATTGGATACTGAAATTACTGGACTTAACAAGACTACTGAAGATGGAAGATGGAAAATGGAACTAATAGGGATAATAGAACAATGGCTACTGAAATTACTGAACCTAACAGATTCTGATGTGATGGATTAATTGAAATGTTTATTTTGACTATGGTTATGACAATAAGATTATCATAATTAGTAATGAGATGGATTAATCGATATGCTTATCTGGAAAAAAAATTGATAGATATATTTCTTAAAGAATTGAAACCTCTCTTTGACTTTTTGTGGAAAGAATAAAGTAATGTTTATGAGATTTGATGATTAAGTAAGATAACTACTGGAGGAAAGTGATTTTATAATATGACTTAAGAGACAGGATTGTTATATATTATAGACTTATAACTGATTTGATCTTTGACAAATGGGAAGTCAATATTTTACTTTTTATTTTTTTTTTTTGTTTTTTTTTCTTTTTTTTTTTTTGTTTAACTATTTTTGATTTTGTTTTTTGTCTTTGAATGTTTTATGATTTCGTCTTGTATGTTTTATGAAAATCTGAATAAAAATTATTGAAAAAAAAAAAAGAAAAAGAAAAACACGTACAGTTTGAATTCTGCAGCACTCAGATTGTTATACAATAAAATACAATATAAGAAATAAAAGAAGCAATAAAGATAAGATAAAAATCATACAACATCCAACACAGCACATTACAATTGCTACAATACACAGAAAAAATAATTGCATGGTCTGCCAAGATCCTCAACAATTTTCAAGTTGTCCATGGTGGGAAAAGTTTGGGAACCACTGGCTTAGATTGAAGACCGTCTCTAGAATGGCTGTGCTCTGCCTTTATAATAAATCATGGTTGGGATCCAGTCTTTTGGCGAATACAATTCATACAAAAACGTTTATCTGATTGGAAATTAAGATAGAAATCTTAGCTAAAAGATAGAGCCTGGGTAGGGAACATTTAATCTAGCCAATTGGCTTCTGGCAAAAAGGATTCAAGTGCCCTCAGGCCAGGCCAGGCCAGTCACCCAAAGGCCATTGTAGGAAGAAAGGAGCCTAGTGTTGTGGAGATGTTAGATGGGAGCACTCAGGAATAAAGATGGATGCCCCCAAAGAGCTGCAATTCTTTTTTTTTTTTACAATAATTTTTATTCAAATTTTCATAAAACATAGAAAACAAAATCATAAAACATTCAAAGACAAAAAACAAAACAAAACAAAAATGATTAAACAAAAAAAATAAAATGTTGACTTCCCATTTGTCACATATCAAATCAGTTATAGGTCTACAATATATAACAATCCTGTCTCTTAAATCATATTATAAAATCACTTTCCTCCAGTAGTTATCTTAATTAATCATCAAATCTCATAAACATTACTTTATTCTTTCCACAAAAAGTCAAAGAGAGGTTTCCATTCTTTAAGAAATATATCTATCAATTTTTCTCCAAATAAACATGTCAATTAATCCATCTCATTAATAATTATAATAATCTTATTGTCATAACCATAGTCCAAATAAACATTTCGATTAATCCATCTCATCAGAATCTGTTAGGTCCAATAATTTCAATAGCCATTATTCCATTATCCCTATTAGTTCCGTCTTCCATCTTCAATAGTCCTGTTAAGTCCAGTAATTTCAGTGTCCAATCTTCCATTATCAGTATTCCATAATAATCTTGCTGTTGTAGCCATAGTCATATAATAAGAGTCTGATGGGAATTTCCTCTATCCCAAATATTTTCTTGCCATCCATTCTGAATAAGTTGCTGAAATACTGTTGTAAAGTCATATCTGTGTTCTTCTTTTTTACAAAATGCACTGGCTCATCTCTTAAGAGTTTTTCCATTGTCACATGGCTGCAGTTAATTCCATAGATTTTCTCTATATCAAGCTCCATCACATCATTCCAGTCCAGAAGATTATCCAAGCCATTGATAACTTTATCTCTAATATCTTCATTAATTTCTCCAGAGATAACGTTAAATTCCAAACAGTAGATTTTATTTCTAAATTCCATAAACTCCAGATCTTTTTCCAATTCCACATTTGTTCCAATCTCCAGGGCTTGTATCTTCCCTTTATTTTTTCTTTTCTCATCTCTGATCTCATTCTCCTCTCTCACAGGATCCCCTATTTCTTTAAGCTCCTGCGTCATTTTGCTCAGTTCAATTTTCAGCTCCTTACTACCCTGTCGCAGAGCTGCAATTCTAAACACACTTACTAAGGGACTAAGCCCCATAGAACTCAATAGGACTTACTTCTCAGTAGATATGGTTTAGAGTGTGTTGTTGGTAAATCGTGACTAGGGATTGACCAGTGTCTAATATCCCATTCTTGGGCAAGGTAATAGAGCGTGTAGTGGCCTCCCAACTACAGGGATTCCTGGATGAAACGGATTATCTAGATCCATTTCAGTCTGGTTTCAGACCTGGTTATGGGACGGAGACGGCTTTGGTCGCCTTGGTAGATGACCTATGCAGAGAACTGGACAGGGGGAGTGTGTCCCTGTTGGTTCTGTTGGACCTCTCAGCGGCTTTCAATACCATCGACCATGGTATCCTTCTGGGTCACCTTACCGGGATGGGACTTGGGGGGACCGTTTTACGATGGCTCCGTTCCTTCCTGGAGGGTTGAACCCAGAAGGTGGTGCTGGGGGATTCCTGTTCGACTCCTTGGCCGTTGGCCTGTGGGGTCCCTCAGGGTTCAGTTCTGTCCCCCATGCTATTTAATATCTACATGAAACTGCTGGGAGAGGTTGTCCGGAGATTTGGGGTTCGGTGCCACCAGTATGCAGATGACACCCAACTCTACTTCTCCTTTCCACCTAATTCCAAGGAAACTGTCTCGGTTCTAAACCAGTGTCTGACAGCAGTGGTGGACTGGATGAGGGTGAACAAGCTGAAGCTTAATCCAGACAAGACAGAGGTGCTCCTAGTCAGTTGAAAGGCGGATCAGGGAATAGGGGTTCAGCCTGTGCTGGATGGGGTTACACTCCCCCTGAAGACGCAGGTTCACAGTTTGGGTGTGCTCCTGGACTCAGCCTTAAACCTGGAGGCCCAGGTTTCTGCGGTGGCCAGGAATGCTTTTGCACAGTTAAGATTAGTGCGCCAACTGTGCCCGTTCCTGGAGTCGTCTGATCTGGCTATGGTGACACATGCCTTAGTTACATCCCGCTTAGACTACTGTAAAGCGCTCTATGTGGGGCTGCCTTTAAAGACTGTTCGGAAACTTCAGCTGGTGCAACGAGCTGCAGCCAGAACGTTAACTGGGGCTGGTTACAGGGACCATACAACTCCCCTGCTGCAACAGCTCCACTGGCTGCCAGTCTGTTTCCGGACACAATTCAAAGTGCTGGTTATGACCTATAAAGCCCTATACGGCTTAGGTCCAGGCTATCTGTCAGACCGTATCTCCCTATATGAACCTGCCCGGGCCCTGAGATCTTCAGGAGAGACCCTTCTCACGATCCCAACACCTTCACAAGTACGACTGGTGGGGACACGAGATAGGGCCTTTTCGGTGGCTGCCCCTAGGCTCTGGAACTCCCTCCCTAGGGAGGCAAGAATGGCCTCCTCTGTGCAGTCTTTCCGCCGACAGCTAAAGACTTTTTTCTTCCGGCAGGCCTTTGGAACTGAAGGTTTTAAGGGTAGTGACTGAAGAGGATGCTGTATGTTATTGTTTTGCCTGTATGCTCCTAAACTGGGTTGCAGTATTTTAAGAGTAATTGGTTTTAACATCTTAATAGTTTAATCCTGTTTTAATGCTGATTTTATATGTTTATATGTTTTATATTTTTAAAGGTTCTTAATGATGTGTACTTGTTTTTATCTGGAAGCTGCCTTGAGTTCCAGTTGGAAAAAGGGCGGGGTATAAATAATAATAATAATAATAATAATAATAATAATAATAATAGGGATCCTCTGCAAAGATATCCATATCCAAGTAGGGTTGGCAACCCCCTTCCTGGAATGCCCTGCCCCTACCTTTTAACGTCCAAATTTCTTTACAGATTTGACCCTTCACTTCAGAAAGAGGTCTCAGTAATGAGTAAGAAGATTCTCTACCCTTTTCTGTCTCCCCTGTGGGCTGCTCAGAGGCACATGTTACCAGATTCTTCCAAGCTACACAGCAAGTGGATTGGACTGTGAACGACCAACCCAAATTGTGTTTGCATTTTGACAACTTTGTAGGGCAGTACAATATATCAGAGAGGAGTTCAGGTCTCCTGCTCCCCTGGTGCATTCACTATAGCTGCCCAATTTCCCTGCTTTTTAAAGTTTGGTAGAAATATCTGTGGGCTATATGTACATTCTTAAACCGCAAGGTTTTTTGCCTGTTAGTGAATATAATTATAATAATCAAGAAGCAGCAATGTGGTAGTAGTGGGGATGCTAGATTGTGAAGACAAAAAGGTGGATAGATTGAGGGAGAGGGGTTAGTACTTTCACCTCTGTACCTCACTATCTTCCCTCTTTATGACTTCCTAGCACTTTTGATTTTCAGTCTTTCCTTTTCCTGAGTCATCCTACATTTGCTGAGCCTTCTTCTTTAGTCTATCTTATGTTTTCTACTGTGATTTTGTTCTTATGTTCAGTTCTGAAGTGGTAGAAATGGAGTGAACTCCTTCAGATGGTATGTGGCAAAATCAATCTCCAAATGATTCTTTCCATTAAAAGCTCCCTGCAGACAGAAACCCAGAATCATGAGATGCATTAGAAACTTCCAGATGTGCTAATCTTCTATTTGCAGGGAGGTGTTGCTTTCTTTTTTTTAATGCACTTTAATGCACTGTGATTTTTGTTCTTATGTTCAGTTCTGAAGTGATAGAAATGGAATGAAGTCCTTCAAATGGTGTGTGGCAAAATCACATCTCCAAATGTCCCTTTCCAAGCTGCCTGCAGACAGAAACGCAGAATCATGAGCTGCATTAGAAACTCCCGGATGTGCTAATCTTCTATTTGCAGGGAAGTGTTGCTTTCTTTTTTTAATGCAAGGGTCCGATCAAATTGGTATCTTCCTCCCCACCCGCACACATAGTCTGAAGATGTACAGTCCTGTCTCCCAACACCAGTGGGTTACAGCGTTGGACTAAGATCCAGGTTCAAATCCCCACCCAACCATGAAGCTCACTGGGTGACCTTGGACCCAACACAGTCTCTCAGTCTGACCCATCTGTGGAATAATAATTAAATAAATGAATACATTTCTGTTGCAGTGCCAAGACCCCAGCCTCAGCCAACCTGCTGAGCTTTTTTTTTTCTAAATAGTAATCAAGAAGCAGCAATGTGGTGGTGATGGAGATGCTAGATTGTGCACTGCAGACAAGGTGGATAGATTGAGGGGAGGTAGTGCTCTTAGGCCTTGGGATGATCATCAGAACTCATGATTTGGTTAGCATGCACTTGGGGAATGAGAGTGGAGCCGAAGACAGGTCAACACACACACACACCCAAACACACCTCCCCTCCTACAAGCATCTGCAGGCGTGCATGCATTTGGACATATGAGAAGG
This sequence comes from Rhineura floridana, assembly GCF_030035675.1. NCBI lineage: Eukaryota > Metazoa > Chordata > Lepidosauria > Squamata > Rhineuridae > Rhineura > Rhineura floridana. The sequence continues at coordinate 146,864,953 of NC_084484.1, read as the reverse complement.
AGGAAGCCAACTGCCATAGTATCTTGGAGGGAGGGATTGGGGGGGCAGAGTGTAGGTGGAAGAAAGGGGGGATGCTGGCACACACACTTAGTGCTGAGCTTCCTCACTGCTCCTTGGCTCCATCCGGGCAGCCTCGCAAATAATGATTTTTTAAAGGAGGTGGCAGCAAAGCAGGAGCCAAGAAAGGCAGACAGGTTGGCTGCCAGGAAGGAAGGAGGAAAGCAGCCTTTCATTGCAGTCTTGCTTCTTTTTGCTTCACAAAAATCCCTCTCCTCTTGTTCTGAGCAAGGGTGTCAGCAGCAGTAGCAGGGTGAGGAGATGGGAGTCAGTGACAGTAATCCCCTCTTCTTCCTAGTAGCTCCACCCTAGCCTTCTTCGGCATCTGCCACGTGCTTTATAGGCAGATGCCTGCCCACAGCAAGCCTGAAAGATGCCCTGTCGCTTTAGCAAAAGGCCTCCCCTCTCGTGGGAGCAAGTGGGAGGTGTCATCTGCAGCTGCAGTGGGGAGCAGACAGCACCCAGGGAATGAAGACTTTTTAAAAAAAAAATACTTTTTTTACTGTTTGCGGCCCCCTTGGGTTACTTTGCAGCCCCCCTGGGGATCACAGCCCCCAGGTTAGGAACAACTGTACTAGATCAATATGGAACCCTCCTTTCTGAAACATGATCTCTCATATGTGGTTCCATCATTCTATTTCCCTCTCCCTCTGGCTCTCTTTAATTCTTTTTCCTACTCCCTTGGCATCACTGCCCACTCCTCCCTCCCTCAACCAATCTGTCTTGGCCATTTGTTTTATAGCGTCAACTAGTGGGAGGCTCCTGTTTGCTTCATAATTGAAAACATTGTGATGTCTTGGGATGTGACATCAGTGACCAGCATGGAGCTTAAAATCTCAGACATGCCTATTGCCAAACAGTAATAAAAATACTCAGTATCAATTCTAGGGTAAGAACAAGACATCTGACAATACACTGTGCCTCTCAATATTCCTAATAGCAGTGGTATAAAAATATCATGATACTGACCTTTTCCATGCCTAGTTTGTTGCTTTTTTTATAGACTGGGCTCAAAAAGGCTTATGTTATTTATAGCTGTTCCACTGATGTAAATAGAACTTGACTATATTTATCAGGGATAAAAAAGTGATTGTTTCCTTTATAAAAATGTGAATTCTTAAGATTCTGGAAAATATTCACTTGGCAATTATCTCTTGCACTCTTTGTAATATATACCAAATTCTTGTGGCATCTTCTTGCTGGGCAGGACTCTTATCTCTCAGTGTATTATTGATTTTACGACAAAAAAGATTTCTTCCCAACAGAACTTTTCTGAATATTATTTAGCCATTGTCTCTGTCACAATGACTACTTGTACAATGTTCAGTTTTTTGCTATACCTCATCTGGAGTGCCAGTGAAATCATTTTTAACATGCCACAAACAACTTAAAATTATATTAAGAAATACCAAGAATGCTTATACAACAAGAATTGTTTGATAGATGCTAGTATAAAGAGAGTGTACATATGATTATTGAGTCTAGACAGTTTAGAAAGAGAAGCTGCACTAGCAAGGAATTTCAAGGGGTTAATTGTTGCCAACTAAAAGAAAAAATCATTTACAGACTCATCTCATCCAAGGTTTATATGTTGGAGCACAAGCAAGAAACTATAAAAACTCATTTTGTCCCAGATAAGCCTGGCTGAACTTCATTTGGAGATCTGTTTTTTGAAGAGTAAAGAAGTAATGTAGACACCCTTGCAAGATACACTGGATTAACTATTATATACTAGGCGAGTTGCCCCTGTACGCTTTGCATGCCAAACCCACCTCACCCTCAGCACCGACACACACACACACACAGGCACACAGGCACACAGGCACACAGGCATTCCCAACCCACTCCCGGGCAACCCACTCCCTTTGTGTGTGAGAAGGTGTGTGAGAAGGAGCACCATCCTGCAGCCCACAGGACTAACCCCCCTGCTCTTGGTCAGGATGCAAGGAAGGAGACCTTTCGCCAGCAGGGAAGGTGCTTCTGAAGGAGAACCCTGAAGTCTATGGGGTGTTAATGAGCACCCTATAGCCCACAGGATTGAATCCTCTGCTCACTAGCTGCAGGGTTTCACAAGGGCCTTCCCTGCAGAGAAGGTGCTTGCAAAGCAGACCCCTGAAGCTTCTCCTTCTTTTGGCCCGAACTTTTCTTCATCGACCTTCTTCACAACATTTCCCCTGCCAAGTCTTCCTTCCCAACCTTCCTTCCCAATGCCTGCCTCTCGTTCCCACTCTACTCCCTGCACGTAGACAGCCTCAGATGGCTCATGGCAGCCAGACCTGTGTTGATCCAGGGCTGTCTCCATCCAGCTCGGATGAAGCCCAGATCCCCTGAATTGGCCTGATGTGATTCAGGATTCAGCTGGATCCTGTGCACAGTCCTAATGAATACACCGGTACCTTTCAATCAAAGAATGTTGAAATATATCCACGTGTATCAGCTTGGTGCTCAGAGCTCCATTTGCACAAAAACAATCTAGGCTCAGCATTCAGTTTACTTGAATGGAGGATATGAAAACTTAGGGCCTTTCAGGATTTAGCCCTCAATAAGCAAGTGCTATCTGAAGAAAAATCACAAGTCAGAATCAATCCATCAGTGTCAAAGAAATCAGTGTCAAAGAAATTAAAAAGGTCATGTCAAAAATTAAAAATGTAAACTATAAATAACTAACACAGCACATGAAATATAAACAAAATGCAGATTAGATACCTGCAATCAGTTATAAATCACCCATCATACAGATGTAAGAGCAAATATAGGCACCCTATTATTATTATTATTATTATTATTATTATTATTATCATCATCATCATCATCATCATCATCATCATCCACCCTTCATCCAGAAATCCCAGAGTGGGTGACAATTGTAAAATACAGCATTAAAAACAATTAAAAACAACTTAAAATCACAAAGTAGGATGTGCCCTAAAAATATGTGTCTCAGGTGTCAAAACCCAGGGTAAAGAGGTGCATCTTCAGCATTTTACTAAAACTGTACAGTGAAGTTGCCAGACACACCTTAGTGAGGAGGAGGTTCCACAACCTGGAAGTCACCACAGAGAATGCCCTTTCCAGGGCTACTCCCTTCAGGCTTCTGAGGGTGGCAGAACTACCAAAAAGGCCCCCTTTGCTGATCTCAACATTTGAGAGGTCTGTAGGGAAGTAGGAGGTCTTTCAGATACTTGGGACCTATGTTAATTTAGGGCTTTAAACTGTAGCGTGACCAGAGCTTGGAAGATTACTTTTAAAAAGTAATAAATTACAGTTACAATTACTTGGCCAAAAAAAGTAGTAATTACAGTTACAATTACAATTGCTCTGAAAGTAACTGATTACTTTACTTTTTCTCAAAAGTAATCACTACAATTACATTTCAGTTACTTTTTTAAAAAAATGCCTACAAGGTGCTGGCCTTGGCTGCTTCACATCTAAGTAGCCTAAAACAATATTAAAACTAAACACACACACACAGGGGGTAGTAGAAGGGTTCGAATCCCCACATAGCCATGAAGCTCACTGGGTGGACTCCCATGAAAACCCTATTCATAGGGTCACCATAAGTCGGAATCAACTTGAAGGCAGTACATTTATTTTTTTTATTTTGAAGAAGATGATTATGATAATGCAGAATTTCAAATTAATTCTGTATGACAAGCATTCCATGCCAAGCTTGGAAAACCAAGGAGGAGGTATAAAATGTAGGCAAAAATACTTTTGACAAAATGCCATTTATCCTTTATATCTATATCTATAATTAACAATACAGCTGAATGATGTATGTAAAGTATTTTTTCTCTTTCCCTTTTTTATTAGTATTTTAGTACTACTGCTAAAGTTCTGATGAAAGAATAAAGCATTCATTAGCCACATTCAAATGGTTAGAACACATCACATAAATTCCACTGAAGTTGGAGTTTTTGCCATAGAAAAGGCAAAAAATACATACCCTATGATAGCCCAATAGACAATCAGAACAAATATAAAACCCTATTGCTTCTCATTTGCAAATGTTGCAAGATCTAAGGTAACTCTAGATCATGTGAGTTCAGGTGATGCATGTTATGTAAATTTGTATAGATATTAGCAGAGATTGTCAACAGTCTGAGATGTGTGTGTGCCAATGTGTGCGTTTACCTAAGTGGCAGGCTTTTACCCTGCACTGAGATCACTGAGACTTAAGACTTAGTAAAATAAGAAAAGCTATTTTATTTATAGAAATACATAGTAGATAGGAAAGGCATACCTAGTTCTAACTAACTTGGAGGCGCAACACTCAGGTTTGGGAGTTGCCCTGCTGGCTCAGGAGGGAGAGAGCAGAGACAAAGGTGTCTCCTCTCTCTTGGATTACTTTATTGCTTAACTGCATTCTGTGTTTGCCTCTGTAATTCTCACTTTTTTTTACCCACTGTTTGAATGTCTTTTGGGAATGCCTACTGATTATTTGTTATCATTTTGGGCTGATTACCTTCAGCTATTATCTCACCAAAGTTGCATACACATGACAGATTTAAAGCACATTTCCACCACCACCCCAAAAAAGAATCCTGGGAACTGTAGTTTGTTATGGGTGCTGGGAATTGTAGCTCTGTGAGGAGTAAACTACAGTCCCCAAGATTCTTGGGGAAAAGCCATGTGCTTACATGTATGGTGTCTACTGGGAGACTCTTACGGATTGATTCTATACTCCCAGAAGTAAATCCTATTTACTGCTATGGGAATTACTTCCAGGTAAGTATGCTTGGAATTGCAGCTTTTAGGTCATGCTTAATAACCACCTTGTGTCAAACTGAACAGTTCCCAATCAGATTTAAATACTAACCACTTAAACTGGTCAGAGTGTCATTCCCTCTATTTCTGAAGCTCAGGCTGGAAGTGTTGTTGCTTATGTAGCCATGGTATCACCATCCATACAACACATAATAAGGAGTATTAATGGGCAAGAGGGAACCCCAAGTGTTGCAGAATACAAAAAAGTGAGAGAGAAAACAGAAAGGGGATGACTCCCCAAACAGCCCAAATGAGTACTGAGCATGCTCTGTTATGAAATGCTCAGTGGCTGTGTGAGTGAGTGAGTGTGTGTGAGAGAGAGATGTCTCAGCTAACAGAAAATTATAGAATAGTAGAGTTGGAAGGAACCTTTAAGGTCATCGAGTCCACACCCCTGCTCAATGCAGGAATCCAAGTTAAAGCACACCTGACAGGACAATTCCCCCCACAGAACTCTAGCCACAGAATTGTCTGAGAAGAGGGGCTGACTGTTAAACCACTCTGGACATTGGAGCTCTGTCGGGAGAATAGGAGTCTCCTAATAACACTCAGCACCCGTCACAAACTACACTTGCCAGGATTCTTTGAGGGAAGCCATGACTGTTTAAAGTGGCATAAATGTCTGGTGTGGGTGTGGCCAGAAGGTCATCCAGCGAGTTCATGGCTGTGGTAAGATATGAACTCAGAACGTCCCAGCTGCACCCAGCATGGAACTAAACTTTCAGCAGCAAATACCAGAAAACCAACTAAATGTGTGCTGTCAATGTGCAAAGCATTTGCTGGGGTGCATTTGGGTAGGTGAAGCAGGAGATAGATGGAAGGGGCTGTTTTCCATGCCTGCCACTTTACCAGTGCAATGCCCCATGTTTTTCCTTATTGACCTCCATCAGCTAGGGAAAAGTGGCCAGGGAAGAGGTTGCAGATAAAAAGTTTCAGCAGCAAATTACCCCTCTCATCACTTCTCCCTAACAAAATGTCCCCCACATCAGAAGCAGACACCAGCAGGGAAGTTCTTTTTGAGTTGTAATTCAGCTCTCGTTCCGTTAATTCCCAAACTACACCAGTTGTCATTTTGACCTACATGCATAGGGAGAAAGACAGTGTAAAGGGTGTGCACAAGGGGGAGGGGATGACAAAGGATTTAGGACTTAAAAATTTAATATTCCATGAGTAGAAAAAATACCCTATGCAAATGTCTATATTATTGCAGAAAAGTTCAGTTCTACATATGTTTGCCATCTTTTCCTCAAGCACAACTGTTTTTGAGATAACAGTCTTATTCTCTCTTGCCCTTCACCAAAAAGCCATGTTAGTTGTCCAGTATGTGAAATGACTGCAAGCAGGTGCAGCCCAAGACATTTTGCTACTTGAAGCAGAAGAGCAAATGGTGCCCTTCCCCCAAGTCAAGGTCATAGTACCATAGCTTGAAAAGTTATGTTGGCATTTGAGGCAGAAAATCTCACAAGTACCTCTTCCTGACAGTAAATATACAACAGCCAAAAATTAAAATAGCTAATAATTTGTTGCATGGTGCCTCAAATTAGTTGCTTGGGGTAGTCATCTCTTGCTGCCTAGTGAGAGTCGCTCTATGAGAGGCACATAACTGAAGCAAAACACACAAACAGAAGTATGAGACTGCACCTACCTCCTAGTCTCTTGCCAGTTCCCAATTTTCACCCTCTCTGGAGGGGTGCAAGGACAAGCGGAGGAGATGCAAAGAGGGTGCAAGGACAAGCGGAGGGGATGCAAAGAGGGTGCAAGGACAAGCGGAGGGGATGCAAAGAGGGTGCAAGGACAAGCGGAGGGGATGCAAAGAGGGTGCAAGGACAAGCGGAGGGGATGCAAAGAGGGTGCAAGGACAAGCGGAGGGGATGCAAAGAGGGTGCAAGGACAAGCGGAGGGGATGCAAAGAGGGTGCAAGGACAAGCGGAGGGGATGCAAAGAGGGTGCAAGGACAAGCGGAGGGGATGCAAAGAGGGTGCAAGGACAAGCGGAGGGGATGCAAAGAGGGTGCAAGGACAAGCGGAAGGGATGCAAAGACGGTGCAAGGACAAGCGGAAGGGATGCAGAGAGGGTGCAAGGACAAGCGGAGGGGGTGCAGAGAAGGTGCAAGGACAAGCGGAGGGGATGCAAAGAGGGTGCAAGGACAAGCGGAGGGGATGCAAGGACAAGTGGAGGGGATGCAAGGACAAGCAGGGGGTGCCAGGAAGAGCAGACGGGGTGGGCAAGCAGGCTGAGGGAGGCAGGACGAGCGGGGGGGCAGGGAGAGTAGGCTGGAAAGGGTAACACATACACTCACCTCCACAGCTCTTCACTTCCATTCTGCTGCTTCTGCCTTCTACTCCTCCTTGCCCTCCAGGTCTGTCTGACTCTCCACTTCCTCCCTCGTGCCTCCATAGAGCACGAGGGAAGAGCTAAACAGCGCAGAAGCCCAGTTTGAGGCACATATCTTTCCTCCACCATTCCACCAATCACAGCAGTAGATGATTTCCCCTGCTTTCCCCCCCAGTAACGTCCAAATGTAACGCAAAAATGTTACATTTGCAGCTCAAAAGTAATGAAATTACCACTCGTTCTGTTACATACAAAATGTAACGAAGTTACCCACTCGTTATGCAAAATTGTAACAAATTACAAGTAACTTGTTATTTCTAATGAGTTACTTCCAAGCTCTGAGAGTGACCTAGTTTGATCCAAAATTGAATTGGCAACCAATGCAGCTGTTTCAGAACAGGTGTTATATGAGATCTAAAGAGAAGCCCAGCCAGTGACTGCTGCATTTTGAATCAGTTGAAGTTTCTGAGTCATCTTCAAGGGCAGCCCTGCATTGAGCACATTGCAATAATCCAGTCTGGAAGTTACCAGAGCATGGAGTACTGTGGCCAAGTCATCCCTGCCCAAAATGGGACAAAGCTGGTGAACCAGACAGAGCTGGAAAAAGACACTCCTAGACACTGAGGCCACCTCAGCCTCCAGTGACAATGTTGGATCCAGGAGTACCCCAAGCTGCAAACCTGCTCCTTCCAAGGGAGTGCAACCCCATTCAGAACAGGCCATATCCTCACCTCCCAGACATGAGAACCCTGGACACAAAACACATCTGTCTTTTCAGGATTTAGCCTCAGTTTATTGGCCCACATTCAGCCCATCACCACCTCCAAATACCGGTCCAGCACCTCAGCTCCCTCACCTGATTCCGATGGAACAGAGAGATAGAGTTGGGTTTTATCTGCTTATTGATGACAACTCACTCCACATCTCCTGATGACAGCTCCCAGCAGTTTCATATAGGTGTTAAACAGCATGGGGGACAAGATGGAACCCGGCACTTCCCAATGTGGGGATGCAGTATTGAAAAAGCAACCAGAAACAGCGTGACTATTACCTAGTGATCCTTTCTCAGTGTGTGCAAATATACCACCTGTATCAACCTACCATACAGTGAAGATTATTTTATGTTATCCCACTTTTGTACCTGAACAGAACTACATCAAAGCAAAAGAGTGTCAGCATTCTTCTCAGCACTTTGCAGAATGATACAAATATAGTTACAGAAACATCATGGTTAGTTATCATTTGGTCTATCGAACTGTGTTTTTGGGTGGGGGAGTGCAGAAAAAGGAGTCTCTGGAGAAAGAAAATCAATCCTGAGGTGTGATTGGTTGCTTTTAGGGATGCTGGTAAAATTCTTCTATGCTTGCATTGGACATGAAACTTAAGGGGTCATAAGCACATCTCAGATAAGAAATGAGGTTTACAAGCTGTGAAATTCTTCTTCATCTCAGATCACAATCAAAGCCAGAGAAGAATTCCTAGCTCTTCCCATCCCTCTCTGCCACCTTCTACTATTCCCAAATGCCAAATCCAATTAGTTCCCTTTCTTTAACTTGAAGCTATATGGGAGTAGTAGCAAAGGCAAGCAGGAAGAAGAGATTTTTCTCCTGTCCATTGTGCTGGGTAACTGTGAGCTAGGATGTGGAAAATGTAGTTTTCCCAAGGATGAAATCTTTCCACCTCTCTTCTCCCCATGTTGCTTTGCTGCTGCTCCAACTTTTCATGGCAAGGGAAGGGAAGGAAGAAGTGCATTGGGGTGTCTAGGGCTTGACTAGAGATGGCTTTTGAGGTGGAAGAGGCAGATGGAAATTGGCAGAATAAAGTCTGATTTAATACTAGGTTAGGCTTTGATAACTCAGCCACCTGACATTTGCAGCTCTTTCTCCCAGGAAGGGACATGGGGTTGTGTGATTCTGAAGCTGAATTGAAAGAAAAAAAGTTTCACAGGTGACTGAGGAGAGATTGTTGAGTAAACAATATTGAGTTACCTCAATGGCAACAACCAGTTGTTCTCAGATATGTTTAAAACAATAGGGTTACTGAACTGGGCTTGCTGTGAAGCACTTAAAGTGAGACATTCAACCTTTTAAATTATTAAGCTAAATGTGGCTTAGAAGTGACAAAAGGGTCATTTTGACCTCTGAACCCATTATATTTTGACCCTTTGCTTGAAAACACAAGTATGGTTAGGGGCAGGAGGGGGCTTGTCTTAATTGGCATTGTTGGGGCTAAAAGTGTCACACAATATTTTGTAGGTTCTTGGAGAGGTCATGAATTGTTATGCTAATAATGAGGGAGAAGTGGCTGAGAAACAGAACTAGGCCTATATTCATACTGAAACGCATATTTGACCTCACCATTTCAGAATCCAGAAGAATCTTGAATTTAGATGTGAATTGTTTTCATACTTGTTCATGCAACATAACAACCTTAAACCAAACAAGTAAAGAAATCCCAGTGGACTTCAGAGGATTTACAAGATTTATAGTGGCATTCTTTCCCCAAGGTTGGGATCAGTAGATAAACTTAGATACCTCCTCTGTTAATTCTGCTTCCTATTACTGTGACTATACCATAGCAGCCTATTGTTTGAATATCTAAAGGATACTACACCACTACTTTGTTGTTGTTATTATGGGCCTTCAAAGCAATTATGACTTATGGCGAACCTATGAATCAGCGACCTCCAAGAGGATCTGTTACAAATCATCCTGTTCAGATCTTGTAAGTTCAGGTCTGTGGCTTCTTTTATGGACTCAATCCATCTCTTGTTTGGTTTTCCTCTTTTTCTGCTCCCTTCTTTTCCCCCAGAATTATTTCTTTTCTTTTCTCATGATGTGTCCAAAGTATGATAAGCTCAGTTTCATCATATTAGCTTCTAGTGATAGTTCTGGCTGAATTTGTTCTAACACCCAATTATTTGTCTTTTTCACAGTCCATGGTATGCACAAAGCTCTCCTCCAACACCACATTTCAAATGAGTTGATTTTTCTCTTACCTGCTTTTTTCACTGTCCAACTTTCACAAGTTCGAGGACGTGGACAAGGTGCTTGGACAGGTTCGTGCGACCACTTCGGTACTGGATCCTTGCCCCTCTTGGCTAATTAAAACTAGCAAGGAAGGAACAGTTGGCTGGGCCAAGGAAGTGATTAATGCCTCTTTACGAGAGGGAGTGGTCCCTGGCTGTCTGAAAGAGGCAGCTGTGAGACCACTCCTGAAAAAACCTTCCATGGACCCAGAGGATTTCAGCAGCTACAGACCAGTAGCCAATGTTCCGTTCCTGGGCAAGATCCTGGAACGTGTGGTTGCTGACCAGATCCAGGCGCTATTGGATGAAACCGATTATCTAGATCCATTTCAATCGGGGTTCAGGCCTGGTTTTGGCACTGAGACTGCCTTGGTCACCCTGTTTGATGACCTATGTCGGGAGAGAGACAGAGGGAGTGTAACTCTGTTGATTCTCCTTGACCTCTCAGCGGCTTTTGATACCATCGACCATGGTATCCTTCTGGAGAGGCTTGCGGAGTTGGGAGTTGGAGGCACTGCTTGGCAGTGGTTCCGCTCCTACTTAGTGGGTCGTCTCCAGAAGATAGTGCTTGGGGAACATTGCTCGACACCGTGGGTTCTCCAATGTGGGGTCCCGCAGGGTTCGGTTCTGTCTCCCATGCTTTTTAACATTTATATGAAGCCGCTGGGGGCGGTCATCAGGAGTTTTGGAGTGCGTTGTCATCAGTATGCTGATGACACGCAGCTCTACTTCTCCTTTACATCTTCTTCAGGTGAGGCAGTCGACGTGCTGAACCGTTACCTGGCTGCGACAATGGACTGGATGAGAACTAACAAACTGAGACTCAATCCTGACAAGACTGAGATGCTGTTGGTGGATGGTTTCTCTGATCGGATGGTGGATATATACCCTGTCCCGGATGGGATTACACTCCCCCTAAAGGAACAGGTGCGTAGTCTGGGAGTCATCTTAGACTCTTCCCTCACACTTGAGGCTCATGTAGCCTCGGTGGCCCGGAATGCGTTCTACCAACTTCGGTTGGTAGCCCAGCTACGTCCCTATCTGAGTAAGGAGGACCTCACATCAGTGGTACATGCTATGGTAACCTCGCGTCTGGACTACTGCAATGCGCTTTACGTAGGGCTACCTTTGAAGACGATTCGGAAGCTACAGCTAGTGCAAAATGCGGCGGCCAGACTGCTAACAAGAACTAAGCGGTCTGAGCATATAACACCTGTGCAAGCCCGTTTGCACTGGCTTCCAATATGCTTCCGGGCCAGATTCAAAGTGTTGGTACTTACCTATAAAGCCTTATATGGCGCAGGACCACGATATCTGTCTGAATGCCTCTCCCGATATGAACCGGCCCGTACACTACGGTCTACTACGAAGGCCCTCCTCCGGGTTCCGACTCATAGGGAAGCCCGGAGAGGGGTGACAAGATCTAAGGCCTTCTCAGTGGTGGCCCCCGAACTATGGAATGGTCTCCCCGAGGAGGTGCGCCTGGCGCCGACACTATCATCTTTTCAGCACCAGGTTAAAACCTTTCTCTTCTCTGAGGCATTTTAATTCCTGTTAATTCTAAATTATTATATTTTGATTTTAGACTGTACAGTTTTTTGTACAGTTTTGTATTGTGATATACTGTATTGTGTTATTTTTATTGTATTTTTAATGTTCACCGCCCAGAGAGCTGTTGCTAGTCGGGCGGTATATAAGCTTAATAAAATAAAATAAATAAATAAAACAACCACATAGAGATTGGGAATACCATGGTCTGAATGATCCTGACTTTGGTGTTCAGTGATACATCTTTGCATTTGAGGACATTTTCTAGTTCTCTCATAGCTGCCCTCCCCAGTCCTAGCCTTCTTCTGATTTCTTGACTATTGTCTCCAGTTTGGTTAATGACTGTGCCAAGGTATTGATAATCCTTGACAAGTTCAATGTCCTCATTGTCAACTTTAAAGTTACATAAATCTTCCGTTGTCATTACTTTAGTCTTCTTGACATTCAGCTGTAGTCCTGCTTTTGTGCTTTCCTCTTTAACTTTCAACAGCATTCATTTCAAATCATTACTGGTTTCTGCTAGTAGTATGGTATCGTCTGCATATCTTAAATTATTGATGTTTCTCCCTCCAATTTTCACACCTCCTTCATCTTGGTCCAATCCCGCTTTCAGTATGATATGTTCTGCACATAGATTAAACAAATAGGGTGATAAAATACACCCCTGTCTCACACCCTTTCCGATTGGGAGCCAATCGGTTTCTCCATATCCTGTCCTTATAGTAGCCCCATGTCCAGATTTATTGTTGCACATCAGGACAATCAGATGCTGTGGCACCCCCATTTCTTTTAATGCATTCCATAGATTTTCATGATCTACACAATCAAAGGATTTGCTGTAATCTATAAAGCACAGGGTGATTTTCTTCTGAAATTCCTTGCTCCGTTCCATTATCCAATGTATTTTTGTGATACGATCTCTGGTGCCTCTTCCCTTTCTAAATCCAGCTTGGACATCTGGCACTTCTCGCTCCATATATGGTAAGAGCCTTTGTTGTAGAATCTTGAGCATTATTTTATTTGCATGGGATATTAAGGCAATAGTTATAATTACTGCATTCCCTGGGATCCCCTTTCTTTGGAATTGGGATGTATATTGAATGCTTCCAGTCTGTGGGCCATTGTTTAGTTTTCCATATTTGCTGACAATCTTTTGTCAAAATTTGGACAGATTCAGTCTCAGTAGCTTGTAGCAGCTCTATTGGTATGCCGTCTATTCCTGGTGATTCGCTTCTTCCAAGTATTTTAAGAGCAGCTTTCACCTCACATTCTAAAATTTCTGGTTCTTCATCATACTCTGTGAATTAATGTCATCCTTGCATCTTTTTCATAGTTCTTCAGTGTATTGCTTCCATCTTCCTTTTATTTCATCTCAGTCATCATTGTGTTCCCCTGTAGAGTATTGAACACCCCTACTCTTGGTTTAAATTTCCCTTTAATTTCTCAAATCTTTTGAAATAGGTCTCTTCTATCTTTTTTGTTGTCCTCTTCTATTTCTATACAATAAGTATTGTAATAGTTCTCTTTGTCCCTACATACTAGTAACTGTATTATTGCATTTAGGATTCTGACCGTGTTTCTATTGCCTTTTGCTTTTGCTTTCCTTCTCTCTTTAACCATTTTAAGAGTTTCATCAGTCATCCATTGAGGTCTTTCTCTCTTTTTAACAAGAGGTATTGTCTTTTTGCATTCTTCCTTGATAATATCTCTCACTTCAGTCCATAGTTCTTCTGGTTCTCTGTCAGTTGATAAAGTTTAAAGCTTCAAACCTGTTCCTTATTTGATCTTTATATTCTTCTGGGATGTTATTTAAATTATAATTTGGCTTTATGGTTGCTTTGTTGTTCTTTAGCTTTACTCTGATTTTCGATATTACCAGTTCATGATTTGTACTACAATCTGCTCCTGATCTTGTTTTTGCAGAAAGTATGGAACTTTTCCAACTTCTGTTACCAATACAATCAATTTGATTCCTATACTGACCATTTGGTGATGTCCACGTGTACAGTCATCTTTTTGGTTGCTTAAAAAATGTATTAGCCAGAAACAAATTATTGGCTTCACAGAATTCAACAAGTTTTTCTCCTGCTTCATTTCTATCTCCTAAGCCCCATTTCCCCACAATTTCTAGTTCTTCTGTGTTCCCTACTTTTGCATTCCAGCCCCCCATGATTGTCAGCACATCTCATTTTGGTGTGTGATCAATTTCTTCCTGTACTTCTGCGTAAAATCTCTCCAAGTCCTCTTCTTCTGTGTTTGCTGTTGGAGCATAGACTTGGATGATGGTTATGTTAATACGTTTCCCGTTTAATCTCATTGATATCACTCACTCAGACCATGCATTATAGCTCCTAATTGCTTTTGCTACATCACTTCTCACTATTAAAGCAACCTCGTTTCTTCTTAATTTCTCATTTCCTGCATAAAATATTTTATTATTATTTATTTAATTAATTTGTATCCCACCCTTCCTCCCAGCAGGAGCCCAGGGTGGCAAACAAGGCACTAAAAACACTTTAAAACATCACAAAAACAAATCTTAAAATACATTAAGACAAAACAGCGTTAAAAACATTTTAAAAACTTTTTAAAAAAGGTTAAAAACATTATTAAAAAACATATTAAGCAATTATGACACAGACACAGACTGGGATAGCTCTCAACTTAAAAGGCTTGTTGAAAAAGAAAAGTCTTCAAAAGGCGCCAAAAAGATAGCTTTGATGGTCCCTGCCTAATATTCAAAGGGAGGGAATTCCACAGGGTAGGTGTTGCCACACTAATCCTTTTGTAGTTGCCTGATTGAAAATGCCCCATTCCCGTCCATTTTAATTCACTAATGAGTTCGTTTTCCCTGCAGAATGTCCTGCTCCCATTTGAACAATTGTTGGCTATATTTATTTATTTATTAGATTTCTATCCTGCCCTATCTCCCAGTAGCAGGTGGTAGGAACTCAGTAGGAGCCCAGGGCGGTAGGAGCCCAGTAGGAGCTCAGGGCATATCAACCTTATCCATTCTGTATGATTACAAAAGATGATGGACGCATCTTACCAAGTATCAAGGACAGAAGTTATTATATCAAGAATAAGTAGCCATGGGGCTAAGATAAAACAGAAGCCAACAATACATGTTATGAAGATGGACCTGCCTCCCTTCTGTTCCAGTGATAATCTTGAGAATATTTGAACATAGGAGAATGTGATCCTCTGGACATTAGGGACTTTCATCCAGATTCAGGAGTGGGTCCTGAGTGGGCCTATACTTTTTTTCACTTAATGCTGATGTAATTGCTGTTGCATGTCAGGGCCTGGAAGTCAGATTGTGATGGCTTTCCTGCCATCCCCATTTTTATATTACTTATGGAAGGTGCAGATGGCCCCATTCAGCACCCGGCTCTGGCTGCACTAAGAAGAGGGTCCAAGAATTTATTGCAGCCTTCATGCTGAAAATATAGTGAGCTCTCCCCATGGTATCTTTAATTAGAACATGTGGGAGATGGCCGAGAGTGCTTCTGAAGATCTGATTAGCCCTGGCGATTGGTGGTGGTGGTGTCCTGAATAAGATCCAAAATAGATCTTGAGGAACAGACCCCCCCTCCCCAAATTGAGTGTTTGATCTCTCTATATCCAGTTTGGAGTTTGCTGCTATTATCAAGACTGAAAGAAAGTAAGCATGAATGATAGTTAAGGGTGAGACAGGTTCACAGGCTACTCAAATTTCCATTTCCTCATATTTGGCCTTTGGGCTACTTTTAGCCCAAAGATATGTCTGGTCCCTTGTCTCTGTTGGAAAGGAGAATCTTGAGAGGAATACAGCTGACATGATGGACTAAAATAAATATAGACATCTCTAAGTGAATGTGTTCTGGGTCCCCTGTTCCATCTGAAGGAACCCAGAGAGATAAAGCAAGGAACATTGATAATCATTTTCTAACAAAAGCTTGTGTGGGGGATTTCCCCCCTTCTTCTTAAAAAATGTATTGTCTCATTAGTTCAGAGTCCTGTGCTGTTCACTACACCTAAGATTTCAACACAGACCATTTAACCACTCTGATCATGTGCATTTCCATGTATGTGCTTGGTAAGCCTAGCCAGCTAGAAGAGACCACTGTAGAAAATATGCTAATTCCAAGGTCTGCAAAAACTTCATAAAGTTATTGTGTGCAGCTCAGGTTTCATGAATGCCTGGCTATTGTAAAGAACAGCTCCACTGGTGGAGGTGACTGCTCCAGGTTGCATATCCAAGATTTGGAACATTTGCAGCAGTAACAGGGCACACAGCAGGAACCTCTCTTTACTGTTGCTGCGTATAAGGAAATAACTTCAAGACATCATTTATATCTATATGCAGTTCTTTCTGGCAAAAGCATTCATAGCCTCCCCACTACTGAAATAGAATATTGGATCCTTCAGAATACCTTATCTATTAAAATACAACATTCCTTTCTTAATAAATGCACATTTTGAACAAAAAGTTGAAAGAAAAAAATAAAAAGTATCTAGGATGGAAAGATTCTGCTGTCTGCACCCAAAAGCCTTTGAATTCTCATTGAAACTTCCCAGATTTCAAATATGGCATGATTTTCAAGATTTTTTAGATGGGATACAAGGAACTGTAGTGGGAAAGAGTGTGCTGAGGAGTCCCATATTCTCATTTCATATTCATGATGAAAGATACCATGTTTTCATGCCCTACTTAATTTTTTTTTTTAATTGTGTTATGGCATCCTACAAGAATTTTTATCAAAACAATTTAATTCCCATTCACCTTTTTAGAATGTGGCTTGCTCTAAAACACACTGGAAAACACGGATTTCTGGGCAGGAACATAGTTTATGGGAACACTTTAGAGCAGTGATCCTCAAACTTTTTTGGTTCGCGGCGCACTGTAAAACATATAAAAATTTTCTGGCGCACTTCGTATACAAAATTGAAAATATATTAATATATTTTAAACTATGAATAAAAATAACTTAATAATAATATACTTTCATAATATTCGCGGCACACCTAGCCACCTCTTGCTGTGCACCAGTGTGCCCCGGTGCACCGTTTGAGAATCGCTGCTTTAGAGGGTCTGTTTAAAGAGCTTTCATTTAAAAATAGCTTTGGAACAACCTCAGTTTCAAGCCCAATCCTAGAGAAACTCTGTCCCACATTACTCAAAACTATACTAACAAAACATTTGGGTTGTAGTGTATTGGCCCTCCAGGCTTGTCATACCAGGAACTGCTGAGTCAACCCCAGGCTGTGGCAGTTCCAGTTTTACGCCTTCCTTACAAGCAGCACCATGCTGTGGGCCTTGTTCTCTGTATATAATTAGTTATAGTAAAGTTCTTGTTATTGTTTAGATCCTCTGTGCGGCCTCTTCATTATACTTTTCACTGGCGACGAAGGTGGGATACTGTGAGGCATACAGAGTGTTTTCTTCATGCATTAGAGGCTGAAAGGGAGAGAACATTTCTCAGACTGGATTAGGACATCAGCTTGGGCCTTGTGGAAACCACTGCAAAGCACTCCAGGTCCGTGTGTATATTGTGGAATATGACCACCCAAGGACACCTTGTAGAATTTAACCCTGCATGTCCCAGCAAGTGGGAAACTTATGCAGACAGGCTGGAGTTTTACTTGGCAGCAAATAGCATTACAGAGACTGAGAAGAAGCATGCTGTGTTACTCAGTGTCTGTGGGCCGGACACCTTTGACCTAGCCCAGGCCCTTGTAGCACCAGCAAAACTTGCTAATACATCTTATGAGGTTATCCTGAATGCTTTACAAGGACATTTCTCTCCAGAACTGTCTGAAATAGCACAACATAATTCTTTCTACAAATGAAATCAAGGCCCAACAGAGAGTGTGTCACTGTATGCTGCTGAATTTAGATGCATGGTGAAACACTGCAATTTCCCAAACCTTGAGGAGTTGCTGCATGATCTCCTGGCCTGTGGGTTGCATGATGAGGGCCTGCAAAAGTGTCTGCAAAAGGACAGCTCACGTTCAAGACTGCATTAGAGGAAGCTCTGGCTACAGAAGCAGCAGCAGCAAGTGCCCAAGAAGTGCGCTTGGCAAGAAACCCTGTTCAGAAATCTAGCTGGCTAAAGATTCAAATCAACAACTTCTAGAGATCCACAGGCCACAGTGCAAATGCTCATCAACCAGAGTAATTGCTGCAGGACCTCTGGGATCCAGACAAGTTTCTCCAGTGAAATGTAAGAGTTGTGGCGGATCCCATCTCTGCTGTTTCAGAGGTGCACAGTGTTGGTATTGTCAAAAAGTTGGACATATTGAGCGAGTATGCCAAGCCAAAGCAGAAGCAGCCACCCCCAAAAGTGCAGTGGAAAGGAAAACACCATCAAGAACACAAAGCAGTACCACACACACTGTACAGAAGTTTTCCACATATGACAATGCAGAGAAGGTGATTAACCACATCAAGCCAGGGTTGCAGTACTCTGCCAATGTGAGGAAGGTGAAGGTGACAGTCACCATCCAGGGCACTCCATGCACTGTGGAAGTTGATTCAGGCTCAGGTTATACTATCAACTCATCAGACACCTACCAGCAAATATTTCCTTGTGAGGTCCCACAAATTGTCCTTTTCCACTCCAAACTTACTGATTACCAGGAAAATCAGGTTCCAATAAAGGGTGTCTGTGAAGTTGAGGTGCATTACCAAACTTTCCATAGAACTTTACAGATATTGGTTGCTCAAGGGCATTGCACCAGTCTCCTTGGCTTAGACTGGTTTGAGCCATTGGGCATTGCTCTCACGGGGGTCCACCTCATTGGTGAATCATTATGGGATAGCATCCTAAATGATTTCAAACCTGTTTTTGATAAAGATCTTGGGAAATATAAGGGGTCTCCTATTTCGTTGTTCTTCGATCCTACCATGGCCCCCATCCGTATGAAACCCCGTTGTGTTCCATTTGCACTGCAAGCAAAGATTGATGCTGAACTTGACTGCCTCATAGAGCAAGGCATCTTGGAGCCAGTGACACACCCTACGTGGGAGACACCCATTGTCACTCCATTGAAGACCAATGGTGACATCCGCATTTGTGGTGACTACAAGTGCACTATCAATAAAGCCCTGCATCAGCATCCATATCCAATCCCAGTGGTGAGTCATCTTTTGGCATCACTTTCACAAGGAAAAGTTTTTGCGAAGTTTGACCTGGCCCAGGCCTCTCAGCAACTGTCTGTGGATGACGCTACTGCCGATGCTTAGACTATCATCACTCATCATGGAGCATTCAAAGTAAAACTCCTCCAGTTTGGTGTTTCAGTGGCCCCTGGAATTTTTCAGAGCTTAATGGAGGACATTCTCAAAGGAGTACCAGGTGCCCTACTGTATTTTGATGATGTCTTGGTTGCCGGCAACTCCATTGCTGAACTTTCCTCATGGGTGTGGGATGTACTGCACCATTTTGCTGTTGCTGGTCTCCGGGTCAAGCATGAAAAATGTGTATTTGGTGTTTCCCAAATTGAATTCCTTGGCTACAGTATTGATGCCGCTGGCATTTGGCCTACCCCCGAAAAATTTAAAGCAATTCATGAAGCTCCAATGCCCCATAATAAACAGGAACTCCAAGCCTTCTTGGGTCTCTTCAATTTCTTTCATGCCTTCTTCTGCTTACAGTGGCAGAACCATTGCATCGCCTTCTTGACAAGCATGTTGCTTGGCAGTGGACAGCCCGGCATGATAAGGCTTTCCGTGATGTAAAACACCTGTTATTGTCTGACAGTGTCTTGGTGCATTATGGTGAATGGAAGCCCTTGATTCTCTCATGTGATGCATCTCCATATGGTATTGGAGCTTTCCTGAGCCACCAACCTGAGGACTCTCATGAGGTGCCTATCGCTTTCTAATCCAGAACAATGTCTTCAACAGAATGGAATTATGCCCAAATTGAGACCCTGGCAATTGTGGCTAGCATAAAAAAATTCTTTTTTTTTATCATTAATTTTTATTCAAATTTTCAAAGACAAAAAACAAAACAAAACAAAAATAATTAAACAATAAAATAAAATGTTGACTTCCGATTTGTCGCAGATCAGTTATAGGTCTACAATATATAACAATCCTGTCTCTTAAATTATATTATAAAATCACTTTCCTCCAGTAGTTATCTTAATTAATCATCAAATCTCATAAACATTACTTTATTCTTTCCACAAAAAGTCAAAGAGAGGTTTCAATTCCTTGAGAGATATATCTTTCAATTTTTCTCCAAATAAACATGTTGATTAATGCATCTCGTTCAAATCTGTTAGGTCCAATAATTTCAATAGCCATTCTTCCATTATCAATGTTAATTCCATCTTCCATCTTCAATAATCCTGTTAAGTCCAGTAATTTCAGTAGCCATTCTTCCATTATCAATAATCCTGTTAAGTCCAGTAATTTCAGTAGCCATTCTTCCATTATCAGTATCCCATAATAATCTTGTTGTCATAGCCATAGTCCAAATAAACATATAGATTAATCCATCTCATCAAACCTGTTAGATCCAATAATTTCAATAGCCATTCTTCCATTATCAATATTAATTCCATCTTCCATCTTCAATAGTCCTGTTCAGTCCAGTAATTTCAGTATCCATTCTTCCATTATCAGTAGTCATATAATAAGAGTCTAATGGGAATTTCCTTTATCACAAATATTTCCTTGCCATCAATTCTGAATATGTTGCTGAAATATTGTTGTAAAGTCATATCTCTGTTCTTCTTTTTTACAAAATGCACTGGCTCATCTCTTAAGAATTTTTCCATTGTCACATATCTGTAGTTAATTCCATATATTTTTTCTATGTCAAGCTCCATCACATCATTCCAGTCCAGAAAATTATCCAAGACATTGATAACTTTATCTCTAATATCTTCATTAATTTCTTCAGAGACAACGTTGAATTCCAAACAGTAAACTTTGTTTCTAATATCCATAAACTCCAGATCTTTTTCCAATTCCACATTTGTTCCAATCTCCAGGGCTTGTATCTTCCCTTTAATTTTTCTTTTCTCATCTCTAATCTCATCAATCTCCTCTCTCACATGATCCCCTATTTCTTTAAGCTCCTGCATCATTTTGCCAAATTCAATTTTCATCTCCTGTCTACCCTGTCTCAGGGTTTGTTTCGTTATCTCAATCTCATCCATTATTTTCTGAAATATAATTTCTTCCATGGTCTCAGCCACTTTCCTGATTGCCGTTCTTAAAACCCCGAAAGCAAAAATTATTTCAGCCACAATTGGGTTAATATTCCAGGCTTGATGACATCACAGTGTAGACAGTACAGCCTGCCTTATCTCTTATTTGTTCAGGAATACAAAACAAATTTAGTTCCCAGCTTCAAAACAGTTAGTGGCGTCGTGAACAAGTAGATTCGTCAAAATGAAATAGACCAAACAGAAAATAGTCCCGGACATATAATACTCCAAAGTTCATAAATCAAATTTATTTATTTTTTCCCCCTCCTCGAAATAGAAATCCCTCTTCCGTTTGTAACTTTAGAATGCACTTCCAGGCCAGCTTTTTGCAATAAAAACAAAGATAAGCTTTTTCAATTTCTTTCCTCCTTAATTTCGTGAATAAAAGACAAGAGTTATAACTCACCCTGAAATTCTTTATAGCTGATTCATTGACAAATCTCTTTTTGCTGCAACGATTTAAACCAAGTGAAAAAAAATTAGAAAGAAGGATGCTTGCCTGTTAAAGTCCGTTTTTCTTTGAAGAAAAGATAAACGTGTCGCTTAATCAGTTAGAGCTTGTTGGAAGTCCGTCCGGCATTGCTGACTGAACCTTCTCTCATAAATTAATGAAATCCAGTCCTCCCAACAAAAACAGGCTTTTGTGGTTAATCTCTACGTTTCTCCCTGCCCGGGAGAAAATCTTTACCAGTCAAAAAGAACGTTCTGACTGATTTTAAAACTGAAAAAGCTTCTTCTGAGACGGGAGCTCATCTCAAAAAGCAGGCACAAGCGAAGTCACCCTTCCTGGAAGTCCCCGCTACCATAAAAAAATTCCATGACTATGTCTATGGTTGCCATTCACTATTGCTACTGACCACAAGCCGTTATTGGGATTGTTTGCCCCTAATCAGCAGACACCTCAAATATTATCTCCACACATGTTGCAGTGGGCAATCTTCCTGAACACGTATGATTACACATTGCAACATCGGCCTGGCAGGAACATTCTATGCTGATGTTTTGAGCCGCCTTCCTCTCTCTTCTGCTGGGGTTGATGAAACTCCTCAGCTGGATGTGCTGTTAAGAACATAAGAACATAAGAACATAAGAAGAGCCTGCTGGATCAGGCCAGTGGCCCATCTAGTCCAGCATCCTGTTCTCACAGTGGCCAACCAGGTGCCTGGGGGAAGCCCGCAAGCAGGACCCGAGTGCAAGAACACTCTCCCCTCCTGAGGCTTCCGGCAACTGGTTTTCAGAAGCATGCTGCCTCTGACTAGGGTGGCAGAGCACAGCCATCATGGCTAGTAGCCATTGATAGCCCTGTCCTCCATGAATTGGTCTAATCTTCTTTTAAAGCCGTCCAAGCTGGTGGCCATTATTGCATCTTGTGGGAGCAAATTCCATAGTTTAACTATGAGTAAAGAAGTACTTCCTTTTGTCTGTCCTGAATCTTCCAACATTCAGCTTCTTGGAATGTCCACGAGTTCTAGTATTATGAGAGAGGGAAAAGAACTTTTCTCTATCCACTTTCTCAATGCCATGCATAATTTTATACACTTCTATCATGTCTCCTCTGACCCGCCTTTTCTCTAAACTAAAAAGCCCCAAATGCTGCAACCTTTCCTCGTAAGGGAGTCGCTCCATCCCCTTGATCATTCTGGTTGCCCTCTTCTGAACCTTTTCCAACTCCATAATATCCTTTTTGAGATGAGGCGACCAGAACTGTACACAGTATTCCAAATGCGGTCGCACCATAGATTTATACAATGGCATTATGATATCGGCTGTTTTATTTTCAATACCTTTCCTAATTATCGCTAGCATGGAATTTGCCTTTTTCACAGCTGCCGCACACTGGGTCGACATTTTCATCGTGCTGTCCACTACAACCCCGAGGTCTCTCTCCTGGTCGGTCACCGCCAGTTCAGACCCCATGAGCGTATATGTGAAATTCAGATTTTTTGCTCCAATAAGCATAATTTTACACTTGTTTATATTGAATTGCATTTGCCATTTTTCTGCCCATTCACTCAGTTTGGAGAGGTCTTTTTGGAGCTCTTCGCAATCCCTTTTTGTTTTAACAACCCTGAACAATTTAGTGTCATCAGCAAACTTGGCCACTTGACTGCTCACTCCTAATTCTAGGTCATTAATGAACAAGTTGAAAAGTACAGGTCCCAACACCGATCCTTGAGGGACTCCACTTTCTACAGCCCTCCATTGGGAGAACTGTCCGTTTATTCCTACTCTCTGCTTTCTGCTTCTTAACCAATTTCTTATCCACAAGAGGACCTCTCCTCTTATTCCATGACTGCTAAGCTTTCTCAGAAGCCTTTGGTGAGGTACCTTGTCAAATGCTTTTTGAAAGTCTAAGTTGTTAGAGTCATTACCGGAACCACCCCTCCATGCTGGAAATATTGCCACTGCGTCGTCCAAGGACCCACTTCTTGTCCGTGTTCTCAACTGGGTGTGGAGGGGATAGCCATTAGGGAAGCTTGAGGAGAAATTCAGACCATTTGTATCCAAACAACATGAACTACCAGTGCACAAGGGATGCCTCCTGTGGGGAAATTCCTACTGTGTTGAGACATCAGGTGTTGGAGGCCCTACATGTCATACACCCTGGTATAATGCGAATTAAGGCTCTGGGGTGCAGCTATGTATGGTGGCCCAAGATGGACAGCAAGATTGAAGAATGTGTCAAGAGATGTGAGAAGTGTCAGGATTCAAGACCAGCTCCACCACATGCCCCAGTGCACCCATGGGAATCGACAAAAACGCCATGGTCACGGCTTCATATTGACTTTGCAGGCCCCTTCTAGGGACAAACTTTCTTGATTGTTGTTGATTTATACTACAAATGGTTACAAGTGGTTCTGGTATCGTCAATGACATCTCGTATTGTTTTCAAGACCTTACGCAGGCTTTTCACAACACATGGGTTGTCAAACACCATTGTCTCAGACAATGGGGCCCAGTTCACATCTGCGGAATTCTGCACATTCCTGGATAATGGACTGATTTGGCATGTCACTTCAGCCCCTTTTCATCCAGTAACCAATGGCCAGGCCGGGACGATGGTCAGGACAACAAAAGATGCATAAAAACGGATTGTAGAAGGTGACTGGGACCAACACCTTGCACGTTTTCTCCTGACACAACACATCACACCTTGTGCCACAATTGGAAGGAGCCCAGCTGAGCTATTAATGAACAGACAATTAACGACTCTACTTGATTGGTTGCATCCTAACTTGACCAAGGACCAACCAAGGGAGTCCGTTGCAGTTCAAGAACCTGCATGGGTGTTCACCCCAGGTGACCCGGTGAATGTCAGGAACTATGGTGCTGGTGAAACATGGATTCCTGCCACTGTGACCCAAGCCATGGGCCCATTGTCCTATAGGCTCAAACACCAGATGGCCATGTGTTCCGTCGACATGTGGACCAGATGAGAGGATGAAGCCCAGCTCCATCAGTTCTCTCCGAGGGTGCTGGAAATACGCAAGTGGAAAGAAAAAATGAGCCAGTGGCTGCTCCTGATGCCAGACAAGAGCAGTTGCGCCTGGACCCTGAAGTGGACCAGCATGAACCAGAGCCAAATGGGGAACTAGGGGATGCACCTTCAGCTTAAATGCAAAATTTTCATCGATCGACCCGCACCAGGGCTCATCCCAAGTATCTTCAGGACTATGACAGCTAGGGGGGAGGGGTGTAGTGTATTGGCCCTCGAGGCTTGCCATACCAGGAACAGCTGAGTCAGCCCCAGGCTGTGACAGTTTCAGTTCCAGGCCTTCCTTACAAGCAGCACCATGCTGTGGGCCTTGTTCTCTGTATATAATTAGTTATAGTAAAGTTCTTGTTATTGTTAGATCCTCTGTGTGGCCTCTTCCTTCATGATACTTTTCATGGGTGGCTGCTTTTGAGTAATGTGGGACAGAGTTTCATTGAAGTTGGGCCTGAAATTGTGGTTGTTTCAATGACAGCTCTTTAAGTAGGCTCTCTAAAGTGTTCCCATAAACCCTGCTCCTGTCTTAGGTTCACCTGTTAAGCTTCACCAGCTCCAAGACAGAATGTGGCAAAGAGATACGGGGTCCAGCAAGAGGCAGCGGTAGATGGAAGGAATACTGGAAATTAGAGTTAATGATGAGTGTCTGGAGGAGCGAGAGATTAGCGTCAGTCCCATTTCTTTTATCTGAATGGATGCAATGTTGAGGCATGGTGCTCTTCACTGACCTGGACTCTTATTGTCCTAAGGTTGATGTGACATACTGTCTTTCTAGGCACAATAGCATTCCATTCTATCAGGCACCATTTTCTTTCTCTTTTATATTATCTTAATGGGCAGAGCAATTATGCAAATAGAAAGAGGAGATAACTGCCGTGACCGGGAAAGGAAATGTATAAGGTACATAATGCTATATGCATGAAACCTAGACTGGGCTCCCATCTAACCAGCTTCTGGATATCAGTGGTATTGTTTTCGTGCAAAGAAAAGAAAAGAATAAGCCTACTGGATATAAGAGAGCCAGTGTGGTGTAGTGGTTAAGGTGTTGGACTACGACCTGGGAGACCAGGGTTCGAATCCCCACACAGCCATGAAGTTCACTGGGTGTCCTTGGGCCAGTCACGGCCTCTCAGCCCCAGAGGAAGGCAATGGTAAACCCTCTCTGAATACTGCTTACCATGAAAACCCTATTTATAGGGTCGCCATAAGTCGGAATCGACTTGAAGGCAGTCCATTTCTATTTTCATTGGATATACAACAGAGCACTCTGGCCATGGATTGTCCTCTTCACTAGATCAGGATCAATATGCAACTTTGAAATATCTGCAAACAAATAAAGTACAAAGATGTATACATTTGCCTAGTGTGCACAGCATTAAGAAATCTTAATTCTGTGGGAAACTTTTCTTTAGGGAAGTCGTCACACTTATTCTGTTCTCATGACACAATATTACTTCCTAATATAAATACAATTCCATTAAACATCTTGTTGTAGCGAATACTATAGTTTAACTATGTGATGAACAAAAAAGTACTTCCTTTGTCTGCCCTGAACCTGTTTCTGTTGAAGTGAGTTGTACTTTAACTTGCATCCTAACTGAAGAATGTCATTGAACCTTTATGTAATGCTATTTTTTTTAATAAATTTAACAACACACTTCCACTTCATTAAGATTTTGTTGTATGTGTTTGTTAGAATGGAATGTGTGAGTGTGTTTGCCATTGTTTGTTTGAAAAAACTGCAGAACATCATTGAATCTTTTGGATTAAGAGTTGTAAACTCTTACCCTAAAGCTCCAATGGCGCTCTGCATATGCTTGTCTGTTTTGTACCAACACCTAAGGCTTTACAGTCAAATGTAAACACCAATTTTTACTTCCTTATTTACATGGTATTAACAGTGAGAAAGCTTTGGGGCTCATCCTGATGACTTATGTATTGAACATTCATCCTGATTTGCTTGCACAAACTTATGCAGTATTTTGAGACTATGTCTGGTCTTTACTGAGCATTCATTCTGATTTGTTTGCAGGGTGTATATGTTTTTCCATATTGTTTGCAACAATGTGCATTGTCCTGATTTGCTTGTGGGGTGCTTATATGTCTTCCCATTAATAATTTGTTCAATTCCATTTTTTTTCCAAAGGTAGATTTGTTCCGCTAGAGCAACAGAGCGCTTTAATCCACTTTAACTGCACAAACCTAAATGCACTTGAATCTCTCCTGCAAAATAGTGACAGGGTTAGCATCTGCCTGAAAGCTAAGCCCACAACAAAATAACAAAAATGAATGAGACCCATAAGGTCCTGTTGAGTCATTATGTATTTGTTAACCTGCCGTTCTTCACTCTTTTGTCCAATATGCTTTTTTGGGGGGGGGTAGATCTAAACATTTTGCTTAAGGAAGGTAAAATTCCGTAAGCCTTTCTCTTCTTCAGCTGAACCAAACTGTTTGAATACTGACCTAGAGGCAAGAACTCTAAGGAATGTCAAGGAGGGTAGAGAGCACAAGTGGTATGTACACTGTCCCACCCTACAAATCCCCAAATACACATGGTGCTGCACACTTCACTCCCAAACTTTCTGTGCTGAGTTGGTGGGTTGTTGCTGCTAACTTGACCTTCCATCACTCTCATTGCTGTGATTTACTGGGAGGGACGAGGTGATGGTAAGGTTGGAGATCTACAGATGCACTAGCAGGAGCACTGGATTGGCTCTGCCAATGTGTTTGCACCATGCTAACCTAACCCCTACTGATAACCCATAGTGATGGCAGTGATAGGAGGTCAGATTAGTGCTGCCATTCCACTGGTGATGATTGCCCATTATTACTGGTAATGACTGACCATTACTGGTAGAAAGGTCTGAATGGGGCTCCTAAGCACATTAGACTGAATACACTTAGAAACCTTCATGTAGTCAGGAACTCTGTCAGCAGGGCGCGCAGGGTGCTGACATCAACCAAGATGGCGGCAGAGGCTTCTGTAAGGGGCTGATACCCCTGCCACCATCTTTGCTAATGGCACGCATGCACACTATGCTGCATGCTCACACATGCCTGCCATCATTCAAAATGGCAGTAGGGGCATCAGCTCCTTAGAGAAGCCTCTGCTGCCACCTTGGTTGATGGCAGCTGTGCATGCAGCTCACAGGGCATTCACAGAAAGGGAGGAGAGGTAGGTGGAGGGAGTGGGCACCATGGGCCCGCATGGTCTGTGGCAGGGGTCTGGGAGCGCCTTCTCTGCCATCTGCGGCAGGGTTGGGAGTCAGCCCTACTGATGATCGTGGAAGGGGAGTGCTACCCCCACACCTTAAGTAGGGCCCCATTAGCGCTTTGATGCCGGCCCTTTTGTCAGGGTTCCCAACTGTGCAGAGACTTCTAAGTGCATTTACCTAAACATGCATAAATGTACCTTGCAGATCTTCTCATTCCTATGTAGAGTTGCCAGGTCTCCAGTTTTCGCCTGGAGACTCTGAATTTTTGGGGTCCTTTTCAGATTTCCAAGTGAGTCACCCCACTCTCAGGACTTTCAGTTTTCATTTTGTAAAAAATTTAAGTTTCTAGGTGCTCTAGATATACACCAAAATGTCAGCCACCCTCCCCCTGCAACTTCTGTTAAATGAGCTCATAGCTGGCTGCTCTAATCCCGCCCTTTCAAGGTCAAGTGAAGTCAAGGTTGTGATTGACAAGGGATTTGTTGACCTCCAGGCAATAGCTACAACCCATTGCAAGTCCAGAAAACTGTTGTCTTTTCCTGTTTGTCTGAAAATCTCATCAATTGAGTAAGTTTATAGCTTTCACCAGTAGCAAAAGTCCCTTTCTCTGTGTGTGCAGGAGATGTAGAACAAAAAAATCACAGCAGGATCTTGATAGGCAGTTGTTCACTGTAAACAATTTCAGTTATGAATATAATAAAATTGTATATGGAGGTTTTTTTTAATTACTTGTAAAAATAGCATATTAAACACTTTATCTTTCACATAATTTTTAAACAGAAATTTAAAAGAAGTGTACATGCAGCTTATGATGAAAATTAAAAAATGGGCAAAGTAATGTGCTAACTTATGTATTATATATATATATATACACACACATACATACATATATATTGTTTAATAATTATCACCATAAGACATACTTAAAATATAATAAAAGCAAATGTCTTCATCACATAAAATATGTCATGGTGTGTAAAAATAAAAGGTTTACATAACAGCCACAATTATTTGTGTGCTTATATACCAACTTCACCAAAACTTCTTATAACAAAAACAAAACTGAAGACAACTTAGCAAAAGACCAAAAAGACCATACAAGTTTCAACCTCTATCAGGCCTTCTTCAGTGGCCACTATTAGAACATTTTATGCAATATAATAATAGGCTCCTTTTAGGTCCTATAACCTATAAATAAAATAGAATGTAAGTTTATATCATTTTTCACTTTCAAATATTTATAATGAACAAGGGAGGGGCAGGTTTCTGTATCTTCAGCAAAGAAACTCATCTACATAGGACACTCATGCAGCTTATGATGCCATTACTATGTGTTATACTTTTCTAATTATGAGGAGTCAAGTTTAAATTTTCCTGGGCTGTTGAAGAGAGCAGTTTATCTGTCTAATTAATAACCTGTTTTGAAAACCTTCCCAATATAAACCTTTAATCCTATATGCGCTTTTCTGGCAGTAAAGCTGCAATGCTAATCCCACATACCAGAGGAACAGCTGCAGGACTAGGGGACTGAAGAAAACCTGGCCTGGGATTGAGTATCTGAGCATCTGGGTGCTTGCTGCTCGCTCCTTTGGGTTGCTGTCCCTCGAGACTGCTGAAGTCCCTGGTAAGTGCTGCAAGGACTGGGACCCCCTGCCTGACCATTGCTCCAGAGAGAGGCTGCAGTTAATCTTGCAGCCTCTTGCATCAGCTACTAGCTGGGTCAGGAGGCATAAAAGCCCAGCTGCCCTTGGGAACAGTTGCAGCACTAGGGGAATGAAGAAGACTGGCCCTGGGAGTGAGTATCTGAGCACCTGGGTGTGTGCTGCTTGCTCCTTTGTGTTGCTGTCCCTCAAGACAGTTGAAGTCCTTGGTAAGTGCTGTAAGAACTGGGATCCCCTGCCTGACCCTGGCTCCAGAGAGAGGCTGCAGTTAATCTTGCAGCCTCTTACATCAGCTACTAGCTGGGGCAGGAGGCATAAAAGCCCAGCTGCCCTTGGGGAGCCCCTTAAGGAGTCCACAGGGTGAGGGCGCTACCCCCCTTCTATTACCTTTTTTTTAAAAAATGTTTTCTGTTAAACCAATATAGAGGACATTGGTGGTGGGGACAGCATGTGGTGCATGTGTAGTTCCTGCACAGGGTGAGAGCCTATGCAGTGAACTGAATGATAGGAGAAAGTCGCCAGATGCCTTCAGAGTGACTGTAACTGGCAGAAGGCTGGCCCTCCCTGGGTGTGAGACAGGAGAGGGAGTAGATGGGCCCTGTGTGAAAAAGTTTGAATGGGTATGACTGTTCCCAATTCTCTCAGAGGCCTACTGGGATAATTGGCTCCGGCAGGTTTTATTGGTGGGCTCGTGTGCTGGGTCCATATCAGGTGTTTAGGAGGAGTCTTAGTACAGAGGAACATGGGTGATGCCACCCCAATTTCAGTGAGCACAGGCAGAGGGAAATATAGCCATGGGGATGTGGTGAATTACCATAGAAGATGAGGGCAAGGCTATCTGCGCCTTGTTCCTTGCTGCCACTCCTCTCATGGATGGGTTCCTCTCTGCTCATCTGCTGTGCCCACTGGTCTGTGTGTGTTGTTGCTTAACGCCAGATCGGTACACAATAAGGCCACTCTCATCTATGATTTTATTGTGGATGAAGGTGCCGATTTGGTGTGCATTACCGAGACCTGGGTGGGTGAGCTTGGAGGAGTTGATCTGACCCAGCTTTGCCCATCTGGATACTCGGTGCAACACCAGCACAGGCTGCAGGGATGGGGGGGGAGGAGTTGCTGTGGTCTACAGAACTTCCATCTCTGTCACCAGGAAACCATTCTGTCTTGGAGCTGGCTGTGAGGGCCTGCACCTGGGGTTGAGCTGAGGAGACAGTAAACTAGGGTTGCTGCTGGTGTACCGTCCACC
The DNA here is from genome assembly GCF_030035675.1 of Rhineura floridana. NCBI lineage: Eukaryota > Metazoa > Chordata > Lepidosauria > Squamata > Rhineuridae > Rhineura > Rhineura floridana. The sequence goes on along the minus strand of NC_084484.1, from coordinate 146,834,400 downwards.
CTGCTGCCCGGCAGCTTCTCTGACCAACCTGGCAGAGGCCATCTCGGCTGTGGTGTTGGAGGAGCCCAGAACGATAGTGCTGGGTGATTTCAATGTCCATGCAGAGGCTGCCTCTAGTGTTCCAGCTCGGGACTTCATGGTCTCCATGACGACCATGAGGCTGTCTCAAGTTGTCATTGGCCCAACACATAGGGCAGGGCACACCCTCAACTTGGTTTTTGCTCCAGATAGAGGAAGGGGTGGTCTGGAGATGGGGTGGATGTCACCCCATTGTCATGGTCAGATCACTTCCTGGTGAAGTTTAGAGTTATGGCTCCAATCCTTCCCTGCAGGGGTGGTGGACAGATTAAGATAGTCCGCCCCTGGAGCCTAATGGAATCCACAGGATTCTTGAATGCCCTGGGAGAGTTCCCAGTAAATAGAGCAGGTAACCTTGTTGAAGCCCTTGTTACTCTGTGGAACAGTGAGGTTGTTACGACATGTGCTCTTGGGAACCTGAGTGTCTGCATTTGCCACCCTGAGTAGATTTTGATTGAAGAAATAAGTAAAATAAGTATAGACATGTGTATGATTGGATGAGAATTGTGATTAAGGCTCTGTTGCCGGGGATGAATGTGTTAAAGGCATATGTTATGGAGAGTCAAGGTGTAGGGGAAAGCCCAGAGGTTTATGTGAATCGGAAGAAATTCCTTGCACGTTTATCAGAGCATGTCAGGCTTCGGGACGATGGCCAGTATGAGTATAATGACAGAGAATTTCTGGAAGCTGTACACATGGGGTTAAATGCTCAAACGAAGTTAGCAATAGGGAGAATGGATCTTGAAGGTGTTACTTGGCGAGAATTGAGTGTGGCTATTTCACAAGTCTCTGAGCTCCTTCGAGAGGTTGGAGGGGGGCGAAAAGCTGCCACTACACCGAAGAAGGTTCAGCTCGAGCCAATTCAAACTGTCACATATACCAATCAGGGGCCTCATTCATCTGTTGTACCCAATGCAAATCGGGGACCCCAGGAAAGAGGAAACTATCGCCCTTTCTTGGCCCCTGGTTCCAATCAGGGTAATTTCACATCAACGGGGGGAGATAGTTACGAGGCAGGGCCATGGAGCCTGCTAAACTACAGTTCCCACCCCACACCCCGACCTAATGGTATGGCTGGTTATGCTTTCCCACAAGGTTTTGTGCGAAGAGTAACAAGGGCAGAAATTAAGATACAAAACTGAAGCTACGGCATAAATGTTCTGCATAATTGTTATCTTGTCCTCTGGCAAATTTCTCTCACCCACAGTGAATCCCATTGTTTGTTAGCAGCCTTAGTTTTCAGGGTCAGTTAGAGATACACACACACATACACAACATCACCAGACTTTCATACCCTCCTTGGCAGGAGGGGGAGAGAGGAAAAAGTATTTTAAAACCGAGGCTTGAAGGTAGAAAAAGAAGAGAGGAAGAAAGAGGAAGGGGGGCTGAGGAACATCAGAGCTCCCACACACGTGTACTACGCTCTCAAGGAACGCATCAAGGACTGCAGGGACAGAACCGGGGAGACTCTGGGTCTCGGTGCAAAACCTTGAGACCAAGAGATTCCTTCCTGGTTTTGGATCAGAGCTCTTCCACATAGCTTCAGCTGTATTCAACCGCCCACTCCGGGCATAGGATAGGTAATCTCTCTTACCTTTCACCTCTTATAGTAATAGGGTCCTTTGATTTCTTTAGTTTAAAGTTATGAATGGGTTAGGATATTAATGATTAATGCTGCCATGCACCCAAGTAATTCTGTAATGCTTTCCTACTCTTTCTCTCAATAAAATCAAGCTTTGCTTTATTTTGGTTTGGACCTGCATTTCTTGGGTTAAATATATACACCATTTAGGCACATTTCAGGGCAAAGCGCTTGTTTTATCCCTAGCAAAAGATCCCCTCCTCTCAAGGAGGTGTGTTTCATGGGACATGAGGGTGGCAAATGCACACACTCAGGTTCCCAAGAGCACATGTCGCAACAAACTGGTGGAGTATCAAGCGGGCAGCAAGGGTTGCAGGAACAAAGTAACATGTGAACAGTCCTGCAATCCAGGGAAACAGGTAGCCAAGTTCTGAATGTAACTGGAATGAGTGTAATTTCCTTTTCTTTCTTACTATGTTTTGCTGTCTCTTGTTTTAAAGTGAGTGGGGAAATGTCCTTTAAATGCTGTGGTAAATCGAGAGGTTAAGCTATAGAAATTCCCTGGCACATTGTTATCCCCCTCCCCTTCTGTCCTTGGCAACAAAGCTTTGGCAAACAGTGGTTGTGATTGTGACACAGCAATTAGCCAAAGTTGATACTGGAGAGAAGGTTAACCCATTAGTGGCCAGAAGCTACTAAGGGGGTTTCCTAAACTGGGTCCCATCCATTTTGAAAGCCCTTGATAACACTTGTGTCTCCCTCCCCTTCCGCAAAGTCCTGGGGAACGAAGTCTTGCAAGTATTTTGAGCCGGTGGGGCTAGGTACTTGGAAAAGGTGAAAACAGGATTTGCACTGGGAATGTTCAGTGCTCTGGCTGGCAGAGACTCCTAACTGGTTCCTGTCCCTTTAGATACCCCCCTCTGTTTTTTTTTCCTTTTGAGAGTCAATCTGGGAGAAAAAGCTGGTGACAACAGCTTTACTCATGAGTGACTTGATTTGGGAATGTGGCATTTGAAGGTGACTCATCCCTGAACTTATTTTGAAACTAGGTTTGGTTGTTTTGTGTGTGCACTGCTTCATTCTTTGCATTTGGCTTTAGGTGTTGGAGATTTCTAAGCTATGGCAAAAGTGGTAGCCATGGAGGGAATAAAACGCTTTATGAGTCCAGTAGAGTGCCCATCGAAAATAGAGAAATGGTTGATTAAGAAAGGAGGTGTGTTTCATGGGACATGAGGGTGACAAATGCACACACTCAGGTTCCCAAGAGCACATGTTGTAACAAGGTGCATCTGGCTCTTCACAGGGTTGCCCCTGAGTGCCCTCTCCGGTATTGTGGAGCCCCATTTGCACGTTGGTACACCAGTGAGCTAAGGGCAATAAAAAAGGTTGGACGACGGCTAGAGTGCAAGTGGTGAAAGACGTGCTGTGAGGCTGATTGGGCATGAGTAAAACATCATAATCGTGCCTACTGTGTGGCGGTGAGGGCAGCGAAGAAGGTCCACTTCTCTGCCTCCATCGCATCCTCAAGTAGCCGTCCAGTAGAGCTTTTCATATTGTCACGGGGCTGTTGACATCAACTCCAGGAAATGGAATTTTTAGACCTTTTGGAGGCCCACTGTGAATTGTTTGCAAGGCAGGTTGAGAGTAAAGGTGATTGTCTCCATAGCAGTCTTGATGCCCCCTCCACATCTACTGTAGTCCCCAATGAGGTGTCCAGTGCGATGTCTGCTGCAACTTCTTGGGAACACTTTCAGTTGATGTGGCCTGATAACATAGACAAGGTGCTTGCCATGATGCAGTCAGCAACATGTGCTCTTGACTCTTGCCCTTCTTGGTTTATTAAAGCTTGCCGAGGGGGTCTGACCGAGTGGATCCAGGGTGTGGTCAACACATCATTGTAGGAGGGAGTGGTTCCAGCCGCCTTGAAAGAGGCGATGATCTGACCACTCCTGAAAAAGCCTACTCTGGGCTTATTGGTTTGTGACAACTACTGACCGGTTGCAAATAGCCCCTTTTCAGGGAAGGTGATTGAGAGGGTTGTGGCGCAGCAATTGCAGGTACTCTTGGATGAAACAGATTATCTTGACTGAATCGGCCTTGGTCGCCCTGATGGATGACCTTTATCGGGAGAAGGACAGGGGGGTGCGACCCTGTTACTTTTACTTGATCTCTCAGCGGCTTTTGATACCATTGACCATGGTATCCTTCTGGGCCGACATGGTGAGATGGGTATTGGAGGCATTGTTTTACAGTGGTTCCGATCCTGTCTCCAGGGTCGTTCACAGAGAATAGCATTGGGTGACTGTCTTTCGGCCCCCTGGCAGTTGTGCTGTAGGGTGCCGCAGGATACCATCTTGTCTCCCATGCTGTTTAACATCTATATGAAGACCTTGGGAGCAGTCATCAGGAGATTTGGGGTGAGGTGTCAGCAGTATGCTGACAATACCCAGCTCTATTTCTCCGTAACATCTGAATAGGGAGATGCTATGCAAGCCCTGGACGGTGCCTGGATGCGGTGGTGGGCTGGATGAGAGCCAATAAACTGAGTCTGAATCCTAGCAAGACGGAGGAACTGTGGGTTGGTGGTTCCCGAGTTCAGATGACTGGTCGGTTGCCTGCTTTGGATGCAGTTGCACTCCCTCTGAAAGAGCAGGTTTGTAGTCTGGGGGTGCTCCTTGATCCATCTTTGTCACTAGAACCCAGGTGACCTCTGTGGCTAGGAATGCCTTTTACCAGCTTCAGCTGATAAGACAGCTGTGGCCGTTTCTGGACCAGGATAGCCTGACCTCTGTTGTCCACACACTGGTAACCTCCAGGCTGGATTATTGTAATATGCTCTATGTGGGGCTGCCCTTGAGGTTGGTCCGGAAGTTGTAACTGGTGCAAAATGCGGCGGCGAGACTGCTCACTGGAGCAGGGTATCGCCAACATGTCACCCCGCTGCTGAAAGAATTGCACTGGCTGCCCATTTGCTACTGAGCCAAGTTCAAGGTTCTAGTTCTGGTGTACAAAGCCCTATACAGCTTGGGACCAGGATACCTTAAGGACCGTCTTACCCCTTATATACCCAGGTGATCACTGCCCTCTGCAGGTGAGGGCCTCCTGCAGATACCATCTTATCAGGAGGTCCATTCTGCACAACATAGGAAATGGACCTTTAATGTGGTGGCACTTGCCCTGTGGAATTCCTTCCCCATAAATATTAGGCAAGCACCATCTCTGTTATCTTTTAGGCACCTATTGAAGACTTTCCTCTTTCAACAAGTCTTTTAAGTTGAGAACTATCCCAGTCTGCATCTCTGTTGGAATTGCTTTTTAATATGTTTTTTTTAAACAATATGTTTTTAAAGTTGTTTTGTTTTAATGTATTTTAAGGTCTGTTTTTATGATGTTTTAAAGTGTTTTTAGTGCTTTTGTTTGCTGCCCTGGGCTCCTGCTGGGAGGAAGAGCAGGATATAAATCAAATAATAAATATATAATAAAATAAATACCAGGAGTAAACCCCATTGAATTCAATAGAACTTACTTTTGAGTAGACATAGTTAGGATTTTGCTGTAAATTAATAGGAGTTTTGAGTGAACATAGCAAAGGATTGTGTTTGTGTTGTAAATCTTTCTCTCCCTCTCCAATCCTATTTTTAAAGCAATTAGACAGGGCTTACCTAGGTGTCACTGCTTTTATTTGGTAGGAAACTAATACTGTTTTTTTTTAATGTTCTGCAATGACCAACTGGTTTTGACAATAAACAATTATATGAGGTGTATGTATTTTTTCATCTCTACTGTGTGTATATATGGAGTGTTTGCAACAACCCTGTGAGGTAGGGCTGCACATTTGCTACCGGGCCAAGTTCAAGGTTCTAGTTTGGTGTACAAAGCCCTACTCAGCTCGGGACCAGGATACCTGAAAGACCGTCTTACCACTTATATACCCAGTCGATCACTGCACTCTGCAGGTGAGGTCCTCCTGCAGATACCATCTTATCAGGAGGTTCGTTCTGCACAATATAGGAAACAGACCTTTAGTGTGGCGGCACCTACCCTGTGGAATTCCCTCTCCTTAAATATTAGGCAGGCACCATCTCTGCTATCTTTTCGGCGCCTTTTGAAGACTTTCCTCTTTCAACAAGCCTATCCCAGTCTGCGTCTGTGTTAAAATTGCTTTTAATATGTTTTCTTTAATAATGTGTTTAACCCTTTTTTTAAAAAAATATGTTTTTAAAGCTTTTTAAAAAATGTTTTTAACATTTTGTTTTAGTGTATTTTGGGGTCTTTTGTGATGTTTTAGAGTGTTCTTAGTGTTTCTGTTTGCCGCCCTGGGCTCCTGCTGGGAGGAAGGGCGGGGAATCAATCAATCAATCAATAATAAAAAAAATTGGGAACCAAGGCAGCTCACAACAAGAAATAAATCCATTTAAAATCCCATAATGATAATTTCTTTTCCCTCTGACCTGACTCCCTTACATCCATAGAATCAATAACAGTGGCTCCATGTGGTCAGCTCAACCCACTGATGATGCACCTTGTTGTTTCCATGATGGTTTGTTTCTTGCCTAATAGTGGTGAAAGAGAATTCACATATTGGGAAGTGTGGCTTCAATTGCTGCTGTTCCCAAGCTATTGCCTGTGAAGGTATACCAAGCCATGTGTCTTTTCTCTCTGTCAATTATTACTCACTGGAATTGGGTTGGCTGTCAAAGTGAGTTTATAGCAGGCCACAGGGTAGGCAGGAAAGGGTAGAGTATCTTCTTAACTCTTACTCATTTTTCAAACATCTCTCTGCAATGTAAAGGGGTTTGGAGCAGCCATGTTAAAAGGCAGGGGCAGGACATTCCAGGCAGGGGGTTGCCAACACTGCTTTGATATGGATATCTTTGCCGAGGATCCCTAGTCAAGCTTACCAATAGCACAATCCTAACTATATCTATTTAGAAGAAAGTCATGTTGAGTTCTATTGGCCTTAGTGTGTTTAGAATTGCAGGCTTCAGGGGCATCCATCTTTACTCCTGAATTCTCCCATCTAACATCTCCACAACCTTAGGCTCCCTTCTTCCTACAATGACCTTCTGGTGGCCTGAGGGCACTTAAACCTTTCTTGCCAGAAGCAAGTAGGCTAGATTAAATATTCCTTACCCAGGCTTCCTAAGCAGGTGAGAAGGAATGATCCCATCATTTCAGCTGAACCTATGAACACCCTCATTGAGATAAGATTTCTATCTTAATTTCCAATCAGATAAATTTTGTTTGTTTGAGAGGTAAGGAGCATATTTTAGGGGATGGAAATTCAGATTATGATGAAGAGGGGAGCAGACTTTAGCTGCTGCTTGAATCGTAGCTTGAAAATCCATGTCCTTAAGCCGGGTAATGATGATCTGTCTAGCATTAAAAGCTTGGGAAGAAAGAAATTCAGTTGAGAGACCCAAATAAGGAAGCTTAGCTACCATGGATTTCTTCCAGGAGGAAAGGAATCTGTCCTCCTCAAGGAGTGACAGATAACCTGACGGACAGACATAAGCAATTTTAGCCCACAGGTTGAAAGCCATAGACCAGGCCTGAGGGCACTTAAACCCTTCTTGCCAGAAGCAAGTAGGGTAGATTAAATATTCCTTAACCAGGGTCTCTAAGCAGGTGAGAAGTAATGATCCTATCACTTCAGCTGGACCTGGAAACACCCTCATTTAGCTAAGATTTCTATCTTAATTTCCAATCAGAGAATTGTTTTTGTTTGAGTAGTATACTCTGGGCAACTGTGCTTGATGCTTAATGTATCATACTTAATCACTAGGGCCCACCCCATGACATCACTAGGGCCCACCCCTGAAATCTCAGGTTTTGGGATGCTTCTGACCTGGCAACTCTACTGTTTTCGGAAGGTTGAGGGTGGAGTATGTGAAGGCTGCTGCATGTGAGGACACTGAGGGTGGCATGTGTACCCCACCTTCACTCATATTTACTATTCATATTCCATGTTCAAGCATAGTAGCTGAATAGGGTGTTCCACTTAGTGCAAACACCAGATCTAGTACACAGAGACCATAGATTGATTTCTGTCATCCATACCTTTAAAATTGAGACTAAAGCTCAATCCAGACAAGACTGAGACGCTGTTGGTGAGTGCCTTCTCTGCCCAGATGGTGGATGTTCATCCTGTTCTTGATGGGGTTACACTCCCCTTGAAGGAACAGGTTCGTAGCTTGGGAATTCTTTTCGATCCTTCCCTGTCTCTTGAGGCCCAGGTGGCCTCGGTGGCACGGAATGCTTTTTACCATCTTCGATTGGTAGCCCAGCTACGTCCCTATCTGGACAGTGACGATCTCGCTTCAGTTGTTCATGCTCTGGTAACTTCTAGATTGGACTACTGCAACGCACTCTATGTGGGGCTGCCCTTGAAGACTGTTCGGAAACTACAGCTAGTCCAGAATGCAGCGGCCAGATTATTGATGCGGACCAGAAGGTCCGCTCATATAACACCTGTTCTGGCCCATCTCCACTGGCTTCCTATTTGTTTCCGGGCTAGATTCAAAGTGCTGGTTTTGACCTATAAAGCCCTACACAGCATGGGACCGCAATACCTGGTGGAACGCCTCTCCCAATATGAACCTACCCGTACACTACGCTCAACATCTAAGGCCCTCCTCCGAGTACCATCCCATCGAGAGGCTCGGAGGGTGATGACTAGAACCAGGGCCTTTTCAGTAGTGGCCCCCGAACTGTGGAACAGTCTCCCCGATGAGGTGCACCTGGCTCCAACGCTACTATCTTTTTGGCGCCAGGTGAAAACCTTTTTATACCCCCAGGCATTTTAAAGTGTATTTTAAACAGCATTTCCGTATTTTGGATGTTGTTTGGTTCGTTATAGTTTGTTTGTTTTGTTTTTTTGATTTTTTGTATTTATTGTATTTATATATTGTGCTTGTTTTTATCTTTCTGTACACCGCCCAGAGAGCGGTATATAAATTAAACTAAATAATAAATAATAATAATAAATAAAAATTGTAATAAGTGCCTTCTTAGAAAATATTATAGTCTCCCTTCTGCCTTCTCCTCCTACAAACAATAGGCACACCTTAACTTGACCTCCCTTTGTGGTTCTTCTGCTAAGCTTTGTTCTATTTATTTCCCATGACCTCTTGAAAACTTCATTGTCTTTACAGTTGTGTCAGATTAACAGGCCTGAAATTCCATTCGCTTTGTGGTTGTGTGAAATCAACAGGTCTGTAATGACATTTTTAGTAAAGTGGATACATACTGTATCTTTGCAGCATACACACTAAAGGCCCATCCACACAGCAATTTAGTGTGTGTCAGGTGCTACTTGCATCCCTTTGTAATTCATATGGTTCACATGACGCTGGAGGCAAGCAGAAGCTATAAGATAGTTTTCCCCTTTAAATCTATCAACCCAATCCAATTATAATGCAAAAAGGAAAGGAAAAACCTCAGCGTTGCTGTGCTCCTCCGTGTAGGCATTTTGCTTCAATATTTTTTTAGTGGGCGGGCTCTCTTATGCCTCAACACCCACTCCCTCTCTCTCTGCTGCCTGCAAAAGCTGCCGCAGCTGCTGCCTACTTTGCCTTTCACTCACTCCCCCCTCTAATCGGTTTATATAGTTTCATGTCAATTGCACCCCAAGGCTCTCCTGGCTTCAGCCAGGAGCGGCATGCAATTGACAAGAAACAATGAAACTGACAAAAAAACTCCCCTTCTCCATTAGCAATATGGATACTCCAGAGGGAGTAAACATATATAATTGGGGGCAGAGCCACAAGGATACAGCGATACTAACCTTTCCAGAGGAACACCTACTTGTGTGAAAGGAAAACAGAGAATTGGAAGCTACTATTGAGCAAGAAGTGTGGACCTTGAAAAGCTATTGTGATTGTAAAAGCAGCTTCTTTAGTATGAAGTTAGGCTCCCATGTGGATAAGCCCTAAGATACTTCGCCTTTGGGTAAAAACTTAAAAGAAACTATAAATAGAAGGGGAATATTGGTAAAGAGAAAGCAGAAATTGATTTTGGAGAGAAAAACATTAACTGTACAGCCTACAGGGAGATACTGACTGCCACCAAGAGGCCATATCACCAGTGATAAGAATAAATAGAGGGTAGACGGGGGAGGGTCTTCAGAGTTGCAAAAGCATTTTAACAAAGGCTTTTGAAAGCATATAACTTCCCCAAAGAATCCTTAAATTGCTTTTTAAAAATTTGTTTGTTAAAATTTGTATATTTGTTTTTAATGTTTTTAATTGTTGTAAACCACCCAGAGAGCTTCGGCTATGGGGCGGTATATAAATGCAATAAATAAATCCTGGGAACAGTAGGGCTGGGAATTGTAGCTCTGTGTGTGGTAAACTACAATCCCCATGATTCTTTTGGGGGACATTAAATGTGCATTAAATGTATAGTGTGTATGCAGCCCAATATCAGTGTTTCTATCTAAAAATATGTGGTCATTTAACAATTCTCAGGTTGGGAAGGAAAGATTTCTAGTGGTAGCCAGGAATGTACGTAGGGTTCCACAGTGCAAGCTGCATTGATCCCAAAATTGATTGTGCACTTAATGGTTCTCTGGTCTTATTTAAATGGAAGTAAACCCGGGAGCACAGTGCACAGCTATATTCTTCGGAACTGGCTTGCTTATTTCAGCCTCCATGTATCATGTTTGACATTCACAAACACACTGATTTTTTTCCTGCTTTTATGCCTCACACACAGATTACATTTAAATAGAATATTACCTTCATTCTTAACTGGGTAAGGGAAGACAAGTACAGCTTTAGGAGCTCATAGAACAATGCTATGCATATTTACGTGCAAGTAAATGCCACTGTGTTTAATGAGGCTTACTCCACAGTAAGCATGATTAGGATTGTAGCCCCAGTCTGCTTTTCTTTTCTTTTAAAAATGAAGCTCAGTTAGAAAATGGAAAATGTCATCTTATGTCTGTGGCTTAAGCCAGGGGTCTTCAACCTTTTTGAGTCCAGTGACTGTTTACCAGAAAAATACCCATTTCACAGAATAAAAACTGGCAGTGCTCAGAATCCCCACTGGTGTGCCTGTTCAACCTGCTATCCAGGTGCTAATTGTGGATGGGCAACTTCCCTGCTGTTCTTCCTTATGGTTCTTTACCTTTAAACCAGACTTGGATGAGACAACGCTTCAAATAGGGGATACCTTCAGATAGAGGACTGCGGCTGCCTTCTGTAAAGTAGGTCACATGGCCACTCACCCTTTCCCTGTGAATGGCCATGTGGATCGGGAGCAAAGAAAGAGGGCAAGTGAAAGGACAGTGGTGACGCTGGCTAATAGGAGAGAGGAACTGAAGGCATCTTGCTCTAGCGCCCCACCAGACAAACCTGGATCCATCAGAGTCTTCAGTATAGGACTTTAGTTATAGATGACACCACATGGGGACAGAGTGAGTAAGGGAACAATCCTAATTATGGGAAGCCATCTTAATTTACACCAGCTTAAGTTAAACTGGCATAAAGTATGCCAGGTCCAAGCCCCATTCAGGAGCAAGGCTATTGTTGGCTGAGCTGCCCCAAGCCTGGCAGAGGGAAAACCTTTAAAATAGAGTGTGACTTATACCACCCTTTTTGCTGGTATAAATTCTGCTGGGTTGCTAGGTCACGTGACTGAGCAGAATGGAGTTAGGGTCTCTTCCTCCCCAGTCTTTGGGGATTTACACTGGTCTTGCTTGAGCTGGCTTCAGTTGAGCTCCAGCTGAGCCAGGATATGGGACTTAATGCTGGTGTATCTCTGACTGAGCAGGGATGAGGGACTTAAGATGCAGTGCAGTTGAATGAGCTGGAGATCTGCCAGATCCCAACTCACTCATCTTGATGGATCTTGGGTTTGGATTGCTCCCAGTAATGGGGGTGTGTGAGAATAGGCTTTCAAAATATCACCCCAAAAGACCCCTGTTCTCTATTTGGTTTCCCTTCATTCTTGCCTTTGCAAATAGGGTATAAAATGTCACTATACCAATCCAGGAACAGACTGTAAACTGATACATGGGCAGGAAGTTGGCAAAAAAGGGTTCCCAAGTATATATTACATCACACCCTCGATTCATATGGCCTTTGAATCATAGCTAAAATTAAATCTAAAGACTTTCTTGGCAATTGTGCCTGCTTAGATCCATCTTATTTCAGTCAAATTTAGCTAGAAGGATCTGAATTTGATCCTACATTGGTATGTTAATATATTACCTAAAGACATACAACCCTGGGCTATAATTTGACTCTTTCATGTATATTTCTTCGTTTTGCGGCTAAGCTTCTCACACAAGCATCAATGAATTAAATATATATAATGGAGACACACAGAGAAAAGAACTATGTAGCAGAACTTGAAATCTGGGAACAATTAAATCCAATGGCAGTGCTGGCAAGATAGCTCAGCAACAGGAAGATAACCCTCTTTGTCACCGCAACAGCCCTGTTTTCTCTCTCCACCAATTAAAATTTTTTTTGGCCTTCAGATAAAAAAATAAAATAAACATTGGTATGCCACATACATCTTAATACTTCTAATCTTCTGACTAGTAGAGCAAAAAATTAATATCATCCTGCCCCTGTGAAGGGAAAGCAGAGAAGCCTCCGGGAGAAGAAAGCAAAATGAAGAAAAGACTGTGCAAAATAACATGGACCCAGGGACATATATCTACATGCACATGGAAGGAGACAAATGTCTCTGTGAAAATGGTCTCATAAACACTGTCAGGGTTTCCTCAGTGTGAAAGCCTCTGAAAGACTATTACAGATCCTTCTCTGCAATGTGTGAGGTACAACGGACAGTCAGGTGTGTTCTAAGGCATGTTCTCCATTTTTAACGAAACAGTGCCCTTTGTGAACTGAGAGTACACTCCAGAACATTCCCTAGAATCCTCTGCAACACACAAGCTTTCCATGGGACCTCCTTGGCAGATAATTCAATGTTGAAGGTGTTCCCTGAGGGCAGAAACCTTATTTAGTATTTATTTACTTATTAAATTTGTGTCCTGCTCTTCCTCCCAGAACGAACCCAGAACAGAAAACAAAAGCAGTTTAAAACATCTTAAAAACAAAAGACTTTAAAACATATTAAAACAAAACATCCTTAAAAGCATATTAAAACAAAACTTCTTTAAAAACATGCTTTAAAAAGCTTTAAAACATCTTTTAAATAAAAGTTTTAAGAACATCTTAAAAAGCAATTCCAACAGAGACACAGACTTGGTTAAGGTCTCTACTTAAAAGTCTTGTTGAAAGATCTTCAGTAGGTGCTGAAAAGATAACATGTCTAATATTTAAAGGGAGGGAATTCCAAAGTGTTGGTGCCACAACACTAAAGGTCCACTTCTTATGATGTGCAGAGCTGATTTCCTGATAAGATGGTATCTGCAGGAGGCCCTCACCTGCAGAGTGCATTGATCGACTGAGTATATTAGGGATAAGGCAATCTTTCAGTTAATAATAACAACATTAAAAACTACTGTGGTATACTATTGCATAAATACAAAATACAATTGTATGTCAATTATTAAAGGCTGGACTGGATGGTGACAGTAGTGTAGTGGCACATTCAAAAGTGTAAGGACCCTTCATGATAGTTGTGCCACACCCCCTCACAGCCACACCCCTTTCTACTTTTTCTTGTCTCCCTTGTTCTCCATGCCATCTCACGAGTCCACACTCCATTACAACAGATGTCTCTAAGAGCCAATCATCATGAAAGTGGAGGCTACGTTAGCTATTGAGAAGAATCTTCTCAGCAGCTGACTCACCTTGTTTCATTCTAATTAGCTCCCATTAGCATGAAAGGACAAGGACTCTTCTCAGTGGCTACTATGCTCCCCTGTCATGATGATAGACTCATACACAGGGATCTGGCTGGGACCCTGCTCCCAAAAAAGTGATGGGTCTACGGCCCCCTGCAACCCCGGATGACTACACCCCTGGATGGTGATGATGATTTATTCAAATTCCTAGATACCTTCTACAAAAAGGTCATTGGGTGATCTCAAGGTACTCATCAATTCTAAGCCAAACCTATCTCTGAGGGTTGTCGTAAGGATAATATGGAGAAGGTGGACAATCATATACACACCACCTTGAGCTTCTTCGAGGAAAGGCGGAATAGAAATGTAATAATAAATACAGATATACAGTCTCAAAGTGAGCTGCAGTACAAATGAATGAACAATATAAAATACAGAATTAAAACAACAAACCAACAAACCAGTTTTATCAATACGAGTCTAAAATCACCCCATCCCACAAAAATACCTATATAATAACCAGCAATATCCAGTTAAGAGATGCTGAGCAAACAGGGAAAAAATAGCCCAACAAACATAATCAAATACTTTTAAATTCCCAGGAGTAGACAAAGTTCTTTATCTGGTGCTGAAAAGATATTGATGTTGGCATCAGATGGGCTTTGCTAGGGAGAGTATGCCATAGACGGGAGGCACAATTGAAAAGTCCCTCTCCCTTGTTGTCACTTTCAAAAATCTATCTTGGAGGGGCCACTGAGAGGAGGGCTTCACATGAAATGTTCAGGTAGGCTCATGCCAAGAGAGGTGTTCTGGACTGGGTAAGCTCCCCATACAGAGTGAGATTGCATGTTCCTGTCCATCAGGTGCACCAGCCCTCCCTCTGACACCACCAGACATCCATGTATGAGTGTAACACTGGAATGTAGTATATCCTTATTGATTGGCTGAAGGCCCAAATCACACCATTCATTCCAGGATTATGAGATATTGATTGTGCTGCTCCTGTAGAATTCCTGTAGAATTTTACATATGTATACCCTAAACATGTGTTGATATCTGGGAGGTGTTGGCAGTGAGACAGGCATGCTTGGTAGCTAGAAGGTGTGATTTCATTCCTGTCCTCCAGCACTTCACTTGTATAGGGGTAAGAACGGGGAGTATTTTACCCGATTTGGGTCAAACACTGTCAAATGTTAACTATCTGATATCAAACACTGACATCAAATTTCATTAGCTGTCAAAGACAGACATCAAATATCCTGTGAATATCTGACACATGTTCAGATCATATTATCTCTGGATTTATTTATTTATTTATTTATTAAACTTGTATACTGCCCCATAGCCGAAGGTCTCTGGGTGGTTTGCAATAACTAAAAACAAATACAATTTAAAATACATGTTTTAAAAAACAATTTAAAACACAATTTAAAAATTTAAAACAATATAGAACACATGCTAAAATGCCTGGGAGAAGAGGAAAGTCTTGACCTGGCGCCGAAAAGATAACAGTGTTGGCGCCAGGCACACCTCGTCAATAATGTCATTCCATAATTTGGGGGCCACCACTGAGAAGGCCCTCTCCCTTGTTGCCATTCTCCGAGCTTCCCTCCGAGTAGGCACCCGGAGGAGGGCCTTTGAACTTGAACGTAGTGTACGGGTGGGTTCGTATCGGGAGAGGCGTTCCATCAGGTATTGTGGTCTCAAGCCATGTAAGGCTTTATAGGTCAATACCAGCACCTTGAATCGAGCTTGGAAACATAAAGGCAGCCAGTGCAAGCGGGCCAGAATCGGTTTTATATGTTCGGACCATCTTGTCCCTGTTATCAATCTGGCCGCTGCATTTTGCACAAGCTGCAGTTTCCGAACCATCTTCAAAGGCAGCCCCACGTAGAGTGCATTGCAGTAATCTAACTTGGAAGGTTACCAGAGCATGGACAAGTGAAGCCAGGTTATCCCTATCCAGATAGGGATGTAGTTGGGTCACCTACCTGAGCCTCAAGTGACAGAGATGATTCTAGGAGAACCCCCAAGCTACGAACCTGCTCCTTCAGGGGGGAGAGCAACCCCATCCAGGACAGGTTGGACATCCACCATCCGGTCAGAAGATCCACCCACTAGCAGCATCTCAGTCTTGTCTGGATTGAGCCTCAGTTTGTTAGCCCTCATCCAGTCCATTGTGGCAGCTAGGCACCGGTTCAGCATATTGACAGCCTCACCTGAAGAAGATGAAAAGGAGAAATAGAGCTGCATGTCATCAGCATACTGATGGCAACGCACTCCAAAGCTCTGGATGACCGCACCCAACGGTTTCATGTAGATGTTGAACAACATTAGGTATTCAGAGGCTATTTGGTATCAAATGAAGCCATAAGAAGATTTTTTTTCTAGGGCTACAGCAAAGTATTTCCATTGGCCACATCTGGAAGGGCAATGGGTTGATTTGCTGATCAGCAGTGAAATCTGTTTGAAGCTGAATTTTAAAAAGCAACCTCACTCGAGCTGAACCCATCAGGATTTACAGCAAAAAGGGGTGGCATTTGACTAGCTTCGTGTGCCCCTTTTTCAGAAGAGAGAGGTAGAGATGCACTAGAACCAGCAGAACCCTAAGTGTATCTACCCCAGGTTTTTTAAAGTGAACATAAGCAAATAAATGTTGCTAATGCAAACTTACAAAAATGAAACTAACAGGAATAGCAATTCTTTTTGCAGAACATTTTGAATAGCAAATTACTTTGGGCCTGTAAAATGAGGGAAAGTCTTTAGGAAGGTTTTTGGGTGGAGTTACTTTGGCAGAAGGGAATTGGTGATGCCCAAAGCTTTCTGTAGTTCTCCCTGTTTTCATCTTTTTGTAGCTAGTATGCTAATGACCACAGTGTTCAGCAGCCTTGGTTCCAGAAAAAATGCTTAATTTTATTGCTTTCCCTTGGAGCCCACGCACAAAAAGGAAGAGGAAGCTGATGAATTTTACATGAACAGAGAGAGCAGGGTATGTGCTACTCTCACAGTGCAGAGGAAGACAAATAAACATAGGCTACAGTGGGGGTGAAGCAAACCACAACTGAAACCATCTTTGTATCCCCCTTCCTTCCATTCATTGCCTAGGACTAATCATTTCCCCCCCTAGAATGTAATCCAAATTCCATGAGGAATTCGCTTTGGCCAATTAGCTGATCAGCTGCAAATGACTACATAGGTCATATTGGAGGGGACTGGCTATTCAGTCTACTCATCCTGTCCACCCTCTCTGCTCAGCACCCTTGCTTTCCTGGATGTTTTCATGCCACCTTTGGATACCCATGTTTCCTATTCTGATTCACAGCTTGCACCATCGGGAGTGTGGGGAGACGTCAAATATATTTTGGCATAGCTGCCTGGCTCCTACTCCATTTTTTTTGTCACAAAGACATATGGCTGCAGTATACCACATGAAATGGTTCCTTGGTCTGTGGAGGCCTGATTACCCCCTGCCCCCCTGCATGCTTTGTTTCTCATGAGGAATCTGAAGGTCAGTCATTTACACAAGTATTATGGAACAGTCATGAGTAGGGTTGCCAGGCTCAGGGCCTGAGACTGATCCTGTATCTTTCGGAGAAGAGAAAGCCAACCAAGTGCAGGTGTTCTTGCAACCCTGTAATGGGAAAAACCACAAGGTGGAATTCTCCTTTCCCCCTGCACAACTTTTAAAGATATAGGAGATGCCTTGGTTGCGAGGCCCAACCTCCAAGAGGTCTTCTGTATCTTTAAAAGTTGTGCAGGGGAAAGGGAGAATTCCACATTGTGGTTTTTCCCATTACAGGGTTGCAAGAACACCTGCACTTGGCTGACTTTCTTTTCTTCTAAAGATACAGGATCAGTCTCAGGCCCTGAACCTGGCAACCCTACTCATGAGAGTTGCATTGCATTTTCCACTAACTGCAGCTCCACCTCAAATCAAATGCTAAGGCTGTAATCTGTGCTTACTCAGAAATAAATTGCATAGAAATCAATGGCACTTCTCAGTTTATCACAGACGAAAAGAGGGAAATAAAACCACTTTTGTTTTCATTTTTGGCTGTTTGGTGACTAGGTAAAATAAACAGGGTTTGCTTTCAATAGACTTTTCAACAGGCCTTTCTTGCTGTGCATTTATCTTGATGTGCTTACATTAGCAGGTAATAATGCTAATTATGGAAAGTTGCATCTGCTGCTTCCTGCCCATCATGCTGTTGGTAAGAGCACAAGAACAGCCCAGGTCACGGTTTCCTCTGATCCTATAAAGCTATTCAAAAATCATGTTAGGTTGGAAAATAGTGAGTGCCTAGCACAAGGCTATCCAATCTGACCTGCTTAGCTGAGCAGACAGATGAACTTAGGCCTTTCATATGCAAACCCAATGCCTTGAGCACTTTAGAGCCATGGATCTTCTGTGACATCGGCTTCTGTTTCTCGAGGAAATATAACATTTAACTGCCATCACCTTGGATACAGAGTATCCAAAATGCAACACGAGATAGTGGAAGATGAGACCCCCAGGTCAGAAGGCACTCACCAAGCTACTGGGGAAGAACAAAGGACAAGTATGAGTAGTGCTGTGACTAATGACACAGCTGGGTCAAAGCAGAAAGGAAGCCCAGAGGCTGATGCGCACAGATGCGAAAGGAGAGTCCGGAGTTGTATGATGCACCCAATAGGAACATGGAATGTGAGAAGCATGAACCAGGGAAAGTTAGAAATTGTCAAGCAAGAAATGGAGCATATCAACATTACAATACTTGGCATGAGTTAATTAAAATGGACATGAATGGGACATTTTCAATCAGGCAACTACAAAATATTTTATGCAGCAAATGAGAATTCAAGAAGAAACAGGGTTGCTATAATAATGAGAAGTGATGTGGCAAAAGCAATTAGGAGCTACAACGCAAGATCTGAGTGAGTGATATCAATGAGATTAAACGGGAAACCTATTAACATAACCATCGTCCAAGTCTACGCTCCAACATCAAACACAGAAGAAGAAGAATTGGAGAGCTTTTATGCAGAAGTACAGGAGGAAATTGATCACACACCAAAACAAGATGTGCTGATAATCATGGGGGACTGGAATGCAAAAGTAGGGACACAGAGAAGAACTAGGAATTGTGGGGAAATGGGGCTTAGGAGACAGAAATGAAGCAGGAGAAAGACTTATTGAATTCTGTGAAGCCAATGATTTGTTTCTTGCTAACACATTTTTTGAGCAACCAAAAAGATGACTGTACACGTGGACATCACCAGATAGTCAATATAGGAATCAAACTGATTATATAATTGGAAACAGAAGATGGAGAAGTTCCATATTTTCTACAAAAACAAGACCAGAAGCAGACTGCGGTACAGATCATGAACTGATCGTATCGAAAATCAGAGTAAAGCTAAAGAAGAACAACAAAGCACTC
This sequence comes from Rhineura floridana, assembly GCF_030035675.1. Taxonomy (NCBI): domain Eukaryota; kingdom Metazoa; phylum Chordata; class Lepidosauria; order Squamata; family Rhineuridae; genus Rhineura; species Rhineura floridana. The sequence continues at coordinate 146,815,556 of NC_084484.1, read as the reverse complement.
AAAATGCCAAAATACAATTTAAATAACATCCCAGAAGAATATAAAGATCAAATAAGGAACAGGTTTGAGGCTTTAAACTTAGTTGACAGAGAACCAGAAGAACTATGGAGTGAAGTCAGAGACATTGTCAGGGAGGAATGCAAAAAGACAATACCTCTAGTTAAAAAGAGAGAAAGGCCTCAATGGATTACTGAAGAAACTCTTAAAATGGTTAAAGAGAGAAGGAAAGCAAAAGCAAAAGCAGATAGAAACACGGTCAGAACCGTAAATGCAACTATGCAACGACTAGTACATACGGACAAAGAAAACTATTACAATAGTTATTGTATAGAAATAGAAAAGGACAACAAAATGGGAAGAACAAGAGCCCTATTCCAAAAGATTAGAGAAATTAAAGGGAAATTTAAACCACGAGTAGGGATGTTGAATAATCAACAGGGGAACGCACTGACTGACCGAGATGAAATAAAAGGAAGATGGAAGCAATACACTGAAGAACTCTACAAAAGAGATGCAAGGATGACAGATTCATTCACGGAGGAACCATATGATGAAGAACCAGAAATTTTAGAATGTGAGGTGAAAGCTGCTCTTAAAATTCTTGGAAGAAACAAATCACCAGGAATAGATGGCATACCAATAGAGTTGCTACCAGCTACTCAGACTGAATCTGTCCATATTTTGACAAAAATCTGTCAAGAAATATGGAAAACTAAACAATGGCCCACAGACTGCAATCCTTCAATATATATCCCACTTCGAAAAAAAGGGGATCCCAGAGAATGCAGTAATTACCGAACTATTGCCTTAATATCCCATGCAAATAAAGTAATGCTCAGGATTCTACAACAAAGGCTCTTACCATATATGGAGCGAGAAATGCCGGACGTCCAAGCTGGATTTAGAAAGGGAAGAGGCACCAGAGATCATATTGCAAACATACGTTGGATAATGGAACGGAGCAAGGAATTTCAGAAGAAAATCACCCTGTGCTTTATAGACTACAGCAAAGACTGTAGATCTTTGATTGTGTAGATCATGAAAAACTATGGAATGCTTTAAAAGAAATGGGGGTGCCACATCATCTGATTGTCCTGATGCGCAACCTATACTCTGGACAAGAGTCTACTGTAAGGACAGAATATGGAGAAACCGATTGGCTCCCAATCAGAAAGGATGTGAGAAAGGGTGTATTTTATCACCCTATTTGTTTAATTTGTACACAGAACATATCATACTGAAAGCAGGATTGGACCAAGAAGAAGAAGGTGTGAAAATTGGAGGGAGAAACATCAATAATTTAAGATATACAGATGATACCATACTCTTAGCAGAAACCAGTAATGATTTGAAACGAATGCTGATGAAAGTTAAAGAGGAAAGCACAAAAGCAGGACTACAGCTGAACGTCAAAAAGACTAAAGTAATGACAACAGAAGATTTATGTAACTTTAAAGTTGACAATGAGGACATTGAACTTGTCAAGGATTATCAATACCTTGGCACAGTCATTAACCAAACTGGAGACAATAGTCAAGAAATCAGAAGAAGGCTAGGACTGGGGAGGGCAGCTATGAGACAACTAGAAAAGGTCCTCAAATACCAAACTCAGGATCATTCAGGCCATGGTATTCCTGATCTCTATGTATGGATGTGAAAGTTGGACAGTGAAAAAGGCAGATAAGAGAAAAATCAACTCATTTGAAATGTGGTGCTGGAGGAGAGCTTTGTGCATACCATGGACTGTAAAAAAGACAAATAATTGGGTGTTAGAACAAATTAAACCAGAATTGTCACTAGAAGCTGAAATGATGCAAGTGAGGTTATCATACTTTGGATACATCATGAGAAGACATGATTCACTAGATAATAATGCTGGGAAAAACAGCAGGGAGTAGAAAAAGAGGAAGGCCAAACAAGAGATGGATTGATTACATAAAGGATGCCACAGACCTGAACGCAGAAGATCTGAACAGGGTGGTTCATGACAGATGCTCTTGGAGGTCGCTGATTCATAGGGTCGCCATAAGTCGTAATCGACTTGAAGGCACATAACAACAACAAGCCATCACCTTTACTGACAGAGGCTTCCTTGTCTTTAACAACTTCACAACAATGGTTTTTTGTTTTTTTTTAAATGCAGCTTCTCTTGCTATAAAGCTGCAGAGATTGCAAAAGCAAAACTTGTTGAATTTCTGACTTTCTACAAATACACTTGTTATGGCTATCTAGCATCTCTTGGGGGGGAGAGATTTTTGACACCCATGCAGGCTTGCCCTGTGCATATTTACTCAGAAGTAAATCCCACAAGTGATTAAATCAATGGGCCTTACTCATGAGTAAGTTTGTTTGGATTGCAGCCTGACAGCCCAATTCTGTGTAGATGTAGTTGCATCAAAGCCCTTGAAATCAGTTAAGCATGCCTAACTCTGGACAGGATCTGGTTGTAAGTTGCAGACAGTTTCTATGTCCAATATTTTTCCCTTTTGCTTACATATGCAAGATGCATTATAAAAGGAGTGTGACATGAAAAGATCACAAAACTGTAGAATACACTGAAAACATAACATGTTGAATGAATGTGCCTCCAAGTTATTGAGATCATTTGCATCATTTACCAAGCAGGCTGCTACATTGTTCAGCACTGCACAAGCTAGCAACAGCGACTGTTGGCTTTTGCGCAAGCCAAGCCTTTTGCCTCATTCTTCCATTCATCTACATTTTTTCTACTCATACATATAATTTATTATTATTGTGACCCAGCAAAGGAACAGATTTTCAGATGCTGCCTCTTTTTATTACCATTTTGAAATTTGTTTATTTTGCATTGGCGAATACAGCTGGATTTAGAAAACTAATTTCAGAACAAATAAAACTGGATAAATGTGGAGCAGGTGCTTCTGGAATGTAAACGGGACGGCAACAGAAAGGTATGAATTGATTTCATCCTGTCCTTCCCGAGAGAATGCTCTTCCTCATCTTCTAGGAGTTTTAATAGCATTACAAGTTCACAGGAGAGGCCCTATTACGGTCACCTACTGGCTATAATGTAACTACTCCTCAAGTATAATCATTCAAGAGGATCTTGTAAGCTCAGAGACCACAGCCTTTCCTTGCTCTTGTCCAATCACATCTTAGTTAAGCCTATATAAAGGGTTGCTGGTGTTTGCGGCCTATTGCCGAAATAAAACACAAACACCATTCATTGGGTTAAATCATGGGCCACTTTATTAAACGGAATCAATTGGAATAATGAACCTGCAGAGGGGAAATCAAGTGCGGGAGCATTCTGATGATCCAGGCAAAGCCTGCTTGCAGCCATAGGGCGATCAAACCTTGCCTGAGCCCGGGGCTGCCCTGTGCCAGACCCCCAGCTCAGGCCACACCCAGAAGATGTGTAGGGGGTCCAACCCGCATCACCGCCCCCCGGAGCCGTGAAACTCCGAGCGGATGAGGCACGTTGGCCCCAAAGGCGGCCCGTGTTCTGCCCCCCGGGCCGTATAGCCCTGAGCTGCAGGCCCCCGGACCGCCAATCGCCCCCAAAGGTGCCTAAAGGTGTCACCTAGCTGCCCTTTCCCTTTAAACCTTTTCCCGCACTTCTTTGCCACAAGTGACCGTTGACATATTGAAGCTAAAAACACACCAATCAGCCTATTAACCCCAAAGGCACCCGTGCTAACCCTTGACCCGTCCCCCCAACCACAGTGTGGAGTAGGCAAAAGAAACCTGCCAGCAAAGCGAGGCAGGCAGGCCAAAAATTCCTAGTCGGCCCCGTAGCGACCAAATGAATCACACTGCAGTAGAGGGAGGGTCGGGCGGGCGCCGCCAAAATTCAAAGGAGGGCGGGAGGCTGGTGGAGTGGCCTTAAATGGCCTTCAGCTGCCCCGCCTCCTTACTGTGCGTCACGACGGCGCGCTGGCGCGCCACGTGCGCACGGACACACCCTTGATGGCGGCCTGGCTTCGGCAGCAGCCGCAAACACGCCCCTTTGCCCGGCAGGTACCGGGCACGGAACGGGATTGCGGCCTATTGCCGAAATAAAACACAAACACCATTCATTGGGTTAAATCATGGGCCACTTTATTAAACGGAATCAATTGGAATAATGAACCTGCAGAGGGGAAATCAAGTGCGGGAGCATTCTGATGATCCAGGCAAAGCCTGCTTGCAGCCATAGGGCGATCAAACCTTGCCTGAGCCCGGGGCTGCCCTGTGCCAGACCCCCAGCTCAGGCCACACCCAGAAGATGTGTAGGGGGTCCAACCCGCATCACCGCCCCCCGGAGCCGTGAAACTCCGAGCGGATGAGGCACGTTGGCCCCAAAGGCGGCCCGTGTTCTGCCCCCCGGGCCGTATAGCCCTGAGCTGCAGGCCCCCGGACCGCCAATCGCCCCCAAAGGTGCCTAAAGGTGTCACCTAGCTGCCCTTTCCCTTTAAACCTTTTCCCGCACTTCTTTGCCACAAAAGGGGGACAAGCCTCTGCTTAGTCTCCCTTTACCCCACACCCGATAAGAATCTCATGCAGACCCCTCTGCAGGTCCCTCAGGAGGATGGCATCGTTGCCTCCCGAACTGCATGTCCAAGCATGTCTGCCACTGAGTGCCTTGCCCTCCATGTCCGACCACAGCAGACAACCCAAGGCTACCGAGGCCTCGACTGCATGTCCTCACATGCCTGCCACTGAGGGCCTTGCCCTCCATGTCTGACCACAGCAGACGACCCAAGGCTACCGTGGCCTCAACTGCATGTCCTCACATGCCTGCCACTGAGGGCCTTGCCCTCCATGTCTGACCACAGCAGACGACCTGAGGCTACCAAGGCCTCAGCTGCATGTCCTCACATGCCTGCCACTGAGGGCCTTGCCCTTCCTGTCTGACCATAGCAGACGACCAGAGGCTATTGTGGCCTCAACTGCATGTTCTCACATGTCTTGCCCTTCAGTAACCTTCTGCCCAGAACCTGCTGGAACGACATGGGTAGGAGACCATTCCAGCGCATACTCTGTCGACCCAGTCACCAAACCATGGCCCACCATCAGAGGCCCAGCTGTGAACCAATGTGCGTTTGCGGCCCCAAGGCCAGCCTATGAGCTCATGCCATGGCTGCAGAGTAGACTGCGCGTCTGCTCCATCCCCGTCCAGCAACCTGCCAAAAACAGAAACAATCGTGAACAGTTGGGTCCCAGACCTTCAGACTCGCCCCTGCGGTGAATGTATTCCATGCGCCCCCTACTTCCACCTCCTAACGGCCTGCACCTGCATATACAAAACCAAATAGACCGTCCCAGGTAGGCAATTCCACTGCCAGGTAGGCAACCCCAATTCCGGAGGGGCATGGCCCTCAAACCCCCATGGGTCCGCTCCCAGGCATCGCGACACTAGACCGAAACTTTATGAGGGAAGATCGCTCCCCCTGAATATCAGGCAACCAGGCCTATAGCTTCCGGCCAAAAACACTATGTCGCCGTCATGGGGAAGTGTCCAGTCCAGGGGAGGGTAAAATAATGTGGAATGACTCTTGTACCCCTGGTCTGCCTGGAAACAAACCTTGGACCCCAGGATGGCTCGAAGGGAAGTCTGACCTGGCCCCAAACACCCCCACCCCCCATCCGGAAGGCTCCAAAATTAAGTGTGAGGGGTGCTACATGTAACCGCTGAGCTTTGAAGCATGATGGTCACAGGGCACCTCCCTGATCAACAATCCCTGGCGGGTCAGGTGAACATGGAGGGTGAGGATAAGGGGTATGGGGGTGTGCATGGGCCAGCTGGCCAGCACATGACATATCCCAAGACATGTGAATGGTCCTAAAGGCCCCCTGCAAGCCTACCTTGCGACACACTGGCAGACAAGCTTTACTCCTACCATCTGTGATGAATTCCAGGACGTGATTCCTAGGAATAGGCCACGCTTTGCATAGCCCCTGCCATCCCCCAACTCCCAGGAATCCCCTCCTGCCCTGACCATCTCTGACTCCCCTCCTCCATCTCCCAGTATGCGGTATGGGACTAGCAGAGTCGGTCCTTCCTCTAACTGAAACACCATTGACGCACTGCAGGAACGGAGGGGGCCACACCGCAGGTTGGCGCATAAGGCAGCCAAAACCCTGAACCTGTGGTAAGGCTGTGAAATCCCTGTTATGGCACTATAAACCCCACCGCAGAAGGCCCCCAATACCTGAAGGGCAGAAAGCAAACACTTTCCCAGCCCCTGAAAACTTCAGGATCTTGATCTGCAACAATTCAAGCTTTTCCCAGGCAGCCTACAGCCCTGGGTCCAAAAGTCGATTTTAATACCCTGGAAGGTGTACACTGGGGCAGGATCCTCCACTTCCCCAGCTGCCAAAAGAACTCCCCAGTTCATAGCTACGCTATAAACTGTGCCATCAAGCGCTAACATGCACCCAAAGTCTGCCCTACCCGAGAACTGGACATCATGAAAATAGTGCCCCACCGCTTCTGGGGCCTCTCGTCTCCTGGCTGTCCCTTCCAAGAAGGGGCTGAAGTGCTCCATGCAAGAATACAGCAGCCCATAGGTAATGCTCTGCTGCATAGTTGACCTAAAAAGCAAAACTCAGCAGCTCAAAATCCACCATGTGTAACAGCTGGCAACGCAGGCAGATTAGCTGCCACACTTGCCCATAAGGCATCTCTGCCACAGGTGCGCACTATATTGAATGAAGTGTAGTGCACTGTGCATAGACTATCTGGTATGAAGCCATCACTGACTGACCCCACTTGTATGACGGATGGTGAATCAGGTAGACTTTGCCCACTGCCACTTTGGGCACTATACGGGGGGGGGCACTGAGAGAGCAGAGGTAGGGGATGATGGGAAGGGGCCAATAACCCTGCCCAACTGTATGTCTTCATCAATTGTCCCCTGGACCAGTGCGTCCATAGGATCCGGAAAACCGCATAATAAAGAAAAACCACATCATAAAATGAGTCTCCCCATAACTGGGCAGTCTGCAAGCAAGGTCCATAGCCCTCGAGCGTAGCTGGGAAGGGACACTTTTCTCAAGCAGCCTCTGCTGGGGGCTGCTTCCCACTCCTTTGGGGGGCCCTGGCCCCACATATCCTTCTGGCTTGTTGTTGTGCCTTTAATAGCAGGTTCGTATTCAGCAGTTATTAGATGGCATGGAGTTAAGCAATGTCATCTTCTAATGTCTGCAGATCAAATGACTCTTAAAAGCACAGGACTAGAGGCCTGTAAAAAAGGTGGGCACCTTATCTACAGACCAGTTTGTAAACTAGCTAAAGAGAAGATGCAAGCAAATGTGCAGCCTGCACGTGATTAATTCCATTATGTTTAAATAATTTACTCAGAGAAATATGAATTGGACCAATTCTATGCATACTTACTTATGAGAAAATCCCCGAGTGTATCGTTACTTCTTCCCCCGGAAGGGGGCATGTGATTGCACACATACAGCAGAATCCTATGTGTGTTTACTCAGAATACCACAGATTAAATGGGTCTTAGGACAGAGGTTTATGGGACTTAACTGATGGAAAGGTTCATATATTTTTACCTGGGTTTTGAAGAACGTATTTGGGGGGGGGAGAAGCTTGACAGTGAAAAAAGGGGGGGATGAGTTCCCTTTGCATTTGGAGTTGAAGTAGTTTTGGAGGTGAGGTTGCAGCACTAACTGGGGGTCCCTACTGGCTCCTGCAGCCTCCTTTCTGTCTCCAGCTGCCCCCCACCCTCATCAAAAAGCCTCTGCTCTTTGTAATTACATTGCATTGCTCCAATCCAAATGGCCGCTACGTTATGACAGAGCATCTTTCTAGGTTATTCTGCAAAAGAAGTGGCGGCCACAGGCAGCAGGAGGGTGTGGGAGTGCAGGCAATTTTTGGGGGGGCCCTCTCATCTCAAGTTCTCCCTAATTGACTAACCCCTTCTCTGAACTTTCCTGGTTTGCAAAACAGTGAGGAAGTGGGATGGCCTTCTCAGTACATCCCTTAATAAAAGCATCCCCTCTCCAGCTGCCCCTGGAATGCCCCCAGTGTCAGATAGCCCACTACCTCTCTAGGTAATTGGTAACTGAAAAGTAACATTTAGTTTAAACTAAAAATACACTTCAGTATCAAGAAAAGGAGTCTATTCCTATTTTGCTTTCTGTAATGGGAAGGGGACCCCAATAGAAGTATCTCCTGGCCCTAACTGGAGGTTTGCCACCCATTACAGCATTGTGAGAGACATGTAGTGAGCAAGCGGCAATGTCAATTGCCACATAAAGTGTGGAACTGGACCTAAATACATAGAAGAGTAGAGAGACAGCTCTTCGTCTATGCATCATCCCTTTACCTGCTGCATTACTATGCTTAGAGAAACAGACAGGAGCTCTCCCTGAATACTTGCCTCTATGTTCTGCACAGAAGCCTGCCTGCATAAATATTTTGTTTAGTTTAAATAGAAAATCCTTAAAATAACCTTTTCCCCTACTGTTCTTTTCAAATTATATTTAATCCATAAAAATGCTGACTGTGATTCACCTTCAGCTAAAGTAAACATTTCTCTCTGCATACTTAAAACACAGACACACATGCCCTGGGTTGCAAGACATATTTGGCCTTTCAATCTCTCTTTTACTATCAGCATAGAATTAAATTTTAAACATTGTCTCTCCCCCTACTCCACATATTCCAGGTTTATGATAGAAAGTCTAGGGTACTATTTAACTAGAAGTAGGTTGTTGTGTTTCCCTTAATCCCAAACATTATTTCTATGATAAATGATGGAATCAGAAGGTGATAGTTTGAAGGAAAGAAACAGGAGAGAGCAGAAGAGCATCAAAGGTGGCCCCATAGCAGTGCAGTTTGTTTAGGCCTGACATGTTCTGAATTAAAGATTCTTCCTCAGGGGTAACTGAAACTGAAACTGTAACTGGAAAGCCACCCGTGCCCCGCTGCGGCTGAAAGTCCTCACGCGTCTCGTCGCAGCCGCAAGGCCGGCCCATCAGAGGCCTCACCGCGGCTGAAAGTCCTCCCGTGCCTCGCCGCCGCTGGAAGTCCCCATGTGCCTCGTCGCAGCCGCGAGGCCGGCCCATCAAAGGCCTCGCCGTGGCCGGAAGGCCTCCCGAGCCTCGCCGCGGCCCGAAGGCCCCTCGCGTCCCGCTGCCGCCGCTGCCCCCGCTAGGCCAGCGCACCAAAGGGCCCGCCGCGGCCGGAAGGCTCCCCGCGGCGCGCAGCAGCCGCCGCCACAAGGCCTCCGCCGCCAAAATTCAAAGGAGGGCGGGAGGCCAAAGGGCCCGCCGCGGCCGGAAGGCTCCCCGCGGCGCGCAGCAGCCGCCGCCACAAGGCCTCCGCCGCCAAAATTCAAAGGAGGGCGGGAGGCTGGTGGAGTGGCCTTAAATGGCCTTCAGCTGCCCCGCCTCCTTACTGTGCGTCACGACGGCGCGCTGGCGCGCCACGTGCGCACGGACACACCCTTGATGGCGGCCTGGCTTCGGCAGCAGCCGCAAACACGCCCCTTTGCCCGGCAGGTACCGGGCACGGAACGGGATTCCAGGGTGGTGTGGTACCTATTGCCTAGGTAGAATGAGAGGAGTAAAGTGGTTTTGGGATTCTTCAGGTATAATGGTGCTTTGGATGTTTTGTTGGGCCTTTTCTCTGGTTCTGGGTGCTCCCAGTAGTTTTAAAGATTTGCCAAGATTGTGGAGCAACAGTGTGCTGTATTGTGGAAGGGAAAGCTTGCAGTTCCTCTTACCTGCAAATCATACAGAGATAATTCCCTTTCTTACTGTTGTAGGTAAGTATGTTTTTTCAGTACAGACTCTTAGAGAATTCTGGAGGTATTGCACCCTGTGTTTCAAACAGAAGTGTTATATTTGTGGTCCTCCTTTGCATTGCACCTACCTTTAAGTAGACTGAGCATGTCATTTAGCTTCAAAGTTTTGTTGGCTCTGGCTCCTCCTTTCACAATGGGTTCTACATGGTACACCCTACTGGGAGAAAGGGTGGGGAATGAATGAATAAATGAATAAATAAAGGCTATGATGCTAGTTCATACACACTTTATTATGTTGAAAGTCCCTTAAGAACATAAGAACATAAGAAGAGCCTGCTGGATCAGGCCAGTGGCCCATCTAGTCCAGCATCCTGTTCTCACAGTGGTCAACCAGGTACCTGGGGGAAGCCCGCAAGCAGGACCCGAGTGCAAGAACACTCTCCCCTCCTGAGGCTTCCGGCAACTGGTTTTCAGAAGCATGCTGCCTCTGACTAGGATGGCAGAGCACAGCCATCATGGCTAGTAGCCATTGATAGCACTGTCCTCCATGAATTTGTCTAATCTTCTTTTCAAGCCATCCAAGCTGGTGGCCATTACTGCATCTTGTGGGAGCAAATGCCATAGTTTAACTATGCGCTGAGTAAAGAAGTACTTCCTTTTGTCTGTCCTGAATCTTCCAACATTCAGCTTCTTGGAATGTCCACGAGTTCTAGTATTATGAGAGAGGGAGAAGAACTTTTCTCTATCCACTTTCTCAATGCCATGCATAATTTTATACACTTCTATCATGTCTCCTCTGACCCGCCTTTTCTCTAAACTAAAAAGCCCCAAATGCTGCAACCTTTCCTCGTAAGGGAGTCGCTCCATCCCCTTGATCATTCTGGTTGCCCTCTTCTGAACCTTTTCCAACTCTATAATATCCTTTTTGAGATGAGGCGACCAGAACTGTACACAGTATTCCAAATGCGGCTGCACCATAGATTTATGCAACGGCATTATGATATCGGCTGTTTTATTTTCAATACCTTTCCTAATTATCGCTAGCATGGAATTTGCCTGGCACTCTCTTCCTCTGTGCAAAAACAGGGTAGAGATTGGGTACTACTGACTGCAGAGTGGTTGCAAATGCATTGTCCAAAAGAAGGCAGATCTGCAAAATATTTGCATTTACTGATTTATATCTATAGAAGCAAATGTAGAAATTGCTTAAAAAGAAATATATTGCCACTCAGCATTGTGGGGAAGACTGACCATGTTGACCTGTATGCCTACTTTGGCTCCTGTCCAGGTGCTAATGGTTAAGCAACTTCAAGGTCCCTCTTCTTCCTTCTTAAGGGTCTTTATCTTTAAGCCATTCTTCTTTTGGACAGCCCTTCAAATAGAGGACTGTCCTCTAAAATAGGACACATGACCACCATAGCTGGCTGTTACACCCAACAAGGCTTATTTAGGGGTGCATCTCACATTAATCTGATAAAATTAGAGTTTTGCATGCTGCTAGTTGCCACTTAAATGGTTGCGGTTCCTGCATTCATGTGAGCTTTGTGTTCTAACAGAAAACTCAACTCCCTGTGGCAAAAGCAGCTATAGTGAATCTTTGCTCTTATGTCCTTGGTTACAAACTTGCTGTTCAGGCAGGCACATTCTTATGTAGAGTAAGGTGTTTTTCTCTTCTAAGAACTAGCATGCCATCATTACAACAGCCAACGCTTACTAAACAATCATGGGGATTCAAAGGATTATAGGGCTATGGAGAAGAAACTATATTGAAAGAGTGGCCTAGTAGATAGTGTTAAAGAGCCTGAGATACCTTGGTACAAGTTCTGTTATGTGGACTTTAGTGAGTTATGCTACCTGGTCACAATTTTCTTCCCATTAGAAGCTCTGAACCTTTAACTCAGACAGCAATTCAACGTGAGTGAGGTTCCCTATAATTTCATTTCCACTCTTTTGGGGAAAACCTTTGCATTAAAAGAACAGAGCATCCTGGATTTGCAAAGTAAGCCAGTACTCTATTGTATCTTTAATACAGAATGGACAAGGATATAATAAGGCTGTGAGAGGAAAACTTAATAAGAATAGGGAAGCTCTACAAACTTAAAAGTAACATGTCATTGATGCTTTCCTCTTGGAAGGTAAGGGCCTCCTGCAGATGCCATCTTATCAGGAAGTCTGTTCTGCACAACATAGAAAGCCCACATTTAGAGTTATGATACTGACCCTTTGGAATTCCTGCTCTTAAATATTAGACAGGTGCTGTCTGTATTGTCTTTTGGCACCTAGTGAAGACCTTCCTCTTTCAACAAGTCTTTTAAGTTGAGACTGTATCCCAGTCTGTATCTGTATTGGAATAGTTTTTAAATATGTTTTTAAGATGTTTTGTTTTTAAAGATGTTTTAGTGCTTTATCATCTGTGTGCTGCCCTGGGCTCCATTTGGGAGGAAGGGTGGAATAGAATAATAATAATTTATTATTATTATTATTATTATTATTATTATTATTATTATTATTATTATTATTATTATTATTATTATTATTATTATTATTAATAGTGTTATTATAATTAATAATGCTAAAATTACTACTACTTATTATTATTAGTAGTAGTAGTAGTAGTAATGGAATGCTTGATCACTGAATTTTGTTTATAAGGTTTTAGTTAGCTTGCTAACTGGCATTTGACAGTGGCTGATCTATTTTGTACTACCTGGGGACACATGAGTTGGAGTAACGGGGCAATAATCCTATCTAGGCTTCAAACTAGGCTTTCAATGCTATAATGAGCAATGAAGTAGAACTAATACACTGCTTTAATTGAGAAGTTGATTTTGACCAGGTTAAAACTCTTATTTCAGCAACAGATGTGTATATTGGGCAATAAGTAAAAATATACTTGCACTTCAGGGGAAGAATTAAGGTTACAGGGCATAACTGTTTTTGGAAGGTGCTGTATTTATTAGACTTGAACTGTCTGAGCATAAGTAATGTATGGGTGAGAGTGCCAACTCTTGGTATGAAGTTCTCGCTTGGAAAGATCTCAAAGAGGGACACCCATTTCCTCCCTAGATTCAGAAGGCCAGTTTCATCCTCTTGACAGATCTGCTTGTATCTCCATCTCTCGAAAACCAGAAGGCTCTACCTTGGTCACTGTTCCTTTTGCTGGATGTTTCTTTATCAAAACGGTAGTAGCTTCACCCTTTATTGGGCTTTGGAGGGCAGCTACAAAGAACCATGTAGGAAAATATTTCTAGTCTTATTGGAGCCAGCCCTCAAAAGCTGCTGTGCATCAGTGAAACCAGTTACATCAACTGGTGAGCATGAATTCACAGTATAATCTATCACAAAATGGAGTGAACCTCCAGGCCCCAAGCAATTTTTCATGGCCTTATTAGATACTCACCAACTTTAGTGACTCTTTGAAGAACAGAAATTGTGATCTGCCTCCTCATGGTGTTTCTGGACAGAGATAAATATTTTCATGTATCCTAGCATGCGATAGGAAACAAATCCCCTTTGCTGATCTGCATGGGTCAGCTGTGGAATGAGGATGGTGTGTTGTGGGGTAGCTGGCCATGTCTACATGGCTGCAGCCACTGCTGGCATGCAGCCCCTGAAGGATCTGTGACTGAGCAATGTGGTCCTTGGGCTAAAAAACAAAAACCCAAACCCTTAGCCACCCCTGCTATAATGAAAGAGTTTGCTGCATACTTTCTGGCCCTATATACAATTTCAGGCCTTTGTCAGCTACAAGCTACTTCATTTTATTTATTTATTACAAGCAGCCTCATACCTTGCATTGCTCAAAACCAAAAACTCAGTATAGTTTTGAAATTAGTGGTTGCAACCAGCGCGGTTTTAAAAGGTTCCGGCTGACATCACGATTAAAAATGGTGTCAAATTTCATCTAAACATAGACTAAAACCTGCTCCTTGACATCGAGAACCATCATGCAAAACTTTGTTATGGTATCTTAAGAGGTGTCCCAATGCATAACAGACAACTTTCCAGAATATATAGTAGAGTTATACTTGTAGCCTGCTCTTCACCAAATGGTCCCAGGTGGGTTACAAAAATATAACAATTAAAATAAGTACAATGTACATTAAAACAGTAGAATAACCATAAACAACTAATATTGGAACAACAAAAAAGCAACATAGAACAGCAATACAGGAAGAGGGAAGACTAAGCCCTGGATAAAGAGGTGTGACTGTTGACCATTCACTGAAAAGCATACAGTGATGGTGCAAGATGCATCCCAAAAGGGAGATCATTTCATAACAAGATAAAAGACAAATTATATAGGCATTAATGTGAATCTGGGTAGATGTATGAAAGACGATTGTACCTGGCTATCCATAAGGGTATGGCATGAATTCCTAAACAATATAGCTTGCATATTGTTTCATTGTGGAATGGCACTTTATAACTGCACAGTAAAAAATCATTGTCTTCTAGTAAGTGTGTTGCCTTTTCTACCCTAATTCAATTAATGGAAGTCTCCAATAATGTCTTTCCTTTTTTGTTGCTATAGAATGGCAACTTCTTAATGACTCTCAGGATTGAAAGACGGGAAACTGTTAGTAAAGTTCTTTTTTATGAAGAGGACCTGAAATGCCCAATCCATTTGCCAGGTACAGTTTTGGGGTTCAATTAACTTTTAGATTCTGAATGGTATCTCTAGACAACTTAGCAGAAAAAAGCAAAGGTAATGTGTATTATTAGCTGAGACTAGGACATCAGATGAGCAGTGGGAGAGGATGTCCTGTCTCAACACGGAACTGCAGGTTATGATACATGAATGACTTTGTTCCCTTAACCATGAAATGAGGGAAAAGACATTTTTCATCCTCCATAAAGTCATCCCATGATTGTTTTAAATGTGGATCTGAAGCATTCAGGGATGCTGACTTCAATAAATGCAGTACTTGATTGGTACAGGGTAGGCTAAAAGCATCAGTTTGAGCCAGTGTGGTGTAGTGGTTAGAGTGTCAGACTTTGGAGACCAGGGTTCAAATCCCCACTCAGTCATGAAGCTCATTGGGTGACCTTGGGCCAGTCACTTTCTCTTAGCCTAACCTACCTCACAGGGTTTTGAGGATAACATTGGGAGGAGGAGAGCCATGTTTATTTGATATCTTGAACGCCTTAGAGGAAAGGTGGGATATAAATTTAAAAATAAATATAAAACAATAGCAGAAATGTATCCCTAGGCTGAGTGGAATGATGTGACATCAACAAAGTCTAACACTCTGGCCTTCAGCTCTAGATGCTCCAAGCAACAATGTGTGCCAGGGAGTACAGAGACAAGACCGTCTTCCTTGTGCCACTCAACCTGTGTCTCGGGGAGAATGTGAAGACAGAGGCTGCTGTTATACCCCTGGTGATCTTCATGCTCCTTGTTACTATGGCAATACAGGTAGGTTTGGAGGTCTTTGAAAGGACACCTGCACTAGAAATGTGCTTTAGACATAGCTTGAGTTCAGGTTTAAGAACAAAAGTTGTTGTTGTTGTTATGTGCCTTCAAGTCGACCATGACTCATGGCGACCCTATGAATCAGTGACCTCCAAGAGCATCTGTCATGAACCACCCTGTTAAGATCTTGTAAGTTCAGGTCTGTGGCTTCCTTTATGGAATCAATCCATCTCTTGTTTGGCCTTCCTCTTTCTTCTACTTCCTTCTGTTTTTCCCAGCATTATGGTCTTTTCTAGGGAATCATGTCTTCTCATGATGTGTCCAAAGTATGATAACCTCAGTTGCATTATTTTAGCTTCTAGTGACAGTTTTGGTTTAATTTGTTCTAACACCCAATTATTTGTCTTTTTCACAGTGCATGGTATGCGCAAAGCTCTCCTCCAGCACCACATTTCAAACGAGTTGATTTTTCTCTCTTCTGCTTTTTTTACTGTCCAACTTTCACATCCATACATAGAAATTGGGAATACCATGGTCTGAATGAAGAACAAAATACTTCATGCTAATTCAGGGAAACTGAATTTCTGTTCTAGATAATAACTTGCATCCTCACTGCATGAATTCAGATCTCTAATGTTGTTTGCACTAACTAACCACTTTGTGCAAGATTTTACAAGGCAAATTAAATAACTCATCTTCCTTGCTTATGTGGAGAGAGGGGGAGGAACTCCAGAGCTGAAGCAAGCTCAAGTTAGTCTAGTTATAATGTTACAAGCATAAAAAATTGCTGTCTTAGAAACTGAACCCTTGAAATTGGCTGAAACATTTGGCTTTGGATGTTTGGGGCTCAATCTCTGAGAACAGTAAAAGCCATTTGAATGGGTTATTTTACTGTGGTCATGGTACTCGTATCTGATACAACAGGGTATCTGCAGAATTTGTTGCCTTCCCTTTGGAGCCAGACTATAAAAGAAAACCATGAGAGATCTGTGGTGGAGTGCCATACTAAGGCTTTTGGCTTTCATTTTTCAGTGACTGCACACTGCACACCAGATGGCCGCTTCTCAATTGCAGTATCTAGAGATGTGACTCTGCCATCATTAATTCTGGACTCAGTGCATCTTCTCAGTGGACATGGTAGTGGTTGTGATCCAGTGACAAAGAATGGTGCCTTTGTCCTCTACAATTTCCCACTCTCTTCCTGTGGAACCACTTTTCAAGTAGGAATCCAATAAAAAATTATCTTGAAAGCTCCTGATTTAAACAACTAGTTTTCAGACATGTCTTTGATTGTGCCATATTGCTATGCTTGGATGAACTATTCTGTTTTTAGGTAAGTTCTTGTGCCCAGACTTTAGCACTACCACAAGGAGTTTCTTGGAATGCTCACTTCATAACTGAGGTCCAGAAACACATGGGAAAGTGCAAGGCCCAGAGTGCTGTAGTAAGGAGGATGGGGCCTGTTAAGTACTTGTAAATCTAAGCAAATGCCCTCTGATCCCCTAATATATGGGGGGCAGGGTTGGAGAAGGCAATCTGCTCCATTTGTAGGGAAGAAAGGGATAGGAGTCGGATATCTCATGTGAGAGATATAACAACAGATACGATATTCACTGGAATGGCATATTACCATCATATTATACCACTGCGGAAAGAACTTCACTGGCTGCCAATTATCTACCAGGCTAGGTTCAAGGTGCTGGTACTAAAGTACAGAATCCTATACAGCTTGGGACCAGGATACCTAAAAGAATGTCTTATCTCTTACATGCCCAACTGATCACTGCATTCTGCAGGATATCATCCTACCAGGAGGTCTGTTCTGCAGTGTTGGAATTGGGCCTTTAGCGTAGTAGCACCGATCCTCTGGAAATTCCTCACATTGCATATCAGACAGGCCCCCTCCCTATTGTCTTCTTGGCACCCACTAAAGATTTTCCTCTTTTAACAGGCCTTCTCAAATCTTTATCCCAGCTGGTATCTGTTTTGGATTTGAATTATTTTTATATTTAAGATTGTTCTATATGCAATTGTGTTTAACTGTTTTTATATATGCAATTTATATATGTTATCTTGTAAATTGCTTCAGGATGTCTCATGGGGAGCTATTCATAAGTGAAATAAGAAAATAATAATGGAGGGAGGGTAGATGGGGGGAAGGATAAAAGAGATGAGGAAGCTTCACAAGTTGTTCCCTGAACAACTTTAACTCTCCCTGATTTTTGGAAGGGAGCAGGGAAAGAGGTGACCACCCCAGCCCTTCTTTTGGACAAAGGATGGTTTACAATCTGCCTGCACTACCATAATTCCACTAAGCAAAAGATCAACAGGATTTTTTTTAATGTTCTCCAAGTGGAATAGGTATCTGTATGAGCCTGCCCTTTCCCCCTTTACAACATGAGCATTGTGGTCATGTGAGTTGGTCTTGTCTTGATCTTGTGGGTCAGTATCTTTCACCAAAGTAGCTGTATAGTAGTCAGAGGTGCTTTAGAGAAAGTGAACTGATGCAATCCCTCTAAATTTACAGGTCTCGTTAAGGCTGTGCTTCATGGTTCAGAAATACTTGACACTGTTAGGTTTTCTCCATCCATCTGGATGAAGGATTGCAGGGTAACTAAACTGGCGATCCAAATGAATCTTTTGTATTTAAAAACAGGGAGCTGAAGATCAGGGCATATATGCAAATGAGCTGGCAGCACACCAGGATGTCCAGAACTGGAACACTGGATTAATCACATGAGTTAGCACCTTCAGGTAATGGTGCCTGGCACACACTTCAGTGTCATATCCTCTACTCCATAGACAACTGCCTTATATGGAGTCAGGCCACTGTTCTGTCTAGCTCAGTATTGTCTATATTGACTTGTAGCAGCTCTCCTGTTTTTCATACAGGTCATTCCTAGGCCAGCCCTATCTGGGGATGCCAGGGATCGAACCTGGGACCTTCTGCATGCGAATCTGGTGCTCTAATACTAACCTATGGCTGTTTCTAATTACCTAACTCCTTTATCTTTCCTATTCACTAGGCTGCATGTCAGCTGCAGGTATTCAACAGGGAGCTTCCTCCCACTTAAGTACAAGTCTTCACCTTGCCACCTCCACCTCCAATCACTCACTTTGGCCCACTCAGTCTAGAGCTAAGAATTGCCGCTGGTAAGTGTCATTACGCCAATGAGCTGAAATCTGTGGCTGTCATAATTCCTGACACCTCTATTCTCCACTCCATATATTTCTTGTTTGTATGTATAGTGAAGTATCGACTGTTCAGAAGCTGCCTGCACCAATGTACAATAGTGTGAACAGGCAAAACTGGAAGGCTAATGTTCAGACTTCTCCAGAGACTGAACTGGAACAACAGTCCCAATGGAGATGGGCAATCTTTTTTAAAGTAACTTTGCAAGTACAGTAAACCTCTGTTACTAAGAGTCTTCATGGTGCACAGTGAAATATGACAATTGTGTCTACTGATAAACTTTACCGGGGAGAAATATGGTAGTGCAGTGATCACTGGGTGTAATGCATCATTCAACTTCATGATTAAGAAGAGGTTAATTAGACACACTGCAAGCCTTTATAGGCTAGCCACAGCAGGGGTTGGGGAACTTCTTGCAGCCCAAGGGCTGCAATCTCTTTGTGCAGCCTCTTTCTGTCAGTAATGGATGTAGCCAAAGGCATAAGTGTGCAGGGCTACAGTTGTAGTTCAGTTTTGTACATCCAGGGCACAAGTGGACATTGGGGATAAATATGCCTTGCTTTGCATTTAAAGGCAAACGTACCTAATTCTCACTTTCCAAAATGGTAACCGAACCGAAATCCATCCATGTCGCAAAATTTCACTTTTCTGAATCTTGCAATGCCATTCATCAGCCAAGTAATGTGTACAAATATGTGCATACTGGGTGCATAAAATGTCTAGATTAGTGAAAATAGCATACTAAATACACTATATCAGGCAAAATTGCTTACAAAAATGGGTGCAAACAAATTCACGTTATAATGCAGATGATTGTTTCTGAAGACATAAAAGTTGCAAACTGATGTGGAAATGTAAAGAGCTAAGCTTACAAATGGAAAAATGAGAAAATGAAATTGAGATTCCTACACACAATCAGAGGTTTCTCTATATGCACACACTCCTCCAACCAGACAAGTGAGAGGCATTACTACTGTTCAAGGACACATTCCAGCCGGTCAAAAGCTCCTGAGAAGCAGCTGTGTACATCTCTTGTTGGCTTTCAGTGTTGAGTCCTTTAAAGCACTGTTCTTCAGCTGCAACTCCCATCATCATTGGCTAAGCTGACTGGGATAGATGTAGTCCAACAACATCTGGGGACCCAAGGTTGAAGAACAGTGCGTAAAGCATAGGGTTACAATCCTTCATAGTCAGTGGCATATAACCATTTGGAATATATTTCTTCTGCAGACCAGAAGTACAGCCAATACTATGCTAATAGGGATTACCCTGCTACCGATATGTTTCCGGGCCAGATTCAAAGTGTTGGTTCTTACCTATAAAGCCCTAAACGGCATTGGACCGCAATACCTGATGGAGCGCCTCTCTCGCTATGTACCTACCCGTTCACTACGCTCGACGTCGAAGGCCCTTCTCCGGGTCCCAACCCATAAAGAGGCCCGGAGATCAACAACCAGATCTAGGGCCTTCTCGGTGGTGGCCCCCGAACTATGGAATGCCCTCCCAGACGAGATACGCCTGGTGCCTTCTCTGTTATCTTTTCGGCGCCAGGTAAAAACTTACCTTTTCGCCCAGGCTTTTTAAATTTTGTAAATTTTTAAATATTTTAATTTAACATTCTAAACTTAATATGATCTTAATTTATAAATCTCAATGGCAATTTTATTAATGTTTTATAATTGTACTATATATATATATATTTTTCCACACTTGCTCATATTTTAATTGTGATTTTATTTGTTGTACACCGCCCTGAGAGCTTTCTGCTATAGGGCGGTCTAGAAATGTAATTAAATAAATAAATAATAAATAGCTAAGCTACTGAAGGATCCAGTTTTTGTGGAAGTAAGGATCCTGCAATGAACCGACCCAAACATTGTATTGGTTCTCCATGAGTGCTGGGCCACACAAAGTACAAACCCGCTGCAGTGGCCACAGTGGCCCATCTTGGTGAACAGGTAAGACCTTCAAGATAAGCTAGGAATTTGAGGCTGCCGAAAGGTCTTGGCATAATGCAGCACTCTTCCTCTTACAGGTGTCCATATGGAGGTGACAACTACCAGACTCGGTTCGTCCTTATAAGAGCAGTTGCAGGACTACAGTTTCCATCTCACTACCAACGCTTTGTTGTCAACACTTTCACCTTTGTGGACTCTGTTTCGCAGCAGGCACTTACTGGACCAGTAAGATCTGTTGAGTTGAATTAGGGCTCTAGTGTATTGCCCTTCTGTGCTAGTAAGAACAGCTTACTAAATCAGATTAGTGAACCATAGTCTAGAAAATCGCAATATATGCATTTTTTGAACAGCAATGCATTTACAGCCATATTTTGTACAGGATTGATTTACAAATTTGGCAAATGTGAATGCAGGCTTGTCATGGGGAATTGGGTCCACACACACAGGCTTCTTTAATGTAACTGTTTCTGCTTCCACCATATATGGCAGGGGCAGGGAACCTTTTTCAGACCAAGGGCGGGATGGGCAACCTACTAAGTGGGTCGGCCAGAGGCAAAAGTAGGTGGACCAATAGATGGCACTCCTGCTTCTTTGTACAGTAGGCTGCGTTCCAGCCATGGTAAAGTTAGAGGTCTCTGCACACACCACCCCTCTCTAGCCTACATCTAAGCAAAGAAGAAGCCTCAATAAATTCAAGGATGCATTCCAGCAAAGCAGAAGTGTTTGATGATGGTTTTGAGCATGGCCAGTGAGGGGTGTTGTTGCTTGGGGAGAATCCTGAGGGCCAGACAGAGGCCTGGAGAGCTGCATTTGGCCCCCAGGTCAGGGGATTCCCAACCACTGATCCATAGCAAAGAGGTGTCTGAATGCATAAGGTTGCAGCCAATTTGAGGACAAGCCATTTTGTTTTCTTATCGCATAACAGGACCGGGAAGGTTCATCTGTTTAAGTTTTAGCATGCTAAATGCTATTGATACCAGATCTGGGGGAGAAGAATTGTTTGGCACTTGGAATACGCAGTTGGCCTGTTATATGAATATGTGAGTATAGTGGACAGACCTTCAGTAAGTAAAGGTTCTGCATCTAGGTGTGAATTATTATTATTTATTAGTGTAATAGTCTGATTAGACCTTCTTTTGCAAGGTTTACTTCCACTGCAGTGCTGCTGCCTGTGTCCCATCAACAATGGAATCCTGCATGGCTCCCTGTCCTGGGATCAGAGGTAATGGCTTCCCAGCTATTCAGCTGTCACTTTGTTTTCTTTTCCAAAACTGCTGAAAGGGGGCGTAGAAGAACTTCCTCCTCTCGTAACGAAGTAGAGTTGACTTCCCTCTGGCGATGGCAGCTAGGAACTGCTGGTAAAGAGAAAATGGCAGGTGGAGTAAATATTCCAAGGAAATAAAGGTCCTGACAAACACAATGAGTGCAAAGCATGGTGAGTGAGGGGGTGTGGCCTGGGGAGAGTTCAAAGAGCTGGACAGAGGCCTGGAGGGTTGGACTAGCTTCTGAGCCTGAGGTTCTCCACTCCTGATATAGAGAGGAGGTTCTGAGGAACAGAGTATTCTGTCCAGATTTTCAGGGTGCCTTCTACCAAATGCAAAACTAAAACTTGCAGTTGCCTGTTACGTTGCTTCTAGAAGGGGCAGAAGAGTCATGCATCAAGAACCTCTCAATACTCTTCTATAGAAAGCCAATTGAAAACTGTTATTTACTAGTAAAAATTATATGTAGACTGTATAAATGAGATCTAACAATACGTGGAAATGCATCTCATACAGTGTGCTGCTCAGTAAGAGCAGCTAGCTAAAGAGGGTACTTAGGTATTCAATATATATGGTTTCCCAGAAAGCCAGAGGCTGTTTTGAATGTAGCTGTCAATTAAAAGCACCTTTGATTGCCTCAATAGTAATGAAAGACTAAAAGGAATGGAAGGCATGATCAACACAGGAGGTGGGTTGACTCTATTAACTCATATGTTAACTCCTCTTGTCAAATAGCCAAGAGAACACCTAAGAACTGAGCCCTACAGGGCACTCCAAGAAGCCTAGTGACAGCAGAGGGACCTGTGGACTTCCATATGAGTAATGAACAAGATGTTGCTGAGCAGAAAGGGGAAGGGGAAGTAGCTATTGAGATAAGAATATCTGCCCTGGGCTCCTACGGGAGAAAGGGTGGGATATAAATCTAATAAACAAATAATATGATTTTGGAGGGAGGTATAATGGCTGTGGTCATGAAACACACTGAAGTTTCAGATCCTACTCTTTTTCAGGGACATAACCTAGATACTGTACTTCTTGGAGTAGGGGGAGGTTTTATTAGTCCTAATGCAGATCTAAAATTTTCCCAGTTCATAAAGCTGGCTAGGATGTCTGAAGTCAAAGCTAAGGAATATCTGAACTGCTGCATGTTTGTCTTTTTGTTCCTATACTAGTAATAAAGAACAGGTGAAGGAACATGAAATGAGATATACTTAATCTTGAGTACAGCCCTCTGAGAAGGCACACTGGCTTGTTCTTAGCTGCGAGCCTTCAATGACAGCAATTTTGACAAGGTCTGTACAGAAGTGTTGATGTTCTAGCTTATGCTGTGTACTTAATGAAATTTGCTCCAGGAACTAGACTTGGGTCCAGACTGCACCAGCTGCCTATGGTGTATGCTTTGCATGTTCTGTGGTCAAGGAAGCGGGTGCAGATGTATCCCTGTAAGAAATAAAGAGTAAAAAGAATTGGCAGTAATATGCAAGTGGTGGGCAAAGTAGTATGTGACATGCTGGATTGTATGAAAATGCTGTAAACTGTGGCATGAAAATCTTGCATACCTCTTGCTATTGGTGACTATTGCTATTGGTGACTATGCTTAATCAACAAAAAATGGGGGTCAGAGTTATTTAAAGGGCTATCTTTTGCAGGTTCCCATTGGGCTAGTCCAATCTTGTCAAAGGAATGGGAGAGAGCCCTTGTAGTTGCAGTGGGAGCTGTCTTCGTCATGTTGGCTCTTATAGGGTTAAGAAAATACTGGAAAAGACCAAAATGTGAACAGACAAACATTCTTTAATAAAGAACCAGAATCAAGGAATGATGTCCTTTATTTGCCTTGCGGTGTACTAGAGCTCTACACCAAGGCTAGCTCTACACCAAGGCTAGCCAGCATGGGACTCTCCAGGTGCTGATGGCCTACAACTCCCATCAATCATGCTGGCAAGGGCTGATAAGAGTTGGGAGAACAGCAACATATGGAAGGCTTACTCATGTTTTTCATGTTGTACTGTCATTTATGTCTTGCTCTAAATGAATGCTTGGATACTGCTTGGTTCAAGCGGGTAGTACTAAAATGGTTACCAACAGATACTGATAAGATCAAACTCTGCAGCATAACATACTTGGTTCTTTGCACAATAGTTGGATCTAGTATTGCGAAGTTGCAAAGACAGCTAAATTAGACTCTCTTCTGGTATATGTTATAGATGTAAAGGTAGATGGATATACTGAAAAGGGCTGGCAGCTAAGGAGACAACAGATCTATAATAGCGTTTTACAAAAAAATTACTCCTGCAGGGTTTTTTGACAGTTCTCCAGCCATTTCTGGGGAAAAGACATTGCATTTGAAAATTATCAAAGAACATTTGGGTGAAATTCTCATGGGTGGGATGCTTGGTTTTTTGAACTTACTGTCAAAGTGGGCATGGGGTGTTCGGGTGTCCTTTCATTCTACAGATCATTCCTCTGGTTTGCATTCTGAAGCCTTCTTGGGTCCCCACCCTTCCTAAAACAAAAAACCATGACGATCCTGAACTGGACTTTTTTGGAAAGTGTAGGAAGGTAGGGAGGCTGCCTACTATGCACCTGGCAGCTGTTTTACTTTGAATTTTAAAGAAACCTGTGCAGATACCTTTCTAAAAAAACTAAATAGAAGTGCTTCTCTCAGCTAAAACCAGTGAGTGCACCAATCTTGGGTGCTCAGGAGCCAGCTTCCCATCCTTTGATTAAAGCTCTGAGGAAGGCATTAAGAAGTAACATCTGCCATAGGGTTTTTTTTCAAATCAGGAAGCACAGGCAGCCCAGGAAACTGCAGAAAGCTGGAGAAACCTCTCATGGAAAGAAATGCCAAACCACCCACAGCCACCTCACATCAGTAAGGGAAGCTCAACCCTGCATCCACCAAAATGACAAAATGCCCTGAGAAAAAGGCAGAAAAATGTGAAGCCTGTCCTGTAGAGGAAGAAAAATGTTGGGAAACCACTCATGTAAACATTTAGGACAAGTATTTGTATGCTTGCCTTGTAGTGGAATTATTGAATTTGCTTTAGGTGTGAACTAAAGTGCAAATGCCATCTCAGCATGCCTAGTATTCTGTTTTGGTGTCACTTAGAGCATGGATATCATTTGGAGAAAGGTCCACAGAACTTACTGGGGTGGCCACTATAATGTACCTAAGGAAGTTTACCTGTCTGGCCTTTACTCGAAACAGTTTTATGACTTTGCTGGCTCAAAAATGGCAGTTAGCTCAGCCTAAATCCTGAGGTACAAAAGAATTGAAAATATGTTCATAATTTAAGCTCAAATTTACATAAGGGGTTGTATTAAATGCTGCTTCCTCTTCTGGAAAGGTTGTCCCATATATTGTAATACTTCTTTTGCTTGCGTGTTTTTAAGACTCTTTATATTTCTGTTTATTAGTCAATAAAATTCTCTAGTTGATACAAGTGACATAAAACAAAATTAAATAACAAAAAAATTAAAAACTACTATGATAAAGTCCAACCCTGCTGTATAATAGAGCCCTGTCAGTTCTCAGCAACCTTGGCATTTCTGTTATTCACAGGGCTTTTTTTTTTTGTAACAGTACTCACTGGTATCAAGTATGTCACCTCTTTTTGTTTTTTTGCTGTTCATGGCAAGCATTTTGTGCTGGCACCCACAACACCTATATCAAGGTATAAGTACCCCATCTCCCCCCCCCAAGCAATTATTTATGTACTTAAGGCTCTAATTCCTACAAAATTAAACTGGCCATCTAATCTAGCACTAACGTCTCCTGTCAGATTGGTTCTATCCTTGTTTTTCTTTTTCCTATAAAAGTTCAAACTCTTTCCAGAACATTGTGGCTCATGAACTTTTGTCTTTCTCAGCAGCTGTTAGCCAAAACTGTCTCATACATGCAACTCCCTCCCTCTTTTCCTCTACTTCTGTTAACGTCAGATGTGGCCACCCCAGCTGGACTAATCACTCTAGCTGTTC
Source organism: Rhineura floridana (assembly GCF_030035675.1). Classification (NCBI taxonomy): domain Eukaryota; kingdom Metazoa; phylum Chordata; class Lepidosauria; order Squamata; family Rhineuridae; genus Rhineura; species Rhineura floridana. The sequence continues at coordinate 146,790,021 of NC_084484.1, read as the reverse complement.
ACAGGTGTGTGGGTGCACAGAGAAAGAAAAGCTTGGGCTTCAAAAGGAACCCAAATTCAAATGGCGTAAGTCATGCTCAGCAGGGTAAGGTGGCTGTACTTTTATGGAGCTCAGTGCTAGACACATGATCTGTGTGCAGAAACTCCAGATTCCATTTATTACTAATTCATAAAGGACCATAAGTGTACATGGCATTTTACAGAGTATATGAGGGCAGTTTTCTACTTCATGGAGCTTGGTCTAAAATTTAATACAAGGAAAAATGAGGAAGCAGAAGGAAATGGAGGTGGGGGTGAAGAGGCCCAATTCACATGGCTTACTGGGAGCATGTTGGTTTGGGTTGTTCTGTTTCTCCTTGCTGTCCTCTGAGGTGCGGGTGGAGGAAAACCACAATTGCTGGTTGACTACAGTGTCCAAACTATGGATCATAGTTTGTCATTGTGGTATGTCAATCAGTCAACCAAGAACAAACAGTTGTGACAGGTCATGATTTGTTGGTAGCAAAACAAACCATGGACCCTAGTGTAGGTATAACTTTAAAACAGTGGTGGGGAATCTTTTTCAGCCTGGGCACCACAGTCCCTTCTGGGCAACATTTTGAGGGCCACATGCCAATGATGGGTGTGGGCAGAGGCAAAAGTGGGTGGACCAACAAATGTAAATTTTACCGTTTGTAGGCTAGTTTCTACAGACAATCATACACCACTCTGTCCTCCATGTAGACAAGGAAGAGGGATAACTGTAGACAATTACCAGGGCTCAAAAACACTCAGGTTGTGAAGCGGAGCCAATGATGAGTGTGGCCTGGAAAGAGTTCCAAGGGCAAATAATTGTCTAGAAGGCCGTAGGTCTTAGGTTTCCCACCTGTGGTCTAAAATAAGGGATCATGGGTTGTTTCTGTCCACTACACATGTGCATACACACCCTGATGGAGAGGGAAGGAGCAGAACAGTCCCTGGTAATCACCATTTCACCATTCTTAAGATAGAAACAAGACAACACTTAGCTGCAGTAGGATATGTGAAGCTGAGTTTATGCCAAAAGCTTCTCTGAGAAGAAAGTTAGAGGTAGCATTGTGCAGCTATCCTGGGAGAGGGTTCCAAGCATATATCTGATATTTGCAGTTAGAAAGATCAAGCTGGTGAATGATGGGGGGGACGACAAATCTCTTTCTGAGACACTAGAAAATCACTGCCTGCCAGAGTAGACAGTCAGGTTATATGGAAGGTTAGTTCTCTCCCCATAGGCATAGAGCTTGAGTTTAAAATTAGTATTAATTGGGTGGGAGTATTTGTGCAGACGTGGAGGAGTAGGAAGCTTGTTTAATTAGTACACATATAGCCCACCTTTCTTCTAAGGAGCTTCAGGTGGCATATGCTATATGGTTCTCCTCCCTCTCTATTTTATCTTCGTAATAATCATGTGAGGTAAGTTAGGCTAAGAGACTATGACTAGCTTAAGGTTGGTGGTCAATGAACTTTATGGTTGAATGGGGATGTGAACTCTGATCCCAAAGGTTCAGTCCAATATTCTTAATGAAAGGGATTATCAACCTTTTTGGCCCAGTGGGCATGCTTGACATTTTGAGAGTGTTGTGGTCCAGTCACAAAATGGCTGATGTAGGTATGTGGCTTCCCTACATCTAAAAGGCTGCCACATCTGAAAGAGCATGCTCCACATAGATGAGGGAAAGGCAGCTACATCAGCCACCACTGTGCTTCATCATGGAGAAGCTCTCTGTACCTCTCCTCCATTCACCAGGGAGGGGATGATGGGTATCTAGTCCTGCCATCCTATGAAGAATGTGTGTTTCTAAGGGTGGGTGCACAAGGTAGGAGATGTTGACCCAGTGCAGATAACAAACTCTGCTTCCTGCGCAAACAATTTCTCATGTGTTGCGGATTGTTGAGGGTGCATATATACTGATAACTTTTCCTATCAGTATATATGAGGAACTGATAGGCACACTAGTCCTATAGCTGTTGCGTTGGCAAGCAACCCCTGCTCTAAGTGGTATGAGTTGCTTGTGTGGGACAATTCTTTGTACTTTGGCAGACTAGGATTACTAGCACCACTCTGTTTTAATGAAAAACTCTTTTTACCTTTACCAGCTAAAAAAGTCACCCAGCTGAAGCTTTTCCAGGTATGCAGATAGCCAGGGATAGTCCTTCGGGTATCACTGGACTACACAACTCCCATTGTGGCTGGGGCTGATGAGGGTTGGAGTCCAATATCAGCTGAAAGGTCACAGGCTCTTCCCCAGCCCTTGAGGTAATGCTGATAAGGAAAACGCCATCACCTGTTAATTGATTTAGCAAGTAGGCAGCAAGTGTGCTGATTCTGGGCTCATCCAGACGGAGCGGGATAATCCAGGTTTTCCATACCCACTCTGTCAGCTGAGAGTCCTCACTTGCCCCTTTTCCCACTCCTTTCCCGCTTTTTGCTGATATTAAAAACACACTTTTTTACCGGCCGCACATGCAGCCCGAACATGCGGCATCTTCTTGCTTTTTTCCTATCCATGCCCACGACACATCTGATTCATTGGGAAAATATGACGTCTGCTCCCCTCTCCCCTTCCACTGCTATCAGTTCTGCGCATGCGTGCTTGAACGCGCAAGCACAAAAAGCTGGCGGTCATGGCCCAAACCGAATTTGGAGGAGGCGGCCACGAGTCCTCCCGTAGCCTGTGGGGCCCTGGGCAAAATCATAGGTGGCTGATGAAAGGGCGACAGGCAGCACAAAGAACCCACTCAGGCAGGGGATTCGCACCTCCCCCCTAAAAGCCGTGAGCACGCCTGCTTCACAGCTGATGAGCCGGAATCGGGCAGCACAAGGAATTCACTCAGGGGATTCAAACCTCCCGCCAAAGTACCTCACACAAACCCGATTTACAGCTGATGAGCAGAGAGGGGGGAAGCTGTCCAGCCACTCATCTGGGGATGGGGGATGCCCCAAGAGCGGGAAGCGGCTTACGAGGCTGCACGGCTACAAAGGAGAAAAACACGCCACAGCCCACCAAGCTTCTCATCGTACACAAACAACACCTATGGTTACGGTGTCCCCCACTTTACAACACCATGTCTGCTTGGCAAGTCTTGCAGAACTGCGCATTTGTGGTAAACCAGAATAGTTATTCCATTTGGCAAGCGAGTTCTTGGATATTTCCCGTTTCAGCTTGCCAAACACTCCCTCTGGTTACAGTTAGCCATAAGTCAGGATCGCAGCTAATTCTGTTGCTATGGGCAAAAGGCTATAGCTCTGTGACAGAGCACCTATAGCAGCATATCTGCTTGGCAAGTCTCGCAGAAATGCGCATTCGTGGTAAAGCAGAAAAGTTACTCCATTTAGCAAGCGGCTTCTTGGATATTTCCCTTTTCGGCTTGCCAAACACTCCCTATTGCAGCCATTTATAGGCCCCAGCAAGTACATCATAATTGGGGCGCAAAAGTGATTTGTGTTTCCCCTTCCAGTTTCCCCTTCCTTCTGCTGCTTTCACAAATATGCTTTCTTGCATTTCTGCAATCACGTTAATCCAAAACGGTTAAACAGCCCATATACTTTGGAAAGCAATGCAGCAGCGGTTCCCTTCACACAAATAGTGTGCGCCGGGCTCTCTAGGAGGTCAGAGTGCCGGCCTCTACTTCCTGCTTCTGCGCAAACCTGCATTTCCGCACCTGCGCAGTATATCCAACAGCACTGATTGGCCACGTTTTCCCGGGCAACGTTTCCACACAAGCGCAAACGTGCAAAGGACGGGATTGGCTGGAAAAGAGGAGGGGGACTGGGGAACCACCCCAGGACCGCCCATGCAACAGCGTCATCTCTTAAATCCGCGGTATTGCGTCCGAGCGGCCGAAGGAACCGCGGATGATTCACGCTTTTAAAAAGTGTATCGCATTTTCCGCGGTTGTGCGAAAGCGGATTTAACCGTGCGAAAAGGCGCTTTTGCACTCGGCGTCATCAGGACGACCGAAAAATAATGAGAACACAAAGCGGTCATGTCACACATTTTGCAGTCGTCTGGATGAGCCCTCTGTTTGAAGCTTCCTTTCTGTAAAAGAAGGAACATGTACCCCCTTCTTGTCTGGCCCTGAACGAAATGGCAGCAGGCAGAAAAATCTCCAGGCTGCTGCTGGAGAGAGTACAGGACAAGAACTCTTTATGGAAGGGTCTGAAATGAAAGTTACAGAATTAAATGGTGTAATCCTATGATGTTTATGTGGGAGTAAAGTCCACTGATTTTCATGGGACTTAGTTTGAAGGAAAGACTAGTTGGCACAGAAGCACTTAAGGGCTCCCTCTATTAAATTCATGGGTGGGAGGGGAACCGCAGCCTTGGCCGCCTCTTGCCTCCTACTTTCCCGGCAGCTTTTTTCCCTTCGCCTTAATTCCCTTTTGAAGGGGCTGATATTTTATTCAGCAGCCCCTGCTGTGCCTGAGTCCACAACAGAAGTTTCTCAAAAGTGCTCTGTCGACAAAATGATAACAGCTGGTCTTTGAAACTCTGGGAGCCATAGTCGGTGTCGGTGAGGTAGTGGCACTTGTAGGGGGCTGCGAAATGCACTATTTGTTAGGAATAATGAGGCGAAAAAGTGACAGAGGTTTTTATTACAAGTTATAGATAGCGAACTTCAAACAACAGCAGCGAGTCATTGAAAAAAGCAACAAAGTTAAATAAATGTCTAATTAGCAGGCACCATGAAGGTGGAATTTACTGCTTCACAGCTTCTTAAAGAGCCAATAAATTCACAGCTGGGCTTCCCCCCTTCTCTCCCATGAATATGGGAAATCAAATGTGCATTTGTCTAATGTGATATTCCCATTTGGCCTTGGCTTGCCTCTGATTGGCTGCAAAAGAAAAGGCAGAGCTTCCTGCAAGCTATAACCTATCAGAGGGAACATAATGATAATCTTGCTTCCAGTTATAGATGCATGTTGTGATGGGAGACAATATTTTAGAGGTAAAACTATTGCATGTTCCCTATCTCTGGAGCTGAAAGTGCTGGAGGAGAGAGGTTGGTGATCAGCTGGAAAATGATGAGGGAGGAGCATCGATGGAGCCAGTTCTGAATTCCTCCCTCCCTTGGCAAAGTAAGGCTGCCAGGCCTCCTTGGGGTTGGGCATAGACACCAAGGGTGCCTACAGACTGCATATTTAAAGAACATGACTCCCCCCCCCGCCCAAATACTCGGGACTGTAGTTTAAGGATGCCGGGAACTGTAGCTCTGTGAAGAGTAAGGTACAGTTTCCAGGCTTCTTGGGGAGGAAAGAGAGCCATGTGCTTTAGGTGTATGGTGTGTACACAGCCCAAGTTATGTGGCAGCTTTGATTAGTAGAGTCTGATTGCTGGCTTTATCATTAATTAAGAACACAACCAGATAGCAAATCTAGTATTGATGGGAGAATTAAAAAGGAGGAGCTTGTTCATACATGCATGTATGCAGCCTTGCAAATTCTCTCACACAACCTCACAGCAACTCTGTTTCTGCATCTGTCTACACTTGCACACATCAGAAAATATATATTTTTTAAAAGCATAGGCTACCTGTTCTTTTCTGTTAGAATGATTGCTGGGTCAGTTGATGGGAGCTAATGTTTAGGAAATAGCCGTGTTTGAATCAGAATCTAATTCAATCATAAGGGAGTCAATGAAAGCTAGGGAAGGGGACACTGCATCCCACCCTGAGGAGGCAAGGGATAGAGTTGTATGAATGTATAGTGGTAGTGAGGAATAACATTTTGCCAGTGGCGGCTGGTGGCTCCATGTCAGTGGGGGAGCGGAATCTGCTCCAGGTTTTAATCCAAACTTTCAAGGAGCTGTCCCAGGTGCTTGTCAATTTCAGGATCTCCAGTGAAGACTGTGAGAGGTTCCTTCAAGCTTCCTGGAGAGCTGCTATTAGTCAGCATAGACAATACAGAGTAAAAGTTGGGTACGATTAACACATACCAGAGCACACAGGTGTAAAGGTGAATAGAAGCTATTATTGTTAGGAAAGGCTTTGCAGACGAAGTGATTTTATATAGGAAGGAAAAGAAGAAGGGCCTTGAATTATAGTGAGGTGGATTTGGATTCTAAGCATAGAAGGTGGTATGGTTCAAGGTTTGAAGCAGAAGTGGGAAAAGTGAAGATAAAAGGAGCTGATAGCAGACCAGCATTTGAGGAAAGGGCATAGCTCGGTGGTAAAGCAACTGCTCTGCATGCAGAAAGTCCCAGATTCAATCCCCAGCATTTCCAGATAGGGCTAGGAGAGACCCCTATCTGAAATCATGGAGAGCTGCTGCAGGTCAGGGTTGACAGTACTTAGTAAGATGGACCAATGGTCTGATTAAGGCAGCTTCCTGCAAAGCAGAGGATATGGAGTGACATGGAGGCTTGCGAGGCAGAGATCCTTGAATGACCTTTGAATGTATTAAGCTGGCAAAGAAATAATGGGGTTGGCCTGAAATGATCATTCTGGCTAGAGACAGATGATTTTAGCATTGGCAGACTAAACTGAGTTAAACCCAAACAAAGTAAAAGCCCCCTTTTTGTCTTCTGGCTTCTAACCCAAAGGCTATATTTTGTGTGTGTGTTAAGAGAGATTTTCCCTGCAAGCCATAGATGATAGAATTGTTTACCAAATAGGAAACGTTCTATTCCATCATAGTTAACAAAATTAGACTTTTTTCAGAGATTGCCCTACCATTACGTAAATGGTAGCAGCTACCACAAGCAGCAGATGCTGAGGGTGATGGTAAAGACCCTGGCCATTTCTCTTGAGCTCCCAAAACCATAGCCTTATAACCCCTTATAAAATTGATTGAACCCCTCCACCAGCAGTTCCCATCCTCCTGAGCTGAGTCTCTGGAGGCCGCTGATACTTGCCTGTTGCTGGTCTGTCTTCCTGTCTGTCTTACTCACCTTCTCCCAAAGTGTCAGAGACAGCACCATTGGCAAAGGCCCTGATCAAGGAAGCAGGTAGACAGACAATGCATGGCCCCTCACAGTAGCAAGTATTGGGCATAAACATATGGTGTTCTGCTCATGTGATGCATGTTGGCGGTGTGGCTGCTGCATCATTTCAATATTTATGAGTGAGCAAGAAGCAGGCGCTAGATGGAGTGATGAGTGACTTGCAGCAAGGAACTGGGACAAAGCCGCTTTTGCCACATCACCTATTGTGCACCCCATAAAGTAGCCTGCTATCCTCTCTGTCCAGCCCTTGGGACTCTCTATGTCTCTCTACAGGCGTCTTCTGAGAGGGCTTTTCCCTGTATAGAATGAGCACTTGAACTGTGATAATGCTTCTGGTTTGCCTGAATGGAGAGATGTGTGTCTGTAGAAAGTGCCGGCTTTTGTGTGGCTAGACTGTAGGGCACTGTACAACAGTAAGAGTCACATCCTTTGCCCATCCACTCTTGCCTGTGGCCCCACTTCACATTTGCATGTGGCCCCCAGGCCCCCAGAAGGTTGCCCACCAATGGAATGTGTGGGCATTCCCCCATTCTAATCCATAATAGTAAACAATTATTAGACTTGTAAATACCCATTAAACACAATTATAGTTGTAAAAAAAAAGTACCAAAGGGATGTTCTGAAATCTACCATGTACACAGTCAGTTAGAAACCACAAAACCTTTCTGCCAAATTCTCCAAAGGGCGGGGGGACTGAGTTGTGGAAAGGAAATTTGAAACTTTGCAAATGCATCTGCTTTTGTAAAGGATGGGATTTTAGAAATAGACTATACAAATAGACCAACTGGGTTCTAGCTTCTAGGAAGAAGGAATCAGATTTAAATTGCAATGGGATGGCTATCATTGTCATATTCATATAGAGAATAAAACAGATCTGTATTTACTGTTTGATTTGATCATGCATTTCTCATGCATCCCAGGCAGCAGTTATATTCAACCTTGGCATGAGACCTGCTTCTACCTTACTGCCACTCTATTTGTGGGAGGGGAAATGTTGAATTAATACCACAGTCCTCTGTACATAGCAGAAAGTTCCCCTGAGTTCAAGGGCACCCAGCTAAGCATGCGTAGGAGTGTAGCTTGAATAATTTAGAGATGGTTAACTTATATAGGAAGCTGCCTTCTCCTGAGTCAGACCATCGGTCCATCTAGCTCAATATTATCTACCCTGGCTGGCAGCTACTCTCCACAGTTTCACACAGGGAGTTTTTCCAGCTGTTCCTGGGGAATTGAACCTGGGAGTTTCTACATGCAAAGCAGATGATCTAGCACTGAGCTACTGCCCTTCCCTGTAGTGTGCCTAAATGTGAACATTAGAGCATTCAGAGCTATAGCAATGGCTTGCAAATTTATTCAATGACTCTTGTAGAGGATTCATGTTTTTAATGGGATTTCTGCCATATACCGCAAATGTGAAAGTCTGTTTCAGATATACAGTGGATGCATGCATGCTTGATAAATATACAGTGGATGTCATTGGCTTGATAAATGGTAGAGTCTTTGTATTGGGCCCATGATCCTTAGATACATAATGATTTAACTTGCTCAGAGCTGCTTCACATCTGCATTTATATCACCTGATCTTTCATTACCCAGTTACTCAACATTTGATGACTCTCAGTCAGATGTGGTTCCACTGAACAGCATTGTGCCTGAGATGACACCAGATAATATGATGCATTCTGTCTGTGGTGATTTATCTGTGGTGGCTCGTATCATACATGAAAGTCCTTCCTTAATGCTACAGTCAAAGAGAGAAGAACATGCGCACATGAACAATCTCTCAGACTATATTCTTATGCAAAGGCAACTATTTTTAGAAACTGCTAACATAGGAAAAAAGCATGTTTTAAACACAGGATTTGGCTGTAACTGCTTATGCAATATACAATCATTGCCATTAATCCACCTCCCTTCCCCTGCCAACCTGTGTTCAGAATGGAATACATAAGGGGCTTATCATAGACCAAAGTACACTAATCTTCAAACTGATTCACGCAAAAATCAATTAATTTGAATTAACTGATGTACATGCCAGTGCTGCAGAACAAACCCCTGAGTCAGCATTGTTTGCCTCTGTTCTCTCTGCTTAATCATGTTTTGAAACGTTGATGGCCAGTGATAAGAAAATGCACCTACAGAAAAACTGCTCTGAACAAAACCTAAGATAAGTGTAAATATCCATCAAGTATGGAAGGAGAAAGGATGAATTTTATTATTCATACCTAAATATAACAGGTGTTAGAACAACCCACATGGCTACATATGTTTCACACCTTTACAGCAAGCACATCACAACTGTCCACAATAACCCCTTTCCATGAAAACTGCAAGCAACGAACAGTATAATTCAGGGGAAAGATGTGCTGCTCAAGCTTTTGTGTTTGTGGAACGTGCTGGTTGTACAAAGCACCTCTATCAGCACAGCTGGGAGGGAGTTGTGTGATGGAAGAGATCAGGGCTTCCTCATGTATTGGTGAGATGTTGCAGAGTATTATCTTCACCACTGAAGGTATTATTCCTGCAAGTGAAGCAACGAAAGGGAACAGGAATTGGATATTGAGGTCACAGAGGGGAACAGCAGGAGGCACCACTTACATGCTGGGAACAAATATTGAGGATTCCAGGGTTTGACTCAGAAGACTCTAAAGAACTGATCTGAAACCACTGCACATCTCTAAAGCCTGGCAGGGGTAGCAAAATAAAGTGTAGGGGAATTAGGAGAAAATAAAGGGACATGAATACACGTGTTTGGGCCACAGACCATGATTCGTTGTTTCTAGAAGAAATTGACCACCATATATTTCTTCGTGACTTATTTCTTTGCTTATTCGTTTAAATGACTAGGACCCTCAAGTATGTGTTTTAGCCTGTGCTAAGACAGAAAAGTTGATGATAGCATGAAACTTGTTGTTTGGAGTGGTTCTCTTGCTGAGACCTTCACATTCTTTGAGATGGGGTTGCAAGTCAAGATGCTGCATGCATAAAGATATGATAGAAGGGGTATCAGAGTGGGTGATGGACTCATTTAAGATAATTTTATAAAACGTTTTGAAATGCACCAGACAGTGCAAGACAAAGAGGTGGTGGGTGGTGGTTTCCAAAAGCTGCAGTCCAGAAGCCATTTTCTCCAGAGTAGAGGAATGTGTAAAAATGAGACTTTCTGGTTCTGCTCCCAAATAAAGCAAAAGGCAAATTGTATTGTGACTGAAATGTCATGTAAAATGAAACTTGAAATGAACTTGGGGGTTCTTTATCACGCAAAACATCTGATGAACTTTGAGGATGAAGCCAAAATGATTTCCTTGAAAAAAGTAAGATTTCTTGGAGATGCAAGTATCTCTGGATTTTGCATAAAGCAAGATTTGACATGTGTTAAGTTGCCACCTCAGCTGAAATAACTGAGGAACTTCTAAAAGAAAGTGATTTTTTTTTTGCTAATATCAGCAAAAACATTTTGGTGTCTGTGTGGGGGTTACATATAGAAACATTCAGCAGCAGGCAATTGGGTGGCATGGATGGGGCTGCATTGCTCTCCCAGCTTCCCAACACTGCAGGTCACTGCCAGTTAAGAAGAGGGATGAGGCATGGGGAGCTTTGTGCTGTGTGGTGTGTGCTGCAGCCACAGCAGCACTGGATTGGTTCTGCTGCACTCCCTGTGCCTCCCACCTCCCCTATCTCTCAGTAAGCGGCAGTGACCCACGGGGTTGGGAAGCCAGGAAAGCAAAGCAGTCAAGTAGGCCATGAGTGCAACAGCATTCTATCTATCATGTTCCCCAGTAACTGTTTTTCAGAGGTATCCTGCCTCTGATCCTGGAGATAATATTGTTGCGCGCCACCCCAGTCTCCAAGTGATGGCAGACTTCTAGGGATTCCTGTGCATACCCAAGGTTTGCTTTCCTTGGAAAGAAGGTCAGTGGAGACTATGGCGTCTTATAGGATATATGGTTTTTATTTTATTGCAACCTGAGCTTAAGATGGAGGGGTTCACAGCATTGTCAGTTCATCAGATCTTGCTCCCTATTGTCCATAGCTTCTGGGGGTCCAGAGAGCAAGCAAGCCTCTGTCTGTCTCCCATTCCTAGCTTCTCCAGTCTAGACTAAAAACACAAGTCTCTCCTTGGGTCCAGGATGGGGTGAGGAGGGCCCCTCACCTGAAATAATTCCAATAGCTCCTTTTGGATATGCAGATTGACCATTCAATAAGTTCATTAACTCGCAGGCTAGCTTAACATAGGAAACTAGCCTGACCAGTAGAGCAGGTTTCTTGTTTACATATCCCAACTTCAGATGTAAGATTACAAGCTTGGAGGGAACACAAAGAAATCATCCAGAGAGCTTCAGCTATGGGGTGGTATATAAGTACAATAAATAAATAGGACTTCCCAGGAGGATCCCTCCACCTGTGCAGCCTCTGAGACGGCTCTCGTCTTGGATGAAACTTTTTCAGCTATAAATCCAGTCAGAAAAGTTTTGTTTTGACTGGGGATAATTTCTTCCGGATAAGGAAGAAACGTGAGATCTCCCACACAGCTCTGTTGTGATTGTTGGAGACTGGAATTCATCAGAATTGTCTGTGAAAGAAGGTCTTCCAGCAGCTCGAACGGAGCGAGGATTTTTAGCTAGCTCAGCTGAACAAGTGATCCGTTTTTTTTTCTTTAAAAAAATACGGACTAACAGGCAAGCATTCTCCTGTCTACGATTATCACTTTCTTATCTATACAGCTAAAGAGATTTGTCAAAGGAACAGCAATTAAGATAACCTGGGTGAGTCAAAACTCCTTCTCTTTTACTCACGGAATTAAGGGGGAAGAAAATAAAAATAGCCTATCTTTTTGTTATTGCAAAAAGCTGACATGGAAAATAGCATTATAAAGATTACAACGAATGAGGGATTTCTGATTGGAAGAGATTTTTGATTTATAAGACTTTTGTGTAACATAAGTCTGGGACTATTTTTTCTGATCTACTTTTTTTTTTGACGAATCTGCTCACTCTTTCTGCTACTAGTTATTTGTACGCTGTGAACTAAAGCTGTTTTTGCACTTCTGGGCATTTAAGAGATAAGAGCTGTTTAGAGTGTGACGCCAGTTGGTTTGAAAGATTAACTCCTTTGTAACTGGATAAAGAAATAAACTGCTCTTTGCTTGGGACATTGAAAATTGAAGGGGTTTTGTTCCTTTGGCTTTAAGAATGACAATTAAGAAGACTATGGATGTACAAGAAGGGACTTTATCTTTAGACATGTTTCAGAAAATAATGAATGGGATTAAGTCAATAAAACAAGAACTGAGAAATAATAGTCAAGCGTTGAGAATTGAATTTGACGAAATGAGACAGGAGCTGAAAGAAATTCAGGATTCTATGAGAAAGGAGAATAAAGATGGATCTGGAAAACCAAAAAAGGATGAAAGAGAAATTAAAGGCAAGGTTCAAGCTATGGAGATTGGATTAAATATGGACATGGAAGGGGATTTGGATTTCCTGGCTGTGATGGATCCTGGAGACAAATATTATGGTTTGGAACTCAGCGCTGTCCCTGAAGGAATTAAAGAGGTTGGAGATAAAGATATTATCGGTTCAAAAAAATTCCTGGACTGGAAGGATTTGATGGAACTTGAAATGGAGAAAGTTAACAGAATTAATTCCTGTTTTGTGTCAATGGAAAAATCCTCAAGAGATGTGCTAGTGTATCATGTAAAAAAGAGGAACAGAGATGTGGCTTTGCAACAATACTTCAGTGATACGTTCGGAATGGATGGCAAGAAAATATCTGTGATAAAGGAAATTCCTATCAGACTTTTATTATATGACTATGACAGCAAGATTATGGGGTGCGTAAAGATGGAAGATGGAAGATGGAATCAATACGGATAATGGAAGAAGAGCAATTTGAAATTACTGGACTTAGTAGACTTGATGAGTTGGATTAATTGACATGTTTATCTAGAAAAAAAATTGATGGACATATATCTCAAGGATTGGAAACTTCTCTTTGACTTTTTGTGGAAGAATAAAATGATATGATGTTAATGAGATTTGAAACCAATTAAGATAACCGCTGGAGGAGGGTGATTTTATAATATATTTAGAGTCAGGCTTGTTATATATTATAGATTTATAGCTGAATTAAGACAAATCAGAAGTCAATATTTTTTATGTTTTTTTCTTTTTTTCTCTTTTTTATTGTATTAGTTGTTGATTTGTGTTTTGTCTTTTTGTATTGTTTTGGTTTTGGAAACTTGAATAAAGATTAATTGAAAAAAAAAAGTACAATAAATAAATAAATAAATCTATCTCATCCCTCAGTCCCGTAACAATATATAGCTATTGACAACTACGGAGTCTAAGGCTATACATACTGAAAATGCTCTTGACTCAGGGGTATTAAGAGATGGGTCATTAGGAACAATCTGTTCTGAGACTCCCAGAAACCTCCAGTGCCAACTGCCAATAACATACGAAGCCACTTTGTATTGAGCCATACCCTTGTTCTATCTAGTCCAATACTGCCTGCACCAATCTACATGCTCATGTATAGATGGGCATATCTATCAATATTGGTTTCTCATGTTTCAAATCATAAAGTTCACTTCTCCACATTTCCACATCAATTTGTGATTTTTTAAATTCATTAGCATTTTAGTGTGATTTTTTTCTAATAGACATATTTTTGTATGCAATTTCCCCTATCATACAATTTTTACAAAGCAATTTTCCTAATATAATGCATTTTTATATGTTATTTTCACAAATATATGCATTTTAATGCACACTTTACCCAAGTTTATGCCTTCTTGTACACATTACTTGGCTGGAGAGCTGTACTGAAATATTCAGAGAAGTTTGATTTTTGAAGGAAGGCAATTTTGGTTCATGTATTGTTTTGGAATTAAGTACATTTGCTTTCAAATGCAAACTGAATTTAATTTCTCCCCCACCCCTAGACTCATGATAATAAAATTGGAAAGGTGATACCACGGCCCACAATCTGACACAGAATTATATGTGCTTATGTAGATTTCATTATTTAAAATCTCCCAGAAGGAGACCAAGGTGGCAAACAAAACACTAAAAACACATTAAAATATCTTAAAAACAGACTTTAAAATATATTAAAACAAAACATATTTAAAAACTTTTTTTTAAAAGGTTTAAAAATATATTTAAAAGCAGTTCCAACACAGACACGGACTGGGATAAGGTCTCTAGGTAAAAGGCTTGTTGAAAGAGGAAGGTCTTCAGTAGGTGCCAGAAAGATAAGAGATGATGCCTGCCTAATATTTAAGTGGAGGGAATTCCAAAGGGTAGGTGCCACAACACAAAAGCTCCCCTTCCTATGTTGTGTGGAACAGACCTGATAAGATGGCATCTGCAGGAGGCCCTCACCTGGAAAGTGCAGTGATCGACTGGGTATACAAAGGGTAAGACGATCTTTCAGTTATCCTGGTCCCAAGCTGTGCAGGGCTTTGTACACCAATACTAGAACCTTGAACTTGGCTCAATGAAACCAATGAGTTTAAATATGCCTATCTATGTTGCTTGTAGCTTATAACATGTTTCCTTGAACTCCTTGGAGGAAGACAGGTTAAGGGGAAAAAAGTCAGTTCACTTTGAGATCCGTTCAGTAAAACATGAGACAAAAAAAGTCTGTGAATAAAGTGAAAAAACCCTTATCAGAAAAAACATTGTAAATACTATTTTGCAATTATTTGCTTGGCTGCTGTAAGATGTAGTTACTCAAGGCTGAGTAACAAAAAGCAAATGGGATGAGTTGTTTGTTCAGTTTGTACTGCTTTTTGAGAGAGATTGCTGTGATGTGGTTCATTAAATGGAGAAACCAGCAAAACATATCTGCTGTGACTGTAATAGTTGGAATGTACATTGCTCGGTACAAAATGGAAATCAATATGTGGAGGAATTTAGTTATAGGGATCAATTAGGGCCATGCCTCACTTTTTGATCATTTGTGAAGCAGAGGGTTGTTGCACATGAAACAGCGAGCATTCCAAATCCAATACAGGAAGAAGAGAAAGACTTCTGTTATGAGGATTGGTTAAGGCCATGTCTCACTTCTTGATCATTTGTAAAACAGAGGATTGCTGCATATGAAACAATGAGCTTTCAAAATCCAATATGGGAGGAGGAGGAAAACTATCTGCCTTCCACGGACACACAGCCAATTCTGCTTTGCCTTTTAATGCCAGCCTGGGCAAGTTCTAATTAGCACACCCACAAGCTGTGACATTCTTTAGTGCAGCTGGGAGACACAGTAGTGTGAAATTCACTCCTACCTTACCAAAATATCAAAAGAGGATTGCTCTCAATCTCACTTGCTGGATAACCAAGCAATGTACATGTGAATATTCTTTTTTTGTGTGTGTAATAACTTTTGATTTCTGGAGTCAACTGATGCTTACAAGAGGTTGAACAATGAAAGAGAATTCCAATATAAAATATCTCTGCAAGAGATGAAGCCTATGAGTCATAGGTTATGAATTGCCAATTTCCTTAAATGAGACATGGAAAGAATGTTTTATAGAAGTATATGAAATTCTTTTAAATCAATCTTATTTCTTTGGCATCAGTGGCATAGATAGCTGTGGCCCTTTCGTTAGTAGGATCATGTTGTATCTGTCAGGTGTCTGTTTAATGTGCTTCCTTTGGATTCTGATGAGCTACTGAAGCAGGAACTGCCTTTTTGGCTATGTGTTTAACCGTAAAAAACCCACTGAAATCTCAAATGCACAACTTTGTATTTATGGCTTCAAGGCACCACACAATTCAAATAATAATTAAATCAGACATAAAAGAAACCCTGCTCTAAATCAATGTAGAGGGAAGTTGCTGAAGAATGTTCAGTCCTGCACATTTGAGTACTGTAGAGTCTATTGACTTAATTTAAACAGAGACCTAGAAAAATGTATATGGAATGCTTACAAAGTGGTGCAAACTCACCTTGAATGATAACTCTGGTAGAAATTGTTATGGTAGGTTCTGAGTTCCTTCTTCTTTGTGTTGGTACCAATGTCTGCCTTGATTACCTCTTGCCTTCAAGGCACAGTTCAATCTGCTGGTTTGGGGCTGATCAAGCCATAAATAGCATTGGCCCTAAAATCTTGTGAGATAGAATCCTTCCTAGTGGCCCATCGTATGATCTCCCAAGAGCATCCTCTTATTTTCCATACCTTAAGTAAGAATAGTGAGGATGCAAATATATGGTTGTTCTCCAGACCAAGAACTCATGCTGAATTACACCAAGGTCCACATTTGGACTTTTGTCTTTGAGTAAGCTTTAAAGATAGGGGATAGCTGTGAGGATATATTGATGTATTGTTGGGTTTTGATCATTTTTGATAGCTTCCCTGACCATAAAGGATAGGTCATTACATAAATTTGAAACTTTAAATAAAACAAAATGAACACACCTATCAAATGAAATCTCAGAGTCTTTGAAACTAGAATGTATACACCAGACTTTGACAGATTATTTAGGATATTTATATACCACTTTTCCAGTGAGCCTTATGAAGTGGTTTACATTAAAATATTGAAAAAAATAAGTTGTGTATGTGTGTATGTGCACACATGCACTTGTACAAGGAAGACAAAAACAAAACCTTTGAAAACTCAATCTCCTCAGGGCAAGCTGGTTCATTAATATCCCTGTGGAAGGAGAGGGGCCTCCTCTGCTAGAATACCAGGAATTAGAAAGTAAGCATCTCACCAAGTTCTGCTGTTTTTCCTTTGTTGAATGGTCAGTTGGCATGGAGAAAAAGCATGGTCTTGCTCTTAAGGCAACATTCAATTGCTAAAATGAAATGGTCCAGATCTCAAGTCTGTATCAGAGGAATGGGAGACCCTGTGGCCTTCCAGATAGTGTTGGAATCCAACTTCCATCAGTCCCAGCTGGCCAATGGTCAGGGATTAGGGGAAATGTAGTCCAACAACATCTGAAGGGCCACAGGTTCCCCATCCATGTCAATGAAGATTCTCAGAAAGTTGAATTGGTGGAGCAATGTCCTAGGCAGGAGACTGAACAAATTGGGACTGTAAGCAGAGTTGAGTTTATAGGAAAACACTTATCTGACTAGTATTATTTAAAATCACAAGGTGGCCTTGTTATTGACAGGGCTGCAAGAACTGAGTTTATGTTTACTTCAGTTAGGGTGGACTATGGTTGCTGGATAAAATCCATTTGCTTGCAAGGGATGATTCATGGCCAAATTAAATACATTACCTAGATTTGGGACAGGGACTGGTGGACTAATTAAGCCTGCACATTCATGATTCGGTATGAAAATTACTATGGAGAGCCCCTATGACAGACATGTGTACCAGAGCTTGGAAAAGTTACTTTTTTGAACTACAACTCCCATCAGCCCAATCCAGTGGCCATGCTGGCTGGGGCTGATGGGAGTTGTAGTTCAAAAAAGTAACTTTTCCAAGCTCACCTGTACCCTGTACATCAGCCTTTCCCAACCCAATATCCTCCAGTTGTTTTAGACCACAACTCCCATCATCCTTGACCATAGACCATGCTGGCTTGGGTTGATAAGAGTTGGAGTCGAACAATATCTGGAGGGCACAAGATTGGAGAAAGCTGCTGTGTATGGTTGTCAGCTCCGGAATGGACTATCCTGAGTGGTTAACTGAATTGCCCCTTAAAAACATTTCTCATCTTTGTTGATAATATGTATATAGTTTGTTTAAAAAGGCTATCTACCACCTGTTTTTTTCTACCATCCTGGCCAATTTTCTAATGCTCAGATCCTTACATTTGCATAGCCTATTCTTTATGACCTTTTAAGAAAAATGGTAACTAATCCTGCTGTCAGATCAGAGAAATGTGCACAACAATCTGTTGCTGGTGGTGTATATTTTGTTGAAAATGAAATGAAACCATAACACAGAGTGAAAGACGAGAGAGAGAGAGAAAACAGGGTGGATTGATTTAAACCAAAATTATTTAAGTCGCCCAGCAGAAAGGCTTGATTTAAACCACTGATTTTAATTAACTTCACAATTTGTATTTAGGCCATTTTTTTTTTAAAAAAAGATGTATATTCTTATTGGTTGACATAACCATTAAAACATGCCAATTTATTACTTGACACATCCCTTCTAGTCAAATGTTAATACACTCCTTTGAGAATATATTATATCTCTTAATGTGTTTGGAGCAGTGTGTGTGTGTGTGTGTGTGTGAGAGAGAGAGAGAGAGAGAGAGAGAGAGAGAGCTTTTGGTTTAACATGTTAAAGGCTTCTAGTGTTTTCTCAAACTCCAAAATGTTGAGAAATTACAGCTGCTTATAATGTCCTTAGCAGACATGTTATTTAGGCAATGTTGATATGTTATTGTATCATATGGTCAGTTCCAGCTTTAGACTACCTTGGAACTGAACTTGAATCCTGGAAAGATGAAGGCCTTGTGGGTGGGTTTTTCCTGTGTCCAGGATATAGGTCAATTGTTGGCCCTGGATGAAGTTGCACTCCCACTGAAGGAGCAGATACGCCATTTGAGGGTACTCCTCAATCCATCTCTGTCGCTTGAGGCTCAACTGAGCTTTGTGGACAGGAGTAATTTCTGCCAGCTTCAGCTGATATGCCAACTGCGACAGTTCCTGGACTATGATAGCCTGAATACAGTGGTCCATGCATTGGTAATCTCAAGACTCGATTACTATAACATGCTTTATGTGGGGCTGCCCTTGTATCTGATCCAGAAGCTACAACTAGTGCAGAATGCAGCAGTCAGACTGCTTACAGGAGCAGATTACTGGCAACATGTTACTCAGCTGCTGAAAGAACTGCACTGGTTGCCAATTTGTTACTGAGTCAGGTTCAAGGTACTTGTGTTAATTCACAGAGCCCTAAACAACTTGGGCCCAAAGTACCTTAAGGACTGCCTGACTCCCTATGTTCCATTTAGACCACTGAGATCTTCTGATGGGGTGGTTCCCCACACCCCTGAGGTTCAGTTGGCCTCCACCAGGGACCAAGCCTTTATTGATTGATTGATTGATTATTTGATTTATATCCCACCCTTCCTCCCAGCAGGAGCCCAGGGTGGCAAACAAAAGCACCAAAAACACTTCAAAACATCACAAAAACAGACTTTAAAATACATTCAAACAAAATATTTTTAAAAACATTTTTTTAAAAAGCTTCGAAGACATCTTTTAAAAAAGGTTAAAAACATACTGGTTTTTTTTAAAAAAAAAGTTTAAAAACATATTAAAAAGCAATTCCAACACAATTCTCAACTTAAATGCTTGTTGAAAGAGGAAGGTCTTCAGTAGGCACCGAAAAGATAACAGAGATAGCACCTGTCTCTTATTTAAGGGTAGGGAATGCCACAGGAATTTAGTGTGGCAGGCCCTGCCCTGTGGTCTGGCAGGAACTATTCCTTCTTTCTTTCAGGACTCTCTTGAAAACCAAACTTTTAGACAGGCCTTTTAACATGATTTTTTCCTCTTCCAATCAATGCAGTATTTTTGATGCATTTATTATTGCTTTTATTGTTTTTTAAATTTATAATGTTTTTATATGTTGAAAGCTTGCCTTGATGTACCTTTATGAAAAGTGTGGCTTATAAATACTTTAATAAATAAATAAATGTAAGAAGAGCCCCTCTGCATCAGGCCAAAGGTATCGCATTCTCACATAGTAGCCAACTAGATGCCTATGGGAAGCCTGCAAGCAGATTTTGAGTGCAACAGCACTCTCCACACTTGTGATTCCCAACACATGCTATTCATAGACATTCTGCCTCCAACTGTGGAGACAGAACATAGCCATTGTCAATGGCTGGTAGTGGCAGAGTGTTGGATCTAAGTCCCCCTTGAAAGAATTTGGGTAGCAGGATTTGGAAAGACTTTGGATCTAAAGAGCTGTTGTTGAACAGAGTAGACAGAAGACTAAATGGTCAGATTCAGTATAAAAGAGCTTAATTTGTTCACCCTCAACAAAATATTTAAATGGTTAGTCAACTTTATGTCCACTAGATCTTGGTGTTCTTGGGACTTGTGCATGCGGGAGAGAGCTTTTTCATCTGTGGCCCCCAAGCTTTGGAATACCCTACCCCAAGAAGTCCACTCTGCTCCCTCCCTGTTGGTTTTCCAGAGACTTCTGAAAATGATCTTGTTCTGGAGAGCCTTTGGGAGGGCCTGAAGGTAGAGCCTGACACTGATTTTATGCCTTCTATGTTAAATTTTACCTTTGTAGTCCCTTTAATACCACTCCCTCTCTCTCTCTCTCTCTCTCTCTCTGTGTGTAGTATTTTATGTATTTTAATTTATTTTAATATTTTTGTGATTTTACTGTTTACATTTTATTATGTACGTGTTTGATTTTATTTTTGTAAGCCCGCCTGAGTGCCCTATTATAGGGTAGAAGGGTGGGATAGAAATATTTTAAAATAAAAATAAAAAATAAAATTTTACTTCTCCTCTTGTGTTCCTCCTCATCCCATGGCTTGCTGTGCCTAAGTGGACAGTGTGTTCCCTTTTAATCTAATAGCTGTGATAACCCGTCAGCCTTGTGGACTGTGCTGAGGCCAGCTTCTTTACCAACTCTGGTATTCATGTGCCATTGGTTACAAATATAGTCCAAGAAGTATCCTGGTGACTTTCAGGCAGAGAATCCAAGTGACACCCCCTCCCCCCAAAGTGGTGAATATTTATTTAGTCTCTTGTATTGGTACTCAAAAATCTTTCACTTAAATTATGCCTGATTGGTTTGCTGCTGCTCACATATCTTATACTTGGGCCCACTGTACACCTCAAACTCCCCTCCTGCTGCCATGACTGGGCTCACTTGCTTGGCCCATTCTTGGAAAGCCCTTGCATGAGGCCTTTCTTCCTGAGCGTATCAGTGTTGTGCCAGGGCAGTGATGTGAAGAGGAAGTCCGTTGCCTCTGATTTTTTTTCAGTGCAAATGTTGCCCCCTTGCAAAGTCCTGACCTAGGCCATACAGTCTGAGGAGTAATAAAAAGCACTACAGTTGCATGAGCATAATCCATTGTTCATACTTTAGACCCTCCTTGCTGGCTCCTTATTGTCCCATAAATCCTTTAGGTGGCCTTTCAGATCACTGCTGCAAAACTAATTCCAATCTGACCTCTGAAAGGCCATCAAGTAGGAACACTTTTTATTATTGAGGCTATTGGACACAGACATATTTGGTAGTTATCTCTGACTCTCTAGCTTCCATGCCGATTAATATGGCCTGTGTCATTTACTTTCACCCTCCTACCTCTTCAACTGCATGCGAAGGAGATGATGACTATATTACAAGGTGCAAGGGGTGCAGATCAATACAGGGAATGAACAAGGAGGAGAGTTCATCAAGATGTCTGCCATGACAGAATCACTGGAAGTCAGCAGGGCTCTTCTTTATTAGTGTTCCACCCCAACTGAACATATATATTTTCACCTACATTCTATATTTAATAGCACTGCTGCATGAGAACTTATAACCACTGCCACATGTCTAGTGTGATTTGTAACTGTAAAGACCAGAGTTATTTTTTAAATGCCATCCAGCTTCCTCATTGCATCTTGTTTTGCCTCCTCTGGACTTCATGCTACTCAAGGCATCACACAAATAAAAGACCCTGTGAATGCTTAGATCACAGAACTCATCTCTTACAGACGTTCCTGGTCTGAAAAGTCTTAAACATTTGGCCATGAAATTACTGGTAAAGCACAAGTGAGAAAGAAAAATGACAGCTGCTTTACTAATATCAAACACAGGCTATTTTACCCTCCCCCATGCAGTTTTTCTGTACTTTCCAGGGTTGGTGGCAGGGATGAGTCACACCTGGATAAGATGCCATCTGCCCTACCAGCATCACTCTAGTGCCCCTTCTGGGAAAATAAGAGATTGTCTGCTGCTCCAGTTAATTCACTGAGTGCCGTTCTGCTTTGCCAAACACTGCAGCCTGCCTCCCTCTCTCATACATTTACCAGGCCAGGTGGCAGGCAGTGGATGGGATGGGTGATGTTGCTCAGCAAAATGTTTTAATTTTAATTTTTTTATAAAAAGGGATGATGATATCTGCCTGATGGGCTCTACAGGGCCTGTTGGCCCCTACATTTGCCCTACTGTGGGCGTGCTTTGGTGCTTTAATTTCTATTCTCTACTTCTGTTAAAACAAGAAATTTGTCTTCAGTTTACCATAATCACAGAGTGATGTCCTTTGTGTATATAGACCAAATGGGAATTCTGAACGTTGTAGCAAGGATGAGGGCACTCTGTTGTTTTCAGGGCTTGCACCAGAGGGCGGCCAGGTTGGGCCCTGGCCAAGGGTCCCTGAAGGGCCCCTCTTTAGGGTGGGAGGATAGTGCTCCCATTCCACAATCTTTGGCAGTGGCGGCTCCTGACCCTGCCATGGATCAAGGAGACGAGCTCCCAGGTAGACCCCCCATACAAATATTGCAGCCTTCAATAAGCCTGCGCACACACACCACCTACCTCTTCCATCACTGTGAATGTCGTGTGTGCCCCCACTGCCATCTTGGTTGACGGCAGGCAAGTGTGCTTCCCTAACAGGCTGATGTCTCCACCACCATTTTGATTGATGGTAGGCCTGCACACACAGTGTGCATGGCTTTTACAGTGTCAGGAGAGGTAGGTGGGATGTGCGGGTGGGTGCCACAGACCAGTGCCCAAGGGCCCAGTCATGCCTGATTTATATGAACATTTTTATTCTAAGATGAAATCACCATATGTTGACCATATGAAGGATTTCAGCATGAAGTATTGATTATGTAGTGAGTTCACAACTCACCAGGCTCTATGAAAAAGTGAGCTGAGCCAAGATATAGTCAGTTGTGATTTTGACATATGTTACAGTATAGAGAAGACTGCTTCTTCACTACATGAAAATCACCCCACAAAGCCGACTCAGCTCAAGCAGCCTCTGGAGCATATTGCTGTTTTATTAATATTACTTCTATTGTTGCATTCTGTTATTGTCTTATCTTGTTGTGAACAGCCTTCATATTTCTTTTGAAATGGAAGGTTGGATATAAACGATTTTAATAAATAATAAAAGTATTATTGTTATTATTTCCATTTATAGACTGCTTGCTATTAGCTCAAAGCAGTTTACAGTAGGATATACACGGTACAATGAAAACCATATCACATTATTACATAACATAATACATGAACAATTAGAGGAAGGTGGCCAATCGGTGGCCCTCCAAATGTTCCTGCACTCCATCAGCCCCAGCCAGGGATGATGGGAGTTGTAGTCCAAGAACATCTGGAGAGCCACTGGTTAGCCACCTCTGCTGTACAGCAACTACAACAGAACTACAGAACTAAGTCTGACTTAACAGTGATGCAAGGCTAGCAGGGCCCTTATTGGCTACTCACATTGCCTAATGTGGTTTGACTCAATAAGTTGAAATATGCCTTAAATGGTTTTAGGGTCGTGCTGCAGAGCAGCCATTTTTAGACCATCTGTTCTGTTTGCCACTGAGCTTTTGAATTCCCTGGTTTATCCTGCTGATACTTTAGAGCAGGGATGTGGAACCTCTGGCTCTCCAGATTTTATTGGACTACAATTCCTATCATCTCGGACATTGGCCATGCTGTCCGGACTTGATGAGAGTTGGATTTCAACATCTAGAGGGCACAGGTTCCCCATCCCTGCCTTACATATCCTTTACTTAGAAGCTTATTTCCAGGCAGGTGTACATAGACTTTCTGACAGGGGATACAGGGATATGAAAACAATTTAACACAGAGAAGCTGGGAGTTAGTTCAAAATCTACTGGACAATAATGTGCGATTCTTCCCCACATCCTATGAAAGCATTTCACTCTTCACAGGAAAGGCAACCCTTTCTCTCATCTTAGAATTATCAGTTGGATATTTGTCAGATCCTCAGCACTGAATAGCCTGCATCCCACGCTGCATTATTACTGCTGATGTTAATCTCTGACCATTAAGCACGGGTCAGAACCAGCCGATAATTGCTACTCCATTCTGCCGTGCATGGTCCTTTGTGAGCAGTTAATGAATGTTCTGGAAAATAAAGCTGAATGGAGAAAAGAGAGGGTTGTGGTTTGCATATGACAAGATGGAGCATAGATAGGAAATAGCAAAGGGCACAGTTCACTGATGGGGAAAAACAAAGAATTAGAAAAGATAATCTATATGGTAGTGTATTATTCCTGTTCCACCCATATGGCTGTTGCCAACTGTGTTGTGCAGAGTGACAACTCCCCGGGGAGTAATTACATGGTTCTTTCTCTTATGAGAATTATTATAAGGTGGACTGCGCCCATTGCCATGGATCCAATTGCCATTTTCAACTTGAAAAATACTTCTACAGTTACTGCTGTTAGGTTGTCTCACAATGAAATGACTACTTGTATGTCTGGACCTTACAAATATATTGCTCCCAAGAGGATAGGCTCATCAAAGGGTCGAGATTGACTCCATAATGTGAAGTTGAAACATGAGGTACTTCTCTCAATAATAGCTTCTGCAGGGGGCACAAGCTGCACTTTTCAGCCAATGCTGCTGAAGCTTGAGAAGGGCAACATCATGTTGTTGTATGCTACCACAGAAAGATAGTCATGGCACATGCAAGCTTGTGTGCTGCAGTTCCAGCCAAGGAGGATGTTCATGTATTTCCTACTCACTACCACCAAGCACTCGCCAAAGAAGTGAGCTTCTAACAATGTGAAATTGGGTCAGGCTCATTTAAGCTTCTGCACAGGTTCAGTGTTGCAGTTTCTGTACAGTTCCAATATGATGGGAACCATTTCCTCTTCACTGATCAATGCAAGACCCATGATTGTGGACAGGAAGCGCAATGTGCACTTGTGCAATGTGCACTTCAACATGACCCACTGCTCTATGGTAGCACATGCTATCACAATGAGATAGCTTGTCTGAAGTATACTATGACTTTATAGCTTTCTATAAATGTAGTTACTTCTGTGGCTCTAGATGTCATGATCTAGATTAGTTTGCAAGTCATAGAATCATAGAATAGCGGAGTTGGAAGGGGCCTACAAGGCCATCAAGTCCAACCCCCTGTGAATGCAGGACCATGCATTGTCCATGCATTCATTTGCAGCATTAACAGCCCATCTCAGAGGAATGACATTTACTCCCTCTGACTTGCAATTACATATACTTGGTGTGCGTTATGATGAGATGTCGTCATGATGTGCTCAAGAATCTGCCATGACTTTATAATATTGGTGGTAGCCCATGTTTGTTTCTTTTGATACCAACCCACATAACCCTAAGCAAGGAGTCAAGAGCTGCGTCCCAGGATCAGAGTCTCCAGGGATGGACTCAGTGGGAGGAATAAAATGCTAAGTGTGTTTGTATCCATATAAGTCCCCACTCCTTAATGGCAATGTTAATGTGCTCATTAAAAGATAACAGTGCAAGGGGGATGTGACTGCACAGCCTGATTACTATTTTATGGCAAAATTAAGTTGCATGACAAATGGCTCACTGGTTGAGCTGCTTTTACAGCCCAGTAAAACACAACTTTAAAATATGCCAGAAGTGCCCGCTTTGAGCCCATTTTTTCTTGACCCTGATTAACTCTAAAAATGCTGAGAATAAATTGTTGGGGGGGTGGGAGGCATGGGGGGAGGGAGGCATTGGGGGAGGAGCTATAGGAAGTGTTTGGTGATTAGCACCACCTTCTTTCAGTTATGAAGAAAGTGGTCAAGTGAATAAAAAAGCAAAACAACAGTTTAGGTTTTAGTACTGTAGAAAAATATATGTTTTGTATTTAAAATGCTGCAGGCTTCTTGCTTGCAAAATGGGAATATGCTATGGTAAGGAAATATTATGTTATGGAGATGATACCCTCTCAGCACACATTGGACAACAGACTGAAGAGGAAATGGCCCAGGATGTTCTATTGTTGGCATGAGAGGTGTAAAGGGTACCACCAGAGAACCCTTCATCAATATCTCCTGTCACCTCAGATCCAAGGAAAGGCCAGTGGTTCGTGCTCTCACTTGTTCCCATAAATGATAACCTAAAGGGGACATTCCCCTTAGAGGTGATTCACTGCCCCCGAAAGGAATCATCCCGCTAATTTGGCCCTGTGTAACATTTTGTCTAGAAGAAAGAACTCCCTTGCAAACTTCAGGACCTCGTACAAAGTCCAGTGTGGAATCCATCCTTCTCAGTGCTCCATTTGCTACAGACTCCTGTGTTTTGTGACAGGATTAAGACTTTGCTTATTGATAGCAAGCACAGAGATAGGCAAAGCAGGAAACATTCATTTTGAGTACAGAGTGAGTGATGGAAGAGTTTCACCTGGTAAAAAGTCACAGCATATAACTGCATTTCAAGTAATGTCATTTGGAAGTCAATCTCAGGAAAGAAATATGACAGATATTAAGTAGCCAAAGTCAACAGAATATCCATTTTTATGCCAGAGCTTTTAGAAACATGATAAAAATAGATTTCAAGGAAAATCAATCCTGCAAGTGACTGCTTGAAATAGGAGCACAAGTTGATTCTATAGATGAATCTGAATTTGTGATTTTTATTGTGTACAATTTTATTATGTACGGGCTCGATTTTACTGTAAGCCACCCTGTTATAGGGTAGAAGGGTGGGATAGAAATATTGTAAATAAATAAAATAAAAATAAAATTCTGCTTCTGACAACACAATTCTAAAATATTTAAATATGAAAAAACTCCTTTCAGTTGCCCCTTTGTCTGAAAAGCTCATGTTGGAATCTCAGCGCTTATAACTAAGGGTCAGTTAATACATTCAGCAGGTCAAGGTTTTACTCAATAAAATTTACTGGGCTATACCATGTCAGGTTGGTGAGGTTGCATGCTTGATTTCTTCCCCAGAAGAAAATATCTCTGAACATAAAATAACAAGTCAAAGAGAAGGCTAGGCTGAATCTGTCTGCCTGGCATGGTAGGTTTGTATGTGCTGCAGAAATTTTTATTATTAGTAGTATTTTTAAAGAAAAATCCAAACATGCAATCCCTCACGTGAAGTTTTGAAGTGGCACAGTCCAGGAAAAGCTTTACTACTTGATTTTGCTGGGTGCATGGATTGGACTCCCCCCCCCCTTATTCAGAGACATTTTGCATCTTACTAGGAAGCAGCAATAAGAAGTTGCTTGAGTGACTCAGGCATTCTTGTTCTATATTTCATTGTAATACACAAAGGATAATGTGTACATTACTCACATAGGGAGGTCTGATCTATACCTATACCATGGTTGCACACATTTCCCTACAGGGTTGATGGGTGCATTTCTCTTTTGTATGATATTTAGAAGTGAGGAAAGAAAATGTGCTAGTCACTCAGACACAATCTATTGCTGTTTCTTCATGATGTGCAAAATGGCCTTCAGATGCATGCCTCACAAGAATTGCCCTCTCAGGCATTCTTCTCCATGCAGCTGTAATTGGAACATTGTGAAACACATAAATGTAGGGGTTTTTTTGGGGGGGGGGTGTCTGTAAATGGGAGACTGCTGCTTGTGCATAGGTATTCCACATGATTGGGAACCTTGATTGTACAGGTTTCCCAATCATGGGGAAATTCTATGTGTGTGTACAGCAAACTCCCCTTTGTAGACTTCTCCTCCTCCAGTGTGTAGATGTAGAGCAGGGCTAGTAGGAAACAACAATAGGATGAAACCAGCAAGGAGGCCCCCATTCTCCCTCTGCACGTGACTATTGTCATATGGAAGAGAACACCCGGATACAGCAAAAGACAGTTCTGAATCTTGTCACTATGATTTGCTATGAAGCTGACTGGTCCTGTTATCAAATCACATTTTTATGACCCAAAATTGCCCTATCAGCAAGGTCCCACCCAGTCCTCCAGTGCACTTCAGAATAAGACCCTGTTCACCCAAAGCAGAAATATGTGAAAGTCTGTCCATTTCAAAATATTAATCTTAAAAACCCAAACCCTTGCAATTTCTACAGATGTTTTGCCTAAAGCATAACCTGTCAACAAACAAATGTAACTGGATGTGAAATTCAGTGGGAACTGTAGCCAGCATTTATTTTGCAGTAGTGTGCAGCATGAATACACACACTCATACCTCAGTCCAGTAGCAGGTGTGATTGGGTGCCACCGCTCAGCTGATTTCTGGTTGGTCGCATTGCTGCTGCTTATAGGGAGGTAGAGGGGGAGTGTGAGGTGGTGAGGAGATTGACACAGTGCAAATGCATCAGCAGGAGCACCCAATTGGCTCTGCCAGTGTGTTTGCATAGCACTGACCTTGCTGCCTTGTACCTCCCCCTCTTCCTCCCAGTAAGCAGCAGTGATGCAACCAACCAGAAGTCAAGTGATTGGCACTGCCTCACTGTGCTGTCTGCTACTGCCTCCATCATGGAACTCTTTTCTAGTCAAGTTTCATGAAAACTTAGTGTGCCAATTACATAGAGATAGATGAAAGGCACTCTGCACATACTCAGTTACTACTCTCTTCTCAGTTACTTCCCACATGCTGAAAACAGGTTTCAGAGCTGAGACTTGGCAGAAATTAATAGTCCTCCTTCGATTTTGGATGTTCATGTTGAGAGCTTAGAACAGATGTAGAAAAAAGAATTGCATGATATATTCAAAGACCTGCTTGTTTGAAAAAAGACACACACACACACACAGACCCCTGCCTTGCACTCAAAATTATTAGAGCCAAAACTCACTGAGTAGCACATACTATGAATTACGTGCGGCATTTCTTTACTTGGGATTTGGGCCAAACGTGGAGAAAGATTGATGAAACTTTCAAGCAACCGTTTGACCAATTTATCAAATTCTTATGAGCACTCTTGTTTTATGTGGCTGAGGGGCTGAAAGAGTGAGGGGGAGGGAGAAGTGCGATAGGTTTAGAGATAAGCAGTGTTTAAGGGGGAGAAGAAAAAATTAGGGGTAGGATTTAGGTTCAGTTAGATATGTGGTGGTTGAAGATTTAGATAAAAAGATATAGGCTCTAGGATTTGAGTGGGGTCTAGGGAGAGACTGAGTACGAATACAAGAGGGAATCATTAACAGTTAATATAATTAGTAAAACCCAGTAACTTAAATATATGTGCTGGATGAGGATAAAGTGGCTTCTTATTGTGCAATGCCTTTCAAATGAGAAATAATAGATATACTGTTGGCTTCTTTATCTCACACCTATTGCTTGATTATTACCAAGAGGGAAATATAGATGAAACCATAAGATTAGTACATGTCCTTGCATCCTCATCTAAAGACAACAAGCATTGGACCTAAAGTAATGGTCCTGGTGGCAGCAGTACTCAGTATGCGATGAAAGGTGTTGCCTGTTGAGATAAAGGCCTGGTAAAACAAGGTTTTGCTATTAAAAGATGGCTAAATTCAGCTGCAATAGCAACATTAGGCATAGCTGTTTCCTTTTCAGCACTTGTGTAGCACACTTTTCTGAATAGAACAGAGACAGTGGGTAGAGCGAGACATGTGTGTGGCTTTGCTGGCTTCAGTGCATCTCCACCTCCATTTTTTGAATGCAGGGATACATGAAGCCACTAAAACTCTGCCCCCTTTTACTCCAAAACCTTGGAAGCTGCAGCTTGAGCACACTGTAGCTTGAAGTCAGCTTCACACAGAAAAACTTCAAAACTGATTGGCCATCAACCCTGTTGCTACTCCAGGTACGTCCAATGAAAATGCTTTGCTGTACCTCTTGAGGCAGACACAGTGATGGGCCCAAATTGCTGTGGGCAATCCTAATCAGCAGTGGAGAAGTAAGATGTGACCAGCTGTGGGTGGAGTCATTTTAAAATGCAGCCAGAGAAAATGGTCTGGCTGCTTTTGAAGCAACTAGTATATCACAGCCAAGGTTTCATCCCACCCCTTTACACAGCATCCTTCTGATCTGCTTTGCATAGTATTCCATTTCTTAACTCTTTCTGCAAATCTACATCAGTCATAAGACATGATCCCATTAACTATTTTATGCAACTTGCTACAGCTGCTGCTAATTAGGACAGGACACAGTCTAAATTGCACCTTGTCCCACTATATGTGCTCACTTTCTGGATTTTCAACAATACAATCCCAAAATTTGGATTACCATGTACATTGTTGGTTATCCCATCTCAAAAGGGGTTATAATAGAGCTGGAATAGGTGGAGAAAAGGACCAGCAAAATGATCAGGTACTTTTGGGGGTGGGGTGGGGTGGGGTGGGGTGGGAAGACATGATAGAGGCTAATAAAATTATAAAAAGAAAGTATTAGAGAGACCATTAACAATGTTGAGGAAATGGGTAGTGAAAAAAACAAAAACAAAAAACAAAGTATGTCTTCACAAAAACAGCATGTAATTACTTTATGGAATGTTCTGCCACAAGATGTTGTTAAAGGCACTTGCTTAGAAAGGGTAGCAGACAAAGTTTAGAGACACACTTACTGTTGTGCCGATTCCAGTGTGTCTCCACCTCTGTTTTCTGACAATGAGGACACACAATGCCAATCAAACTCTGCTCCTTTTTACTCTAAAACCTGTTTGGATGAGCTTTAGTGCAGGTATTTTTTTTTAAAAAAATTCACCTTCGGGCAGATTTTGCAACTGATTGGTAGATCAACCTGTTGCCCTTCCAGGTGTGGCCAGTGGAAACACTTTGCTATAAGCTCAGGAAGAGACAGGTGTGGCCAATGGAAACACTGCTGTGGGCAGTTCTGAAAGTTCTGAAGTCAGTAGTGGGAAAGGGAGGCGTGTCCAGCTGAGGACAGAATCACTTCAAAATGCAATCAGAAAAACTATTCTCACTACTTTTGAAGTGACTAATGTGCCTGCAGCAAAATTCAGGGAGGGTAGAGACTCCAATGGCTGCCATGAGGGGCTCCTCTTATATTCTTAACAAGGCATGAGATTTTGCCACAGTTGACCAAACTGTATTTTCACACTTTCCTTTCCTTACCACACCTCATTCCCCCCTTTTCTATATACTAATTTATGATATTTTACCCCATTAATCTAGACATATAGCTAATTTCTTTGGCTTTTACAGAGGTGGGAAAGCTGTGGCCTTTCTGATGGCTTTGGTGGCTGGGTCTGATGAAGGTCAAACATCTGAAGGGATACAGGTTCCCCTATCCTGTGCTAACAGAAGCTAAAAACCTAAATGTTTGCTGTCCCCAAACACCACTATTTTCTAGTCATTGTTTCACAACTTGTCTCAAGAGTCCGATCCTTCTCTGCATACTGTATCAAATATATTGGGTTGGGTATATATAAGTGGATGTATTTGTGCAAATTCAGCATCTATGAAGAAAAAGAAAAAATTACAAATCCAAGCACATGGTTCCAGAAGGAGGCTGCATATTTATTTGGGAAATGTGGAAAGATTATTTCCTGGGCAATGATGGACAAGAATGAAATTAATATAAATAGGAGGGCAAGACTGTTGGTGGAGAGATGGCTAGACACTAGGGATGGGATAGAGATTGCCAAATTCTTCCCCTGCCCTTTGGGCATAGGATTACACAGGACCAAGATGTAAGATGACAACCC
This sequence comes from Rhineura floridana, assembly GCF_030035675.1. NCBI lineage: Eukaryota > Metazoa > Chordata > Lepidosauria > Squamata > Rhineuridae > Rhineura > Rhineura floridana. The sequence goes on along the minus strand of NC_084484.1, from coordinate 146,758,540 downwards.
CAATTGTACTAGTGAAGCAACAGCATCCTCAAAATTCCATGTTTTGCTCAGGAATTAGTTGAGACTGCTGTCTTTTTTATTACTATCACTAACAACTCCTCAGAAAACACCAGAGATAGTTTTCACATAGTTTAGTTCTGTGGTTTTAAGTAAAATTGCTCTGCATTTCAAATGAGAATGTTACACTCTTGTATTTTTCAGCCCCATTCGAAGTGTCACTGAGGTTCAGCTCTGCACTTACACTCGAGTCTTCCAAAGGACTGCCCCAGAGGTTCACCACAAAATGTTGTTGTTATGTATTGTAATATGTGCTACATCCTTGACAGAACTTGATCCAACATTCAATGGCTTGAAAACAACTAGTGTTCCATCATCATTGTTGATGGGCTGTCTAATGCTTTCAGGGAAAACATGAGCCCAGTCTGGAGACAAGACACTGGCAGATTGCCTTGCATCACGTACATGTTTACCATAAATATTAGCAGCTTTCTCCGTTTACTAACTTCTTGGGCTTGGAGATGCCCAGGGATAATGTGAGCTGCCAGCCATTTAAGCTGGCATTCTGGCAGATGCTTTTTTTTAAAAAAAAAAACCCACCATTTAAAGCTGCTTTTTGATCTTGTTTTCATACTGAAACAGCTTTAGTCACTGTGCTGAATGTCCTATGCCTTGATCTGTCCCTGTCCCTGGACCACGTAGTGGATCACCTTTCTGGGTCAGGATTGAAATATATCACAGTGGTGCCAGTTGTTCCTAAAGGGGAGTTCCCAGAAGACGGTGCTAGAACCTCAACTCCTTGGCCTTCAGCATGTAGCATCCCATTTGGTACCCTATCCTGTTTTAGCATCTACATGAATCAAACCACTGGGTCATCCAGAGATGTGGAGTTTGCTGCCTTCAGTACTTATTTTATTATTTATTTATTTACAACCTTTGTATACCACTTCTGTTTTTAACCACAACAGTGATTTCAAAGCAGTAATTGCTCCCAGACTGTGGAACCTCTCTCCCTGAAGTCATGCATGGCCACATCACTGATGGCCTCCCATCACCTAATTAAGACATTCCCACTCTCCCAGGCCTTTGGAAGGTTTGGTTAATTAGCTCAGACCTTAGTACTCTTACATGTGTTAGCTGCTGTTGTATGATGTTGTTTAATTGGCCAGCTGGAAACTGTTCCCCCTTATTCTTTTTTTTAATTAAATTTGCTTATAAAAATATTAACAATAACAAGCTATATGTGGAGCTGCCTTTGAAGATTGTTCAGAAACTTTGGCTGGTTCAAAACATGGCTGTGAGACATTTGATCAGAACCAGTTTTAGGGAACATGTCACTCTACTCTTGTACCAATTACAGGTTCATTTCCAGGTTCAATTACAGGTTCATTTCCAGGAATAATGTAAGTGTTGGTTAACCTTTAAATACCTAAATGGTTTAAGGCAGCCTTTCCCAACTAGTGAGCCACCAGATGTTGTTGGACCACAACTCCCATCAGCCTCTGCCAGCATTGCCAATGGTCAGGAAATATGGGAATTGTGGTCCAACAACATCTGGTGGCCCACTAGTTGGGAAAGGTTGGTTTAGGGAGAAGATGTCTTAAGAGCTGCTTCCTCCTATATAGACCAGGAAAAGCAGTTCTATTTGTCCCACTACTGATTAAGGTGCAGTTGGTAGGAACTAGAACAAGGGTCTTCTCCATGGCAGGGCCTAACCTGCAGAGCTCTCTTCCCTAAGTTATTTACTTTTACCCATCATTGATTGTCTTTCATCATCAGTTAAATGCCTTTCTGTTTAAGTAAACATTTGGTTTGCCTTCTGTTTGGGTTTTCCCATCTTCCTGTTGCATTTTGACCTGCTTAGCTGTTAAGTTATTTTATTGGATTTGTCTGATTTTAGTGTATTGTTCTCTATCACATCCCATGGTGTGGTTCAGGGGTAGGGCAGTGTTTTGGCCCAGCGGGCCAGATCCTTATGAGTCCCTACTCCATGGGGCAACTTGTCAGGTGGGTGAGACAACCCACTTGTCTATCACTTGGTGTAATTATGATATATGGTTGACAGGTGAGCTATCCTACACACCTGTCAAAATCCCTTGCACAATGCTTGGGAACTGCAGCACAAGGGGGTTTGCCAGCCCCATAGTTGCCAGCACTGAGCATAGGGCTGGCAAAGCTGCTTTCGTCAGGGATTGGCTGTGGGACTGAAATTCCCCATAGGGAACTCAGTCAGGAAGCCAATCCAACAGTACTGAAGTCATAAAAACGCATCAGCTTTGGAGGCCCACTGTGAATTGTTTGCAAGGCACCTTGAAGGTAAAGTTGCTCACCTCTGTAGCAGTCTCGATGCCCCATCCACATCTACTGTAGTCCCCAAGGAGGTGTCCAGTGCAATGTCTGCTGCAATTTCTTGGGAATGGTTTCAGTTGATGCAGCGTGATGCTTGTGATGATGCAGCCAGCAACTTGCCCTCTCAACCCTTGCCCTACTTGGCTTATTAAAGCTTGGCAAGGGGGTTTGACCGAGTGGATCCAGAGTGTGGTCAATGCATTATTGCGGGAGGGAGTGGTTCCAGATGCCTTGAAAGAGGCGATGATCCAACCACTCCTGAAAAAGCCCACCCTGGACCCATTGGTTGTGACAACTACCGACTGGTTGCAAATACCCCCTTTTTAGGGAAGGTGATTAAGAGGGTTGTGGCGCAGCAATTGCAAGTACTCTTGGATGAAACAGATTATCTTGACCCATCCCAGTCTGGGTTCTGGCCTGGTTATGGGACTGAATCGGCCTTGGTCACCCTGATGGATGACTTTTATCGGGAGAAGGACAGGGGGAATGCGACCCTGTTATTCTTACTTGATCTCTCAGTGGTTTTTGATACCATTGGCCATGGTATCCTTCTGGGCCGACTTGGTGAGATGGGTATTGGAGGCACTGTTTTACAGTGGTTCTGATCCTATCTCCAAGGTTGCTGTCAGAGAATAGCATTGGATGACTGTCTTTCGGCCCCCTGGCAGTTGTTCTGTGGGGTGCCTCAGGGTACCATCTTGTCTCCCATGCTGTTTAACATCTATATGAAGCCCTTGGGAGTGGTCATCAGGAGATTTGGGTTGAGACATCAGCAGTAAGTTGACGATACCCAGCTCTATTTCTCCGTAACATCTGAATCAGGAGAGGCCGTGCAAGCCCTGGACCGGTGCCTGGACTCGGTGGTGGGCTGGATGAGGGCCAATAAACTGAGTCTGAATCCTAGCAAGATGGAGGCACTGTGGGTTGGTGGTTCCTGAGTTCAGATGACTGGTTGGTTGCCTGCTTTGGATGGGGTTGTACTACCTCTGAAAGAGTAGGTTCGTAGTCTGGGGGTGCTCCTGGATCCGTCTTTGTCACTAGAACCCAGGTGACCTCTGTGGCTAGGAGTGCCTTTTACCAGCTTCGGCTCATAAGACAGCTGTGGCCGTTTCTGGACCAGGATAGCGTGACCACTGTTGTCCACACACTGGTAACCTCCAGGCTGGATTACTGTAATGTGCTCTATGTGGGGCTGCCCTTGAGGTTGGTCTGGAAGTTGCAGCTGGTGAAAAATGTGGCAGAGAGACTGCTCACTGGGGCAGGGTATCACCAGCATGTCACCCCACTGCTGAAAGAATTGCACTGGCTGCCGGTTTGCTACTGGTCCAAGTTCAAGGTTCTAGTTCTGGTGTACAAAGCCCTATACAGCTTGGGACCAGGATACCTGAAAGACCGTCTTACCCCTTATATACCCAGTTGATCACTGCCCTCTGCAGGTGAGGGCCTCCTGCAGATACCACCTATTAGGAGGTCCATTCTGCACAACATAGGAAATGGACCTTTAGTATGGTGGCACCTACCCTGTGGAATTCCTTCCCCTTAAATATTAGGCAGACGCTATCTCTGTTATATTTTTGGCACCTATTGAAGACTTTCCTCTTTCAACAAGCCTTTTAAGTTGAGACCTATCCCAGTCTGTGTCTGTGCTGGGATTGCTTTTAATATGTTTTTTTAAAAAAACCTTTCCCCCGCTAAACAATATGTTTTTTTAACCCTTTTTATTTAAGATGTTCTTAAAGCTTTTTTAAAGAATGTTTTTAAAGTTGTTTTGTTTTAATGTATTTTAAAGTCTGTTTTTATGATGTTTTAAAGTGTTTTTACTGCCCTGGGCTCCTGCCGGGGGGAAGGGCGGGATATAAATTAAATAATAAATTAATAAATAAATAAAACAGCTGATGCGTGATTCCTTCAATCCTGCTTTTGGCAGGGATTAAGTTCCCCATGGAGAACTCTGTTGTGCAGCTGATCCAGCCACATCTCTACCTACCCAATACCTGATGTCACATAATACTTCAGGCATTTAGAGGAAATTCCTTGCAGGCCAAATTGGGACCTGCAACAGGTTAAATTCGGCCTATGGGCTGGAGGTCTCCCACCCCTGGTGTAGTGGTAAATTCTGAAGTGCAGGTTGTCTGACCCCCCCCCCATAGTCACACCCCTATACAACAAAAATATTTTTTGACTGGTGGCTGGTGCAGACATCGCTTCAATATCAAGCCAGCTTGTTTTCTCAACCCCCTCCCACTTTGCTTAACTTTTAGCCTGATAAAAGCTACAGGTGGACTCAAAAGCTTACTCATGATTTTGAAACATTTTGTCTGTGCTGTTATATTTATATTGGAATTATGGAATGATTGTCATGACGAGGTGCGCTTGGCGCCAACACTGTTATCTTTCGGCGCCAGGTCAAGTCTTTCCTCTTCTCCCAGGCATTTTTGCATGAGTTTTTAAATTGTTTTTTAAAAATGTGTTTCCAAATTTGTATATTTGTTTTTAATGTTTTTAATTGTTGTAAACCACCCAGAGAGCTTTGGCTATGGGGCTGTATACAAATGTAATAAATAAATAATAATAATAATATTGTAAGTCGTCTTGAGTGTTCATTCCTGGAATGGAAGAGCAGGCAGAGTTGACAGGGAGTATGGTCTCTAGAGCATACCAGCAGGACACGTTTATCATTTAGGGCAAGTTGCTGTCTTATCTATTCACTGGTGACATCTAATTCTGCCTGTCCTTACATGTGACATATTTAAATAAACAAGTCTTCAACCAGCATCTCTCACATGCTTAGCCAGACTGGATTATTGCAATTTGCTCTTCATGGGGCACTGGGGCTACCCTTGAAGATAAGTTGGAAACTCTAACTGGTTGAAAAAGAAGCAGCCGGATTACTGGCTGGGGTTCCCTTTTGAACTCACATAACCCTGTTTTAAAACAGCTGCATTGGTTGCCAGTTCATTTCTGGGCCCAGTTCAACATGCTCAAGTTAGTGTTTAAAGTCCTGACTGACTTAAGTCCCAAATATCTGAAAGACTGCCTCCTTCCATACAGACCCTCTTAGGTGTTAAGGTCAGCAGAGGGGGCCTTTTTGGTAGTTCCCCACCCTTGGAAGTTTGGGGGGATGGCCCAGGAGAGGGCATTCTCTGAGACAGCACCTAAGCTGTGGAACTCCCTTCCCACAGAGGTGCATCTGGCAACGTCACTGTACAACTTTCAGCAAATGCTGAAGATGTACCTTGCTACCCTGGCCTTCGATATTTGAGATGCATATGTTAAGGACCCATCCTATTGGCTTTGTTCTTTAGGTTGTTTTTAACTGTTTTCAATTAAGTGTTTTAAAACTGTTGTAACCCACCCTGGGACCTTTGGGAGTAGGGTAGGTTGTTGTTGTTATTGTTATTATTGTTATTAACAATAACAATAACAACAATAATAGAATCTGATCTCAGACATCTGACCTGCTGTCCATTGCTTTCTATTCACCTGGGAGAATGGAGGAGATAGAGATATCCAGAGGCAAAATATTTATTCAAGATAGCTATGTCAAAGAGAAAATGAGGAGGCATTGAAAGATTTCACATAATAAGATGGTTGGGCAATAAAATGCAGGCAGTGCAGGCAAAGTTCAATGTGGAGAAGTACAAATTAACGTACACAGGAAAAATAATCTTGCTTGCACACAATGGGGGGTTCTAAATTAGCTGTTACTGCTCTGGAAAGGGAACCTTAAGTCATTGTTGCAGAAAACATTGATAGCAGCTTAATGCATTGCAGCTGTCAAACTCAAAAAAGGTAAACAGAGTGCTAGGGGCCATTATGAAAAGGATAGAAAATAACAGGGGATATTAGAATGGCACTATGTCACTCTATAGCACACATATGTGCATATCCTTAGTGTTTTGTCTTGTTCTGCCCACTTCATTTCAAACAGGTAAATAGAAAGAAAATTAGCACAGCAGAAGGCAAAAATGAATATAGATATGGAGTGGGACTAATGGAGAGCTTTCAGCTTCAATTTTTATTTATTTCTTTTTTTGGTATGAGGGTGACAAAAGGGGGAGGCAGAACTGACTTACTGTGTTTGCCAGGTTTCCTCTTTTCACTGCCATCACCAGTTTTGGGATGGCAGCCAAAGCAGTCCTCCCAATAACTGCTAAGTGATGGACAGCATTTTAATTCGCAGAATGTCCTTGGCAATGATGGCACATGATGATGTAGTGTCACTTGCAGGGGCGTTCTGAGAAACAATTGGTGGTGATTAGCATCTCCAAGGAGGATCTTTGCAGCCACTGCCACCCATAAGTTCCTTCTTTCACACACACACTTTCCTAGCAAAATTACTAAAATCCCCCTACCTTTTTTTCCACCCATGAATGGGACAATGAAAATGGGATGAGCATCTTGGCTCTGCCTTAATATGGAGCAACATATGAGAAAGAGATTGTGAAGATGAGCAACGTTAAGAATTCAAAACCAGATACCATGGAAATAAATGCTAGCATGGAACCTATTAAATAGCATTTGTTCTTTGACTGTCAGATCCAGACATAATTCTGTGCAGCTTTTAATGGATGGTGATGCCAGTGGATGAAATGCTTAGCTACCATGGCAGCTTGCACTATTCTTGGGATTTCTTTCACAGAGATGTATTCTCTACCCTCACCATCCCTGGGTATCTTTTGTGTCTTGCCTCAACTTTCCTTCCTTCCTTCCTTCCTTCTTCCTTCCTTCCTTCTTTTTATCTTCTTCATTTGGTCAATTTGGATCATGAGAATGGGGTAGGATCTCAAGGAAAGGTAAATATCACTGTAGGTTAGTTTTGTGTTTTAATATTAATCTCCCAAAATTCAGTAAACATTATATTGCTTTATCTTCAAGCCTTTTTGCACAACTTTCATTCATGCTCCTGTCACAATACTGTAAATGCTTTAAAAATGTTTCTAGATGTTCTTAATTGTTTTTAAAAGTTTCACATGTGCTTTTATTTCACTTTTAATTGCATGGTTTTGTTACTTTGTTGCTTGCTGGCCTGAGTTCCTTTAGGAGGAAGGGTGGGACAGAAATCTTAATCATCAACTTCATCATCATCATCTGAAAGAGTCCCAAGGAAAGAGAAGTGTTGATGATAAGCAGGCCTGGTGAGCTTGGGAGAGAATGGATAGGCTGATAAAGAAGTTGGTTTTGACTTATAAAGCCCTACACTGCTTGGGCCCAGAGTCTCTGGGGGAATGGAGGAGCTGTAGCTCAGTGGCAGAGTATCTGCTTTGCATGCAGAAGGTCCCAGGTTCAATCCTCAGCATCTCCAGGTAGGGCTGAGTAAGACCCTCATCAAGGGGAGCCTCTGTTTGTCATTGTACACAATAGTGAGTTAGAGTTCACTCAGTATAAAGGCAGATTCCTGTGTACCTATATGCATTTCCTCATCCTTTGAGGTCTGGTAGGAGGCCATGCCCTAACTCCCTTCATTATAAAATCTATATCAGGACTTTCTTAGTGGTAGCACCATAGAGTTAGATCTAGCTGCCCAAGGAGACCCATCAGAACAACTTTTCACGAACAATGGACGGCTTTCTTTATTCTTGGGGTTTAAACTGAATTGAGATGGCTGATGCTGTGGCTTTTGCTGTGTTTTGCTTGTTCCACCCCAGGAAAAGCCAGCCTCCTGTAGTGTGTGCCTGGCCTAGTGCTCAATGGTCGGGTAGCATCCACTTCCTCTTTGAAGAACATGTGGCAACTCAGTGGCTGAGCATGTGGCTGGTGGCCAACAGGTGGATGCGGGGGCAGGGAAGGCATTTACTTTGTTCTCCTCCCAATCTGCTGTCTGATTCAGCAGGCTCAATGAATCATGATCAGGTTAACCTGATTAATCAACATCTTCTCTTTTGAAATCATAGTACGGAAATGAACAACTGGGACCTGCAACAAAATGTTGTGGTGTGGAATACTCCTGATCATGCAGGGCCAGCGCTAGGTGTGACTGGGCCCCTGGGCCTACAGCACTGTTCACCCCAACACCCCCTCCCAATGCAGGTGGCACAGAGCTTATATAGGCCCCGCCCCCTACCTCTGGTGTCAGTGCACATGGCCTATGCACTGCACATGCATGCTTGCCATCACCCAAGCAGTGGGGACATTAACCTTTTAGGGATGTGCCCGCCCGTCATCTTGGGTGATGGTAGGCATGTACATGCATTGTGTAGGCATGCACACTGACAAACGAATGTGACAGGTAGGTGAGACAGGCAGGCTTATTTAAGCCCACACCACCTCCACAATCCACAGCAGCATCGGGTCATGTTCCACCCTACAACCCTAAGGAAGGGCCCCCCAGCCAGGACCCAACCTGGCCGAGCCTGTGATCATGGTTCCAGCCACTCAGCCAAATGTGCTCTCTTCCAGAACACTCCATTCCATGCCCCTTTGGCAGCATTTCTTTTGCCTGCTAATCATGTAAGTTCCTCACTGGGTTCTTTTGGGGATTCTCCCCTTAGGCTGCACCCCGCTAAAAATATTTTATACTAATACAAACCCTGGGGTTCTTCTGCAACCTCCCTCTTGTGTGTGGATGGCTTTTTTGGTTACATAAGAATCCACACTCAGTGAATGAGTCCACATTTTGCAGGGGAAGCTAACATGGTGTCCTCTAGATGTTGCAGACTGCAGCTCCCACCATCCCTAATGATTGGCTATGCTAGCTGGTGCTGATGGGAGTTATAGTCCAAAACACTCAGAGGGCACCATACAATTGGTGTATGGGATCCTTTCTATATCTGGGTCCATTGGAGCTTAGTCTTTAGTCCTGGAAACTCCCTCTCTGCCAACTGAGAGAGCACTAGAAAGTAAACAAAGTAAAACCCAGTGCTGATTTTAACTTCTTGAATCTGAATTGCTTATTCCAGGAAAAGGTTCATGTAATACAGAAAAATTTATGTGTGTCTTTTTTGTGCTGAGTCATGGCCATGTCTCATACAGATGGTGTCAGCGAGGTGTGCATCAAACAGGCATTGTTGCGCAGTAAGCCCATCGAGTTTGCCTGTGCGAAATCAAATGCCAAAGCCTTATGGCAACAGCAGTTGCATCCTTCCTGACATACGTCCCGGATGTTATACCCCTGTATTTCTGGTGAACACCATCCTGGTGCAGCTGAATGCACAATCATGCTTACTCACTTGTTCATTCTTTGGTAGCAATCCCAGTGGGGCATGTTCTGTTAAGCTATGCAAACATGTTGCTCTTTAAATTCTTCTGCAGCAAATTAAGTGCCCCAGGAAACCGAGGCTATTCTGGAGCTCTAGTGTAGACCCGTTGCAGATCCTAGGAAAATAAATGAAAAGGGAATGAATAATCTGGAACATAAATTACTCCCACATGTTTACATATCACAGTATTTTCTGAACACACAGGGAAAAAAGAACACTCCCTAAACATTTGATAGCTGCTAAGATATATTTTGAATTGAAATTTAAGGCACACACCACTCTGACAACCAAAAAGGTTTACATTTGGAATGTTAAAAGGTAAGAATTATCCACCCTCGGAGGAACCCACCTGGTTTGGTCTAGTGTGCGTCACTGAACTGACTATGTCTTCCTTCTCCTGCCTCCAGATAATCCCTTGATTTATACAAGTGAAGCTAAAATATTCTAGAGCCTTATGGAGTGTTTCATGCCAGCCCCTCTCATATGAAAAGATAATGCTGAGTCAAGCTGAGTCATTCGCTTTGCTAGCCCAGTATTCTTTACTCCAACTGGCTTTAATTCTCCAAGATCTTTCTACCTGAGATCTTAAATGGTGATGACAGGATTGAATCCACTTGGATTTCTTTCGTTTCGTTTTGTTGCTCCATTTTTATGTTATTATAAATGTCATTGTTTTAGTATGCATCCATTTTAACAAATCACAGCTGTTTTGTTATCCATTCATTACACTGTATTTTGTTTCATTACTCACATTCATATTGATTGTATGTATGTGTCCTCTTACTTTTATTCTATTTTGGCACTGACTGCCTGTGGAAGGGTCCATACCAGTTTTCAGTGAGCCCTCAGCATGGGGCTGCTGATGTGCCTCTGGCCAGAGCCAACCTAGTACCCTGCCGAGAATTGTTGCCCTCCCCACTGCCCCAATCGGGCACCCCTCCCTTGTGTTGCTGTTGCCACCAGTCACTCCCCGCCCCTCCTCCCCCTGGATGTGTCTCCCTGATGATGGTGATGGTGGGGGCACTTTGGAATAGAAGCCGAGCTAACACTTGGCTGGTCTACAGCTGCTGCCCACCACTTCAGATTGCCCAAAATGCATGCCAGACATCAGTGTCATACATTTCATTTTTGGCATTCTAACATGGTGGCTGATCACAGCAGATCAAAGATGAACATTGGCACTGCTCCCATTCCAACGTGCCACCACACCCACCTGGGGATACATCCAAGGAAGGGGGAGCTGTGAGTGAGTGATGGGGACAGCAGAGTGCAGTAGCACCAGGCAACTGGGGAGGGGCAATACAGGGGCAGCAGCAATGGCTGGTAAGAGTGCCAGAGGGAGAAACAGGGATGGGAATGGCCCTTTGGAGTTTTGTGTGCCCAGCCCTACCAACTCCTGACACCAGCCCTAATCTGTGGGGATAGCAGCAGAGCTCATTTCAGCAGTCACTCCTGACAACAACCACTTAAATTTCCCAGAATACCTCAGACATTGTGTCATGCCAGTGCCATGCAACTGCCAGTGGGGGCTGCTTTGGTTTTGAAAACTGCCATGGAACATTCAATGTTCAGGGAATTTGGGGACGGTAAAATAATGACCACAGGAGTACTGCTGCCATTGCTAGAGAAAAGTGGCAGAAGAACATGAAATTGTGATTTAGCAGCATTACACGGGGTAATGGAAACTAAACACATTCATCACTCAGTCTATTTGTTTTGGAACAAATGAAAATGGAATAGAGTAGGCTCCAGTGGTTGATTTTTTTTCATTCTTTCCAAAATGTACAAGGCAAGCCCTACCTTTAGGCATAGTGAGGCAGCTACCTCAGATAGCAGAGGAAGGACAGAGCAGTATGTGTGTGCCATTCCACCTGCCTGCACCCCCTATGCTGACCTGCTTCCCTCAAGTGGAGGACACTTGTCTGTCATCAGTGGTCAAGTAAGATTCAGTTTCTAGTATGGTTAGCTTTTTTTTCATGGAGTGGGAAAGGGGCACCATCTTGTCCTTTGTGTTACGCAGCAAAATGCCTTGGGCTGGTCCTGAAACTAAGAATCCTTTAGAATCTACAGCCTTGTTTTTTCAAAGCTTGTACTCTGCCCTCCAACTCTGGCCCTTGAAAGAAGTCCAGAGGCAGCTAAACATGTTGTATGACAGGTGAGGGGGGGCTTTTGTTTGCCACCCTGGGCTCCTGCTGGGAGGAAGGGCGGGATATAAATCAAATAATAAATAAAATTAATAAATTTAATAAAATATGGTAAAACTATATAAAATTTTCCAAAACAATATAGTCTGTTTACTAGCCATATAATGGCTAAAGACTTCAGTCGGCACCTAACCTTATACAAGGTTGGCACCAGCCTGACTTCCAGAGGGAATGAGTTCCACAACCAGGGTGCTATTGCTGAGAAGGCCTTGTCAACTGATCCTGGATGTCACTTAATGCTGGATATACAGCAGGGCCTCCCCAGCAGACCTCAAGTCGTGGGCTGGATGGCATGAGGTAACTGAGTCCCAAATTGTTTAGAGCTTTATATGTCAAAACCAAAACCTTGAACTGGGCATGGTCTCTTAATGTAAGACTCATCAGCATCCTAGTAGCTGCATGTTGCACTAGCTGCACCCTCCAGACTGCCTTCAAGGGCAGCCCCATATAGCGAGTATTGCTATAGTCTAATCAGGAGGTTACTAGAGTATATATTACTGTAGCCAGACTATCCCTATCCAGACGTGGTCAGAGTTGGAAGTAGGCATACCACACTGTGGAAGCCACCTGGGATTCCAGTAACAAAGTGGAATCTAAGAATATTCCCAGGCTATGGACCTAATCTCTCAAGGGGAGTACAACCCTGTCCAGAACCAGTCACCTACTCAGTTCCCAGATCTGGGAACCATCAATCAACAGCACCTCTGGCTTGTTCGGATTCAGTTTCAGCTTTTTGACTCTCCTCCAGCCCATTACTGCCTCCAGATACTGATCAAACACCTGCACAGCTTCACCTGACTCACTTTCTCATAATACTAGAATGAGGGGTCATAATAATGACGCTGAATGTTGGGAAATTCTGAACCGCAAAAGGAAGTACTTCTTCACACAGCACATAGTCAAACAGTGTGACTTCCTACCATAAGATATAGTGAAGGGGATTAGACAAATTCATGGAGGATAAAGCTTGCAGTGACTACTGACCATAATGGCTGTGTGCTGCATGCACTATTCTTTTGAATAACAGTTGAACATTAGTATTGTGCTCATGTCCCACTTATGGGTTTCTCATTGGCATCTGGTTGGCCAATGTGGGAACAGGCTGCTGGACTAAACAGACCTTTTTGTCTGAAGGGCTCTTGTTATGATCTTACGGATGGGGGTGTCTTTTTGGAGGGAATTCATTTAGCCTCTAAACTCAGAAAGTCCTTCTAAGTTGCCTGAGAAAAACTAACCCCACCATCCCGGCGCAACCAACTTAGACCTCATCATTCTGTCCTAGCTTTATTTTGAAATTATTATAACAATTGCTGCCTAATTGATCACATTGTGCTGCTCTCTTAAGCAGATTGAGAGAGGTTGTTTCTTTCAGCAGTTGAACAAATGGGAGAGGGGACAGAGAAAGTTGATCTGATTAATCTGTAGGATGAGTGGAAATTAGTTATTTTCATCCTTAATCGCCCGTGGGATAGGCCAATTATGAAGCTGTTAGAGACCGATTAGGTATAAGGGAAGTCACCCTTCCTCCTTACCTCTCTCCTGTGACCCGGCATGAAATTATTGAAGTCACTCAATTTCACTCTGATTGAAATCCATGAACAGAGATCTCACCGCTGGGCATGGGGTGGCTGCAGATGCTTCGTTTTCATTGCCAGCAGAGAACTAGAAATTGACTTCATTGATTTTGCTGGAAATGGAGTCTTCAAAGTTGCAAGAATACTATCCAAATACCTATCTACCCACTGATTCATCTCTTTCTCTCCCTCCCTCCCTTTGCATCTGCCAATCCAAGATTGTACTCCTTATCTATTACATTGTATTCAAATACTGCTGCTTGTGCCATATTCTGTGTATTATTGCTAACATATAATTGGTCATCCTGAGACATATGTTGCATTTTTTTCTGTTCCTGAGATAATTGGGCTTTTGATAATTCCTGGGAGGCATTGAGACAGTTTGCAAATATCTTTTATATATATATTAAAATAAAATAAAAGGTATTTTGTTTAAGCATAGGGCAATCACTATTAAAACAACACCACTGGAGAAAGATTCCAAAGGAAATGGTAGTAACTGCTTCAGTGTCAATAACAGCATCAGAGAATGTTACTGTCGGAAGGCAGAGCTGGGGTCCCAATCCCGGGGAGCTGGATCCCGGAGAGTTGGGAGAAGAGTATTCGGATGGATGGCAGAGGGAAGGGGGAGGAACTTCCCCCCTTTGGAGCGAAGACAAAACAGAGGAACTGCCAGTGATAAGGTCGCTTAGCAACGGGGAGCCTGAGCCCTCCCTGGACATTCTCACGCCTCCCCCTCTTTCAGGCTCAGAGCAAGAGGGGGAAGAGGGAGGGCTGCTCACAGCCGAAAAGTGGGGAGGCAGTTTACCATCAGCCCCTCCCCTATCCCTCATCCTGGAATCGGAAACTTCAGAAGAGGAAGGGGTGATGCTTCCCCCCTCACCGCGCACACGCAGACAGCTGAAAAGACAGGAGAGAAGGGGGGGAAGGCGGGCAGTACCTGAGGGGCAGTTAAGGAGGAGCGAAAGATTGCGCGCCCGTTTGGCCCCTTCTTAAAGAACAGGCGGGAAGAAGTCCCTTGCTCTGTCAACTTTCTCCCAATGCCGCAGGACCTGTATCCCTGTATTGATTCATGAGAAAACGCAGTCTTTGTTTGGACATTACCCTAATAAAACACGAATTAACTACAATCGTTGGTCTGGTTCCTGAGTCACATCCTGGGCCTGAGCTTGACAGAGCCACCTAAATCACCCTCAACGCTCTCTTCACTTGACTGGGACAAGATGTCAAAGAGAGCAGCGGGGGGGACAAACCCCACTTCTGAGACGGAAGAAGTGGAACTCCTGAGGACTAAGGTAGCTGATTTGCAGACGGATGTTCAAGCCCTGCTAGCAGCAGTCAAGGCACTGAAGACGGATAATCAAACCTTGAAGGCCACGATAGACCAGATGCGAACAGCCCCTCCAGCTGCCGTAGTAAAGGTTCCCATTGGATTGCCCCCAAAATACATGGGACAAAGTGATCAGTTGGCAACCTTCGTGGCTCAATGTGAGTTATATCTGGATGGAATTTCCAGACGATGGGGCTAAAGTAGCTTTCGTGATTAGCCTCCTGGAGGGAGAAGCTGCAAAATGGGTGACTCCGTATCTCGTGAGAAAGGATACTGTCTTAGCAAGGTACAGAGGATTTATACAGGAGATGACCAAGATGTTTCAAGACCCGCAAAGGGCTGAAACAGTAGCGCGGCAACTAGGCGCTCTGAAGCAAGCTAAAGGGACTGTTTCCGAGTACACTAACGCTTTTAAAATTCTGTCCCAGGAAACTGGTTACAATGACGCCGCCCTGATGTTTATGTACCGGAGTGGATTAAATGCTGAAATCCTGGATGAGTTGGCCAGGACCTCCCCCCCCGCTGACCTACCAGGGCTCATCCGGCTATGCCTACAGATAGATCACCGGATGGAAGGAAGGCGCCTGGAAAGGAAGCAGGAGGTCCCGAGATACTCAGCCTCGGCATCCCGCAACAAGACCCTTCCCACTACAGGGATGGCAGGTAATGCAACTGAGGGACAGGGAGGGGCTAGGCCAAGACTGTCGGAAGAAGAAAAGGAAAGACAACGCCGGGAACGTTTATGCTTTTATTGTTCAAAGCCGGGCCATGTGGCCAGAGACTGTGGACTGAAAGGGGGGAAAGCCGAGCTGTCGGGAAACTAGAACACCCAGTCCACGTGCAGGCCGGTGGACTGGGGGCAGCGTTGTATAAAGGCCCCCCAACGATCCAACCTCCCTCAAAGGGGGTGTTGGTCTTGCCTATTCGGATTACAACTTCCAGAGGAGTGGTGTTTAATTCCACTGCCTTAATTGACAGTGGAGCCTCCACAAATTTTATTGATGCAAAGTTAGTCAAGCGTCATGGAATTTCCCGGTGGAAACTGGACGCTCCCCTAGCTGTGGAGACTATCGATGGGAGACTCCTGAAGTCAGGAGGGGTGACACAAGCCACGGAGGAAGTGAAACTTCAAATCCCTGGGCACGAAGAGTTCATTTCGCTATACGTGTCAGATCTCTCGAACTTTGAGGTGATTCTGGGAATGCCCTGGCTAGCAAAGCATGAACCCAAAATAAGTTGGAAGGAGGCGGTGGTGTGGTTCACCTCACAGTATTGCCAGGAGAACTGTCAACCTGAAGGAATCAAGAACACTTTAGCAGGGGCAGTGCAAGAGATCGAGCAAGTGACCCTGCCGCCAAAGTATGAAGAATTCAAAGATGTGTTTGATGAAAAAGAGGCAGAGACTTTACCCCCCCCCCACTGCCCTTACGACTGTGCAATTGATCTAGTGCCAGGAGCCAGCATCCCATCAGGGAGAATCTACTCTCTCACAGAGAATAAGAGGGAGGCCCTGAAGGAATTCCTGGATAAAAACCTGAGGCGAGGATTCATACGCCCCTCACAATCCCCTGCTGGAGCGCCACTATTGTTTGTGAAAAAGAAGGGGGGGGACTCAGACCCTGTAACGACTATTGCGCATTGAACCAGATCACCATCCCCAACAGCTACCCGCTGCCCCTGATCTCAGAGTTGCTGGACCGACTGCGCTCTGCAAAAATCTTCACGAAGTTGGATTTGAGAGGAGCGTACAATCTGATCAGAATGAAGGAGGGAGATGAATGGAAAACAGGATTCTTGACCGCTTACGGACAGTATGAATACCTGGTCATGCCGTTCGGGCTTTGTGGAAGTTCAGGAATTTTTCAAAAATTCATGAACGACGTGTTTAGAGACTTGTTGGACACGTATGTAATCTGTTACTTAGATGATATCCTGGTGTTCTCAAAGAACCAGGAAGACCACGACCAGCATGTGAAGACGGTGTTGAAGAGACTGAGAGAAAATCACCTGTATGCTAAATTAGAGAAATGTGGATTTGACCTCAAGTCTCTAGACTTCCTTGGATATCAAATCTCAGCGGAAGGCGTGGAGATGGACCCAGGGAAAGTAAGCTGCATATTGGACTGGGGCCAACCTGTCACCAAAAAGGATGTACAACGGTTTTTGGGGTTTGCCAATTATTACAGAAAGTTCATTCCAGGGTTTTCCAAATTAACAGCTCCTCTGACTGACTGTTTAAGGGGGAAGAAGAAGTTTCAATGGACAGAGAACGCCACCGAGGCCTTTGAGGAGCTGAAGAGAAGGTTTGCTACTGAGCCCATTCTGCGCTTTGCTGATCCGAACCGCCCTTTCATAGTGGAAGCAGATGCTTCAGATTTTGCCATCGGGGGGGGTCCTGCTACAATTAGACCAAGAAGGGAAGGAGCTGCACCCCTGTGCGTACTTCTCTCGGAAGTTAAAGCCTGCAGAGAAGAACTACACAGTTTGGGAGAAGGAGCTGCTGGCCATCAAGGACTCTTTTGAAAACTGGAGACAATACCTAGAGGGGACCTCTCATCGAATTGAAGTGCGCTCCGACCACAAGAATCTTGAAAGCCTCCAAACAGCCAGAAAGCTGAACCAGAGACAGATAAGATGGTCCCAGTTCTTCACTAGGTTTAACTTCCAGATTACTTACCATGCCCAAGCCAAAAACCAGAGAGTGGATGCCTTATCCAGACAGCCACAATACAAAGAAAGTGAATCCGAGGAACAGCCTCAGTACGTAATCCCGCCAGAGAAATTAACGTTGGGAGTATGCCAGCCTTCATGGGAAGAGGAACTCAAAAAGGCACAACAAGAAGATGCAGACATGCTAAAATATCAGCAGGAGACGGGACAAGGTCAAGACTCAGAAGTAACTTTTCACTGGAGAAATGGACTGTTATGGTTCAAAACCGCCAGATATGTGCCAGAAGGGGAATTAAGGCTCAGAATCCTACGCCAGTGTCATGATTCCATCACAGCAGGACACTTTGGGATTTACAAGACCATTCAGAACGTGGCCAAGGACTTCTGGTGGCCTAAAATGCGTCGGGATATTGAGAGTTATGTAAAGTCCTGCTCTGTCTGTCTGCGGACAAAAACACAAACAGGGACACCAGCAGGACTGTTACAACCGTTGCCTGTCCCACACAAACCCTGGAAGGACCTCTCCATGCATTTTATAACTGATCTACCCAAGTCCCAAGGCATGACAGCCATCTTAGTAGTGGTGGATCTACTTACCAAAATGGCACACTTTCTTCCTTGTGCAGGGGCCTTAGAGGCTAAAGAAACGGCCAAGTTATTCATAAAAGAAGTCTACCGGCTGCATGGATTGCCAAACAGCGTAGTCTCAGACCGAGGAACTCAGTTCACAGCCAAATTTTGGAGAGCAATGTGGAAACAGTTGCAGACAGAATTAAAACTCTCCTCCGCCCATCACCCCCAGACGGATGGGCAGACGGAACACTTGAACGCCGTTTTGGAAAGATATTTACGAAGTTATGTGTCCTATCAACAGACTGACTGGGTATCATATTTGCATTTTGCAGAGTTCGCCTACAACAATTCTCTGCACTCCAGCACTCAACAAACCCCGTTCTTCGCTAATTATGGATTCCATCCTAAAGTCTTTCCAAGCAGCTCAGAAGGAATGCTGGTACCGGCAGCTGAGAACTTCCTTAAGGAATTGCAAGCGGCGCAACAGACACTGAAACACCAGTTAAACAAAGCCAAAACGGAGTACAAGCGAGTTGCTGACCTGCACAGGAAGGAGCCCCCCCCCTCCAACCGGGAGACCAGGTGTGGCTGTCCACCTGCTTCCTCCAGATGCCGGGCAAATGTAGAAAATTACAAGACAAGAGGGTGGGTCCTTTCGAAATAGAAACTCAAATCAATCCCGTGGCGTACCGACTGAAGCTGCCTGACACGTTTAAAATACATCCTGTGTTCCATCAATCCCTCTTAACGAAAGCCGCCCCTCCCAGTGAGTTACGGCCGGAGGAACCTCCCGGAGCTCCACTCCTGGTAAATGAGCAGCTTGAGTTTGAAGTTGAGGAGATCTTAGATTCCAGGATCAGACGCCACAAGCTGCAGTACTTGATTCACTGGAAAGGCTATGGGGTGGCTGACAGATCATGGGAAGATGCAGCTGATGTGCATGCTCCAGAATTGGTAAAACTTTTCCATCAACGTTTTCCCCACCGTCCCAAGCCAGACAAGGGGAGGGGGGCACAGCCTGGGAGGGGGGATGGTGTCGGAAGGCAGAGCTGGGGTCCCAATCCCGGGGAGCTGGATCCCGGAGAATTGGGAGAAGAGTATTCGGATGGATGGCAGAGGGAAGGAGGAGGAACTTCCCCCCTTTGGAGCGAAGACGAAACAGAGGAACTGCCAGTGATAAGGTCGCTTAGCAACGGGGAGCCTGAGCCCTCCCTGGACATTCTCACGCCTCCCCCTCTTTCAGGCTCAGAGCAAGAGGGGGAAGAGGGAGGGCTGCTCACAGCCGAAAAGCGGGGAGGCAGTTTACCATCAGCCCCTCCCCTACCCCCCATCCTGGAATTGGAAACTTCAGAAGAGGAGGGGGTGATGCTTCCCCCCTCACCGCGCACACGCAGACAGCTGAAAAGACAGGAGAGAAGAGGGGGAAGGCGGGCAGTACCTGAGGGGCAGTTAAGGAGGAGCGAAAGATTGCGCGCCCGTTTGGCCCCTTCTTAAAGAACAGGCGGGAAGAAGTCCCTTGCTCTGTCAACTTTCTCCCAATGCCGCAGGACCTGTATCCCTGTATTGATTCATGAGAAAACGCAGTCTTTGTTTGGACATTACCCTAATAAAACACGAATTAACTACAATCGTTGGTCTGGTTCCTGAGTCACATCCTGGGCCTATTCTAGTCTGGCATGTGTGTCTGTCATCGGCTCTGGGCCAGAGTGATTTTGTATGCTTTTATAGTTGCCAAGGACTTCAGTGCCAACAGTTAACCCACTAGACAAGCCTTAAGCTGTTCCTAGGCAGAGGCAGCAAAAAGTCATCTTCCCATTATTAGAACATAAGAGAAGCCCTTCTATATTATCTAATACAGCAACCGGATGTTTCTGAGAAGCCAACATACTAGCCATGAAGGTATCCTCTCCCCTCTTGCTTATCCCCCACAACTGTCTTCACAGGTAAGCTGCTTCTGAACAAGGAGATTCTGTTTAGCCATGATGAATTGGTCCCACCATCCCTTTCCCCAGTTAGTACCACCATCCCTCTCTCCTTTCCTGCTGTTGCTGCTGTCTCATATAGTTCCACTTCCCTGAGGGTTACGGATGACAAAGGACAAACTGAAAGTTGTGGCATGTACATGCTTAGCACATTGCACAACACTCTGAACTAGGACCAATGGAGCAATTCTGAAATAGGCATCATGGAAAGATAGGAGCAGTAAAGAATTCCTAACACATAGGTGCTACTTTGGAAACAATACCAAGAAATGCAGAATTATTTAGACACAAAGAAATTTGGAAGAAGCATCCCTACATAGCACAAAATAGGGTAGAGCCACTCTCCATTGTAGGAGAGTGTTACCACTTGGCATCCTTGGGCAGTTGCTGAGACCCCTGGTCAGTAAGGATTCCTACTGGGCAGTGGCGGCTAATGGCACCATGTCAGCAGGGCAGTGGAATCTGCTCCAGGTTTTAGTCTGAACTTTCAAGTTGCTGTCCAAGGTGCTGCAGCTGCAACTGCTACTGGGGCCTCTGCTCTGAGCCACTGGTATCTACACTTGCAACTGCCAAATTAGTTTTTCCAAAATGCAGTGCCTCAGATATTCTGTTGTTCCATTGCATTGTTGATAAAGGAAATGTCCACCCACCAAAACATGGCAGCCCTCCGGTTTCCATAGAAGTAGCTATTTTTAATCTTTAACCCTTTCTTCTTCTTTTTTTAAGACACCCCTTCTGAGTGTTATGCAACATTAGGGAGAGTTGTTTGTTTCATTTCACTTATGAATTGCTTCATCTCGAAGCAATTTCACAATACAATAAAAACATATATAAAGCAATTCATTATATAAAGTTAAAACAATTGCAACTGTAAAAAACAATTAACAATTCCGCTTATTAAAAAGAGTTAAAACAATTACTTATATAAAACAATTTCAAATCAATACAGATACCAAGCGAGACAAACATTTCCACTCAGAAGACCTGTTGAAAGAGGAACTCTTCAACAGTCACCAAAAAGATACTAGACATGGCGCATCCTTAGTACAACAGTTTGACTACCCCATGCCCAGGGGTGGGGAATCTCAGGCCTAGAAGCCACAATCTGGCCCTTGGGTCTGTCCCCACACCACACCCTTTCCTCAGGCCATCCCCTCACTGGCCCTGCTTGGTGGCCCCCTTGAGTGTTTTTGCCTGGCTGCAACATGTCCTTGAACTTCAGTAATGCGTTTTGCTTGTCTGGATAGAAGATAGAGGTGTGTGTGTGTGTCTGTGTGTAGAAACTAGTCTGGGAGCTCCTACTGCCACCCTAGTCAGAGGCAGCATGCTTCTGAAAACCAGTTGCCGGAAGCCTCAGGAGGGGAGAGTGTTCTTGCACTCAGGTCCTGCTTGCGGGCTTCCCCCAGGCACCTGGTTGGCCACTGTGAGAACAGGATGCTGGACTAGATGGGCCACTGGCCTGATCCAGCAGGCTGTTCTTATGTTCTTACTGGGAGGAAGGGTGGGAATAACAACAACAATAACAATTCCCACCCTTTCTCCCAGTACGAGCGCCCAGACTTTAAAACATATTAAAACAGAACAACTTTAAAAACATCTTTTTTTAAAAAAAAATAGCTTTAAAAACATCTTATAAAGCAATTTCAACACAGATGCAGACTGGGATACAGCCTCTACTTAAAAGGCTTGTTGAAAGAAGAAGGTCTTCTATAGCCTACTGTACAAAGGTCAAATTTACATGGGTTGCTCTGCCCACTTTTGCCTCTGGCCTTCTCACCTTGGCCATGTGGCCCCTGGACAAGTTGCCCAGAAGGGAATATGGACCTGAAAAAGGTTCCTCTGCTACTACCAATGACATCTTGCTTCAGGGCAGGCTTCTTTCCTAATTTCTAGGCATGAAGGGCTAAGAGCTGCACCTGGAACATACTCATTATTTATCTGGGGACAAGACAGGAGCTCAGCTTTCAGTCTTGGATAGCAGCCCTCTGTCCCCTCCTCCTAGTTAAAGTAAAATAGAGTTCCGCTCCATGGCTTCCTGGTCCCAGCAGAGAATCAGCTCTTCCTTTGCTGCTTGAGCAGCTTCTAATATTTTACCTATCTCTTGCCATTTTATTTTATATACCTCTTTCATTCACTTAAGAAATAAAATAAAACTCAATGGAAGGAAATAGGGAAGAAAGAGTGTATGAGTCCCTCTCCCTCCCCAAATCCAAAGCAATTGATTTCCCTGTATAATTGAACTTTCCCTCAGTTAGTCCAGATTCACACCTTTGCATAAGTAGGAACAGAGCTTGGAAAAGTTACTTTTTTGAACTACAACTTCCATCAGCCCAATCCAGTGGCCATGCTGACTGGGGCTGATGGGAGCTGTAGTTCAAAAAAAGTAACTTTTCCAAGCTCTGAGTAGGAACATAGGAAACTGCCTTATACCAAGGCAGACCATTGGTTCATCTAGCCCACTACTGTCTACACTAACTGGCAGTGGCTCTGCAGGGATGCAGACTCTACCAACCCTACCTGGAGATGCCAAGGATTGAGCCTGGGACTTTCTGCATGTATAGCAGATGCTCTACCACTGAGCGGTATCCCTTCCATCTGGCTATGCTTGATTTCTGTTTCAACATCTAGTTTTGTATTCATTGTTATGTAGGGAAATGGTGGTGGCAGTAGTGGGAAGAACCCAAGGAATTGGGAAGGGATGTAGCTCAGTGGCAGAGTATCTGTCTTGCATGCACAAGGTCCCAAATTCAGTTCCCAGCATCTCCAGGTAGGGCTGAGAGAGACTCCTTGCCTGAAACCCTGGAGAGCCACTGGCAGTCAGTGTAGACGATACTGAGTGAGATGGACTAGTGGTTTGACTCAGGCAGCTTCCACACTCCAGCTCCTCCTTTACCTTTGACAGGACACTTCTGTGTGTGTGTGTGCATGCATGCATGCTTGTTTGTTTGTGGAATAGGCTAAACCAAAAAAAATTTAAGGCTTTAAAGTTTGGCCTCAAATTGAGTGTTCCTGGGTGCCCAAATGGATGTTTCATACTGGGACAAAAAATTTTGGGGGAGGCATGGATTTCTGGGTGTCCAAATGGGTGTTTAAAACTGAGAGAGAATATCTTAGAGGAGGCATGAATTTCACAAACCAGTTTAGGGCGAGAAACTCATCTATCTTCCCTTGTTTATTTACTTTATTTTTTAAATTATTTATTTGCAAGGCAGCAAGAGCAACAGAAGAGGATTGCCGTGACCAGTGGCCATTATTCATCCCCGGGAACACTGCTGGAGAAATCCTTGCACTAACAGTTTGAAAGGGCTCATTGAGTTCACTCCCCCATTTTGCCCCCCTTACAAATGGGATGACCAATTTGGGAGAGATATTGCTACAGCCCCTCCCCAAGTACCAGGCAGATACCTGCCATGATTGCTGGGGCTTGGAGAGTCAATCCTCATCATTCCACAGTGGGAAAAGATACTAAGAATATTTCATTCATTCATTCGTTCTTTCAACTGATATGCTGCTCTTTATCCAAAAATTCCCGAGAGGTTAACACAATTAAACTTTAAAATACGAAAATATCTGCATAACACATAAAACTGAAACTCGACAGAATGTTCAATATACAAAACGGAGAAGAAAGGACTTTCAGCTGCACAAAAGAACCTCCCCTCCCTCTCCTCTCCCCATGCACCCTTCTAAATCTGTTCTGTGGGGTTCTCCCAACCATCCAGAGCAGACTCAGGGAGAGTGAGATGCATTGGGAGAGGAGAGGGAGGGGAAATTTGGTTGTGCAAATGGAAATTCTTACACTAACAGAGCTACTTCTCTGGATACTGCCCTTTGGAACAATCTCCTCAAGGAAGTTCATCTAGCATTGCATTTGACATCTTTTCTGCAGCAAGTGAAAACCATAAAACCATAAAAAAAATAGTCCTGCCGCATCAGACCACCAGTTTAGTTCGGAATAGGGATGGAAAGGTCAGTTTTGGTTCTCCCAGTTTCTCATTTTTCCAGTCTGAAATTCAGTTCTCCACATTTCTGCCGCATGTTGCACAAAATCCTCATGAAAATTCTTCAGCATTTTAGTATGAATTTCTCCTAATAGATACATTTAAGCAGTTTTTACTAATTTTTTACTAATTTTTGTAAGCATTTTCTCCTAATATAATCCCTTTTGTATGTTATTTTCACGAATACATTCATTTTATGCACACTTTCCCCAATATATCCATTTTTGTAAACATTGCTTGGTTGGAAAACTGCATTGCAAAATTCGGGTAAGGACAAATTTTGAAGGTGCGCTGTGTTTTGGTTCTCATATTGTTTCAGAAAGTGAGGGTTTGATAGATTCAGCTTTAAATGCAACTGAATAAAATTTCTCCCCCATCCTTAGTCCAAAGCCTGGTTTCCCACCATGGTCAACCAGATGTCTATGGGAAACCCACAAAGAGGATATATGCATAATAGACCCCTTCCCACTGTCCCCCCCAAAAAACACACACACCCTGGTATTCAATTTCAGAGGCATTGTGCCTCTGATTCTGGAGATTTCATACTACAGCTGTCACAACTACTATGGCAATAGCCTTAACCTCCATGGTTAACTAAATAGTTGCATTAGTGCAAGGGTTAGCACTAGCACAATGGGATTTTCACCCCCCCTCTTCACCTCCCGTGTGCATCCCGTGCCATCCTCAGATCTGGTCTGGAGGGTTGGGCGGAAACCCAGATCAGATTTAGGGGGTGTTCAGGGAGAGAAGAGGGGGAAAACATTCAGTTAAACAAGGAGAAATTCTGGCTCTAACAGGAAGTCCACCTTAGCTCTACGTTGAATACAACCCCATGAATTTGTCTTATCTCCATTTTAAAGTAATCTATGTCGTGGTCATCACTGCATCATATGGAACCAAATTCCATAGTTTAATTATGTGTCTCAGATCTTTTTGGAGGAATATTGTATTCTGGTTTTACATTTGCTTTGTGTGCTGTGACGCCCACCTGTGTTTAGATCATTTTGTGATTGTTTTACAGTTGTTTTTATTGGTTTCATAGTTTTTATGATTTTAAATTAAATACATTGTCAGCTGCTCTGAGGTTGAAGAATGGGATAACAATGAACTATACAAATGGGTAAGTAAAGCAATTCAGCATATCCCACAATAGTACAAACAGCACATGTATAAAGGCATTCCAACTTGCACTTTAAAGAGCCCTAGGGAGGGGAGTTGGGTTTGGAGACCGTGCATGTGAGGGCCTGTGTTCCACAAGGCAAGGGCTGGGCCTATGTTTAGGCAGATGACTAAGCAGATGCTGGGGATGGAGCAGGGAGCTATGCCAAGGTGTTTGTGAGTACAGATCTTGGGGGTCTGCCATACACCCCCTCAGTTAGGCTGCTGCCCTCAGGTGCATTGGAAGACTCTGTCCTGTTGCCAGCATTGAAGTACAATGCATCTGCCAGTCCAGAGGGTTTCTATACCAGTAATGAGGATGGAGTGCTGTTTTGTCCATCATATCAGGCAGCACAATGTCTTGGGCCAGCCCTGAACAAGACCAATTCTTTCTTCCACTGACCTTTAAAGCAGGCATGAGGAACATGTGGTACTCCATCCACCCCAGCCAAAATGATCAGTGGTCAATGATGGGAGTTGGAAGTCCAACATCTGCAGGGCCACTGGTTTTGCCATCCTACTTTAAAGAGCCAAGATAGTCACTGAGCTTGACAAGGTAGAACTGAAGGCACATATTCTCCATTTCAGCCTCAGGCTGATGGGAAGCAAGTTGTGATATGCAAGCCCCCTCTAACTCAGAAAACAAATGGGGTTTTCTAGAAATTTCAATGCCAGGCCCGGCCTCCAAGATGACTTCTGTATCTTTAAAAGTTGTGCAGGGGGAAGGGAGAATTCCACCTTGTGGTTTTTCCCATTACAGTGTTGTTGCAAGAACACCTGCACTTGGCTGACTTTCTCTTCTCCTAAAGATGCAGGATCAGTCTCAGGCCATGGACCTGGCAACCCTAGTTTGAATACTAGTTGCTGGCATTCAGAAATCGGGAGTATTACATAATAGTAGAGTTGGAAGGGACCTATAAGGCCAGTGAGTCCTGCTCAATACAGGAATCCAACTTAAAGCATGCCCAACAGATGGCTGTCCAGCTGCTTCTTGAATGCCTCCAATGTTGGAGATCCCACCATCTCCCTAGGTAGTTGATTCCATTGTTGTACTGCTCTAGCAGTTAGGATGTTTTTCCTGAGTGATGTCACTGCATGGAAAGGACCATAGCTCAGTGGCAAGACCTCTGTCTTGCATGCAGATGGTCTTAGGTTCAATTCTTGGCATCTCCAGGTAGGTCTGGGAGAGACCCCTGTCTGAAATCCTGGAGAGACAATGCCAGTTGGTGTAGACAATGCTGAGCTCAATGGATCAATTGTCTGACTCAGTATATGGCAGCTTCCTATCTGCATATATGCTTAGGTCCTGCTTGCACACTTCCTGTACACGATGCTGCACTAGAAGACGTTTTGGTCTGATTCAGAAGGGCTCTTCTTATATTCTTAAAAAATAAGCATTTTCATCAGGTGAATCTTCTTCCTATAATGACTCTCTCTCCAGCCACCTGCAGAGACTCCTTTTACATTTTCCTCCATATTGATGCCCAGTACACTCGCACACAAAACACCCAGTTTACAAATAGGGGACAGTTGTTGCACTATGAATTAACTCCATTATGTTTCCATGATTTTTGTGCGTGTTTAACGTCAAGTTTGCAATGTTATGTTATTCACTGTGTTTGTGATGATTGATGTCTTGTTAAATTGGCCCTGGTACTGAGCAGGGGAGGCAGACTGGCTTCAAGTCATTGCCCTAAGACGTATGGAGTAAGGTTGCAACTTTTACAGGAATAGATGGCTCTTTAGCGTGGCGCAGAGTGGTAAGCGGCAATAATGCAGTCGAAGCTCTGCTCACAGCCGGAGTTTGATTCCAACGGAAGGAGGAAGTCGAATCTCCGGTAAAAGGGGTCGAGGTCCACTCAGCCTTCCATCCATCCGTGGTCGGTAAAATGAGTACCTAGCATATGCTGGGGGGTAAAGAAAGGCCGGGGAAGGAACTGGCAATCCCACCCCATATATACGGTCTGCCTTGTAAATGTCGCAAGATGTCACCTTAAGAGTCGGAAACAACTTGCACCATAAGTGCGGGGACACCTTTACCTTTACCTTTTTTTAGCTGACTGGATGACATTCAGAGGAGCCAGTTGCCTTTAATCAACCTGGCTGCTTTCAAACTTGCTTTCCTTTGGCTTCTAAGGAAATTAGGCAGGCTGTGAAGAAACTGTGCACAATTAGAGTGGCAAATTGGAGCTTCCCAAGGGGATACACAGCACCACATGCACCAGGAACAAGAATGTAGCTCTTCTGTACAAAATAAGCCCATTTCATGTATTAAATATTTAATTAATCAACTAAAGCTTTAATGAGATGGAGACATTATACAGAGGAAGATGCCAAAGGGGTTACTGGGGAAGCACAAGCCTCCCTGGGAGATAATGTATTCCTCTTAGATATATTGTGTTCCACTTGTCACTTTTCTTCTTCTTTTTTCTTCACTTTTCTGGATCAGAAAGATTGGGAAGTGGCTCCTGCTGCTTTCCCCATACCTGGATATATGTTATAGCCTCTCCACCTGCCCAAGATAAATTGACTGAAGGAAACAGGGCAGGAGTGCTGTATAGATGGTAATTTTGTGGTCTTCCTATATAAAGAAACACTCTAAAATTTACTATGGCAGTTTGAGAGAATTGCACAGTGACTGAAAATCAAGGTGGATTCTGGCAACCACATGGCAGCTCTTTAAAAGACTGCTAAATGGAGACAATAGTAAAGAAATCAGAAGAAGACTAGGACTGGGGAGGGCAGCTATGAGATAACTAGAAAAGGTCGTCAAATACAAAGATGTATCACTGAACACTAAAGTCAGGATCATTCAGACCTTGGTATTCCTTCTACGTATGAATGTGAAAGTTGGACAGTGAAAAAAGCAGGTAAGAGAAAAATCAACTTGTTTGAAATGTGATGTCAGAGGAGAGCTTTGTGCATACCACGGACCATGAAAAAGACAAATAATTGGGTGGGTTAGAACAAATTAAACCAGAACTATCACTAGAAGCTAAAATGATGAAACTGAGGTTACCATACTTTGGACACATAATGGGAAGACATGATTCACTAGAAAATACCATAATGCTGGGAAAAGCAGAAGGGAGTAGAAAAAGAGGAAGGCCAAACAAGAGATGGATTGATTCCATAAGAAGCCACAGATCTGGATTTTAGTTTAGAGAAAAGGCGGGTCAGAGGAGACATGATAGAAGTGTATAAAATTATGCATGGCATTGAGAAAGTGGATAGAGAAAAGTTCTTCTCCCTCTCTCATAATACTAGAACTCGTGGACATTCAAAGAAGCTGAATGTTGGAAGATTCAGGACAGACAAAAGGAAGTACTTCTTTACTCAGCGCATAGTTAAACTATGGAATTTGCTCCCACAAGATGCAGTAATGGCCACCAGCTTGGATGGCTTTAAAAGAAGATTAGACAAATTCATGGAGGACAGGGCTATAAATGGCTACTAGCTGTGATGGCTGTCCTCTGCCACCCTAGTCAGAGGCAGCATGCTTCTGAAAACCAGTTGCTGGAAGCCTCAGGAGGGGAGAGTGTTCTTGCACTCGGGTCCTGCTTGCGGGCTTCCCCCAGGCACCTGGTTTGCCACTGTGAGAACAGGATGCTGGACTAGATGGGCCACTGGCCTGATCCAGCAGGCTCTTCTTATGTTCTTATGTTCTTATCTGAACTTACAAGATCTGAACAGGGTGGTTTATAACAGATGCTATTGGAGGTTGCTGATTCATAGGGTCACCATAATTGACTTGAAGGCATATAACAACAACAATGTGAAGCATGTGACTGCATGAGCAGCCAGTCATCTGAAGCCTTTGGCTATGCACCTCAGACCTAAATCCACTTTGACATTTGAATAAAGCCAGCGCAGACCATGTGGTGAAGCTGGGGGTGGCCCTTGCGTGCATCTCCCTTTTAGCCCACATGCTTTCAGGCTCAGGTAAACCCCTCAATGTTTTTTTTACTAGCATGTTTGCTTCTGCTTCTGAAAATATCTGAAGTCTTCTATCCACATAGATTGCTGTTTTGTCATGGATAGCAGCCACAAAGGAGATGCCCAGGTGATTAAGGTGAGACACTTGCATGGTTGCTGACCACACATGAATAACAACCCAAGTGGATGGAAGCCTTTAGATGATCTCTTTGCATTTTGCAAACAATGTTGAGATTAGCAGCACCCAGCAATAAGAGAGTCTCCAAAGAGAGTCTAAGAGGAGGTGTGGGACAACAGAAGGACTCAAATGGTCAACTGCTAGAGATGATCATTTCCTTGTTCATTCACAAATTCGGAAGTTACTTTTTTATTTTCCAGAATACATACCAAAATGAAGGGATAGTGTAATGAGGCTAAATCTTTATAAATGTCATGTTTGACTATTTCTGCTCATAGATTAACTCCAGTTCCTCTGTATGATTCTCCCATGATTTGAATTAAAGCCCTTCATACTTTGAGGCCATGACTAAAGCTGTATTCAGTTGTTCAGGTTTGTGCATGTGTATGTGTGAGAGAGAGTTCAGTTGGATCACATGTTCTGCCTTTACTCCCAGCCCCCATAAGTTCAGCTGAAGATCTGCAAAGAGCCCCCCTGTGTACAACTGCATGTGCATTAGACTCTTCCTATGTGCTGAAAAAGCTTGCTTTTCAAGGGTTCTTCTCAAGGACACCCATCTCCACATATTAATGTGAACATCTGAATCGGGCTCCTAAGTCAGTTTTTCAAACTGTGTTTTGAAAAACAAAACAAAAATTGTGTTTTAAATTGTTTTTAAAATGTGTTTTAAATTGTATATTTGTTTTAATGTTTTTGATTGCTGTAAACTGCCCAGAGGGCTTCGGCTATGGGGCGGTATACAAGTGCAATAAATAAATAAATAAATAAATATTTTCTGGAAATTCTTTCACTTTGCAAAAGAGTTGGGGAACTGCATCTTGAATTCTGCTACACCTTAAGAACAACACTACCCTCCTCTCTGTATGTGGAAAGTGAGCCAATTGGGAAGAAAGGTTCTAGCTTATCATTATCTAGCTGACCCAGTGAGATCACATCTAACTGGGTCCTTGCTTTCCACATCCCTTTTCTAGAATCCAACTTAAGAAGACATAATTTTGAAAATACTTTTGTCTGTTTGCCGTCCCCTGAAGGTTATCTCAGAAATGTGTCCCAAGTCTTTCTTAAGCCTCTTGTCAATGAAGGTAGAACAACATTTAATCTATTGACTACATTAGTACTGTAAAAGCTTTAGCCTCAGCTTAAAAATTTATATATATATATATTTTAAAAAATGTAACTGCTATATCTCTGCTTACTGTACCAACTACAGTACTTTAAATCAGAAGCCTGGAGGTAAAACTGACTTACTTGGCACATAGCTGTGCTCATATATCTAAACCAGGTTGGGTATGTGCTATAACTTGTAAGGTGAGATGTGTGGGAATAACAGGGTTAATTCTATTGACAGTAACCAGTAGGTTTGTGGAGTATCATCATCATCATTTGTTACCCACCCTTCACCCAAAGGTCCCAGAGGGGTTACAACAATTTTAAAATATGACATTTAAACAATGTAAAAACAACCTAAACTCCCACAATACTCCTTTACGCCCTAGGAATCCCATAACCTTAAATTGCCTCCAACTTCAAAGCCTGGAAGAGTATGAAACATTGGCAAAGGCCAATTGTTAAGGGGAACATTTGGAGGATAAGGCTATCAATGGCTACTAGCCATGATGGCTGTACTCTGCCACCAGAGTGACATGCAGTATGCTTCTGAAAACCAGCTGCTGGTAGCCACAGGAGGAGAGAGTGCTCTTGCACTCAGGCCCTGCTTGTGGTCTTCCTATGGGCATCTGGTTGGCCATTGTGAGCACAGGTTGCTGGACTAGCTGGGCCACTGGCCTGATTCAGCGGGCTCTTATGTTCTTGTGTTGAGCGTCCGTCCTGGTTCATCACATAGGATGGATTGTACTATATGCTTTTTTAAAACCTTTGAATCTATAAGGGGTGCCAGCATGACTCTTAGTTTGGAAAAAGTGCAAAGACATCTAGGCTTTCAAGTAAAGCTACTCAGCCATTTGGTTCCAGCCTCTCCCTGCTGTGGGTGCCGCTATAGTCTGTGCTGTACTTGTGTTCTGTTGGGTATTAGTATGTGTGAGGAAAAATGAGGAAGCTGGGTCTAAAATAATTCCAGTAGTTGCTTCTGTATTAGAATTGCTTCAGATAATCACACACATGTACACGTACACACAGGGTTAGGGGAATCTTGGGATTTGGAGAGGAATAATAAAGGATTAATCAAGAAACTCCTGAATGAATTCAATAAAAAATGACAGACGGAGCATGCAGCTTGATGTTTTTATGATTAGGCTGGCGGATAATTGGAAAGAGCAGATTCTGTCCCACGCTTGGCCAGGCCTAGTCTCTTAGAATTTTCTGTGGTTAAGCACTCCCTCCTCAGGAAACTGCAAAGCCGAGTATCTCATAGCCCGAACTGGAAGCAGCTTTAAAGAACAGCATCAATTTTATTTTGAAAACACCCATTTACATACTGAAAACCTTCCATGCCACAGATCCTGTTGTGCATTCCAGAGCCTGTTAGGAGCTTTCCTCACCTTTTACTCTTGCCCCTGCTTAGCAATTTGAGGCAATCTAGGGACACTATTGCTTGCCTGTTCTTGGCTCTTCTCCCATTTCTTTAGTGCTGTTGTACACTTAAAGGAAATGCATAAGCGTTTTGTACCAGAGGGACAAAATCCTGCATAAACCTTCCATTGTTGCACTTGGCATTGCACCTAGTTTCCTGTAACCCTTATTTCACAGTTACATATTGCTGCATTTGTATTACAAATCACATAAAACAGGAACTTAACCCTTCCAGTCATGAAGAGGAGCTCCAAAATACAACCGCAGTATCTGCTGAAGGCTTAGAAATGAAGCTGAAATGAATGTGAAGAAACAAATCCATATGCATCCGTTGGATTTGAGGTATTCTTCTGTGGTTTTTTAAAACAAAACCTGTTTCTGTTTTTGATTAAGATATCTTGTGTGGCTACGATCAAAGATCAACAGCAAAGCTTAATTCTCACTAGAATATGAGAATAAGTACACTGACTAGAGAATGTACAAAATGCAGGTAAGATATGCACATTCTGCAAGGCCTATTTATTGGAGGTTATGAATGTTGGCCAGAGAAATAAATAATAATAATTTTCATTTCATTCATTCATTCATCCATTCACTTTCCATGAGTCTTCTTCAGAAATAGGCGCACTAGCCCAAGCACTCTCACCCTCAACTGGCTTTCACCAGCCAGAATTAACAGCAGTCAAGAGAGCAAGAAGCCAGTTATATAACTGCAAGTGTCTTGACCACATTTTCAGGCTGCATAAACTGAAACTGATCTCATAAAATATGGGAAGGACCTCAATTGGACACCTCAAGTGGATTTGCAAGAACTGCAGCATACAAGACACTACAGAGTTCAGCAACTTTACCTTCAAAGTGCCATACCATCACCCATCACTTGTGGTATGCCCAGCTTCCGGACCACCCTGTAATGGGTCAGCCCAGATAATGCCTTAAAATATGCATAAATTATACTGAAATTATTTACATCTGCTTATATTTGCTTAGAATATGCTTAAGACTTACTGAAATAACTTATAAATTTCCTCCATCTCCTGACCAAAGCTGTAATTTTCCTATGTAAACAGCTGGAATAGACATAGAGACAAGACATCTAGGTAGTCAGCCAGCACTCATCTGGTGTTTTTAGGAAGAAGCTCATTATATGTCGTGGCTGATACTTGCAGAGAGGGCAAAGCAGACTTTCTAGGGACCTGACAGTAGAAGACTCACTGGGAGCATCCGGCTAATGACCTGATGGAGAGCCTGATGAGGCTGCATAATGAGAAGCAGCAACAGGCACAGTAAAGAGCTGCATGAACAGGCAGTAGCAGATAAGGCCATGAGAACACACCATCCCTTTGATAAAAAAGTGTATAAAAAGCCAGGTTGTATAACACTTAGGACCTCTCAGCTCTGCTGGAATGGGGGGCTGAAGAAAGCAGGAGAACCATCCATCTATTCCATCCCTGACATCTGATGGGTGATGTATTATGATGTGTATTTCCATGTACTTTGTCTCTGTAATATGACTTAGAGTTTAACTCGGTCCTTCATCTATTGTGCCTTGTTTTAACTAAGAGGTGCCTTCAGACTCTTATACTTCGATGTTAAATGGTTATCCAGCAACTTCTTTCATGCATATGTATATTTCTGTTTTTCTATTTCTGTAATGATGACTAAGGCTACCTAGAATGCATTTTATTAGTTGTAGTGTTCAAGATATGAATAAATAACATATATTTTAAAGTCTGTTCTGCTGTCTGAAGTCTGACTCCCAAATATAAAATTT
The DNA here is from genome assembly GCF_030035675.1 of Rhineura floridana. Lineage (NCBI taxonomy): Eukaryota > Metazoa > Chordata > Lepidosauria > Squamata > Rhineuridae > Rhineura > Rhineura floridana. Next base: position 146,725,086 of record NC_084484.1, on the reverse strand, counting down.
CTGGTACCTCCCAAGACTCAAGAATTCTTGAGTGGGGTCTCCTCTATCTTCTGCCTACACTAGAGACTGCTTTTGATAACCTTTGAGATTAGGTGAAGTAATGTTCTACATACAAGGACTCTATGTAGACAGGACGAAGGGAGAAAGCAAGAACCCTCAACCCTGTGCATTCACTGGCAAGGGGGCTGGCCTTGCCGATATCAACCCGAAACAACCCTACTGGATGGCTCATTGAGGACACTTTGCAGCTGGCAATGTAATTGTTCTTCACCACCTCCAGTGCCACTTGGTGGGCAGAATTCTCTAACCTAACAAGTGTTTGGTCATCTTTGGAGTGAGTTTTCTGCCACTTGCACTCTCCAGTTGTCTCCTAGCCAGTTTGCTGTCTGCATCGGACTCTGCAGCACCACAGAGGAACCTTGGGAGCCATCATGTCAAAAGCCCTCCTTTATGAGGCTGGTGGGTTATTTTGGGATCATATGGGATAATCCTCTTGCACCCCACCTTGTGCTTCTGAGGAAGAGTTATATACCAGTGTAATATCAAGTGATGATAACTTGGCTGTTTGCTTTATCATTTTGTTTCACACATCCATGTGTGAACTCAGTCTCACCCAGGGAGAGCTCCTGGTTCTGTGATTTCTGTACAGAACCCTCCCCTTGTAGATTCATGTGCACTACCATGCAAAAAGTATGTCTGTCTTACCGTGCACACATGTGTTTGGGGGATGCAGTTCAGCAGTATATTATGCTAGTAATCTAATCCTGAACTGCTTACAGGTTTGGCATCATATCTCATTCCTCAGTTGTATTGCCATTAACCTCTGTGCACAGACACAAGAAATTGGGACTGATCCCTGGGGCAGTTCAGGCAGATAGCCAACTATTTATCCATGTCATGATTTGAACAAATATACTTCTGATCATTCTAATTACCACTTGAATAAAATGACTTTTCCAGGTCTTCTTCAGCAGCAAAGCAATGTTGCTATCACTTAGCAGGCTTGGAGGCTGGGCCTGGCAACCAAGAGGTCTTCTGTATCTTTAAAAGTTGTGCAGAGGGAAGGGAGAATTCCACCATGTGTTTTTTCCCATTACAGGGTTGCAAGAACACTGGCAGTTGGCTGACCTTCTCTTCTCCTAAAGATACAGGATCAGTCTCAGGGATTGAACCTGGCAACCCTATCCAGAGAGATCCATGCAGGAACTTCTGTTGTACACCAGACCAAGCAGGAATTTCCTACCTACGTATCAGCTGATGCAGGGTGGGAGTGGGCAATCCTACTTAGCTCTGGGTTTGGGTGAGTGAGAAAGATTCCTGTCAGGATCTCTCTCATGCACCGAACCCAGTGCTAAGCAAGAGTAGACTTCCTCCTGTGAGGAGGAGGGAAGTGGGGGAGGAAAATGGAGGTGGCTGGCCCAGGAGAGTCATTGGGAATACTCAGGACAGGATGGGGCACCTCCTCAGCAACAGTCCTGCCACCTGCTGCTTTCCTCCTTCTTGTCCTCTTCTGCTGAGCCTGAAATGGCATTTATTTATTTTATTTATTTAATTTAATTTATATACCGCCCTAAGCCCGAGGGCTCTCTGGGCGGTGTACATAACAATGAAGCAATGAAACTGCATTGGTGCAGTTTACAGTGGCAGCACACCAGAGCAGGATGATTGCCAAGAAGCTGTCCCAGCTAGGGTTGCCAGATTTCCATCTTTTGGCCTGAGACTCTGGTTTCTGGGGGTCCCCTCCGGCTGTCCGGCTGACTCACCTTAATCTCCGGACTCTCAGCTTCAATTTTTTTGAAAAAGTTAATGGGCAGTCTGGTTCCCGAGATATACACCAGAACATCAGCCGCCCCCGCAAATGTTAAATCTGTTTAACGGATCTGTTATAGCAGCTCCAAGCAGAGCTTGGAAAAGTTACTTTTTTTAAACTACAACTCCAATCAGCCCCAGCCAGGATGGTCACTGGATTGAGCTGATGGGAGTTGTAGTTAAAAAAAATAACTTTCCCAAGCTCTGGCTCTAACCCCGCCCTTTCAGGATTGTAGCCAATAAGTGAAGCCAGGGTTGTGATTTGTTGATCCAGGAAGCTCCTACACTTAATTGCAACATCAGGAAATGGTGGCTTTGAGAGCTTCAGTTTGAGTAAGTAAGAATATGGCTTAAAGTTTTTTTCTTCTTGTGTGCAAGAGTCAGAGCCTGGGCTGTTGGAGAGGGCAGTGCTTTGAAAACCTTGGCAATATGAAAGTATTTAATCCAATACTTGCTTTTCTAGAGTAAAGCAATGCTAATCCCATGTACCTGGAGTAAACCCTATTGAATTCATTAGGACTGACTTTTGAGTAGACATGGTTAGGATTGTGTTGTAAATTAATGGCACTTTTGAGTAAACATAACAAAGAATTGTGTTTGTGTTGTAAATCTTTCCCTCTCCCTCCAATCCTATTTTAAAGCAATTAGGCAGTGTTTACCTAGGTATCACATTTTTTATTATGTAGGAAACTAATACTGATTTTTAAAAAAATATTCTGCAATGACCAACTGGTTTGACAATAAACTATTATATGGGGTGTATTTTTACAAGTGTGTGTGTGTATGGAGTCTTTCCAACAACCCTGGGAGGTAGGGTTCGTGATTAGAAAACAAGGCAACTCACAATGAGAAATAAATCCCTTTAAAAACCAATAACCAGAAAACAAGTATAAACAGTTGCAAAACAGCTTAAAGTGGCATGATTCTGAATTTTTGGTTGGGTGAATGAAGTTTATTTATTTTTATTTATTATTTGATTTATATCCCACCCTTCCTCTCAGTAGGAGCCCCGGGCAGCAAACAAAAGCACTAAAAACACTTTAAAAATAATAAAAACAGACTTTAAATTATATTAAAACAAAACATCTTTAAAAATATTTTTAAAAGCTGTGACTCCAAAATTTATTTATGTATTTTATTTACAACAGTTATATACTGCTTTATTGTAAAAAAATCTCAAAGCAGTTTACAGAAAGAATTAAAACAATAAAATTATTGGCAAAAATAGTTAAAGACATATTGAAAAACATTCAAATTAATAAAACCAACAATGAGTTAAAAACAGATTTGAAAACACAATAGCTTCTACATGCATGGATAGGATTGCCTAAACAAAAATGATTTTAGCAGGTGCTGAAAAGAGGCGTCTGCCCAATGTCAATAGGCAAGGAGTTCCAAAGCGTAGGTGCTGCCACTTCATTGTTGTTGTTATGTGCCTTCAAGTCAATTTTGACTTATGGCAACCCTATGAATCAGTGACCTCCAAGAGCATCTGTCATGAACCACGCTGCTCAGATCTTGTAAGTTCAGGTCTGTGGCTTCCTTTATGGAATCAATCCATCTCTTGTTTGGTCTTCCTCTTTTTCTACTCCCTTCTGTTTTTTCTGTATTGTCTTGTCTAGTGAATCATGTCTTCTCATTATGTGTCCAAAGTATGGTATGTGTCCAAAGTCAGAGGAAGGCAATGGTAAACCACCTCTGAATACCTCTTATCACGAAAACCCTATGAACAGATTATCCAAAATGCTGCCACTTTACAAGGACTGATTTCTTAAAAGAGCAGAATAAGTACTATGTGGCACCCATAACATGGAAAGGTTGAACTTGGCCTGGTAGCAAATCAGCAACCAATGCAGATTTCAGAACAGAGGTATTATGTGCTGATAGGATCTCACTCTTGTCAGCAATCATGCCTCAGCATTCTGCATTAACTGTCTGGCAGCAAGGATTTTTTTAGTTTTGGTTTTCGGTTATGAATCCTGACTGGTTGTGGGATGCTAAGTTGTCTGCCTTACTCTAAGGAATCTTGTTGTGTTTGGTATGGTATTGCATTTAGGAAAGCATCACTGTATTTTGTTTTTCATTTTTTGTTTGCGTTTCATTTACCTTTAACCTCACTCCCTTACATCCATAGAAGCAGCGGTTGCATGTGCTCAGCTCAACCCCCTAAAACCCACTGATGATGCACCTTGTTGGTTTCATGGTAGTTTGTTTCTTGCCCAATAGTGGTAAAAGAGAATTCACATATTTGAAAGTGTGGCTGCAGTTGTTGTTCCCAAGCTGCTGCCTGTGAAGGTAGACCAAACCATGTGTGTTTTCCCTCTGTCAATTATTACTCACTGGAATTGGGTTGGCTGTCAAAGTGAGTTTATAGCAGCCCACAGGGTAGATAGAAAGGGTAGAGAATCTTCTTACTCTTACTCATTTCTCAGACCCGTTTCTGAAGTGAAGGGTCAAATCTGTAAAGAAGTTTGGAGCAGCCACATTAAAAGACAAGGGCAGGGCATTCCAGGCAAGGCATTGCAGGCAGGAGGTTGCCAACCCTGCTTGGATATGGATGTATTTGCAGAGGATCCCTAGTCAAGCTTTACCAACAGCACAATCCAAACTATATCTACTCAGAAGTAAGTCCTGTTGAGTTCTATGGGGCTTAGTCCCTTAGTAAGTGTGTTTAGAATTGAAGCCTTCAGGGGCATTCATCTTTACTCCCAAATGCTCCCATCTAACATTTCCGCAACTCTAGGCTCCTTTCTTCGTACAGTGGCCTTCTGATGACTGTCCTGTCCTGTCCTGGAGGCACTTAAACCGTTCTTGCCAAAAGCAAGTAGGCTAGATTAAATGTTCCCTACCCAGGCTCCATCTTTTAGCTAAGATTTCTAGCTTAATTTCCAATCAGATTTTTTTTTTTATTGTATGCTCCAAGCAACTGTGATTGATGTATCATGCTTAATGACATCACTTGGCCCCACCCCATGACATCACTCGGGGCCGCCCCTATGACATCACTCGGGGCCGCTCCTAAAATCTCAGGTTTTAGGATGCTTCTAACCTGGCAACCCTAGTCTCAGCCTGTCATGTCTGTTTCTCAGCAGCTCATCTGGGATGCCTGCTTCTGCCTCTCTTCTCTGTCACTGGGATGGCCCAGAAGCTCAAAGAAGGCTGTCTTCACGCAATAGTTGGCAGCACCATTTGTTGGTGGATGGCACTGTGAACTACAGCATGTCAACAGCCTTAGGAAAAATATGTTTTAGGGAGGAGAAGGAAAAATTCTCAAGAAAATTTTGTCAGCATTTTGGTACAACTGTCTCCTAATACACGCATTTTGAATGCTATTTTGCCTAATAGACACATTTTTGCCAGCAGTTTTCCCTAATGCAATGCATTTTTGTATGTTACGTTCAGTAAAATATGCATGTTTATGTACACTTTACCCTAGTATATGCATATTTGTGCACATTACTTTGCTGGGGAACTGCAGTGAAAAACTCGGAGAAGTGGCATTTTCAAAGGCTGGCTGTGTTTGGGTCATATTTTTTCAGGAAGTGTGAGTTACGTAGGGTCGCCTTTATATGCGCACTGAACTGAATTTCTCCCCATCCCTCCCTGAGGGCAACAGTTCTCTTTCCACAGCAACATGCTGCCTCTGACTCTGGAGAAATAGATAAGAAAAAAGGGAGATGTTTGTTTGTTCAGGAAGGTAAGAAGTAAGAGAAGATACTAATATAGAATGTGGCCTTGTGTTTTGTGGGCCATAAGCAGGCTCTATTTTGAACTGGAGTTTTCATTACCTAAAAGACTCTGCTGATCCGGGTTTTGGTCCAGAGGCCTCCTGCTTGCCCCAGGGTTCTCCACTAACTTCAACAGAAGAGGCTGTTCCACTGTATACCCCATAAGCATTTCAGCTATTTAAACAATTAAATATACAAATATAGCTGTTTACTGTTCTATGATGGAAGGTTAGTTTTTGTAACTGAGTTTATAAAACTTCAGTGGGTGAATTTTGCCATAAATGTCTTTACTACCTTTAGAAGCAGTTCTCTAAGTGCATTTCGTATATTTGCGATGAGTGCAAACTCCCAACCATATTCTCCCTCCTCCTACATTTGGAGGGCTGATGCATTTCTCCTCTTTCCCTGTCATTAAACCTGTGCTAACCGTAAATAGCAGGAGCTTTAGCTGCTCCCAAAGGGCCACATTCATCCTGGTATGGTGAGTGGCAGGGCCACTGGTCTGGAGCAACCTCCAAATGTTGAACAAGTCCTACATAAATAAGAATGTATGTAGAGAGAAGTACATTGACTGAACAAAATCCAATCTTTTCAGTCCTGAATTAAGTTGAATGGATTCACTTGGCTGTGCAAAGGGATTCCAGTAATGATTTCTAATCAATAAACAAACACAGAGACAAGAGGTTCCAAACTGCTGATTGCTTGATTGAAGTTTCCATAATTCTTCAGAAATGTGATGTCCTGTTCTGGCCTCACACTACATTCCACAAGAGAGGCCTGGTCTATGCATGAGATGGAGGCAGTAGCAGTAGCAGACCATTGGATGAGGCAGAGCACTGCTGCATCTTAACTGGACAGATCTGGGGAGGGCAGGGTGGTGGTAAGATCATCTTTCATGGGTGCACCAGCAGAGGCAGTCCAGCACTCTTTCTGGTGCACCTATGCAGCCTCACCCTCACTGAGACCCTGGCCCTGTCTAGGTCAGAGCTTGGAAGTAATTTGTTAGGAAAAACAAATTATTTGTAATTTATTACTTTTTTTAGGAATGAGTAGGTAATTTCTTTACATGTTGATTACAATAAAACAAGGAGTCATTTTATTACTTTTGAGCTCTGGTTGTAATGTTTCCAGCATTACTTTTGGCCGTTACTGGGGGAGGAAGGGAAGCATTCTGCTCCTCTGATTTGTGGATAAAAATCACGTGCTTCTGCACAACTTTGCTCTTCCTGTGTGCTCTGTGGGAGTTTAGGGGGTGATGAGGGAATAGGTAGAGAGCAGGAAAGGGGTGTAGTGGAAGAAAAAATGTTTAAAAAATGGATGGTGGTGGAGCAGAATCGAGTGGAGGGAGCAAGGAACTGGAGGGCAAAAAGGCAGCGGCAGAATGGACATGAACTGTGGAGGTGAGAGATGATGGTGTGTGTGATAATACTGTATTTGCACTTGGTGAGAAGGAGTAGCCCTCTCCAGCTACTTTGCTGCATTTGCAGTATTTTAATATTTTTGCACCCCAGAGGAAAATGTTTGCTTTGTGGCAGGGCAGGGTCCGGGAGGTGGTTGAGTGAGAGAGACTCTGCTGGCTAGCTGAGAGTGTGTGTGTGTGGGGGTTGCATGTAGTTTGGGGAGCAAAGCTCTGAGCGGTGGCCTCTGCCTCCTTCCCCATCTCCCGTCTCTTACCAGCAGAGAGATGAGAGACCACCACTGCTAGCTAGCCACCCACCCAGAAGTAGCAGAGCTACTGAGAGAGCAAGGAGCAGAGCCAAAAACCTCCTCACAGCTGAGGCTTCAGAGTGAGCAAGGGGCAGGCAGAAAGGGCAGCCAGGGTCTTAAAGAGCTGCTTCTTCCAGTTTGCTTTCCTGCCCTTCCTTTCTTCCTAATGAAGAAGGTATTCCCTGGAGGGTTTTTTTTTTTTGCAAATTAAGAAGTTCCCCTTTCCATGGCAAATGCAAAGAGTTGCAAACAGGCATTCGTCCAAGCACTTGTTTAAAATCATTGTATAGTTAATTTACAGTACAATATATACATGTCTACTCAGAAGTAAGTCTCTATGTTTAATGGAGCTTACTCCTAGGTAAATCAAATTGGGTATAGGATTGCATTTATTAGGTGAGATAAGGACTGGTTGAAACCTTGAAGCTATACTCATTTGCGGGTGGGAGGAGGAGAGAAAAAAAATGACCCTTTAAAGTACAAAGATGCATCACTCTGCTAAAGGCAAGTAAATTATATGCCTATAATACAAGGACTAACCTGCATTCCATGTCTACTCAGAAGTAAGCTCCACTGGTTTCAATGGGACTTAATCCTAGGTAAGTGTGTATTGAGTTGGGAGTAAGTCCCATGGAACCAATGGAGCTTTCTTCTGTGTAGACATGTTTTGAATTGCAGCCTTAGGGCTCATCCAGATGACTGCAAAATGTGTGACACGCCCACTATGTGTGTTCATTATTTTTTGGTCGTCCAAATGATGTCTCGCACTGTTACGCATTTTCACGGGTTAAATCCGGTCCTTGCAATACTGGCAAAAATGATATTTGCTGTTTAAAATTGGGAATCATCCGCTGTGCCTTCAGGAGGTAGGATGCAATACCGTGGACTTTACAGCTGATGGGTGGTTCTTGGGCGTTTCCCCTTGTCCCTTCTCCTCATTCCAGCCAATCACATATCTGCACTTTTGCTCATGTGCGAGAATAAGCCTGGGAAAATTGAACCAATCATCGCAATGGTGGGGTGTTGGGGGGGTGTCTGCAACTACTGCGCAGATGCATTTTATTTTTTGCCAGCCTGCAAACTGGGCGGCAGCTCTGGGTGAGATCTGCAATGCACAGCAAGTGAGAAACAGGCTGCTGGTCGGTTTCACGCCTCCCTCTGGAAAGCTTTGTCAATTTCATTCTACTTGCTGGGATTTTTGTTTCAAATCATTTTGCTGCAGGAAGGAAAGGGAGAAGGAGGTGTGTGTGACACGTTTCTTGCTTTTTTGGAGAAATAAGTGCAATTGCCAGCGTGTGATATCCACTACACTTTTAATTTCAGGAGAAGGGATAACATTTATTCTGGTGGATTGATATGTGAATTTTCTGTTTACCTACATTATGTCTCTTAAGTCCTACCTCTGACAGTTCAATCATAAGAGGTAAGCCCCAATGAGTTCAATGGGACTTACCCCCAGGTGTGTACAGGATTGTTACCTCCAAGTTGTACTGCTGACAAAAAAATTACAAAGACAACTAGTAAAGTACAAAAGTTTGCATTTTTCTTTGATGATAGGGGATTGCCATATTGAGCAAAATGTGCTATAGTTGAAAGGGGTACTGCAGTGTTTTTTTTGCAGGACAACACAGGCATGCCTTCCAGCACCACAGTAGAAAGCCTGTTCAGTACTGGTGGCAACATAATGACTGTAAAAAGACATTCCTTGTCTCACATGCTCTTTGAGCAAAGATGAGACATAACAGAAATGTATTGTAAAAGCAGCGTTTCAAGTGTAAAATTTGATTTCAAGTGAAAAAATATACGTGTGTTGAGATATCACCATTGCTGGGGTGGGGGGTGGATGTGAGACTCTGTTATGCCATTCTGTTAATCTTATGGATAAAAAAAAATGCTACTACCCTCTGTGTGTTTATTTTTAATGTTGTTTTAGGCTACTTAGGTGTGCAGCAACCAAGACCAGCTCCTTGTAAGCACTCTTTTTTAAAAAAGTAATTTAAGTGTAATTATAGTGATTACTTTTGCGTAACGGTAAAGTAATGAATTCCTTTCAGAAAAATTATAACAGTAATGGTAACTTACTCTTAAGAACATAAGAACATAAGAAGAGCCTGCTGGATCAGGCCAGTGGCCCATCTAGTCCAGCATCCTGTTCTCACAGTGGCCAACCACAGTGGTGCCGTGTAACAGTAATAGTAATTTATTACTTTTTTAAAGTAATCTTCCAAGCTCTGGGCTAGGTACGCAGCTCCACCCTACTGCATGAGGCACTTCTGGGCAGCAGAATCCTGAGCGTAATAGACTGGATTTCTTCAGGCAGGCTGCAGGGAGGAAATACTACTTTGACTGTTCCCACCTGACTCATACAAGTAGAAATAGGACGGCCACTTAGCCTCGGCAAAAAAAAAAAGGCAATGTGTCTCCAAAAGAGAGGATACAGATTTGCATAAAATCTCCATTTGCTAATTTATATGTACCAAAACCTTTTTTAAAAAAATAAATAGAAATGCAATGCATCTCGCTGTGGAGAGTGACCAGATGACCTGTATGTCTACTTGGTCTGCTCTTCAGGTGTCAACTGCTGATGGACAATTTCAGAGCCTCTGCTCTCCTTTCTTAGGGTGCTTCATCTTTTAAACTGGACTGTGACTGGACAGTCAAAAAGGTCAAAGCTCTCTCCTAAACTGAGGACTGTGCCCTGACAGCCCTTTAAATAGGGCAGTCCTTGCCCTCTCGAAGTAGAACAGAGGGCCCCTTATTCTAATATAACAACAATAATGAACCCATTCCTAACACATAATGGAGAAAGGTTTTCACCAAGCTTGCTCGCTGATGTGCTGCTTCTGAATTTGCCCTGTTCGAGGCCAGGCTGTATTTGCCCATCTAGCCCAGTATTATCCATTCTAACTAGCAGCGCTTTTCAGGGTCTCAGGCAAGAGCCCCTTTTTTGCCATCACCTGCTACTTGAACAGGAGTTGCCAGAGATTGAACCTGGGTTCTTCTGCATGCAAAGCATGCACCCTATTGCTGAGCTATGGCCCCTCCTACCGTGTGTGTATACACGAGGCCATATGCTTCCTCTGAGAATGGTACAGCTTGATATGCATTATAATATGACTACACTGAGCCTGTGATTAGAATGCACCTGTTTAAATCTCCAAACTTCATGGATTAGAAGGATAAAGCACTCTGATTCATTTTGTCAGTTTTGTGCTCTGTACACAATGTGTAGAGGAATTTGGATCTAATGTTTGCCATCAATATAATTAGATATCTTTTAGCATAGAATGACGGTGACAGTCTCAGAAACCCATACTCTGGATCTGCATGTTTTTCACACACTTGGCTGCCGAGATCTCCTGGACAGATAGTTTCTAATTAATTGGTTTGTTTGTTAGGACAATTTATTGGACCAATTCCAGTGCCTGTTATTATTCCACAGGCATTTGCTGAGTTATGCCATGGAGGGATTGAATGAATCTGAAGAGTCTCCCTACATCCTCTCCCCAGACTTTAATTTCATCATAAAATTTCAATGAAAATGAAGATGGGACTATCAGATTAGCATATGCTGAAAACTCAGTATGTTCTCATTGACTGAAAGGGAAAATGGCAGTAGATAGAGGAGAATGGATCAGAAAGAGGAAATAAGAAAAGAGAAGGGCATTCAGCTAATGGTATCTCTCTCTATACCTGTATAATGAGAATGATATTTATACATGAGGTATATCTCTATTACAAGTATGCTACACAATAGTTATGCACATGATGTTGGTGTGCATTAGCTCTGTGTGTACCCAAATACCAAGGTGAACCTGGGTAATTCAGTTCATGATCTCAAATTGGATCACACTGTCAGCAAGGTGTTGCAAGTAGGGATGTGCAGATCTGGCAGTTTTGGTTTCTTATTTTTTAAAGTCTTAAGTTTGGTTCTACGCATTTCCACATCAGTTTACCATTTTTTTAAAAAAAATCCTCATGAAAACTCATCAGCATTTGAGTGTGAATTTCTTCTAATATATACGTGTTTGCAGAGCAGTTTTTCGTAATGCAAATTTTCTTAATTTTTGTATGTTATTTTCAGTAAAATATGCATTGTAAGGTACACTTTACCCTAGTATGTGCATTTTTGTGCACATTACATAGCAGGAGAACTGCACTGCAAAATTCAGATAAGTGTACATTTCAAAGGGTAGCTGCATTTGGTCCGTGTCTTGTTTTAAAAAGTGTGAATTAGGTAGGTTGGACTTATAAATAGGAACTGAATTGAATTTCCCTCTCATCCCTCAAGCTCAAGGCATATCTGAGCTGCTTTGTTGCCAAGGTCTAAGTCATTCTGTGGCCTTGTTTTTCCCCAAAAGTTAAACACATGACCTCCCCCTCCTTTCATTTTTGAGAAACTAAACCAAGCTGACTGGGGAAATGCCTAGAGCTTGAGAGGGGGATGAGTGGAGAATAGAGGGGATCTTTTGTTTTGTTGACACTTGTTCTTAATCACAGGGGGAAAAACTGCTGGTAGATTCCAGTCACAATGATTTGGGGTAGGGATGCTGAAGTAAATATACAGAGTTGTTCTTCACATGGGTCCTCCAAGTTTTGGTTGTGAGGAGAGGGTGTGATCTTCTTTTTCAATCGTTCATTTTCCTAACAAATAAAAAATAGCTCATTCTTTTTTCTTCCTGGAGGGTGATTCCATGAAGGAGGTGGGGTGAGAGAGGAAAACATGTTACTTTGCTAGTTTCTTACAACAAAGGTAAAAGCACCTAGCACAGTAACCCCTGGGCCTTCTTGCCTGAAATATTGCTGCTTTCTTACCCAAGAGCATCTCCTCCTTGTCTCCAGTTTTCAAATTTAGCTACAACAAAGGAGAAAGAGACAGATTGCATTGAGTTTCTTTCAAAAATGAAGAGTGCAGTGAGGCAGCCCAGAGCTTACACTGGCACATAGCGCTGTTTCAGTCTAAGTTCTTACATCATTGGTTAGTCAATAAGAAGAAATAACATGGACTTCCGGGAAGGGTGACTTCGCTTGTGCCTGCTTTTGGGACGGGCTCCCGCCTCAAAAGAAGCTTATTCAGATATAAATCAGTCAGAACATTTTTTTTTTTGACTGATGAAATTTCTCCCGGGCAGGGAGAAACGTAGAGATCAACCTCAAAGCCTGTTTTTGTTGGGAGGACTGGATTTCATTAATTTATGAAATAAGGTCCAGCCAACAATGCCGGACGGACTTCCTAACAAGCTCTATCTGCTTAAGCGATACGTTTATCTTTTCTTTAAAGAGAGAACGGACTAACAGGCAAGCACCCTTCTTTCTATTATTTTTTTTACTTGGTTTAAATTGTTGCAGCAAAAGGAGATTTGTCAGATTGATCGGCTTTGGACAACTTCTGGGTGAGATATAGCTCTTCTCTGTTATTCACGAAATTAACAGCTTATCTCTGTTTCTGTCGCAAAAAGCTGTCCTGGAAGTGCATTCTAAAGATAATAAACAGAAGAGGGATTTCTATTCCTGATTTCTATTCCGAGGAATATTATATTGTCTGGGACTATTCTCTTTTTGGTCTATTTTATTTTGAAGAATCTGCTTCTTCACGACGCCACTAACTGTTTTGATGCTGGGAACTAAATTTGTTTTGCATTCTTGAACATAGAGAGATAAGGCAGGTTGCTCTGTTTATACTGTGATGTCATCAAGCCTGGAATATTAACCCAATTGTTGCTGAAATAAGAAGTGGTTCTTCTTTATTTTTGTTTTGCTTTGTTTTCGTGGTTTTAAAAATGGCAATCAAGAAAGTGGCTGAGAATCTGGAAGTAATTATGTTTCAGAAAATAATGGATGAGATTGAGATAACGAAACAAACCCTGCGACAGGGTAGTAAGGAGCTGAAAATTGAACTGAGCAAAATGACGCAGGAGCCTAAAGAAATAGGGGATCCTGTGAGAGAGGAGAATGAGATCAGAGATGAGAAAAGAAAAAATGAAGGGAAGATACAAGCCCTGGAGATTGGAACAAATGTGGAATTGGAAAAAGATCTGGAGTTTATGGATTTTAGAAATAAAATCTACTGTTTGGAATTTAACGTTATCTCTGAAGAAATTAATGAAGATATTAGAGATAAAGTTATCAATGGCTTGGATAATCTTCTGGACTGGAATGATGTGATGGAGCTTGATATAGAGAAAATCTATGGAATTAACTGCAGCCATGTGACAATGGAAAAACTCTTAAGAGATGAGCCAGTGCATTTTGTAAAAAAGAAGAACACAGATATGACTTTACAACAGTATTTCAGCAACTTATTCAGAATGGATGGCAAGAAAATATTTGGGATAGAGGAAATTCCCATCAGACTCTTATTATATGACTATGGCTACAACAGCAAGATTATTATGGAATACTGATAATGGAAGATTGGACACTGAAATTACTGGACTTAACAGGACTATTGAAGATGGAAGATGGAACTAATAGGGATAATGGAATAATGGCTATTGAAATTATTGGACCTAACAGATTCTGATGAGATGGATTAATCGAAATGTTTATTTGGACTATGGTTATGACAATAAGATTATTATAATTATTAACGAGATGGATTAATTGACATGTTTATTTGGAGAAAAATTGATAGATATATTTCTTAAAGAATTGAAACCTCTCTTTGACTTTTTGTGGAAAGAATAAAGTAATGTTTATGAGATTTGATGATTAATTAAGATAACTACTGGAGGAAAGTGATTTTATAATATGATTTAAGAGACAGGATTGTTATATATTGTAGACCTATAACTGATTTGATATGTGACAAATGGGAAGTCAACATTTTATTTTTTTTTTTGTTTAATCATTTTTGTTTTGTTTTGTTTTTTGTCTTTGAATGTTTTATGATTTTGTTTTCTATGTTTTATGAAAATTTGAATAAAAATTATTGTAAAAAAAAAAATAAGAAGAAATAACATGATTTCTATGAGCACCATCACTGAGAACATCTTGCACCATACCAATGTTTTTAGTTTGATAAAAGTACTAAGGTAGCTTGTAGTAGACATTTTTCTGATGGCATAGGAACAGTATGGGGACTTAGGTTGCCAGGTCAGAAGCTTCCCAAACCCTGAGATTTCAGGGGTGGGCCGTAGTGATGTCATTAAGCATGATATATTAAGCATTTATTTATTTTATTTATTATGAATAAATATAATAAGCATCAACCACAGTTGCTTGGAACATACCACTCAAACAAACAAACAAAAAACTTTGATTGGAAATTAAGATAGAAATCTTAGCTAAATGAGAGTGTTCCTAGATACAGCCTAAATGATGGGAACGTACCTTCTCACCTGCTTAGGGAGCCTGGGTAGGGAATATTTAATCCAGCCTACTTGCTTCTGGGAAGAAGGGTTTTAAGTGGCCTTAGGCCAGGGCAGGCCAGATACCAGAAAGCCATTGTAGTAAGCAAGGAGCCTAGCGTTGTGGAGATGTTAGATGGGAGAATTCAGGAGTAAAGATGGATGCTCCTGAAGGCTGCAGTTCTAAGCACACTTTCTAAGGGACTAAGCTCCATAGAACTCAACAGGACTTACTTCTGAGTAGATATGGTTAGGATTGTGCTGTTGGTAAGGCTTGACTAGTGATTCTCAGCAAACATATCCATATCAAAGCAGGGTTGGCAACTTTGTGCCTGGAATGCCCTGCCTGCCTTTTACTGTGGCTGTTCCAAACTTCTTCACAGACATGATCCTTCACTGCGGAGAGATGTTTGAGAAATGAGTAAGAGTTAGGAAGATTCTCTACCCTTTTCTGCCTACCTTGTGGGCAGCTATAAACTCACTTTGACAGCCAATCTGATTCCAGTGAGTAATAACTGATAGAGAAAACACACATGGTTTGGTCTACCTTCACAGGCAGTAGCATGGGGATAAAAGCAATTGAAGCTACACTTCCCATTATGTGAGTTCTCTTTTACCACTATTGGGCAAGAAACAAACCATCATGCAAACAACAAGGTGCATCATCGGTGAGTTTAAGGGGGTTGAGCTGAGCACATGGAACCACTGTTGTTGCTTCTATGGATGTAACAGAGTGAGATCAGAGGTAAATGAAATGCAAATAGAAAAAGTAAACAAAAGACAGTGATGATTTCCTAAATGCAATACCATACCAACCACAACAGGATGCCTACAAGTAAGACAGAAAACTCAGCATCCCACAACCAGTCAGGGTTCCTAACCAAAACTAAAAAAATCCTGGCAGACAATCAGTCAAGGACACAGAAATCCCCATGCAGCACAACCACAAGCAGTTAGTGCGGAATCCTGTGGCATGATTTCTGATATGAGTGAGATGCTTTCAGCATATAACACCTTTGCTCTGAAATCTATACTGGTTGCTGATTTGCTACCAGGCCAAGTTCAAGGTGTGCTTTCCATGTTACAGGTTCCACATAGTACGTGTTCTGCTCTTGTAAGAAATCAGTCCTTTAGTGTGGCAGCACTTATACTTCGGAACTCCCTGCCTATTGACCAGAGCTTGGAAAAGTTACTTTTTTGAACTACAACTCCCATCAGCCCCAGCCAGCATGGCCACTGGATTGGGCTGATTGGAGTTGTAGTTCAAAAAAGTAACTTTTCCAAGCTCTGCTATTGACATTAGGCAGGCATCTTCATTGTATTCTTTTTTTAAGGCAAGCCTAGCCATGCATGTAGAAGCTATTATGTTTTTTATCTGTTTTGAACTCATTGTTGGTTTTATTAATTTGAATATTTTAAATACCTGTCTTTGGTTTTGCCAATAATTTTAAATCTTTCTGAAAACTGCTTTGAGGTTTTTTTTTTACAATAAAATGGTACGTAAATGTAAAAATACATAAATAAATTTTGGAGTCACTGTGGCCCTTGGGTCTCTTTCCTCTTTTAGGAACAAATGAATCTGCCTTATACAGACACAAACTATTTGGTATTATCTAGCTCAGTACTGATAACTTGGACTAGCATTGGCTCTGCATGATTCCAGGCAATAGTCTTTTCCAGAGATTGAATTTTGAACCTTTGCATGCAAAGCGCATGCCCTGCCACTGAGCTACAGCCCTTCCCCTGTTTAAAACAGTATTTTTTTTAAATTGTTCTTTTCAATTCACTAATGAATGCACAGCATACCTAGGGCAGATCCACACCATTCATTTAAAGCACATTCCACACACATTTGAAGCACATGAATTGCACCACAGAATCATGGGAACTGTAGTTTGTTAAAGGTAGAAGGAGCTACAACTATGAGAGGTAAACTACACTTCCCAGGATTTTTTTTGGGGGGGGGAAGTAATTCACTTTAAATGCAGATTGGATGGACTGTAAATGTATTGTATGGATCTATTTAATAAACTTTGCCTGCATGTAAATCATTTTAATTAATTTTTTTAAAATGGAAATGAGCTACCAACTTTATTGGGTGACCATAGACTACTCACCATCTCTCAGACTAATTTGCCCCTCAGAGGGAAAACAGCAAAGGGCACCATGACCACCCCAAGGAAGAAGAGCACACTTAAAATGTAGAGGATATGATCATGTACCATAGTGTGGGATCAAATACTTATCAGGACATAGTATGAAGTAATATTTATATAAACATGCATTTCACAGATGTTTATTATTTACACAACCTGTAAAGATATTTATAGTGGAATCTTATGCATGTTTACTCAGAAGCAAGTCCCAACGTGTTGAGTGGGGCTTACTCAAACAAGGATGTGTGCACATGACTTCTACCTCTTGAGACAAGAAACTTTGCTCACCCAACCAAAAGAATCATGCCACTTTAAGCTGTTTTGTAACAGATTTATACTTCTTTTATGGTTATTGGATTTTAAACGGATTTTTTTTCTTGTTGTGAGCTGCCTTGGTTTCCAATCTGCAACCCTACCTCACAGGGTTGTTGGAAACTTTTGTTACTGCTGAAAGCTATAAACTTACTCAAGTTATGAGATTTTCAGACAAGCAGAAAAAGACAACAGTTTTCTGGACTTGCAATAGGTTCTAGCTATTGCCTGGAGGTCAACAAATCCCATGTGAATCATAGCCCTATTCCACTTATTGGCTACAAACCTGAAAGGTCGAGGTTAGAGCAGCCAGCTACAAGCTCATGTAACAGAAGTTGTGGGGGGGGAACAACTGATATTTTGGTGTATATCTCTTGAACTAGAAACTTTTTTTAAAAAAATGAAAGCTGAGAGTCCAGAGGTTGGGGTGACTTACCTGGAGACCCAGAGAGGACGCCAAAAATCTGGAGTATCCAGGTGAAAACTGGAAATCTGGCAACCCTATTTGGGGTGGCCTAAATGTTAGCCTTGGGTGCAGCATTGCTTACTTCTTTAATCAGGATGCATATGTACCTCTAAACTATGAATGGGGGAGAATATCCGCTAAATTGGACTTACTACCGGATTCTGACTGAATTTGACAGTCTGCTATGTTTTTGGACTGGCACAGATTTTTTGTGGCGGGCTGCGGCTGTAATCACCATGGATTTTTAAAGATTTTTTTCCTGATTTTCATAATTATCTTCATAATTTCCTCTAAGTTTATGCATTTGTAACAGTGTGTAGGTGTGATAAATAGGAAAAAATTAACCATGTGGAACACCATGATCATTTACATAGGCATTTACGTTAAAAATTATACAGTTTTTTCACAACCCAAAAAACAACAGTGGATCAAATCAGCAAGTGCCAAGGGGGAACAAAAAATAGGGCAGATTGGGATCAAATGATGGACAATGAGAATACAAGCAAATCAGAACTATGCAGCAAATCCCATCCCTACTCTAAACCGACTAATTACTGCAAATCAGAATAATACAAGAGTAGAGTTAGAAGGGGTCTATAAGGCTATCGAGTCCAACTCCCTGCTCAGTGCAGGAGTCCAACTTAAAGCAGACCTGACAGGTGGTTGTCCAACTGCCTCTTGGATGCCTCCAGTTTTGGAGACCCCAACATCTCGATAGGTAATGGGTTCCATTGTTGTACTATTCTAACAGTTGGGAAGGTTTCTTTATGTTCAGTCAAAATCTGACTTCCTGCAACTTGAGCCCATTATTCTGTGTCCTGAACTCTGGGATGACTGAGAAGAGATCCTACCCTCCTCTGTGAAAACCTTTCAAGTATTTGAAGAATGTATCATATCTCCCCTCAGCGTTCTCTTCTCAAGGCTAAACATGGCCAGTTCTTTCAGTTTCTCTCATATGGCTTTGTTTCCAGTCCCCTGATCATCCGTGTTGACCTGCTCTGAACCTGTTCCAGTTTGTTTGCATCCTTTTAAAAGTGTGATGTCCAGAACTGGACACAATACTCAAGAGGAGGCCCAAGACGAGCCAAATAGAGAACTAGTACTTTATGATTTGGAAACCACACTTCTGTTAATGCAGCCTAAAATATCATTTGCCTTTTTTTTGCAGCCACATTGCTCTGTTGGCTCATACTCAGCTTGCGATCAACAACAATTCCAAGATCCTTCTGGTATGTAGTATTGCTGAGCTGAGTACCTCTCATCTTATAACTGTGCCTTTGGTTTCTTTTTCCTAGGTGTAGAACTTTGCACTTATCCCTGTTAAATTTCATTCTGTTGTTTTCAGCCCAGTTCTCAAGATCACTTTGAATTTTGATTCTGCTTTCCAGGGTATTAGTTATCCCTCCCAATTTTGTATCCTCTGCCAATTTGATAAGCATTCCCTGCACCTCCTCATCCAAGTCATTAATAAAAATGTTGAAAATCACTGGACCCAAGACCGATCCCTGCAGTACCCCACTCATTAATTTCCCTGAGTTTGAGGAGGAACCATTTATAAGCACTCTTTGAATATGATTCTGTGGCCAACTGTGGATCCACCTGATAGTTGTTCCATCCAGGCCAAATTTAGCTAACCTACTAATCAGAATATCATGGAACACTTTGTCAAAAGCTTTGTTGAAATCGAGATATATTATGTCCACAGCATTCCCACAGTCTACCAGGGAGATTACTCATATAAAAAATGAGATAGTATTATTCTGGCAGGATTTGTTCTTGACAAATCCAGGTTGACTTCTAGTAATCACTGCATTATTTTGAAGGTGCTTACAGATTGACCGCTTTATAATCTGCTCCAGAATTTTCCCAGGGGCTGATGTCAGGCTGACTGGTCTGTAGTTCCCAGGTTCCTCCTTTTTGCCCTTTTAGAAGATAGGGACAACATTAGCCTTCCTCCAGTCATTCGGCATGTCACCCATCTGCCATGATTTTGCAAAGATAATAGACAGAGGTTCCAAGAGTTTTTCAGCGAGTTCCTTCATTACTCTAGGATGCAGTTCATCAGGCCCTGGAGTAATTAGGTTTTCCTTGACCATTTGTCTATCAATCTCAAGCTCCAATCCTGCCCCTTAATTTGTACTTCACATTTGCCGGGAGGATCATAGAACCTCTTTTGGGAGAAGACAAAGCCCATGTAGGAATTGAACACTTCTGCCTTTTCTTTGTCATCTGTTATTTTGCCATCCTCATTGAGTAGCTGAGCTACCATTTCTTTTCTCTGTCTCTTACTACGGGTGTACCTAAGAAAGCTTTTTTGTTACTTTAACATCTCTTGCTAATCTCAGCTCATTCTCTGCTTTAGCCTTCCTGACGCCATTCCTGCAATTCAGTGCTATCTGTCTGTACTCTATCTTTGTGACTTAGCCTTCCATCCACTTCCTATATATGTCCTTTTATGTTTTCAGATAATATCTAAGCTTTTTGTGAAGCCACATTGTCTTATTCCACTGTGTTCCACCTTGTTCCTTGTTGGAATTGTTGAAAATGTGCCTCTAGCATTTCATTTTTTAGAAACTTCTACCCATCTTGAACTCCTTTTCTCATTAGGGTTCCTGCTGGGAGGAAGGGCAGGATATAAATCAAATAATAAATAAATAAATAAATAAATAAGGGTTGCTTGTCATGGGACCCTAGTTATCATTGTTCTGAGCTTATTAAAATTGGCTTTCCTGAAGTCCAGGATATGCATATGGCTACTCTCAGCTTTTGCTTCCTTTACAATCAAGCACTCAAGTATAGCATGGTCACTTTCCCCCAGAGTTCCTGTAATTACCACTTCATCCCCTAAGTAATCTCTATTAGTTAGAATCAAGTCAAGGATATCTGATCCTCTAATTCCTCCCTCCACTTTCTGTAGGAGAAAGTTATCTCCAACACAAGTCAGGAATTTCTTGCAGGGGCTATGTTTAGCAGAATTTGTCTCCCAACAGATACAGGGATATTGAAGTCTCTCACTACTACATCATGCCTTCTTGAAACATTGGCAGTTTGCTTTTCAAAAGCTCATCTTTGTCTTCTCCTTGATTGGGTGTTTGGTAGTAGACTAACCACCATGTTCCTTTTATTCCTTGTCCCATTTATTTCAATTCAGATACTCTCAGTGAGGCTACCAAGTTCACCCTCCTGTATTTCTGTGTAGGGATATATATATTTAACATATAGTGTGACTCCGCCTCCCTTTGTTCTATTATTTTTGAACAAGTCATATCCTTCAATTACTGTATTCCAGTCATGGGAGTCATCCCACCAAGTTTCAGTTATGCCTTTCAAGTCATATTTACCCTCCTGTATTAAGAGTTCAAGTTCATTCTGTTCTCTTGTGGATAAGGAATTGGTTAAGAAGCAAACAGCAGAGAGTAGGAATATACGGACAGTTCTCCCAATGGAGGGCTGTAGAAAGTGGAGTCCCTCAAGGATCAGTATTGGGACCTGTATTTTTCAACTTGTTCATTAATGACCTAGAATTAGGAGTGAGCAGTGAAGTGGCCAAGTTTGCTGACGACACTAAATTGTTCAGGGTTATTAAAACAAAAAGGGATTGTGAAGAACTCCAAAAAGACCTCTCCAAACTGAGTGAATGGGCAGAAAAATGGCAAATGCAATTCAATATAAACAAGTGTAAAATTATGCATATTGGAGCAAAAAATCTTAATTTCACATATATGCTCATGGGGTCTGAACTGGCGGTGACCAACCAGAAGAGAGACAAAAGGAAGTACTTCTTTACTCAGCGCATAGTTAAACTATGGAATTTGCTCCCACAAGATGCAGTAATGGCCACCAGCTTGGATGGCTTTAAAAGAAGATTAGACGAATTCATGGAGGACAGGGCTATCAATGGCTACTAGCCATGATGGCTGTGCTGCACCACCCTAGTCAGAGGCAGCATGCTTCTGAAAACCAGTTGCCGGAAGGCTCAGGAGGGGAGAGTGTTCTTGCACTCGGGTCCTGCTTGCTGGCTTCCCCCAGGCACCTGGTTGGCCACTGTGAGAACAGGATGCTGGACTGGATGGGCCACTGGCCTGATCCAGCAGGCTCTTCTTATGTTCTTATGTTTCCAATACTTTGGGCATTAGTTTACAGACACTGAAGACCATGTGATTTATGGTCTGGCTTCCTTCCTATGTTTTTATGAAGACTAGTATTGGGATGCATTAGAGCAGTTCTCTCAGTTCCTGTTACTGTGCATAAGCCTTTGTCAATTATTACCTCCAAGTTTACATCTTCCTCCCCCTTAGGCAAGGGTGTAGTTGTCCAGGGTCTAATGGGGGCTTAGACCCCTTACGCTTTTGGAAGCAAGGTCCCAGCAGGGTCCCAACCAAGTCCCTATGTCTCCAGCATGAAAGGGGAGTGTGTTAGCCACTGAGAAAAATCTTCTAACCTTCTTCATTGTCCTTTCCTGTTGATTGGAGCCAATCAGAATGAAAGGAGGTGAATCAGCCACTCAGAAGACTCTTCTCAGTAGCTAACACACTCCCATTTAGTACTGATTGGTTCCTAGACTCCTAGGGACATCCGGTGTTGTGAGAGGTGTGTGGGGGAAGGACTAAGGAGTGTGGAGATGACAGAGGGCAAGCAATTGAGGGGGTGTGGCTGTGAGGGGGTGTAGCATGACTATGAAGGGACCCTGTGCTTCTGCATTTGCCACTATATTACTGCCTTTAGGATTAAAGCCCTCCTGATGAAGTTCATGCTGTGACCAAACACATTCTTCCCAGTCCTTTTTAGGAGCAGCTCATCACTTGACAGCAATCCATGTTCCAGGAAGTGTAGCCCATGATCCCAGAATCTAAATCTCTTGTGTTGGCATAACTTTTGTAGCCAGCCATTAACCCGGAGTAATTTTCTTTCCCTTTCTACTCCTAAGTACTGGAAGGATGGATGAGAAATGAGGCACTAGGAGCTGGGAATTATCTTCAGCTTCATTGTATGAGGAGAGATAGCCAGTGTGGTGTCCTCCAGATGTTGTGTGCCACAACTCTCACCATCCTTGACCATTGACCATGCTGGTTGTTGTTGTTGGGAACTGGAGATCACAACATAGGGAGGGTATCACATTCACTAATGGTATGCTATAGAATGCATTTCTTCAGGACCAGCCCTGACATACAACAGGTGAAGGAACCTGTTTTAGGCTGCACTATGAATCTGGGGTTCATATTTTTTAAAAAAGTTGTGTATCTGACTAATGTAGCAAGACTTTTTAAAGTATTGGCCCTAGCTCTGCTTCAAACAGTATTTGGGCTGGGCTGGGCTGGGCTCTGCTTTAAGCAATGAAATGTCCTGGGCCACCATTGATATATTGATTGGTTGTGCTTGGTGACTTGTATATACTTTGTGACTGGCTATGTGCGTGCATGTTGAGACAAAATATGTGCACACCTGTTTATGTGCCATGACATGGGAAACATAATCTTTGATAAGTACCACCTGGAAAGTGTGCCAGCATCTTCATAACAGCTGGCACAGCTGAAAAACTTGCCTGCCTTATTAACACTCAACTTATCTGGAATATGCTCGCTGAGCAGAAACTGCTCCATAAATCCTTGTGCAATTTGCTTTCCTCTTCACAGTTGCTCATTACTACTGACCTCACTCCTTCTGCTGGAGCTGATCAGTCTCCCACTCTCTTCTGTTCACAATGCTTCTCCATTACCACAGCTTATTATCAGTAGTAGTAGTGATACTGGTGGAAATGGCAGCTGTAGCTCCTCTGCTAACTTGCCTGTGCTGGGTCAGGAAAGTTGCACAATTCCAAGCTGCTGTCAGCAGAGCTTCTCTTTGCCTGTGAAGGAGTGAGCGGCAATAAAAGAAGCCCAGCCAGACTCTCTTTGTGGGCTCCTCATATCTTATTTATTCACTCTCAGCCTGGAGCCAAAGGCCTTAATGAAGCAGTGGAGGCACCATCACATCTGAAGACCTGCTGCTCATGCTGGCCAGGGCGGAAAATAGAGAAGCAATAATTCTGATTGTTTTCACTGCATCAGCTCCAGGTTGGAACAATGATAAAGCCTGGATCAAGTCTGGTAATTGGCCGAGCTCCACCTTCTCTATCCACCTCCTCTTCACCCTGAAGTGCCTCATTTTGGGCGCTTACACTGGCTACCACTGGTGAACATACCATTAGCAGGACTTTCTGCATATGTTTTCAGCAAGCACAGGTGAGGCTCCACTTCCCTGTTAGTAGAATCCGGTGTAGTCCAGCAGACCTCAGTAGAGGAAGACTTCCACTATATCCTAACCCCGTCCAGCCGGGTGAATCCTGGGTTAGGATTGCTCTGTTATTTACCAAACTTGTTAAATGCTCAGTAACAAAGGCTCTCTGTGCATAGTACAACAGAAGAAAATATTAAACAGAAAAAATATCTTGTTTGGCCTTCCTCCTTTTCTACTCCCTTCTGTTTTTCCCAGCATTATTGTCTTTTCTAGTGAATCATGTCTTCTCATGATGTGTCCAAAGTATGAGTACCTGAGTTTCATCATTTTAGCCTCTAGTGATAATTCTGGTTTCATTGGTTTTGACACCCCATTATTTGTCTTTTTTGCAGTCCATGATATCCACAAAGCTCTCCTCCAACACCACATTTCAAATGAGTTGATTTTTCTCTTACCGCTTTTTTCACTGTCCAACTTTCACATCCATACATAGAGATCGGAAATACCATGGTCTGAATGATCCTGACTTTAGTGTTCAGTGATACATCTTTGCATTTGAGGACCTTTTCTAGTTCTCTCAGCTGCCCTCGCCAGTCCTAGCCTTCTTCTGATTTCTTGAGCATTGTCTCCATTTTGGTTAATGACTGTGCCAAGGTATTGACAATCCTGGACAAGTTCAATGTCCTCATTCTCAACTTTAAAGTTACATAAATCTTCTGTTGTCATTACTTTAGTCTTTTTGACGTTCAGCTGTAGTCCTGCTTTTGTGCTTTTTTCTTTAACTTTCATCAGCATTCATTTCAAATCATTACTGGTTTCTGCTAGCAGTATGGTATCAGCTGCATATCTTAAATTCCTCCTCTAGGATGCACACCTTAATGTTGTGAGGGGGTTTGAGAGTGTTGAAGAAGCTGAGAGCAATGCCATCAGGAGTCTAGACCAAGAGGCTAGACTCCTAGCAGGGGCACCCAAGGCAGAATGGTCAAAGCTGAGACACCAGACTAAGATGCATCCAAACTCAGAGGAAGGCAATGGTAAACCACCTCTGAATACCTCTTACCATGAAAACCCTATGAACAGAGTATCCAAAATGAGGTAGGGATGTTGTTTTTAAAAATGTTTTCAAAAACCTGCAAAACTTGTTTGGCCAGAGCTGACAATGCAATAAAAGAAATATGTGTGTATGCTATGGGAAGTGAAGCCTCTTTGAAACCACATTTGAGTCTCTTATGCAACTGTAATTTGTCTCCAGCCCCAGGTTCAGCACTGGCATGACTTTGAACACTTGAAGATTAAGCTTACAAGAAAAAAAAAGAATGAAAACCTTATTTCAGAAACTAGACATAAAGGACAAGTATAAATTCCTGAAGATAGAGTATGGGTTCCTGAAAATAAGACTTATTCCCAGGAATGAGATGAGGAACTCTGCTTGTGATATAGTTCTTAAAATATTTAGAGCTGCTGTGGGATTTGATCTGACTGGTTTCACTATGGCATGATTCCCCCTCCCCAATCCAGCCCCACTTAATGCAGA
This sequence comes from Rhineura floridana, assembly GCF_030035675.1. NCBI lineage: Eukaryota > Metazoa > Chordata > Lepidosauria > Squamata > Rhineuridae > Rhineura > Rhineura floridana. The sequence goes on along the minus strand of NC_084484.1, from coordinate 146,699,809 downwards.
TTCTAGATTTTTTCTACATTCACACTCCTGTTTTCTGAGACACATTATCCACTATCAGAAAGGAGTGGAAGCCAGGAGAAGCTCACGCAAGCTGAGTGCGAGAAGGGCATTTTACAGGGACTTTTCCTATCCAGAGGGGATGTTCCTGACAGTCCACATGAACCTGACTCAGAAGCTTATACCCCAGTGCCTCCTAAGCTCATTCCTCTGGATGAGGAGTGCTCCATGAATGAGGCTGACTGAAATACAGATTTAATTAAAAAATTGTGTGAAGCTAGTTTTCTAGCTAGCTTCAAAGTGGGGAAATGATGTGGAATTTTATGATAAACTAATAAACTGTTTTTTGGGGGGAATATTGAATATTGAAGTTATAAAAACTCAAAATGTGAATCAAAGTTAAAAATCTCTTCTTTGTTATTTTGTTTCTTTAATGTCACTTGCAAGGTCTCTTCTTGGAATGTTCAGTATGCTAGGGCAGGAAGACCCTGGAGATTAGACTTGGATAGAGCTTGGAAAAGTTACTTTTTTAAACTACAACTCCCATCAGCCCCAGCCAGCATGGCCACTGGACTGGGCTGATGGGAGTTGTAGGTCAAAAAAGCAACTTTTCCAAGCTCTGGATTTGGATGTATAAGACCTTGCTCAAACATAGTAAGTGTCTCCCTCAGATCAGGAAGGCCCAGCTTTGGAATGTATTATGTCAAAGATGTGAAGGGCTGGTATTAGAGTTTCTGACTGTTATCTGGTTGGATAATTTTAATGTAAGCAGCATCATAACTATGTATTGATGATGCATAACTTTTGGATTGGAAGATGTCAATTTCTTTGGCTTGGAGGGTATAAAATTGTGAACATCAGTGCCATGAGGCAGAGCACCATCAAATATCATGGGAAACTGATCACCTGTAAGTTTCTTTACCAAATAAAGGCCTACCTTTTCGCTACAAGCCTGTGTCCTCAATTTCTTCAGGAACTCTGGTCCATTGGACCCCTAAAATTCCCCAACAATGCAGTCTGTATATCTACTGCAGAGCTTGGAAAAGTTACTTTTTTGAACTACAACTCCCATCAGCCCCAGCCAGCATGGTGCTGGCTGGGGCTGATGGGAGATATAGTTCAAAAAAGTAACTTTTCCAAGCTCTGATCTACTGTTTTGGAAACAGGCAGGAGTGTCTGAGTGAAGAAGGCTGCACACGGCTGTTATGTGTGCACAGTGCACCCTCACTCCCTGCCATCATGGCAGCCTTGGAGAGGTACCCATTGTTTGCAGCCAAGATGTCAGTCAAGCAATTTATTTATTTTTATTTATTTATTTATTGCACTTGTATACTGCCCCATAGCCGAAGCTCACTGGGCGGTTTACAGCAATCAAAAACATTAAAACAAATATACAATTTAAAACACATATTTTAAAAACAATTTAAAACACAATTTTTAAATTTAAAACAATATAAACACAATTTAAAACACATGCTAAAATGCCTGGGAGAAGAGGAAAGTCTTGACCTGGCACCGAAAAGATAACAGTGTTGGCGCCAGGCACACCTCGTCATAAAGATCATTCCATAATTTGGGGGCCACCACTGAGAAGGCCCTCTCCCTTGTTGCCACCCTCCGAGCTTCCCTCCGAGTAGGCACCTGAAGGAGGGCCTTTGATCTTGAATGTAGTGTACGGGTGGGTTTGTATTGGGAGAGGCGTTCCATCAGATATTGTGGTCCCAAGCTGTGTAAGGCTTTATAGGTCAAAACCAGCACCTTGAATTGAGCTCGGAAACATACAGGCAGCCAATTGCGGGCCAGAATCGGTTTTATATGTTCGGACCGTCTGGTCCCTGTTACTAATGTGGCCGTTGCATTTTGCACAAGCTGCAGTTTCCGAACCGTCTTCAAAGGCAGCCCCACGTAGAGTGCATTGCAGTAATCTATGGATCAAATACAAAAAACTGTGCATCCAAGCAAAACCAATAAAAGTGAGTGGGGAAAAAATCACAAGATGCTGTAACTGATTTTATTTGTTGGTTTTGAAACACATTTTGCCTTGCATACACTCTAGGCCTTCGTCAGGGGTCACTTCAAAGTGAAAATAAAAATTTCAGAGATCTTTGGCAATACATTAAATTTTTGATAATGCCTCCCTATGTTGGAGCCTATGCTTGTAGTGGTAGTGGTGGCTGCGGCGCAAGAAAAATAAAGAAAAAAGACAAGTAGCTGCCACTGCTATTGAGTAAATGTCCCATAGCAGCATAGCTGTGCAATGATGCAGAATGTAATCCCCTTCAGGGAGTCTGAGAGAGGCTGAGGAGCCCTGAGGGTAAGGAATAAAAAAAATTGAAGGAGCACATCTGCAATGTATTTATCAAAGACCATAAAAATGAAAATTGGTAAATAATTTCCCTACCTGAAAAATTGCTGAAATCCCCAGCTGATAAGGGTAGCAAAAAAGGTGGCAAATTTGATAATGGGCAGTTTCACTCAGTCCTAAAAATACCTCACAACACCACATCTACTGGAATAGAGACAGATTAATGGAAGACGTGAGCGCTGTGCTGAAAATTTCTGCATTTTATTTTTTACCATTTTCCATAAGCTTATGAGAAAAAGAGAGAGAGAAATTGTGAAATTCTCATGAGTTTTTGCTGCATTAACCTGACTTTCAAATGTGGCCATCATCTCCCACAGAGAGAAGGCTCTTTGCACCTGCTCTCTGTTCAGAACAGAAGGGAGAGTGGGTGTCCAGTCCTGGCATCCAATATATGGGCATGTTTAAGGGGGCATGTTCAATGTAGGATAGGCTGAGCCAGTGCAAACAGGAACTAAGCAGGCAAAGCAAAGTTTTTCTTGTACGCTGTGGCTTTTTGAGAGGATATTCACTGAGACCTTTCACAGATGCTGTAGGAAGCACTGGTGGATAGATCAGTGCCCAAAGGCACTGCAGAGGGAACCCCTTATTAACCCTTCCTCCCAACAGCACTATTGCATGCATTTTACCACAGATCTAGAAGAGGAAGTTGAAATGAAATGAAATGAAATGGAGAGAGAGAGAGAGAGAGAGAGAGAGGTTACGATCTGCAGAGTGATCAGACTGGAGGTGTGTAGAGTCTGTTGCTAGCTGTGGTATAGCCAAGAGAAAAGGAGCCAGTAGTCTGTCAAAAGAGAAGGGAGCCACAGAGAGCTACAGGCAAAAGTCTCTCATTGCCTGAGTGTAAGGGACATTTCAGAGCCCTAGGCCACAGGTAGCCAACATGGTACCTCCAGCTATTGTTGGACAATTCCCGTCTTCCCTGACTGTTGGCCATGTTGGCTGGGGCTGATGGAACATCTGGAGGGCAACTCATTGGCTATTCCCACCCAAGACAGATGATGAGCAGAAGCTAGGCAAATACAACCACTGCAAACTTTTCCTTGAATCCAACTGTTTGAGTGACTACCCTTCTTTGAGGAAAAATGGACGATTGCATACGGTGGAGTTAACAGGTGGCTGAGACAATTCTGAAGAACCTGTAGGAATAATTTATGGTGGCTGAGGCCCATACTCCATATGTCACTCAGTTGTGTATAGTTTTCCCTACAACATTGTCTTTCTTAAAAACCTAAAGCATATAGTTGCTATCTGCAGGAGAAGACAAGGGCTGGGGAGAGAAGAAAAAGCAGTTTCAGAGGAAGAGAACACAAGTGATCAAAGGGTTAAGAAGCATTTCTCATCTTCCCTGGATGCAGCCTCTATATTTTAGGTGAAAAGAAAAAAAAGAAAGAAAATGCTAGAAAAAAAATACATATATAGTTTATGTCTCATGGATCATGAGTATATTTTGACAGCTCCTCCTTTCAAAAATCTGTCTTCTGAAATGCAGTGAGCTCTTTTTAATTGCATCTCATCCATCTATCATTCCAGGTAGAGTCCAGCTGTGATTTTTCCATTTCCCCAATATCCTTCCTTTAATAAGGTGACCAGCACAGGGTAAGTATCATTTCCTTATTATTAATTATTACTATTTCAGCTGTAGAGCCATGTGTTCCAGCTGTCTAACTATAGTCCCAAAGAACATGCCCTGATCAGCATTTTATCTTCCCAACAGCTCTTCTTGATTGGAGTTTTGCTTTTTCTACTATCAGCTGACTGGAATTTATCCTTTCATGAACTTATTCTCAGCTGCCAATTTATACTTTTATGTTTATCACATTTTATCCAGTTTTGTGCTTTTTTTGGTTATTCTTTTTTCTCCTCCCCCACTTCTTATTTATGATTTTCCAAAATACAAACACACTTTGCTAACTTTGGATTTCAAAGTACTTGTATATTCAGTTTGTGACACGAACAACAACAACATGAACTCATGAACTCTCCCCCCCCCTAAAATGTTTCAGGTAACCAATGTAGACCAATTGTTGTTTCCTTGTCTGTATTGTTTTGACATTTTTTGTATTACAGTAGGGCCCCGCTAATACGGTGGGTTAGGGACCAGGCCCCCGCCGTAAAGCGGGCCCCCATAGACTATAATGGGCTGCATCGTGCGAAAATGATGTCAAAATGACTGGCGCATGATGGAAAAAACCAGCTGTATTAGCGGTACAAGCGCTGTAAGAACGGGGTCTTTCCCTAATTGAAAACTGCCACATGAACGAAGCCGTAAAGCGGGACCCTACTGTAATCATATTTCTTTTTCCATTTCATAGATCATCTTAGAAGGTCAATCCGTAACTGCCCATGTGTGGCTGGTAGATTCTTTGGGTGGTCCTGGTTGCTTACATAGTGAATAAAGCAATACCAAATATCAATAAATTTGTCCGAGTCTGCTTGTATTTTTGTGCATGATTTTAGTCTTTGAGTACATTTTCCCATACCGAATCCTTTTCATCTATTGTTCCAGAGTAAGGTTATTTGCAGTTTTACATTGGTACACTATTGTTTGGCATGCTTCCATAAGCAGAAAGGTGATTGGCTCCTTATGTTTCAAATCTTTTTGTTCATCGACAAAGAATGTCAATTATGCCAGTTTTGGATCACATTCAATTTTTTGCCCAGTATGCTACTCAGGCTCTCCCAAAACACTCATAGAGGATTGAATTCTGCATCACATTGCACAAGCCTACTGTCTAGATTATACAGCTACAAGAGTGGCTGTATATTAGAGCTGCCATGGATTTTTCACATGCCGCCATGTTAAATTGAAAATACCCCCATGCCATTTTCTGCTTCCCATAAGCTCATTTCAAAACAAAATCTTACAAAACATATAGTCCTGAACTCAGAAACACTTGCTTAACAACCCTCTAAGTTTTCATGGCAATACTCAGAGAGAATTCAGAGTTAAAAGTCTAAAACAAGAGTAAAATAATTCAGCCCTATACTCTGACCTTCATCTTCTGCAGTTTAAAAGTTTTTAAAAATACATGGCTGATTAACAAAATTAAAATTGGAGTCTATGATAGCACAGACATGCTCTGTAAGAACCAACTTTCAGTGTTCTAAAAGCCAGACTCAGCACTGTTTGGCTTGGCTAATCAGGGGGCTATACCCACGCCAGACATTTATTCCACTTTAAATAGTCCTGGCTTCCCCCAACAAATCCTGGGAAGTGTAGATTGTGAAGGGTGCTGAGAGCTGTCAGGAGACTCCTATTCTCCTGACAGAGCTCCAGTTGCCAGAGTGGTTTAACAGTCAGCCCCCCTTTCCAGAGAATTCTGGTGATTGTCGCTTTGTGAGGGGAACAACTCTCAGCATCCATCACAAACTAAACTTCCCAGGCTTCTTAGAAGGGCAATTCATAACTCGCAATGCGAGAAGGATCTTGGAACTGTTGTTGATCACAAGCTGAATATGAGCCAACAGTGTGATGTGGCTGCAAAAAAGGCAAATGCTATTTTAGGCTGCATTAACAGAAGTATAATTTCCAAAATGTGTGAAGTATTGATTCCCCTCTATTTGCCATTGGTTAGGCCTCATCTTCAGTACTGCATCCAGTTCTGGACATCACACTTTAAGAAGGATGCAGACAAACTGGAAAGGGGTTCAGAGGAGGGCAACAAGGATGATCATTGGGCTGGAAACAAAGTACTGTGAGGAGAAACTGAAAGAACTAGGCATGTTTAGCCTTGAGAAGAGAAGACTGGGGAGAGATATGATAGCACTGTTCAGGTACTTGGAAGGTTGTCACACAGAGGAGGGCAAGGATCTCTTCTTGATCAACCCAGAGTACAGGACACAGAATAATGGGCTCAAGTTACAGGAAGCCAGATTTTGGCCGAACATCAGGAAAAAGTTCCTAACCATTAAAGCAGTACAACTATGGAACCAATTGTCTAGGAAGGTGCTGGGCTCTCCAGCACTGGATGCATTCAAGAGGCAGCTGGACAGGCACCTGTCAGGTATGCTTTAACTTGGATTCCTCCATTGAGCAGGAGGTTGGACTCTATGGCCTTATAGGCCCTTTCCAACTCTATGATTTTGTGACTCTTTGGGAGAAACCATTTTATTTATTTATTTTATTTATTAAATTTATTAGTCGCCCATCTGGCTGGCTGTCCAGCCACTCTGGGTGACGTACAAAATAAAAACATACAAATACATTAAAACATTAAAAATCTCAACAACAATAATAAAACCTAACCCACCCCAAAAGCCTGCCTGCCTGTTTAAAGTGGAATAAATGTCTGGTGTGGATGTGGCCAATGAACCTTTGGTTTAAATTTGGGTGTGAGACTACATGTGTCTGCTATAGAATAAAAAGGTGGGGAAAACCCTAACAATAAGAGGGGTTCCCTCTGCCCAGTGCCCACCCACCCAATCTTCTCCTCTCCCTCCTCTGCCTCCTCCCCCTCTCCAGGTCAGTTTCACCTTTCCTAAGCATGATTGCACAGGAGTAAATTCCATTAAACTCAATAAGCATGCTCATGATCAAACCTGCCCTCCCTCCTCCTATACTCTCCCTCTTGCCTCTCCCCTCCTTTCCCCCTTGCTCTCCTCTTCCTTCTCCTCTCCCTCTCTCCCTTCCCATCCCCCTTCTCCATCCCCCTCTGCCCTCCTTTCCTCCTGTTCCTCCCTTTCTCCTCCCCTCTTCTCTCTTGTCCTCCTCTCTACTGCAGCCCTCCCTCCCCCTTCTCCTCCTCCCCCATGGTGAGTTTCACCTATCCTAAGCAGGATTGCATAGGAGTAAATCCTATTGAACTCAATAAGCATGCAAATGATCAAACCTGCATTTTTCATCCCTTATCTGGGATTTTCAATGAGTTCCTGAGTCCTGAACTGCAACTCCACCTGAAGTCTCTGCTCTGAGAATTTTCAGTCCGGAGTCAGGTCCTGAATTTGTAATTATGTAAACCCAGCTACTTACTGATATTTCAAGCCTACTTTTACAATGCCTAAATTTAAACTGAGCTTTTCCTAGGAAATGTTAAAGTGAACATGTTCGCATTCCAAAGCAGATCGCATTGCAATTTTTGTTGCTATTCAGAATCAGTAATAGCAAAGGGCTGCACATCACAGTGAAACAACTGCATAGACATTCCAATTGTCCTTGGAAGAATTATTATACTAAATTTAGAAATGCCAGTCAGTCATTAAATTACAAAATTTTAATCCTTTTGTAGGTGAAAATTCATTGTAGCCTTAAGTACGGATTTACACATTTACAATAAGGGGAAAAATGAAAAGGAAGAAAACCAAACTTTTTATATATAAGCTAGGAGCCTGAGACACAAAGTGGTGTGCTGTCACAGATACAGCATCACTGATAGTGGCAATTCAGCTATGGTTAGCTTAAAATTGTTCAGTAGTGTTCTACCAGTGCAGATAATATAGGCCCCTGTCAAAACTTAGCAGAGTGCAACAAAGTGCTGGTCAATTAATATCGTACAGGAAATCTTGTACAGTGGACCAAGGTAACAGCTATTGTTATGCGAACCCTAATTCCAAGTAGGGTTACCAAGTCTCCAGTTTTTGGCCAGAGTCTCTGGTTTTTGGGGGGCCCTCTGGCTCGCTGGCTAGCACCCCTTAATCTCCGGACTCTCAGCTTCAATTTTTTTAAAAAACTAAGTTTCTAGGTGGTCTGGTTCCCGAGATATACACCAAAACATCAACCGCCCCCGCACAACTGTTAAATCTGTTTTACTGATGTTTAGAACCACTCCTAGCTCTAACTACAACTCCCATCAGCCCAATCCAGTGGCCATGCTGGCTGGGGCTGATGGGAGTTGTAGTTTAAAAAATTAACTTGTTCAAGCTCTGGCTCTAACCCGCCCTTTCAGGATTGTAGCCAATAAATGAAGCCAGGTTGTGACTTCTTGATCCAGGCATGCCTGAGCTTAATTTCAACGTCAGAAAATGGAGGCTTTCAGATTTTGCAGTTTGTGTAAGTAATATGGCTTAAAGTTTTTTTTTTCTCTTCTGTGCAAGAGTCAGGCCCTGGGCTATGAAATATGAAAGTATTTAATCCAATACTCCATTAGGACTTACTTTTGAGTAGACATGGTTAGGATTATATGGGGTGTATTTTTACACAACTCTCTCTGTGTGTGTCCTTTCCAACAACCCTGTGAGGTAGGGTTGGTGATTGGAAACCAAGGCAGCTCACAATAAGAAATAAATCACTTTAAAAACCAATAACCATAAAACAAGTATAAACAGTTGCAAAACAACTTAAAGTGGCATGATTCTGAATTTTGGGTTGAGTGAATGAAGTTTATTTATTTCTTTTTATTTCTTTATTATTTGATTTATATCCTGCCCTTCCTCCCAGTAGGAGCTCAGGGCGGCAAACAAAAGCACTAAAAACACTTTAAAAATCATAAAAACAGACTTTAAAATATATTAAAACAAAACATCTTTAAAAACATTTTTAAAAGCTTTTAAAAACATTGTTTTTTTAAAGGAAAGCTTTAAAAACATATTAAAAAGCAATTCTAACACAGACACAGACTGGGATAAGGTCTCAACTTAAAAGGCTTGTTAAAAGAACAAGTTCCTTATCACTTCAGAGTACAGTTTTCCCTGGTTAAGTAAGCCCCATTGAATACATTGGGACTTGCTTCTGAGTAAACAAACATAGGACTGCACTATAAATATCTTTACAGGTTGTATAAATAATAAACATATTTGATAGTCATGCTTATATAAATATTTTATCATACTGTGTCCCAATAAGTATCCAATTTCACACTATGGTTGTACAATACTTCCTTTACATTTTAAGTATGCCTTGGGGTGGTCATGGTTCTCCATTATTTTCATCCTGAGGGGCAGATAGGCTGAGAGATGGTGAGTAGCCCATGGTCACCCACTACAATTTATAGCTCATTTCCATTTTGAAAAATTAATTAAAACAATTTACATGCAGGCAAAATTTATTAAGTGGATTCACACAATACGTTTAAAGCACACCCAACTCGCATTTAAAGTGCACGACGTCCCCTAAAGAATCCTGGGAAGTGTCGTTTCCCCCTCACAGTTATAGTTCTCACCACTCTTAACAAACTGCAGTTCCCATGATTCTGTGGTGGGATTCATGTGCTTCAAATGGGTGTTGAATGTGCTTTAAAGGAATGGTGTGGATCTGCCCTAGGTATGATGTGCATTCAAGAGTGAATTGAAAAGAACAATTTTAAAAGATACTTCTTACTCTTACTCATTTCTCAGACCTCTTTCTGAAGTGAAGGATTAAATCTGTAAAGAAGTTTGGAGCAGCCACGTTAAAAGATAAGGGCAGGGCATTCCAGGCAGGGGGTTGCCAACCCTGCTTGGATATGGATGTCTTTGCAGAGGAACCCTAGTCAAGGTTTACCAACAGCATAATCCAAACTATATCTACTAGAAGTCAGTCTTGTTGAGTTCTATGGGGCTTAATCCCTTAGTAAGTGTATTTAGAATTGCAGCCTTCAGGAGCATCCATCTTTACTCCCCAAAGCTCCCATCTAATATCTCCACAACACTATGCTCCTTTTTTCCTGCAGTGACCTTCTGATGACTGGCCTGGCCTGAAGGCACTTAACCCTTCTTGCTGAAAGCAAGTAGGCTAGATTAAATGTTCGCTACCCAGGCTCCATCTTTTAGCTAAGATTTCTATCTTAATTTCCAATCCGATTTTTTTTAATTGTATGTTCCAAGCAACCGTGATTGATGCTTAATGTATCATGCTTAATGACATCACTCGGGCCCGCCCCTCAAATCTCAGGTTTTGGGTTGCTTCTGACCTGGCAACCCTAATTCCAAGCCATGATAGATTTTAGGGATGCCAGTGAGCACATACCTCAGGTTTAGCGATGCCAGGTCTCCGGCAAACAGCCGGAGACTCCGGCCCCGCCCCTGCTTTTCTCACCTCCGGCCAGAATTGTCCCCATGTTGTTTAATCTCCGGCTATTGTGGACTCCCAGGAGCGAGGAGCCAGTCATGCAGACGCCAATTTTCCCCTTGCTTCTTCTATCTGCTTTGCCTCCTCTCTCTCTCTCTCTCTCTCTCTCCTTTGCATGCAGACGTGCACACCTCAGGGGAAGGACTCCATTTGCCTTCCCAAGCACCACCTCTCATTCTCATTCTTCCGTGGCGTGGAGCAAATTGGAGCAAGTAGGAGGTGAGTTGGCTGGCTGGCAAATGCCCCGGCTTTGAGGGTTTTAGGGAGTTCTAGCTGCTCTAGAGCTGATGAGCAGCTGTGGCCGGGGAGCAGTGGCATTCCAAGTGCAGGCAATAAGAGGATGACACATCGGGCGCTGCCTCTTTTCCAGCTCCAGCTCACCCAGGATAGCGTCCCACCTTCCCCCCCCTGCATTTAGAGGCATCGTCTCTCCCTGTCCTTGACTTCCCTCCCCTTTCTCCCCTCCCCCTTTGATTTCTTTGTCTGTTTATTTATTTTTATTTTGCGTGAGAAACATTGGTATTTCTCTCCCTCCCCCTTCTCTATCCCCCCTTCCGCTTCTTTCCCTCACTGATCCCAGGGCTCCCTCACCTCTTCTCTTGCATGCTTGGGAGCCTTTTTCTCCCAAGCACCAGCAGCCTGTAGCAGACTCACTCTCTGCTCGGGGTGGAGATACATGGGCTGGTGAAACCAGAAATTGCTCTCCACCCTTTCTTTCTTTCTTTCTTTCTTTCTTTCTTTCTTTCTTTCTTTCTTTCTTTCTTTCTTTCTTTCTTTCTTTCTTTCTTTCTTTCTTTCTTTCTCTGTAAGTGTTCATTTACTCAGAAAAACTTGCTGCAGCCTTGTGCCCCCTTTGGGAACCTCCTATGATAGTTACTTCCAAGAAAGCATGTTCTTCCTCCAGGATGAAGACTGCAATCCTAAACATGCTTGGGTGGGAGAAAGCCCACTGAATTTCGTGAGGATTGCTTTGGAGTAACTAGGCTTGGGATGGGCTTTAGAGTCTTTTCCTCTAAAATGAATTGGGTCAACTAGAAGAAAGACTTCATCTTATTTTTCTGTTCTAAACATCTCAGGGCAGAGACCCGTCTTTTTTGCTTGCTATAAACTGCATTAATTATTATTTATAATAATCTGCAATCGCTAGGGGCATTATCAGGGGAGGTTGAGGCCTGGGTCTTTTCTGCTAGACCCAGATCTGCTACTCCCCACTTTTTAAAAACACATGTTTATTTTTATTTTGCTCATAGGGCAGCAAACTACAGTGCCAGTGAGATCCCAGGCTGCATACACACCGTACATTTAAAGTGTGTGGCTTCCCACAAAGAATTGTGGAAATGTAGTTTACCCCTCACAGCTAAAATTTCAAGCACCCTTAACAAACAACAGTTCCCAGGATTCTTTGGGGAAGGAGAAACATGCTTTAAATATATTGTGTGTACACACACTATTTTAATTTGCCCAGAAGCACTGTATACATTTATGCAGATTGTTGCCCAGAGTTTTTCAAGAACTTAGCAACAAGGGTGTAGTCGTCCAGGGTCTCGGGGAGTCTTAGATGCCTTACTTTTTTGGGAGCAGGGTCTCAGCAGAATCCCTGTGTTTCCAGCATTCTATGAGCCAATCAACATGACAGGGGAGTGTGTTAGCCACTTAGAAGAGTCTTCTAACATGCATCCTTGTCCTTTCCTGCTGATTGGAGCCAATCAGAGTAAAAGGAGGTAAGTCACTGAGCAGACTCTTCTCAGTAGCTAATACACTCCCCTTTCATGCCTATAGGCTCCTAGGGACCTCTGTTGTGGAAGAATGCATTAGCAAGGATCTCTACTCAACCCAGCAGCAGAAGAGGGAAAGGTGGGAGGGGTGTGGCTGTGACTTTCATGAAGGGACCCTGCACTCCTGAATTTGCCACTGCATTGCTGCTAGCAACACCCTTGGCCATTATACAGCAGACGCAAGTAACAGTCTCCCAGCCCTTTTGGCTAAAGGGTGGGGTATAAATGCCTTAAATAAATAAACACAAAAAGCAGCTACTCAGAGGAAAATTCAGCAGAGGATTAAGGGTTGTTTTCACCACTGCCATCCAATATAATCATCCCCCACTTCTTACTACAAACCAATACATGTCTACTCAGAAGTAAGCTCCATTGGGTTCAATGTGTATTGGATTGTAGCTTAGTTACAAGCTTTGAACTAACTTCAGCTATTCAATTGTTTACACATGATCAGGTGTGTAGGTGTATAAATTCCTTTAAAATGTTGTGGGTTTGGCTCTGGTAAGTTTACCACTGGCAACCTTATGTTCTTTTATTTCAGTTTTTTTTTTTAAAAAAGGGGGGGCTTTGCTTGTTTTTTTTTTTAGGCCTTCTGGATGGCTCTGAATTGCAACTCCCCAGGACCAGAGGCATAATTGGAAGTCCTATGGTTCCCTATGCCTGGTGTATTCCTTCCATGTGTTAATTTTTATTTTTTTGTTTTGGTATTGGGGCCCTACTTGTTAGCTTCTAGAGGAAACTAAAGCAGCTCGCAGCAAGAAATAATGCACATCCAACTCACATTTAAAGTGCATGACTTCCCCCAAAGAATCCTTGGAAGTGTAGTTTCCCCCTCGCAGTTAGAGTTCCCGCCACCCATGACAAACTACAGCATCCATCTGTGCTCCCATCTAACATCTCTGCAACACTAAGCTCCTTTCTTCCTATAATGGCCTGGCCTGAGGGCACGTAAACCCTTCTTGCCAGAAGCAAGTAAGCTAGATTAAATGTTCCCTAAAAGTGTTGAACTATGACTTGGCAGACCAGGGTTTGAATCCTCAGACAGCCATGAAGCTGACTGGGTGACCTTGGACCAGTCACTGCCTCTCAGCCTCAGAGGAAGGAAATAGTAAACCACCTCTGAATACCGCTTACCATGAAAACCCTATTCGGGACCGACGAAGGCAGTCCATTTCCATTTTGCATCCATGCTCCCTAAGCTTGTGAGAAGGAATGACCTTGTCACTTCAGCTGGACTTGGGAACACCCTCTTTTAGGTAAGATTTCTATTTTAATTTCCAATCAGAGAATTTTTTTTTTAATTGTATGCTCCAAGCAACCGTGGTTGATACTTAATGTATCATGCTTAATGACATAATTAGGGCCCACCCATGACATCACTAGGGCCCACCCCGTGATGTCACTAGAGCCCGCCCCATGACATCACCAGGGCCCACCCCGTGATGTCACTAGGGCCCACCCCGTGATATTACTAGGGCCCGCCCCCGTTTTCTCAGGTTTTTGGATGGTTCCTACCTGGCAACCCTACTCAGGTTTGTTTTGTTTGGAATGAAGGTCACTGGAAATGCGGTGTTTTGGAGATATATATATAATTTTATTGGCACATATATACAGGGGTGAGTGTGAGATAAAAGGGTTCACAGCATTAACACTCCAACAGATCTTGCTCCTCCATTGCATTTCTAGACTCCACCCCCAAGCCATAGCTATGGACTGAGCATATATAGTAGATCAGGCCTCTCTGTCTTCCCAACTCCAGACAAGACTGGCTCCTGGCCTATTATTCTCCTTATACGCCAGTGACATCACCTCTAGCCAAGTGGGGTGGGGAGGCCTGTCCCCTTCTAGTAGCATCACTGGCTCATAATTTCTTTGGGGATCAATCACCTGAACTCTTTAGTCATGCAAAGAGATACTTAACAGAACTTTAAGGGCCATTAACTGAAAGAGACTGGTTTGACCACTTCAACAATTCCTTCTACAACAGAATCCCATCTTACAGATATAAAACCACAGGCCTGAAGGAGACCAAAAGATGGCATCCAGAGCACACACACCCAAGAAACAGGAGCATTTTAGTGTGGTTCTACTCAGTGCTAATAGGCCTAGAGAATGGTGACTTGGCCAGTTCTTCCTAGACATAGCATAGGATGTGTGGACTGCAAAGAACAAAGAGTGGTACTTAAACCTGTTCTTGGGGCTTTAGCTAAGTGGAGCTTCCCAAGGGAGGTAGAGGAAAACATAATCTACCTTCTCATTCCATAGATGTGAATAGCTGCAATAAAAGAGAAGAGTAAATCAGTTAATAAATTAATGTATTTATTCATTTTATTACATCTATATACCACCTTTCTTCCATCACTGAATGCAAGGCAGTGTACTAGTGGTTCCCAAGTGGTCATCCAACCAGGCCCTGACCGGACTCAGACCTAGATCTGCTTAGCTTCAGCAAGGTGGTGGCCTCATGTGCATTCAGATTACAGAGCATTGGTTCCCAGACTCGTTTCTCCATGGACTACTTGAAAATTGCTGAGGTCCTGGCCGATTATTCAATGAGTTTTCTGTCTGCCATAGCAATTATAATGTGATGTGCTAGATTCTGTATAATTTTAATTGTATTTTTATTACTTCTTTTATTTCTTGTATTACAACCCAATATAAGAAATAAAAGAAACAATACAAATACAATTAAATATCAGTACAAATATCTAATGTGGTAGATGTGCCATCTCTCATCTTCAACCACAAATACACAGACACACTGTGGACCACCTGAATGAAGCTCATGGGCCACTGGTGGTTCATGAACCACAGTTTGGGAACCCCTGCCATAGAGAAATGGTTTGTAGGTGAAAAACATATTGAAACCTCATGTACAAAACCAGTTAGATTCAACTGGTAAAATTCCATACAAGCTCTACGCTTTGGAGTAGTTACTGAATGGTGTGCAGTTTTCTGTAATTTTCATCATTCCATCATTTTCTCCTCTCCAACAGATTTACGGAGATAGCAGCATCTGTATAGCATACTCAAATACTCCTGACCACATGGCAACAGCAACCATGGAGTGATTTAACAGGACCTTCATTTGGTGTCCATAACGTGTAGAATGTCTACAGCCATTCTACCCTGAACATTCCCGATCTCATCTGATCTTGGAAGCTAAGGAGGGCCAAGCCTGGTTAGTACTTAGATGCGAAACTGCCTGGGAATACCGAGTGCCATAGGCTTAGAGGAAGGCAATGGTAAACCACCTCTGAATACCTCTTACCATGAAAACCTTATGAATATATCCAAAAAAGATTCATAGGGTCGCCATAAGTCGTAATTGACTTGAAGGCATATAACAACAACAAACGTGTAGAATAGTCCTTTGAGATTTCTGTATTTATTGTTCAGAGAAAGAGTCTGAATGTGATAATCTATATTGATTACTTTAAATTCATTAGTACTTGTCATGTCTGTGACATATTTGAAAAATATCCTCAAGTATGCTGATATATTACAGGAAAAATTAGAATAGAGACTTCTATCTGCTTGGAAAATTTCTACCTCCAAGGCTAGTACGAGGGTTTGGGGGAATCCCACATAGCATATACATCCTAAAAATAACTGTTCATTTAATTGCCAAAAGAAGCTGTTGGTCAGTCCCATTTGGGGGATGGCTATTAAAACACGTATGAATATTGATTATGTGGAGCTGAAGAAAATGTTTATCATTCTTAATTGCAATACAATCGCTACTCTGGAATTAAACATATGAGCAGAATACTCAATGTAAAATGCAAATACAGCTATTAATTTTCCATGACAAAATCAACAGCAATGTATATATCATCAAACTATACCCAGACGCATATTGTAGCTGTAGGAACAAGAGGCCTTGGGCGTTGCTGTTGTGCTTGAATAAAATATTGTTCTTTGTGTGGCTTAACATATCAGAACCCTGCCCAACCTAACTAGACAGAAGTAACACTACTGCTCCCATATGCATCTCCTCTTGATTGATGAAATGGCTTCCTCTTACATTCCTCCATTCTGCCTTCCGTTGCCAATCCTCAACTCAGAATTATGGTGACCTTCTTAACGTGCCCACATATATACACATTTCACTATTTGTGACTATGGCCCATGACATGGAATGTGAATTTAAATACCCTTAAGCCTAGTTCATACATTCACTGGGCAGTGCTCTGATTCATATTCTGGAAGGAAATGTTAAAAGGGAGCGCACACACAGGGGTGTAGTTGTCTGGGTCTTAGGGGTCTTAGACTCCTTAGTTTTTTTGGGAGCCAGGCCCCAGCAGGTCTCTATTTCTCCAGCATCCTATGAGCCAATCAGCATGAAAGGGGAGTATGTTCGCCACTGAGAACAGCCTTCTAAATTGCTTCTTTGTTGTTTCCTGCTGATTAGAGCCAATCAGAGTGAAAGGTGTTCCTATTTGTCAAAAAGCCAAGTTGTGTAACTGCGGAAGAAGAGACAGTGAATCCTGATTATAGTATCCCATCTAAGTCATCAAACAGTTTGGTAGCAGCAAAAGAAAAATACGTAGTTACTGAATTTAGTAATTCAAACAATTATCTCTGACAATGAGAAAGAACAGTTAAATGGTGACAGTGATAGAGAAAGTGGTATTCAAGCTTGGCCAGTTTATTCTATAATCTTAGAAGGTGGTGTGGCTGTGACTATCATGAAGGGACCCTGCACTCCTAAATTTGCCACTATACTACTGTATACACATCATAAGAACATAAAAAGAGCCTGCTAGATTCAGGCCAGTGGCTCATCTAGTCCAGCATCCTGTTCTCACAGTGGCCAGCCAGATGCCTATGGGAAGCCCACAAGCAGGGCCTGAGTACAACAGAATTCTCCCCTCCTGTGGTTTTCAATAACTGGAGTTCAGAAGCGTATTGCCTCTGACAGTGGAGGTAGAACACAGCCTTAAGGGTTAGTAGCCATTGACCTTTCCTCCCCCCCCCCAGCAGTGTGCAAGAGTATAAGAGGGCAGGTCTCTCAAATTTTATAATGTAAAATTCAACACAGGGGAAATTACAGAAGATGTGCAGAGAAGTGGGGCAGGAGTAAATGGCAGTAGTGGCTTGTGTGGTTGGGCAGAGCTGGGATTACTACAGATTACCTGAATCAGCCTGGGGCAGGGCAAAGTGACAGAGGTCAGGTATGAGGAGTGTCAGATTAGCTCTGCCAATGTGTCTGCACAGTTCTGCCCTTACCTGTCCCACTCCTATCCAGGTAAGCTGCAGTGACACCAGTATTGCGAGGGCAACTCTGAAGCTTGATCCCACTACAAGGGCTGCTAATGGTAAACAGGGAAGTAACATGTGATTCTTTTCAGTTACACACACTGAGGATTCTTACTGTCCAAGTTTTAGTAGTGAGGGGTAGTATTAGGAGGCTATGCCAAAGGCTTCATGGAAACGGTGCATTTTAAGGAGGGATGTGAAGATGCAAGAGATGTGGCATGTTGCAGATGTTCAGAGGGGACAAGAAGCAGCAAGGGAGAAAGGGCGGAGAAGAAGATCTTTGGAAGACAGAGGGTGGTGAAGTTAGAGGCAGGGACAGCTCCAAATGTCAGCAGGGTTGGGCATTTGCCAGGCCCCAACACCTTCCAAGTGCCCACTGCTCTAATAATGCTCCCATTTTCACTTTACACAAAGTATCCAAGGAGGTCAGATGCAGCCTAAGACAATTCACAGTTTGTGTGTCCTGTTTCTTCCAGCTTAATGGGAGTGCTGTGTCCATGGACCCTCCAAATTCTGGAGCCAAAGCTGGACATTGGGATATAAGTATTGGGATATAAGAGAAGAGAGTGGGGGGGGGAGCCAGTGGAATGTACTGAAGGTAAGACGGAGTTTCAAAGTGTGAACTTGAACTTTTAATGTCATGTGCATGGTAGAGATAAGGGAGTATGCTGCTTCTCCATTGCTTGAAAATGAACACTGTTCGGTAACTCAAACTCAGGGGTTATGCATAAGACTGAGTGGGTTGAGAGTGAGTCGAGTGAGAATACACATGTGAGAGTTAAGCTGTGTGTGAAATGTATGTGTGACAGTAGCAGATGGCATGGGGGGCAGCACCGCTCATCTGAACTCTGGCTTGTTGCATTTCTGCTTATGGGGAGTTAAAGGGGGAGGGGCGAGGCAGTGGCAAGGTAGAGCAAATCTGCAGCTCTTGCCAGTGTGGTTCGCACCACACCAACCTTGCCGCTCCTTCGCTTCTCTCTCTTACTCCTGGGAAGCAGCAGCAATGTAACCAACTGGCAGTCAGGTGAGTGTCTGCTACCTCTGTGTGATATGTACCTTTAAGTGTGTGTGTGGAGGAGAGAGGGGGGATTAGCATAAAAAGGAGCAAATTAAGAGAGGATTTTGTATGTGTGCATGTATGTGTGTGTGTGTTGAAGGCCATAAATATCTATGGACTTTGATGTCCATGTAATAGGAAAGAGGCAAGGAATCTATGACTCCCCTAATGTTGTTAGACTACAGCTCACATAATTCTTCGCCATTGGCTGTGCCAGCTAGGGCTGATGGGAGATGAAGTTCAACAATATCTGGCCACAGATTCACTATCCCTGTAACAGGGGTAATCAAACTAGCACAGAAATCTTCAAAAGTGGCCCTTCAAAGAAGGAGACAGCTTGAGAAAGACATGCTTTCACACATATGCACACAAAATACATCTCTCCCACATGAATAGATTTCATGTTCCCCATTTTGTTATCTTTTTAAAAAAGAGATTTATTACATTCATATTCTATCTTTCCTCCAGTGAGTTCACAGAAGCATACATGGTTCTCCACATTTTTATCTCTACTTCTGCTCTAGAAGCCTTCCCTAACAGGTGTCATCGAAAACTTCTCTTCCGGAACAAATAGCAATTGGGGTGTATGATTTCATTGGGATTGAAGAGGGGCAAGAAAGGGTTAAACCTCCTATTCCCCCATAGGTTGTGATCCTCTGTGTCTTTGATGATGATGATCATGATGATGAGGTAGCTGTCTTATGCAGTTAGACGGTCCATCCACACTGGTCCATCCTTCTATAATGACTGGTAGTGGTTCTCCAGGATTTCAGGCAAGGGGCATTGTCAGCCCTATCTGGAGATACTGTGGCTAGAACATGGGACCTTCTGCAGGCAAAGCAGATGCTCTGCCACTGAACTACATCTCTTCCCCTAAACCCTCCCATGTTTGCTAAGGAGGCATTTAGCATCATGCCTTGTTTGCCCCTTAGAAAGGGGAAACCAGTATGGGGTCAGTATTGCATTGCATTGTATTTTTTATTATTATTGAATTTCTATCCTACCCTTCCTCCCAAAGGAGCCTAGAGAAGCTTAGTAACTCACGCAACCCTGAGCATGAAAGTCTGTACTTTCATGTACCTTCTGTTCATTTTAATGGAATTTCTACAGGAGACATTTCTGGTGGATCAAGTCCTCTCTGTTGTGTTTCCCTCAATCCAGCACAGGGCAAGGAAAGGGAAATCCCTGCCCATCCAAATATTGTTGGGTTGCAACTACCACCATCCCCAACCATAGGCCATGCTGGCTGGGGGTGATGGGTCAAACGTTATCCGGAAGGCCATTGGTCCCCTATTGCTGGTGTAGGCCAACTTTTAATTGAACACTGTAGAATGTGGAATTGAGGATATTATTATTCACAAAAAGACACCCTGGAAAGCTTCAAAGCAGAATGGAAAAACTTCAGTTGTAACACTAATTAGAGGCTCTTCTCTCCTAGGTGTGAGGTGTTTATCTTTGAAAAGCAGGAGATAGCCCTGCAAAGAAGAAACACATACGCTGGAGAATTGAAGATTCAGGAAATGGCTGACTAAATTTAAAAAAAAAAACACCTACCATAAAAACAAAACCGCAACCTAAAAAAACCTGACAGCAGATAAATTAAGATGTTGTGCAGCATATGATGGCTTCAACAAAACAACTTATGAGTTCCCCTTGCTAATTCAGAAATACCTCAAAATGACACATCTGTAGCAACAAAATGACACTTTTCTCTGAATTATTTTGCAATTTTGTCTTGTATTTCATTTTTGGCATGGGCTGTAAACTGTGCTAATCTCTTGTCCAGATAGGATGTTATACCAACTGGAATAGTTTAAAATTGTCATTCAACATAACCCATATCTTCCATGCTGATGGTACCTGTGGACCAGCACAGGTGTACGTTCCAGATAATTCCCACAGAGCCAGTCATTCTTTTTTGTGGTTGCCATTTTATAACAGCTATGGAATTTAACTCAATCAGGACATTAAAGTTAATGAGATGACAAGGTAGCACTTTTGAAATAATTTGAAAGGTTTTTCAACATCCCCTTGCTACAGAGTAGACACTGTGTCTCCCATGCGGGTTACTATTTGAATGACAATCCCAGCAGGGAAGCTAGCCAGCTAACATGCATCAAGACAAGAAGATCAGAGCTTCCAGAAGAGATAGACGGACCACCAGGGGCACTAGAGCTGTGCATTTATTTTAAAATGAATGTTCTCAGAAGAACACACACAATCTTGGTGCTGGAGCAGCCAATTGAAACAGGGGAAGCAGGAAGATGGAAGATTTGTCTACCCCTTGCTCATATTCACAGGGGGGCAAACTGGTACTGGAAATCTAGGGGTAGGGAAGAAAATCAATTAAGGCTGCATTTAAAGCTGAATTTATCAAATTTGCACTTTCTGAAACAATGTGAGAACCCAAACACAACCATCCTGCAAAATTAGCACTTATCTGAATTTTGTGATTCAGTTCTCCAACCAACCAGTGTTTATAAAGAAAATGCACATGAGTTATGTTGTGTACTGTAGCTCTTTCTTTTGCTTGCTGATCTTAGGTTGGTAATGCTACATTCAGTGCACAATCAAGTATTTTATTTCAGATGGAAGGGGTTGAAAGCGATTTAAGATTTATAGCAATTCTGTTCAGATGTGCATGCTGGGATAAATTCAAGATTTAAATAGTTAAAAAGCAAGCATTGATTCATATGTTGTGGTTATTTATTAATATCTATTGATAATAACTACAGATTTTTTCTTTTTCATTTTTGAGCAAAAAGGATTGGAAATCCCCACTCAGCCATGAAGCCCATTTGATGCCCTTGGGCCCAACCTACCTCACAGGCGTATTGTGAAGATATATAAGGAGGTGTAAAATGGCTGCCAAGGGGGACTTAGGCTGCAATCCAATACATACTTACCTGGGAGGAACTCCCACTGAACCCAATAGAGTTTACTTCTGAGAAGACATGTATTGGATTGCAGTCTTCATGCTTGTGTCATAGGCATCAAACTTTGTTCCCTACACCAAAATGATGAATCTTTATAAAGGAAGATACATGTTTTTGTCTCTACTCCCTACTGCCCCTTAGTACATTTCCAGGCTTCCACCAATCTGGCATGATCATTGTATGTATAGATGCATGCATAAGTCCCAATTGTATCCAAATGCGCTTACTCCCAATTTGGTGTGTACAAGGGGTCCTTTCACCTTCTCTGCCCCTTCCTCGCAAGAATGCCTAGGCTATAATCCTGTACTCACTTACCTGGAAGTAAGCCTCATCAAACACAAAGTGACTTGCTTCTCTGAGTAAACATGTATGCCACAAGATTTTTTAACATTCACTCACACTTACTGTGTAGTAAAATCTGAAGAAAATAACGTATAAGGTGTACCTGATCTCAAATGAAGATTACAAGGAGACAGAAGCCACTAGCTAAGTGCAGGGATGAGGGAAACAGCAGCTCTTTAGGATCACAGGCATTCTTGGTGTCCAAAACTCATTTGTCAGTTGCAGAGACTGAAAGCTTATTTTTATTGAAGAAAATATAATTTTATTGTATTGCCACCCTGGGCTTCTTTGGGAGTAAGGGCAGGATATAAATTCAATAAATAAGATAATCTTAGAAGGTTGCATAATCTTAGAAGAGGATGTGGATGTGAGGGGGCGTGGTTTGACTATTATGAAGGGACCCTGCACTACTGGCTAAAGAATTTTAAGGTGGGAGTGTACTGACATTTACCAGGTAGCTGAGTTGTTTTTTAATTGAAAAAAACCCTTTCTTTAAATAAATAAATAAATAAATAAATAAATAAATAAATAAATAAATAAATAAACAAACAAATAAATAAATAAATAAATAATAATAATAATAAAAAGAACAAGCTGCCATTCCAAGTGGCTGTTCAGTTGTGCTCAGCAGCTTGGCTGCCTTTCTGTTCTTGGGACATTCTGGCTACATTGTCCCATAGAAAGGCAGCTGTGCTGCAGCGGTTCCATCCTTTGGATTGGAGGGGTGACTTTTAAAGGAAAATTAAAAGGAAAGGGGACAAAAATAAAGCCCTTATCCACTTTGTTAAAAAAAGTAAGTACAACCCCAACCTGGAAATGATCTGAATTTCACTTGCCTGGAAGATTAAGATATGGGTGAGAAATTCAATTCAGTTCACATTTCAAGCTGAATCTATCAAATCCACACTTTGCGAAACAATATGAGATCTGAAGCACAGCCATCCTTCGAAATTTGCCCTTACAGTTTGCCAACCAGTATTTAGAAAAAAATGCATATATGAGTGAACATAGCATACAAAATGCATTATATGACAAGAAATGGCTTGCAAAAATATGTACATTAATCAAAGCTGCCTACAAACATGGACTTAGGAGAAATTGACACTAAGACACTGGAGAATTTTGAGGATTTTTTTAAAAAAATCATAAAATTCTGCAGAAATGTGGAGAACTGAATTTAAGATTGGAAAAATGAGAACCAAAAGTGGCAGATCTTTCCATTCCTAAATATTATCACCTTTCAGAAGTGGGTCACTCCTCTTCTCCCAGAAAATGTCCCCAAAACAGATGGCAGAGCATCTTGGCCCAGCACTAATTTTAACTACCAGGACAAGTGTTCTTTTGCTTAAAGATATACTCGGAAAAACTTCCCCTACTGTATGTTTGTAGCAGTTCAAAACATATTTCAGCAGCTTCTCTGTGTGTAATTTTATTTATTTATTTATTTATCCCACTCTTCCTCCCAATAGGAGCCTAGAGCAGCAAGAAAAACACCAACTGGCATGGGTGTGACCCCCTGATTAGCCAAGCCAAACAGCTGTGAGTCTGGCTTGGTTCCAGTCTGTGTCTGTACTGGAATTACGTTTAAAGATGTTTTTAACGCTTTTTTTAAAAAAGATGTCTTGTTTTAACATGTTTTTTAAAATGTTTTCTTTTAATATATTTTAAAGCCTGTTTTTATTATCTTTTTAGTGTTTTTTGTGAAGGGTCCTGAGAGGAGACTCCCATTCGCCTAACAGAGGTCCAGTGGCCAGAGTGGTTTAATCGTCAGCTGCTCTGATTGAAGCTCTGTGTGGGGAATAGGGTGAATAGCAACCCTCAGCACCCTTCACCAACTACACTTCCCAGGATTCTTGGGGAAAGCTAGGACTGTCTAAAGTGGAATAAAGGTCTGGTGTGGGTGTGGCCAGGGACAGCTTTGGTTTAAATTTGGGTGAGAGACTACATGTCCTTGCTGTAGAATAAAAAGGTGGAGGAAACGCTGGAAAGGAGTGATACTATTCACAACATTTTCCTTTTGTAGGTACCAAAAAGATAACAGAGATGGCGCCTGTCTATTTAAGGGCAGGGAATTCCACACTAAAAATCTGTTTCCTATGTTGTGCAGAATGGATCTCCTGATAAGATGGTATCTGCAGGAGGCCCTCACCTTCAGAGGATAGTTATCGACTGGGTATATAAGGCGCAAGACGGTCTTTCAGGTATACTGGTCCGAAGCTATATAGAAGACTGTATAGAAATAGAAGACTGTATGAGGCCTCATGCATGTACATTTTGATACAGTTGCCTGTGAACAAAATGTGAACAAAAGATCCTCAAAAGGCAAACAGAATAAAATAGGGACAATACTGTATCAGGGGCAGGTATTAGAAATTAGGCAATAGTGACAGCTGGCACATGTACCGAGATGTAGGCTGTGTTCTTGTTGCGGAGGAAAGCCTGTGTCAGTATGTGAGGGTTCAGATGCTTTGAACATTCCTCCATGCAAAATAAAATAAAATAGTCCCTTCATGTACAAAACAAGGAGGGGCAAAACTGGGCTAAAACTCTTTTACCTGGTAGCTAATTTCGATGTGGAGGGATTCCTCTGCACGAAGGAGAATTCAGTCATGTGAGCTTCCCTTTGCAGTTTCCTTTCCCCCTGTAAATTTATGTTTACCTGATATAGGGATAATCTGATAAGGTGGGAGAAATCAGACTCCAAACTGTTCCACTTAGGATCACTGATTATCTCTTTTGGTGTTTTGTGGTGGGCAGTAGTGTAGTGGCAAATTCAGAAGTGCAGGGTCCCTTCATGTTAGTCACAGCCATGTCCCCCCCTTTTTTTGCTGCTGGGTTAAGAATGAGATCCTTTTTAAATATTCTCCCACAGCAACAGATATCCCTAGGAGCCAATAAGCATGAAAAAGGAGAGTGTCAGCTGCTGAGAAGAGTCTTCTCAGTGGCTGACTCACCTCCTTTCACTCTGATTGGCTCCAATCAGCAGGAAAGGATGAGGAAGCATGTTAGAAGACTCTTCTCAGTGGCTAACACACTTCCCTTTAATGCTGATCATCTCATAGGATGCTGGAGACATAGGGACCCTGCTGGGACCCTACTCCAAAACAAATAAGGGGTCTAAGACCCCTTAAGACCCTGGATGACTATACCCCTGGTGGTAGATCAATCGTCACTTTCTGTTATTCCCCTTTCCACATCTACTACTTTCATGCTTTCATTTCTGGCTGTATTTGGAACTATTTCTGGCATGCTTCTGAACTGAGGAGCATTTGATGCTTCACATTTGCACACACACATACAGAAAAACCTTGCATGTAAGGCACATTAAAATTTTCTACATTTGGAGCATCAGTCTTTAGGATGTGCAAATTTTCAGATATCCAGCAAATAAACCACAGTGTCTGGCCACTCTGCTCTTTTTACTCACTGCTCCAGAAGTGCAGAATCGCATACTGCCTCCTTGGGAGGATTTTTTTTTTAAAGCCTCTTGTGTGCAGGTCAAAGAACCTCCCACATGCCCAGTTAATTCACAAACAAAAGGAGGGGGAATATCAAATTAGAAGGCAGGGCCACAAACAGACATCAGGATTGATCCAACACACTGGAATTCCCACTGATGTGGCTGGAAAACACTGGCTTTGCCACTCAAATTGAGCCTGATACTGCTCTAACCAAATCTGAAGGTAAAAGGAATGTATTTGCAGCAAGACACTGCTCCCATGTGGACGAGCCCTAAGGCTGTTTGTCCATTCAGACCACTATTGCCTAGTCTGACAGTCAGCAATTCTCCAGGTTCTCAGCAGATGCATCTCTGAAGTGCATCCTGTGTCATCACTGTCTGCTTTTTGATTACCAGTCAAGATGGACCTCTTTACCTAGGCCTTTGGTTGAATGGATGGCTCCCCTCCTCCTACATGGCTGCGTATTGCTATTTTGTTATATTTGTCATTGATTGCCCCCCCACCCCCAAATTTATATACCACCCGACTGTAGCGAAACCTCTACACAGTTTACAAGAAAGTCTAAGCAGGCTACATGGAATGTTGTGGTTTTACTTTAATGCAAATGACACTTGCTTTAATTGTGACATTTCTGTAGCCTGCCCAGGATCATTTGGTGAAGGGTGGGCTATAAGTACAAATAGTAAATAAATAAAATGTTTTAAAAGCCAGTGTTCTACCCCTGCGCTACAGTGAGCTATAGGAACACAGGGACATAGCAACACAGGAAGCTGCCTTATACCGAGTCAGGCCATCCATCCATCTAGCTTAATATTGTCTGCAATGACTGACAGCAGCTTTCCAGGATTTGAGACAGAGGTCTTGCTCAGCCTTACCAGGAGATGCTAAAGATTGAATCTAGGACCTTCTGCAAGCAAAGCAGTTGTTCTGCCACTGAGCTATGACCCTTCCTCATCCCAAGGGATGGACTGTTCTTCAATGCCCTATGTAAATGTAAAACCTGGGAACAAGGGAAAGGGGCAAGGGCTATTTTGAATCTGGGATCGTCAGGACCTAGACCCAGTTTTCTATGCTACATCACACCACTGAAACATCTAAAGTAATAGTAAAGGAATAGAGAAGCAACTCACCTGCAGAGCCACAGCATCAGCTTCTCAGCAGCAGTGTCATTGCCACTTACCGGGAGGGAGAAAGGGGAAAGGTCCGGTGGCAGGGATGCCAGGGCTGTGGGGGGTGCACTGGTGGGACTGCATCTGCCGATGCGCCCACATAGACTTGACCTCCTTGCCACTTCCTCCCCTCCTTACTCCATCCCAGTAAGCAGCAGTGACACCACTGCCCAGAAGCTAGCATTGCAGCTCTGTCCCACCAGGCACACTGATTCTGTCTGAAAGTCAATCAGCATGTACGGAGTGCCTGTCTCTGACTACTGAGTAATCATAACCCACTGCATAGAAGTTAGGGAGCATAGTTTCAAAGATTTTTGTTTGGGGGGGAGCAGGTCATCCAGGTTGCAGGGTCATCAGTTAAGCCTATGGGACTCACCATGATAGCATAATGCCAAATGCTTTTTGCAGCTTTATGAAATCCTGGGCAGTTGCATGGTTCATCTGAACATTCATGAATTAGGTTTTCAAATGTATAAACTATAGCAGCCTGTGTGTCTGAAAGCATGAATCTAAGAGCTGACTGACTGAACTTGGATAGAATCTTCCACTGCAAGTTTATTAGCACATAATTGTCTGTTATGGGTGTTTTATGTCTTC
This sequence comes from Rhineura floridana, assembly GCF_030035675.1. Classification (NCBI taxonomy): domain Eukaryota; kingdom Metazoa; phylum Chordata; class Lepidosauria; order Squamata; family Rhineuridae; genus Rhineura; species Rhineura floridana. The sequence continues at coordinate 146,672,867 of NC_084484.1, read as the reverse complement.
CACTGATGCATCTGCGAGATGCTACTGTCAGAGATGGGTTATTGCTCTAGATAGATTGTTGCTTTGATCCAGTATGTAAATTACTATATTCTATGGCAATCTCATGCTCTTCCTCCTATTTCTGGCTCCGCTGCTGACCTTCCTGTCATGATGCATAACACTAGGCTGACAACATGACTATTTCCCACTTCATATTTGCCCTTAATGCTTAATCTAATCTATCAGGAATTGCTCAGTAACAGTCAGTAGTGATTTTGCCCTCCTTCCCTTTGGAACAGAAAGAAGCCCAGTATATTATTTCTGCCGTATGAGGCTGATAAAAATAAACCAGGTAGCTTTCTCTGGCCACCTGTTGCAATGAAAATAGGTGAAACCCTGCTAGAAGAAGAGAGAAAAAGAACTCTATCGCTAGCTCCATAGCTTGGCTTCTAGGAGGATCCTGTCCCTCCACAACCTGCATTAGACCAGGGATGCAGAAGCTGTGGCCCTCCAGATGTTGCTGGACTACAACTCCCATCATCCCTGATCTGAGGGGGCTGATGGGAGGTGGAGGATAAAGAACATCTTCTCTTCTCTTTATCTCCCAGGGGGGAGACCAGTGTGGGCAAAAGACTGACCCTAACTGCATACTGCAGAGGTACTTTAGATATGTGCCCGACCCACATTCTCCCTTCCTTTGGCTCTAGTAATGTGCTTTCAGGATATGGAGATGATAACAAGCATAAAGCCGTGAATGAATTAATAACTGTAAACCACTTCAAGATAAAAAAGGCAGGTTGCATCCCCATCCAACCCCTTACTCACATATGCAGCCCACACTTTCCCTAAAGAGCTTGAATCAGTGTGCATGTGATCTTTCTCCCTCTGTTAGCCGAATGCAGCCCCATGTAGGACCTGTTCAGGAGTTCACCTCTCTCTGCTCCCCATGCAGTTAGTATCATGTGAGGGAAAGAGCAGTGTGCATTCATTGGCTTTTCCTTTCCACTGTATTTCCGTCACTCTCCATGTGTTAGAGGGCTAACCTCTGCAGTGAAGAATCTGTGCTACTTGTAACTTAGAACCCTGATTCAGAACAGGCTATAGAATGTGGTGCAATAGTATATAAAAAGCTCAACATTACAATAAGATCAATAAATGCATCAATATAAACATCAATAAATACTGGTTGGTTAAAAAAAAAACCTTGCGTTTCAAAGATCTGTGTGAATAATACAGTTTTCAAAAGATTTCTAAAACAAGGCTGGGTTGATTCCTTCTGCAGAACCTCTACTGGCAAGAGTTCTTCAGGGCAAGGCCTGCTACGTTAAGGGGTCTGTCCCTCCCTGGTAAGGGCCAACTGAATCTCAGGGGCACAGGGAATCACCACAAGTGCCTCACCGAGGATCTGAGTGATCTAGGTGGAGCATAAAGAATCAGGCGGTCCTCAAGGTACTTTGGGCCCAAGTTGTTTAGGGCTTTGTGAACTAACCCAAGAACCTTGAACCTGGCCCAGTAGCAGATTGGGAACTAGCACAGCTCATTCAGCAGAGGGGTAACATGTCGCCAACAAACTGCTTTTGCGAGAAGTCTGGCTGCTGCATTCTGCTTCTTACTCCTGAGTTTGAAGGTGGAAAATCCCTTCTCTCTGAATTATTTAAACTATTGGGGTATTGTGTTCCATATTTTTAAAATTCTCATATTCCCTACAATTTTTATTCAGATTTATACCTGCTGTTTCTTTCCATCCTTCATGTTCTGTTCATTGTGTCATACTTGAGGTGAGGCATGCACTGTGGTTTGCAAGTTATTCGCTTACAATTTAACTATTTAATTGTTAAGGGAAAGGGTGGAGCTCAGGGGTAGGAATGGAAAGATTTGTCAATTTTGGTTTTCTCTGTTTCTCATTTTTCCAATCTTAAATTCAGTTCTCCACATTTCTGCAGCAATTTGCAATTGTTTTTTGTCTTAAAAATCCTTTTAGTGCAAATTTCTCCTAATAAACACATTTTGTATGCAATTTTGACTAATTACACATTTTGCAAGCAATTTCTCCTAATATAAAGCATATTTGTATGTTATTTTAACTAAAACATTCATTTCTATGCACACTTTCCTCTAATACATGCATTTTTGTATGCACTGTTTGGTTGGAGAACCGCATTGCAAAATTTGGATGTGAATTTCGGAGGATGGCTGTGTTTCAGTTCTCATACGGTTTCAGAAACTGCAAATTTCTTAGATTTGGCTTTAAAGTTAAACTAAACTGAAATTCTTCCCCATCCCTGCTCAGAGGCAGAGCACATGCTGTGCATGCAAAGACCCAGGTTCAATCACCAGCTAGTCTAAGGAAAGACCTCTGTCTGAAACACTGGAGAGCTGCTGCCAGTCAGGATAGGCTTGGCAGCAGCTCGTGGACAACCTTTCTTGGCTGCATGCCAAGTAGTGGACAGAACCAGAGGCAAAACTGGGCAGTGACACTAATCTTTGCACCTCTTACCTGGATATGGTGATTACTTTTCTATAGGAGGCTACATTCCAGCCACGCAAAGGCCAGGGTTTACTACATACACCTCTCTCCATCCAGGCAGGTATCACAGTTCAAAGACATTTTCAGCCAGGCAAAAGCACTCAAGGAGGCATTACAGACGGGTGGCTCTGATGTTAGCGGGGCAGTGAATCCATTCCAGGTTTTAGTCCAAACTTTCCAGGCACTATGCACAGCTCCTAGGAAGTTCTGACTAAACCATAGAGTGGATTCACTGCCCCACTGACATAGAAGCCACCTGTCCACACTGCAAGGAGGATATGGGGCAGGGATATTGAGAGGTGAGGCCTGGAAACAAGGGGTGTCCCCTGGGAGTGTGGACTGTGGCTTAGGAGAGGCCCCAAGGCTTAAAGTTCCCTACCTGTAGTGTTGACAATCCTGAACTAGAAGGACCAAAATTCTGATTCAGTACAAGACAGCTTCCTCATCCCTCCCTGGCTGTCTCAAGTTGATTCAATAGCTCTCTCAGGGAGATTCACACATGCTTGTCCATCACACCACAACTGCACTATTGTATAATGACTTGCCAGAGTCAAAAAGGCATTACAGGAGAGACACCACAAGCAGAGGTTTCAAATAGCTTCCCATCAGTTCAAACACAATCCTTTTCAATGTAGTTAATTCACACATTCAATTGTAAATCTTCAAGTGACAGTATTAAGTTGATGAGGCATTGAGTAATATATACATGTGTGAATCAGCTTTGCTTAATGTCCAATTTGTTATTTAAAAACATACTTTCTCTTTCTTGACTTGGGCCTACTATGCCAAATTTGAGAACGCCTGGATACTAAGTACTCCTTTGAATCATGATTGTTGGCTGTTCAAAGTTTCTGCTATAAAATTGGTCACCAAAGTGGCTCAGTGTTGAAACTGCTCCCTGAATGAGTAAGCCTTTGTTAATTACTTCTGCTAGGCATTAATTTCGTTTCATAATAAATGGTTCTCAGCTGTTGGCCTGAAATTTACTTTCCATTAACTTTGCATTGCAAGTGTTTGAAGTGCTAAAACTTCTTCTATTTAGGCCGCTATATACTTGAAATGACTAAAATATTTGCACCAGTATGTAACCTTGTTCTTCGCTTAGCTAAGAGTCCGTGGCTTTTCATGCTGTGATGAAGTGTACAGCATAACTCAAAAGCCTGCATGTATTTACAGTTAACAGAGCATCAGGAGGAATTGCATGAACCTATAATTCCCTAATCTATTCGGCACTGGATCCTAATAGTAACTGCTTAGTTGTGGTATGCTTCTCCCAACCACTTAAATGTTCAAAGCATTTTGTATACATTAGCTCAATCATTCTTTCAAGGGGAGATGAAACTGAGGTGGCAAATTAGACAGTATACCAGAGATGCATGAATAGTCCTCCAGCACATTTTAAAAGCAAAACAAAAAAAATCTAAAGCAGCATTCGTGACTTCAAGAGGCTGTGAATGAATGGCAGGAAAGAGTAGAGATACTTGAGGAATTTGTTCTTTGCAAATTCCAGTATGAACTGCCCAGATCTGAGCCTTCTGGGTGAATGTGTGAACATACTGTTGTTGTTGCTGCTGTTATTATTATTATTAGTTTTATTAGTCATTTAATATTCGATAGTCTTACAACAATATTGAAAATAAAAACAAATATCACACTATAAAAACAAGACAATAAGACAACAACACTACCTCCATACAGCCACAAGAAGCTTTGGCAATATACCAATAACAAACAATATCATCTCAGTCTATTAAATCCCTGGGAGGAAATGAGGGCGCCAGGCAGACCTCACTGGGGATTGTAGATGAGGAGTCACAACTAAAAAGGTTATGTAGTTATCTTTCAGATTTTGCCCATATATATCCCCAAGCTGTTTTTCTTCCCAATGGGAAACAGGGCTTAGGAATGTGAGAAAGGTATCCTTGGGCCACATTCTCACCATACATTTATTCCACTATTATTCCCCTTTAAACAGTCATGACTTCCCCCAAAGAATCCTGGGAAGTGTAGTTTGTGAAGGGTGCTGTGTTGTTAGGAGACCCCTATTCCCCTCACAGAGCTACAATTCCCAGAGTTCTCTGGGAAGAGGGAGTGACTGTTGAACCACTCTGGGAATTGCATGTCTGTGAGGGGAATAGAAGTCTCCTAACAATTTTCAGTGCCCTGCACAGATTACACTACCCAGGATTCTATGGGGGAAACCATGACTGTTTAAAGTGGAATAATAGTGGAATAAATGTAGGCTGTGAATATGGCATTGCTGAGACCCATATATCTCTCCTTCAGCTCTACCAGAGATCCTAATATAGGGATGAGCATCACTAGCCAACCTATTCCATTCTTTTATGAATGGACTTCATCCTGGATGAATGCTCTGCTTCATGACTTTATTCTCAGATCTACAGTATGTTCATGAGCTAGTTAAAATTAAACTTAGCTATCAAAATGCTAAACCTGATAGCTCATTTATCTTTCTGTCTCCCAACTCTATATTACAATACAGCTGTGATTGATCTTGCGTCTTCAAGGTAGTATATGGTATAAAAAGGAAGAGAAGATTAATTAAAAGCCATTGCATCCAGACAGGTTTTTAAATAAGTTTTAGATTTAAACAATATATCAGCTGAAGCAGAAAGATTCTAAGCCCCAGAGCCTTTGACTCCTAAGTGTGTGTGTGTGTGTGTGTGTGTGTGTGTGTGTGTGTGTGTGTGTGTGTGTGTGTGTGTTTGTGTATAGCTTTGAGGATGGAATGCTCAGAGGGGCTTCATTTGTAGAAGCTAAGTAGTGGTGGTACTTTCCTCCAAGTTCAGGCCATGTGGTGCCAATGTGTCCAGAGAGTAAATCCAAAAGTTCTCCCTTTTAGTCAATGCTGCTGGATCTGTTGGCATCTCTATCGCTGTTATAGAAAAGTCCAACAGACTGTGACCATCCATGTTGAAATGTTTTGCAACTGATTGCTCCACTTTTTTGTCAAGATTGCCGATTTGTGGTTTCTGAAGCATGCGCGTAGGTCAGTTGTGGTTTTACCTACATATTGGATATGACATCCTGGTCTTTTGCATTCGATGACATAAATTATATTGCAGGATCTGCAGGTGATGTTCTGTTTGATGTAATAGGTCCTGCCTGTCCTAGTGCTTGTAAAAGTAACTGTCTCCCTGAGGTATACACAGGTCATACAGCGTTTGGAGTGACGAGACCCAGGATTGGTGATAGGTGGCTTAAGCACAGCTTGTCACTCCAAATGCTGTATAGGGATCCAGAGCAAGCTTGAGTGAATTTATTTATTTATTTATTTATTTGGTTACATTTATATACCGCCCTTAGCAAATAGCTCTCAGGGTGATAAACAGCATAGGGTAAAATACATACATGGCAATAATAAAATCACAAAAACATATATGACATAAAAACAAATACAGTTAAACAGAAAATAAAAATAAAGACTTAGTATACAAGATTAAAAAGCTAAAAAGATTAGAGTGATTAAAATGTCTGGGAGCATAAAAAAGGTCTTTACCTGGCGCCGAAAAGATAATAGTGTAGGCGCCAGGCGTACCTCCTCAGGGAGTGAAGTTCTGTTTGTTGCTTTCAAAACTGTCCTATCTATCTATCTATCTATCTGTCTATCTGTCTATCTATCTATCTGTCTATCTATCTGTCTGTCTATCTGTCTGTCTATCTATCTGTCTGTCTATCTATCTGTCTATCTATCTGTCTATCTATCTGTCTGTCTGTCTGTCTGTCTGTCTGTCTGTCTGTTTTAGGACATTTGAATATTCCTGTTAATGATTGAACTAATGTTACAGATATGTGCAGTCAAATGTTCTGGACTAATGCAGGGAAATTTATATACTGACATTTGAAAATAATCTTCCATAAAAGGGATGCTGCTGGAAAAGACTGGGCCAGTGGAGATTGGTGGCTCCGATGTTAGGACAGCAGTGAATCCGCTCTGGGTTTTAAACTGAACTTTCAAGGAGCTGTCCAGGTGCTGAACCTGTTTTGGTAATAGGCGTCAGCACCTTGGGCAGCTCCTTGAAAGTTCATACTAAAACCCAAAGCAGATTCACTGCCCACTGATATCAGAGCCAACAATCTCCTCTGGACTGGACTTGCCAACAGTCTCCAAGGGCTTTTTTCCACTGCAGCTTACCATACATCAAGCTTCCCTAGTGCAGGTTCACAGGGCACATGAAATCATCTCAGAAATTATCCTCAACATTCTCCTCTGGGAATACTGCTGTCAAATGTGCTCTGAATATATTAATATTTTTACTTGAATACTGTGCAGGGAAAAGAAGAAGCAACATAATGGGAATGGATTTCAGGCTGACTAGGATTTAATTAAGACATTCATTGGATGAACCAAATCTAGGGATGGGGGAGAAATTTGTTCAGTTCACATTTTAATGTAAATCTACTTCTGCAGAGCACTTCTGAAACTGACACATGAACCAAAAACACAGGTAACCCTTCTAAATTCACACTTCTCTGAATTATACAATGCAGTTTGCCACCTGAAAAGGGCATTAAAAAGCATATAGTAAGGGAAGATGTGCAAAGAAATGTGCATATTAGTGAAAGTAATGTACAAAATGCATTACATTAAGGAAAATAGCTTGCATAGATGTGTATATTAGGAGAAATGCACAGAAAGATGTGTATGAATTTTCAGGAAGATTTTTTTTAAAAAGGTTGCAAAATGATGTTGAAATGGGACAAACTGATCTTAAGATTGGAACAAAGAGAAAGTGAGAGAAACCAAAACTGACAGATTTGTCCATCCCTGGAATCTTTGCATGGTGGGTATGCAAGTGGTAAACCTTGTCTCATCTGCCATGCAGGCAATGCCAAGTGTGACACTAGGTCCCCATGTCAATACCCAATTGCTCAGAAGCCTGATTCTTGTGATTCTTGACACTTCTCACTCAGAAAAGGGAAGCATATCACCAGGAACAGCCCAACACATTTTGCTGCCTGAAGTGAGGGATGATGCCCCTGCCATTCCAAGTACGAAAGTCAACCAGACTGGCAGCTGAATCTTATTTCAACACGGGTGACAACGCAGGATCCTAAGAGCATAGTAAGAACCCATTGGATCAGGCTAGTGGCCCATCTAGTCCAATATTCTTTTCTCACAGTGGCCAACCAGATGCCCATGGGAAGCCCACAAGCTGGATCTGAGCAGAAGAGAACTCACCCCTCTTGCGGTTTCCAGAAAATGTTGTTTAGCAGTATATCTGGATTGCACCTAGGGGCAGTAGGCTAGCTTAGGGAACAAAAGGCAGGTTCCATGGCACACACAGCTCTGTCTTCCAACATCTTGCAGCTACTCCCATTGTCCCTCCCTGTGTCGTGCCCGGGTTGGAACTCAAGAACAGAATCACTTGATGAAAGCAAATCAGTTTTTATTAGAGTAATTTCCAGACATAGGCTTCTCCGCCTCATGAACTCTTAACATGAACCAAAACCCGCGACATGGAAGAGAGTTGATAGAACAGAGTATCAAACATTCCCTGTCCCTTATCAAGGGGGCTTTCGGGCATGAATTCTCTTGCTCCGCCTCAAACTGCCCACATCTACGCCCCTTCCCTCCTCTTTTCGTTGGTGCCTCTTTAACTGTCTTCGGGTGCGGGACGATGGGGGGGGCGGCTACCTCCTCCCCTTCTGATTTGGAAAGGATGGTAGGGAGTGGAGGGGGTTGGCCCAACACTTCAGGCGATTTCTCTCTACCCTTCTCTGCAGCCGAAAGGCCTTGGTCTCCCTCCTCCTCCCTCTCTGTCTGTAACTGCTTCACATTCCTAGGGGGGAAGTGCGTGAGAAACGAGTCTGTTGCCTGTTCAAGGTTTTCCCCCTCTATCTGGGAAGCCTCCTCCTCCCCTCCAGACGACTCAGCCCAACTGCCCCCCTCTCCTAGCTCATTCTCAGAAACATCAGAATCCCAACCATACATCCTGACACCCTGTGGGCTTTGCAGAGCAGTGGGGCTACCACTGCATCCATAGCCCTACTGTTCATGGTCGCCAAAGTGTAAGATGGGGAGGGCCAGGATGATCAGGCATGATCTAGACCTGATGCCATCATGTGACAGGAGTGAGACTGGCTCATACCACCAACCTTGAAATACCCTGTTTTGGGGCTTCCCACTGTCAGGGATCCCATGGGTAGCCCTCCTTCCCACACTTTTGGTGGCCAGCATGAGGCCAGAATGGACAAAAATCTGGGCAGAGGGACACCTCTATTCATTTCAGTCTGGTGTAAAGTGGGGATGGATATTTAAACAAAATTAAATCTAAAGATTTAACACTAAGGAGAACAGGGAAGTTAGAAAATTCAATCTCAGAAAAAGTCAGTATGATTTTACTTCCTATCTGAAACCCATCAGGGAATTCTGCAGAGTATGGTCACAGAAAAGGATTCTCCCATGTATGTTCCCACCAACCAAACCCTTTTTGGGTGGTGGAACACAAAGCAGGGCGTAATAGTAGAGCTGGCTTTGAATACGTGTTGGAGATAGGGTTGCCAGGCTCAGGGCCTGAGACTGATCCTGTATCTTTAGGAGAAGAGAAAGTCAGCCAAGTGCAGGTGGTCTTGCAACCCTGTAATGGGAAAAACCACAAGGTGGAATTCTCCCTTCCCCCTGCACAACTTTTAAAGATACAGAAGACCACTTGGTTGCCAGGCCTGGCCTCCAAGAGGTCTTCTGTATCTTTAAAAGTTATGCAGGGGGAAGGGAGAATTCCACCTTGTGGTTTTTCCTATTACACTGTTGCAAGACCACCTGCACTTGGCTGACTTTCTCTTCTCCTAAAGATACAAGATCAGTCTCAGGCCCTGAACCTGGCAGTCCTAGTTGGAGGACATCTGTATGGCACTCTAGTGTTATACATGATATTAATCTGTGTTGCTTTTCCACCATATGACTGTCCTTACTTGCCCAATTAAGATCTCAGCTGTGCAGCTAATTTATATGTACATAAGAATGGAGAAATCTAGGATTGTTTGGTACATGGTCAAAAGAACCAATTAAAAATAATTTTACTACTAAAACTGGTAGATTCTATATAGCACAGTAAATTTTTGCTTTCAGTAGTTATACAGGAAAAGGTAATCTGGTTGGTATAACAGCAGTGTGATGGGAGAATTTTCCCCTTCTATATTGCTATTAAAGACACAGGGGCCGGATCTTATATTGAATCTTGCTACCAATAACAGGTGGAAAAATCCACTGTCTCTATGAATACCCCTGGCTATTTCTGCCAAGCACTTTTCTAACACAAGGAGTGAAAAATAAAAATAAAATTGCAGGACTGTTCAGGGTCTCACAAAATTCATTTCAATGAAAACTGTAGGGACAGTTCTGCCCACAATCAGATTGGATTTTTTGCCTTCATTTTGCAGAACTGTATACATGTGCAAGTTTTCCAGAAAAATCATTATTCTTTCATCAATTTCAACAAATTAGACGATTTTATGTTGTGTGATCTATTTTCTGACACCGGTAATTAACTCTTTATATATTAACTCACCAAGTTGCTTTTGTCCAGCACTTACCCTGACTCCCTAGTCTTGGTTCTAAACTAAAGGTTATCTGTCCAGGATATGTCAGGTGTGGGATGCTGCTGATGTTTTGCTACATTGTAAACGGGATTCACACAAAACTAATTTGAATTTCAATCATATGGCAAAAAGGACATCTTCTTTGTCACCTGACTCAGCACAGGTGAATTAATGTCAGACTCATTTAATTTTCTTTGGCTGGGCTCTGATAACTCAGGGCACCAACACTGAGTAATCTCTCAAGGCAGAAAAAAGTCAGTGACTTTTTTTTAAAGTGTTGTCTCTTGCTCTTCAGTAAGCTCATCAGAGAGAGAGGAGTCCATCGTCTCATGCCAGAGTGAGTGCTCACAGGACAACATATAGGGTTGCTGCTTCACCTGGGTCAGAAAGGCTGTTAGTATAGCAGTAATAGCAGCAATGGCCCTCTGTACATGAAATAAAAACAGATCAGTACTGTAATAGGAAGGAGATTTAGGCATTTCATGATTTTTGGCTACAATAAGTCTGATGCAAATGCACACTATATATTTATGCTTTCCCTAGAGTAGGGTAGGTAATCTAGTTAAGAGATGCTGAAGCATAGCAACTTTTGACAATCAGTCAACATAGTTTGCTATACCTAGACCAGAACAGCAGATAATATCCCAGGATGCTGATCATGATACATAGCATTTATTCTAACTGGCATATTTACATATGGTGTCTAGTTTTGCAAGAATGAAGAAGCAGTTAGTGCTTCAAGTAGGAGATACTAGGGCATAGTCATTGTTAGCAAGCTGTTGACATATTTGCTACATGTAGTCTTCAGAGGGAGGTAGTGTTCCCGGTAAAAGATCTTGATACAGAACTAGTTTCATCTCCCAGCCCTCCTAGCACAAGTGCACCTTATCTAGTTCTGCTCTCTTTGGAATGGAGGATGAACAAATGGTACACTTATGAGACCATGAAGTGTAACAGTTTTTGACAACCAGTTGACATGTTGCTATGCCTGCTTCAGAGGGAGAAATAGTGTTCAGATCAGAAAACATTGGCATGACTTCAAATAAGACTAGCACAAATGCACCAAACACATTTCTGCTCTCTCTCTATATATCTAATTAATAGACGAGTGACATAATGTTTCAGGTTCTTGATATATAGAAATTTCTGAAAATTCTCCAGACTGGTGGAAGTTATCTCTGTTGAATGGAAGCCAGGAAGAAAGAGTGGTTTATTTAGATGGCGCTGAAGTATAGCAATTGTTGACAGCAAACAAAAATATTCTGCAACACCTGTACTAGAGAAGATAAGTGTTCCAAGAAAGAGAGTTTGATTACAGCTACTGAGTGGTCTCCAAGGTCAGCCCTTTGTAGAGCCCATTACAGTAGTCAGTGCTTGAGGTTACCATTTTAAATAGTTGCTAGGATACAGATAACATGACTTCTTCCATAATCCCTCCAGCTTAATCCTATTTACAGGTGGATTCATCTGGGCTCTGTGTGGCTCTAATTGTCAAGTTGACTGGTGGTGCTGTGGCCAATGAGACACCTCAAGTTTTTTCCCTGGGTTACACTTCTTTCCACCGCTTCCCAATGAACATTAAATAGAGTAATCCTCTTTCTTTCTTTTTGTCCCTTTGCCAGATCTGGGCTGAGAGGTGACATATCCATGTAAGCTGCTGATATTTCTTAATGTTAACAAGGCTTTATAACAACAACAGCAACAACAAGAATTTAGGGATGCTCATTATGAGAATGGGTAAAAATGTCAGGCTAGGTTCAAAATAGGAAGAAACCTGCCAGGGGGTAAGCATGATTAAAACTGAATACACTTCAGTTAAGTACACAAACTACAATTCAAGGTAACAATATCCCACAGAGAAATCCAGAGATATTGTGCTCCTCTAACTAGGGAGAGAACTTGAAGAGCAAGTGCAATTAATTCAGTTCTGATGAAAGCAAAGGGGAAGGAGACCACCCTTAAGGGGACACTGCACCACAAGCAGAAGAGTAAATAACAGATATATACATGCAAACATATTAATATTTAGTGCGTTTCATCTATAAATCTCAAAAGCAATGTCTGAAGATGGATAGCTCTCATTTTTTCCTCATTTCCAAGTCCTGGTGAAAGGCATAGAAAGCTCAATCAATTTTTCCATGTCAACAAGTAACACAGTAGAGTTACAAATTCCAGCTTTTCTGGGGTTGCTTCCTACACCACATTTTGGCCTCACAGACCTGAGATGCCCAAGTGTACAAATATATGTTTTGTAGCTGTTCTGATCAGGAGATGCATGTGTACATCCCTGTGATCCCCTTTAAAATACACAGAAATGGAAATCTTTACTCACTGCCAGTTGCAGCAGTTTGTGTGCCAATTACGGTTAATGCTGTACTCAAGTATTTGGTGCCTGTATCTAAATATGAAATGTTGTCAGAAACCACACTTAGAGCTAGTTCATTTCATATATGCATGCTAATCACATGATGACTACAGCAACAAGTGATTAGAGCTTGGAAAAGTTACTTTTTTGAACTACAACTCCCATCAGCCCAATCCAGTGGCCATGCTGGCTGAGGCTGATGGGAGTTGTAGTTCAAAAAAGTAACTTTTCCAAGCTGTAGTGATTACTTACAAATATACATAGTAATGGCATGCCTTCAGATATCTACCAGCACCAAATATAGGATTGCCAGGTCAGAAGCATCCCAAACCCTGAGATTTCAGGGGCGGGCCTAGCGATGTCACTAAGCATGATACATTAAGCATCAACCACAGTTGCTTGGAGCATATCTCTCAAACAAAAAAAATTCTCTGATTGGAAATTAAGATAGAAATCTTAGCTAAATGAAAGTGTTCCCAGGTCCAGCTGAAATGATGGGAACATTCCTTCTCTCCGGCTTAGGGAGCCTGGGTAGGGAACATTTTATCTAGCCTGCTTGCTTCTGGCAAGAACGGTTTGAGTGCCCTCAGGCCAGGCCAGTAATCAGAGAGCCTAGTGTCATGGAGATGTTAGATGGGAGCACTCAGGAGTAAAGATAGATGCCCCTGAAAGATGCAACTATAAACACACTTACTAAGGGACAAAGCCCCTTAACAGGACTTACTTCTGAGTAGATATGGTTAGGACTGTGTTATTCGTATGGCTTGACTAGGGATCCTCTTCAAAGATATCCATATCAAAGCAGGGTTGGCAACCCTCTGCCTAGAATGCCGTGCCTCTGCCTTTTAACATGGCTGCTCCAAACGTCTTTACAGACCTGACCCTTCACTGCAGAGAGAGGTTTGAGAAATGAGTAATTGTTAAGAAGATTCTCTGCCTTTTCCTGCCTACCCCATGGGCTGTAAAAACTCACTTTGATAGCCAACCCAATTCCAGTGAGTAATAATTGACAGAGAGAAAACACACAGTGACTAATAATTGACAGAGAGAAAACACAGGCAGTAGCTTGGGAACCACAGCAATTGCAGCAGCACTTCCAGTATGTGAATTCTCTTTTACCACTATTGGGCAAGAAACAAACCATCATGCAAACAACAAAGTGCATCATCATTAAGGAGGTTGAGCTGAGCACATGGAGCCACTGTTGTTGCTTCTGTGGATGTAAAGGAGTGAAGTCAGAGGTAAATGAAATGCAAATAGAAAAACAAAAACAAAAGACAGTGATGATTTCTTAAATGCAATACCAGCCCAACCACAACGAGATTCTTATGAGTAAGGCAGAAAACTCAGCATCCCACAACCAGTCAGGGTTCCTAACCAAAAACCAAAATTAAGAATCCTGGCAGCCAGTCACCCAAGGTCATAGAAATCAATATGTAGCACAACCTGACCTGGGGGCTGCAGTTAGTGCAGAATGTTATGGCATGATTGCTGACATGAGTGAAACCCGATCAATACATAATACCTCTGCTCTGAAATCTGCACTGGTTGTCGATTTGCTACCAGGCCAAGTCCAAGGTGTGCTTTCCATGTTACAGGTGCCACATAGTACATGTCCTGCGCTTGTAAGAAATCAGTCCTTCAATGTTACAGCATCTACACTTTGGATGTTGCAGCATCTACACTTTGGAACACCCTGTCTAATGACATTAGTACTTCATTGTACCCTTCTGAGCACCTGCTAAAAACATTTTTTGTTTAGGCAAGCCTACCCAGGCATGTAGAAGCTATTATGCTTATTATCTGTCTTTAATTCATTGTTGGTTTTATTTTGAATGTTTTTAAATACCTGTTTTAACTGTTTTTCTGCCAATAATTTTATTGTTTTAATTCCTTCTGTAAACCTCTTTGAGGATGTTTACAATAAAGTGGTATATAAATGTTGTTGGTATAATATATTAAAAAATTTCAGAGTCACTGTGGCCCTTGGGTCTTTTTCCTCTTTTAGGAACAAAGGAATCTGCCTTATATAGACTCAGGCCACTTGGTACTATCTAGCTCAGTGCTGATGACATAGACTAGCATTGGCTCTCCAGGATACCAGGCAATAGTCCTTTCCAGAGATTGAATTTTGGACCTTTGTGTGCAAAGCATGTGTCCCGCAACTTACCTACAGCCCTTCCCCTGTTTAAAAAGGTATATTTTAAAATTGTTCTTTTCAATTCACTAATGAATGCAAAGCATACCTAGGACAGATTCGCACTATTCATTTAAAGAACATTCAACACACATTTGAAGCATGTGAACCCCACTACAGAATCATGGGAAGTGTAGTTTGCCCCTCACAGTTATAGCACCCACCACTCTTAACAAACTACTCACTTTAAATGTGAGTTGGATGTGCTTTAAATATATTATGTGGATTTGCATTACTTCATAAACTTTGCGTGCATATAAATCATTTTAATTGATTTTAAAAATAGAAATCATCTACAAAGTTTACTGGGTGACCATCATCCCTCAGCCTAATCTTCCCCTCAGGGACCATGACCACCCCAAGAAAGAAGGGAACGCATAAATGTAGAGGAAATAATAATGTATAACCATAGTGTGAAATCAGATACATATCGAAACGTAGTATGAAGAAATATTTATATAAGCATGAATATCAAAGATGTTTATTATTTACACAACCTGTAAAGATATTTATAGTGCAATTCTATGCATGTTTACTCAGAAGCAAGTCCCAATGTATGTCAGTGGGGCTTACTCATACAGGGAAGCATGCACAGGACTGCAACTTCAAATGAAGAGGAACTTCACTCACACAACCCAAAATTCAGAATCATGCCACTTTAAGCTGTTGTGCAACTGTTTTATACTTCTTTTATGGTTATTGGATTTTAAATAGATTTATTTCTTATTGTGAGCTGCCTTGGTTTCCAACCCTACCTCAGATGATTGCTGGAAAGATTCCATATACATACACACTGGAGATGTAAAAATACATACAACCCATATAATAGTTTATTGTCAAAACCAGTTGGTCATTGCAGAACATTTTTGTAAAAAAACCCAGTATTAGTTTCCTGCAAATAAAAGCAGTGACACCTAAGTACACCAATTCTAATTGTTTTTTTTAAAAAAAGGAATTGGAGGGGGAGAGACAGATTTACAACACAATCCTCTGCTATGTTCACTTAAAAGTTCCATTGATCCAGTATAGAGAGTAGGCTGGGCCAATTAAAGTCCAGAAGGCAAAAGGACTGTTTAGTGGAGATAGCCGTGTGTGTGTGCAAAGATATTCACTTGGTGGCAGTAGTGAAGTTAAGAAGAAGGAGGTGTTGGTTTGGCTGGATAGTCTAGGCTACAACCTGTACCATCACAGCAAGTGATGTGCATGTTGTTATTTTCAAAACACAGCCTATCCATCAGATTACTCTCAACTGATTTTATGGTAATTGTGAAGTTTTATTAGCAGATGTTTTAAAATATTGTAAGAGAAAGATGGCCAAAGATGAGGGATAAATCATTTTTTAAAATAAATAAAAAATAAGTGTGAACAAGCATAAATTTAGTTCAGTTTTATTTCTCTATTAGAAGCCTCATGCAAGGCATTTCTGGTAACTCTAAGAAAACCAAAAAAATCAGTGCTGTCTTGAACCCTATGGTTAAAATCAGTGTAGTTTTGAAAGGTTCAGTCTACCATCTTCATTAAAAATGGCATCCAATTGTATTCAAACATAGACAAAAAACCTACTCCTTGATCTCAGGAACCATCATGCAAAATTTGGTTATGATATCTTAAGAGTTGTCCATATGCATAGTGAGCAGACAGCCTTCCAAAATATGTGGTAGATTGGCCAAAAGTCATCACAGAAATTCAGTTGAGGAAGGAACTTTCTAGATGAGAGTTTCAGTATATGGAAAGAACCTATATTGGTCCTCAGTTGTTTGAGAAGGAGAAAAATTCAGTGTTTCAGTACAGCTGAAAACTCACACCTTTCCTGTGGTTCCTCCCTGCTCTAATTTGCACGCATATATTTTTGGCAGTTCATAGGTTCAGTGCTGGGGTGTCCCTTCCATGTTCTCCTGACGCTATTCACCTGAGAGCTGTGGCATTACAGAGACAATTTATTTATTTTCTTACATTTATATTCCACCTGTCTTCTTTTATGGAACTCAATATGTTGTACATACGAGTGCCAGGTAGGTACCCCCTCCAAGCACTGACCAGCCTAGGCATGTTTTATCTTCAGCAAGGGGGTGACTCCTGAGCCTTCAGACCATATCTCGGATGTTGTCAGAGTCACTTAAATAATACAGATGAGGTCCAGAGAGAAAAGATCCTGGATGAACTGGATGAACTAAACAAAAACAGTGTATATTTTGAGGAGAAATAAACAGTTCAGGCCTGGTACATAGCAGGGAGACATACAACTAAATATATAAAGGAAATTACTCCCTCAGAACTACACAGCTCATCAGAGCATGTGCTACCTCAGCAAAGATCATGCCACTCTGACTGGTTGCTAAGCAATCCACCTGTCCCTCTCTTGGCTAGTTGACTTTAACACTAATTAACCTTTTAGTTACAAACTGAATGATCCCTGCTATTGCACTACTAACAGGAAATCCCTAGGTGGCATCTCAAAAGAACATTAGGAGTCAAAGGTTCATATAGTCTAGCATCCTGTTCTCACAGTGGCCAAACAGATGTCTATGGGAAGCCTGCAAGCAAGATCTAAGGGGAACAGCACACGCCTCACTTGCGATTCCCAGCAACTGTGATTCAGAGGCATACTGTCTCCAACAATTGAGGCAGAATGTGGCCATCATGCCTAGTAGCTATTGATAACCTTATTCCCCATTAATGTGCCTAATCCATTGTTAGAGTTATCCAAGTTGATGGCCATCACTACTTCTTGAGGGACCAAATTCCATAGTTATACTGTACCACCTCCAAGCTCATTGTTCCATCTACAGCACCAGCTACATCACATATATCTTTTGGCCTCTGCCATCAACAAAATCATTTTATATTTTTCCCACCTCTTCATTCTGGCAGGTTTCAGTTGTGTTCAGAAGTCAGCATATAATTGTCAGTTGGTATGCAGAACAAGGAAGAAGAACAGAAAAAATGTTTCAGATTTTGTTTGCCCCACCCCAGCATAATTAAAAAAAAAAAGCTTGTGTGAAAAAGCCAGAGATGGCAGCATGTGAGAACGGCTGCAGGAAAAGCTACAGTCACAGGAAATTACCTTAATAGAGTGAAAATTAAGAAAGGACCGACAACACAGCCTGTCTCCAGGATACGGTTGGTATTTTCACGCCTTGCCAATTATTTTGTTTGCATCAATTTGGGGTTATTTTTTAAGGTTCTTTTTAAGAGATAGGAAACGAAAGACAAAAATGGCTAAAAAGCACAGAAAAAAATATTCGCCTTTTTGTCAGTAGAAGAATAATTACTCTCTTCATTCAGCAAGCACGAAAGCAGCCACATAATGCTTTTATGACTTGAAAAGTGATGGTGCTATTTAACTAGGCTAACTTCACATTGCAAGAAAAAGGAGGAATGAAGGGACGGTGGGGAGTTAATCCCCCCCTTTGTTTTTACTCACTCTGGTGGGAGGGATGCTCTCATTTTAAGCTAGCCCAATGCAGGGAACACAGTCTACAATAAGAAGGTTAATGGAACAGGCTGCTTTGCAGACTCAAGTCACACAACCACTTTGTCATGCATGGTTGCTGTTGCTCAGCATGTGTTGAGGTGGCTTTGCTGTGCAATGGCACTAGCATGCTCAGAAATGGGAATGTCCCCTATTTTATGTTCTCATTGAAATGTGGTTTGTTTAGTTTGGGGGTGTGGCCCTTCAGGCCTATCTATCTGGCCCCTGAGACTCTGACTAGGCCCCTCCTTTCTCACCCCAAGCCATTTGGAAAAGCTAAGAGAGGCAGAGAGGTTGGTGAACGACACCTTCAGGGACTTTATAGGTATGCCCCATTCCCATGATGACAGCTCCCCTGCTGTCAGGGAGAATGAGGGTCTTGGGGAAAGAGAGCGTCCCTCTGAGGAAGAGGGAAATGAACCCTTAGAAGGAGCCCATTCCTTGGGGATGATCAGCTATCCCCTTGTGCCAAGGAGAAATCTCCAGTGGGTGGAGGGCTCCTGGCTGTGAATGATTATATCATCAGGAACATAGATAGTTGGGTGTGCAATGGGTGTACAGACCACAGGGTTAATTGCCTGCCTGGCATGAAAGGTGCGGATGTGGCCCATTGCCTAGATAGCTTGGTAGATAGTGCTGAGGAGAAGTCAGTGGTTGTGGTGTATGTTGGCACCACTGACATGAGGAAATGTAGTTGTGAGGTGTAGGATGCTGAAAGCCAGGACCTCCAAGGTGGCTTCCTCTGAAAGATTACTAGAGCCAGCTGGACAGGTTCAACTTTGTAGTCTTAATGCATGGTTGGGACGATGGTGTCAGAAGGAGGGGTTTAGATTTGTTAGGCACTGGGGAACATTTGGGGACAAGCTGGGCCTGTACAAAAGACAGGCTCCACTTGAAATGGGATGGAACCAGACCGTTGGTGCTTAAAATCAAAAAGGTGGCAGAGCAGCTTTTAAACAATTGTGGGGGGAAAGCCGACAGGTGCTGAGGAGGGTCTGGTTCAGAATGAATCTCTCTCTCCCTTCCCCCAGGATGAAGAAAACGAGAGAGAATTTAAATGGGGCACATGATAGCAATTCAGAGAGGCCAAAGAACTGCAGGCAAAAAAAAGTGCCAAAGACACTTGAAGAGAGACACTGTATACAAGTGTTTATATACTAATGCTAGAACCCTCCGAGCTAAGATGGGTGAATTGGAGTGCTTGGTCTTGGAGGACAGCATTAATACATTGTTGGGACTACAACTTCCATTAGCCGCAGACAACATGGCTGATGGCCAGGGATGATGGGAATTGTACTCCAACAACATCTTGAGGGCACCATGTTAGTTACCTGTATATTATTCATTTACTGTTCCAAATGTATAACCTGCCCTTTCTTCCCAAGGGGAACCCCAGGGCGGTTCATAGCACTACAATGATATAAAACAATTAAAACATTGTCATAATATACGACAACAGTTAAAATCAGCAGGACATAGATCTATCAGCTAAAAGCCTAGATAAATAAATATAATTTATTATATGAGAGTGGCTGTATACTATAGTCAGCATGGATTTTTTGCATTCCGCAATGTTAAATTAACAGCGTTAAATGCCTGTGGACACCAAGGCCACCTGCAGCTCTAACAAAGGCTCAGAGTACACCCAAGCAATGTATTTGCTCTCTCAGGGTGAGTGTTACCCTCTCTAGAACAGGCCAACATCCCAGTTCCCAAACCTCAGTACCATTGAACCTCCAGATCCTCAGATGGCCACTTCCAGTGGCTTCATATAGATGCAAAGCAGTGTGAGGGACAAGAGGGATCCCACAGCATAAATGCCATGGGTCCAAACATTACTCCCCCAGTGCTATTCCTTCATAATAGTTCTGCAGGCTGAAGTAGAACCACTGCAATACACTGCTGCCAACCCTCAAAGTCATTCTAGAAGGATCTCATGGTTAATTGTGTCAAAAGCTGCAGAGCCAGGAGAATCAACAGGATAGCACTCTCTCTATCTCTCTTCCAATAAACGTCATCAATTAGGGCAACCAGGGCTGCTTTGGTACAATACCCAGGCCTGAAGCTAGACTGAAATGGGTACAGACAATCTACTGGCCATAACCATCTCAACCACTGCGCCCCCAAATTGGCCACTGAGCAACAGTTATCCAAAACACCTGGGCTGAAGACCAGCCACGCAAGAGCTTCCTTCAAAGCACTGAGACTCACACCCTTCCACAGTGAGGCATTAACTACCCCCTGGACCCACTCAGTCAGCTGTTCCCTGTTAGATTTCACCAGCCAAGATAGGCAAGGATCATCACTAACTGTTTTCAGCAATCTTTAATGAGATATACCTGGAAGGTGTGCTTGAACCTCAGGACATCAAGGAGGTAACACCAGCAACTGATGCAGAGGAAAACTGCAGGTCTATCACTGGCAATCAGCTGATTGGTGCTTTCACCATGGCCCAAAAGAACAATTGAGAGTGCACTTTAAGTTCCTGATTGTTCCTTTGTAGCCATAATTTTACTTCCCCACCACCACCTCACATAATATGGTGTGTGGCAATTGGGTGTGGTCTGGGGGAAATGGCCTTGTGAGCCAAAGTAGGATCCTTGCTAGGCCTAATTAGGTCCATGGGTTGAAGGTTCCCCACTGCTGTTGCTGTTGCTGCTGCAGAGGGTAAATCAGTGGTGAGATGATAAAAGAAAGAGTACTCACAAACTCCCTTCAGCTACCTCAAAAAGTAAAGTAACTGTAGCAAAAGCCTCTGCATTCCACATGAGAATTTTTCTGAAGTTTTCTCACTTGCTTGACAATTTTTGCATGCAATTTCTTTTTTCATAAATTGATAGAGAACGGCCCAAGAAAACAAAGGAAAAGTGTTTGGCACAACATTAGATCTGACTGCTGTCACATAGGCCTTGGTCACACATCCAGACTGGAACACAGGAAGCTGCTTTATGGTGGATTCTTCTAGTACGGTATTGTGTACTGGCAGTGGACGGGAGTCCTTTCTGGCCCTACCTGAAGATGTCAGGGATTGAACCCAGGACCTTTTGCATGTAATGCAGATGCTGTACTACTAGACTATAGGTAGGGCTAGCCTGGGAAGAGTTTTTGAAAGTTCCAGCTAATGCAGAAAGCATATCTGGACCCATTTTTGGAATGTGTGAGCTTCTTTCTACTCATACTGACAGGACAGGGGTTGAACCTGAGTGATAGTTCCAGCCGAACACTCCCAAAGGCTTGCGTGCACTAAATGTGCCTGTGTAACTCCTCTGGATTATTGGTTTGGTCCAGTGGGTGGGGAAACCTTAAGCAAGAAGCTCTACGTGTGAGTTTTAGATCAGAAAGAGAGCTGGAGAGGAAAGGAGTTGTGATTGCCAGAGAACAAGAATTAGGCTCTTATTGCCTTGAATTAGATAATGAGATTTTAATTTATGTATGTGGGAGGGAATGGAAAAGTAAATTCCTTTTAGTGGCATTGTGTATTTGTATTTATCTTGCATTTTATTTAGGGTTTTAAGATTTGTGTATAGGAACCCCTGATCTTCCTACCATGGGCTTTTCTGCCTTGTTGAATGCATAGAACTTTGGGAATTATTATACTCTGAAGACAAAGTTATATTGTGTTAGGATATGTTGTATAGCTGTTGCAATTTTTACTACCTGCTTTAAACTTCTTAAATTGTAGTTGTGTTTGCATTATTCATTTATAAAGTAGCCCCATAGAACCCAAGAGATTGGTACAAAATTACCAAAACAAAACTTGCCAACAGAAGCACACACAGAGCATGTGCAGCTTGACTGAACCAACTTTCAGCCTAACTTGCATCACAGGGTTGTTGGAAAAACTCCACACATACATACTGGAGATGTAAAAATACACACACCCATATAATAGTTTATTGCAAAACTAGTTGGTCATTGAATATATTTTTTTTTAAATCAGTATTAGTTTCCTGCCAGATAACAGCAGTGATACATAAGTAGGCCGTGCCTAACTGCTTAAAAAAAAGGATTGGAGGTGAGAGAAAGATTTACAACACAATCCTTTCATATGCACTTAAAAGTCTAGTTGACTTACAGCACAATCCTAATCATATCTACTCAAAAGTAAGTCCTATTGAATTCAGTGGGGTTTACTCCCAAGTACATGTGATTAGGACTGCAGCTTTACTCCCAGGAAAGTGAGTAGGATAAAGCCTCATGTTGGAAGGTTTTCAAAACAGGCTATGAATTAGGCATACTGTATTTATTTATCATATTTGCACCTCACTCTTCATCAAAAAGGCTCCCAGAGTGGCTCACATAAATCATTTAATACAGGACAGTCACTGTCTGCAGGCATACAAAACACAACATACATAAAAAGCACAACACACAAGGGGAAATGGGCAGGGAGGGAAGAGGAAAAAAGCAAACAGCAGTCAACATGTTACAATAAAGACTGGAAGCTCAACGATGACAGTTTCTTTTTCTCAACTGATCCCCTCAAGGTAAGGTGGTTCTTCAGAAGCCCTTGTGATGGCAGTTGAGGGCAGGGAGGGGTCCCCTTTGGGAGCTCCCACATTGTTTCTGTTTCTCCTCATAGATATAAGGAGGCTTCCTACGTTCCTGTGTTTCATAATCAGATCTACTGTGGCAGGGAGGATTAGAACCATGTCTTTAGGGGTGGGGGGTTAACCCTTTCTCCCAGCACTGTTTTCTAAGAAAGAAATCAGCCCTGGTATTTGCCTCTTTATAAACTGCCTTGTTCGGCAGCCCAGGAAAATTTAAACTTGTATGACTCCTTATATTTGGTAAACTATGACAAATTGTAAGGACATCATAAATTGCATATATGTTTTTTTATATCTGTTCAAAATTATTTGATAAGATAAAATTATAATATGCTATTGTTTTGTAAATAATTAAAAAAACCCTGCATGAACACTTATTAGCATCATCACTGAAACTGTTTACTGCTCATGCCTACCAAGATCCTACTGTGCTGTGTGTTTCGTTGATCTTCTGGACCTTGTGCTGGATGCGCACAGAGAGAGAAAAGTGGGCAGGCAGGAACACATGCTGCTAGTGAAAGCTATAAGCTTACACAACTCACGTGATGTGATTGTGCACATCATTAACCAATACGCAGACACAAACAGGAAAAGGCAGCACTTTTCAGCACTTGCAAGGGTTTTCAGCTGCTGCCTGATGTTCCATAAATCTCTTGTCAATCACAGCTCTGACTTCACTTATTGGCTAAGAATCTGAAAGGGGGGTTGGCGCAGTTGGCTAGCTAATTTCATAGGAATTGTGGGAGGAGGGTGGTTCACATTTTGGTGTATAACTTTTGTTCCAGAGCACTTAGAAACTTTTTTTTAATGCAAGGTAAGAGTCTGGGCCCCCTGAGGGTCCTGGTCCTGGTAGAAATAGACCCTTTCTACCTGTCTTTCAGTGGCCCTGATGGGCTTGTTTGGTGCTAGGGTATTATCAGCAGGTGAATTATCATTTGAGGATGTAGCTAAATTTCAGGGTCCTTTCCCTCCAACATATACATTCAGTGAAAGCATGAGGGAAGGGTTATACTGTCCTGGCCAATGGCTGGCACCAGGCTTATCCCTGGCCTTGTGGCCTTCCCCTTGTGGCTGGCCTTACCGGGGAGGGGGGTGCAGTGTAACCTAACTGTCCATGATATTCTAGCCAGTGACTGGAGCCCAAGTGTCCTTCCTTTCATCCTTCTCTTTGCTTGTTCTACCACAGAATATTGTCCTGGCTACAGTTTACAGCCTCCAGCCCATAAATCTAATTAGGCTTGCCAAGCCTTCCTGCTTGGTTTGCAAGACAATTTTGGCCAAGCCATGCCTAACTGCCTTACTTCTGATGTCAAATGTGCTATCAAATGTGCAAGAGGTAAGGGTGTGTCTGGGCCAAAAGGATTTTGTGGACAATCACCTGACTTTTCTTGTTGTTATAATTATTATTTATTAAATTTATATTCCTCTCTTCTTCCCAAAGGAGCCCAGGGCAGCAAACATATCAACAACACATTTTAACCGAAGGAAGGAAGGAAGGAAGGAAGGATTCTACAAACAGTTTAAAACATTCTAAAACAAAATTACACTTAAACTTCCTAAAACACAATTACTGTTAAAAATATTATCTCATCAATGATCTCTGGGCTGCCAGGAATAGTCCCCTTCAGCCATCATATGCCTGGCTGAACAAGAATGTTTGCAAATTCCTCCTGAAAGTCAATAGTGATAGAGACAGACACACCTTGCTGAGGAGGGTGCCCCACAGAAAGCCACTATTGAAAAAATCCTGTCACAGGTCAATGCTAACTGGGCAGCCCTCGGTGGCAGCATGTTGGGGCTTGCATAATTTTGCATGCTGTGCTAGGCAAACATTGGCCAACAACTCATTGTTGGGGCTTGTGTAACTCCATGCACAGGGCTTTGCATGCCCTGATCATCAGCTGATCATCCCTGAGGGCAAAATGAACCACCTGGTGTTGTTCTGATATCAGGTGATTGACAGGTAGGGGCACCCACCTGTCAAATGTGGCCCATAGGGGGATCTAGCCCACCACCTCTGATTTATAGTTATGCTGCCATCTAAAAAGAAATCTAAATTGAATAAATTGTCTGCCATTGCAACAATTGATTTCAAATGTGAATCCATAACTACAAAATTTGCATTTCAGGTGTGACCAGCTGACCCATAGATTTCTCTAATCTGAACATCTCTTGCTCATTTCCCTCCACTTTCAGCTTGAAAGTTAAAGTTGCTAGTAAATTCACTATTTTGTTGAGCCAGACATGGAGAATTACATGATCATCAGGGGAATTGCTTGCTCATAAAAGCATAGCAGAAAGAAGAGCAGAGACAAGTCATTGATAATTACTTTGGATTTTTTTTTTTTTTGGTCTGGAATCTAGCCAGTGCTCTCTCCCTTGCATTCCTAGAGAAGACTATCATAGTAACAGTGACATCATCCTTTATGGACCATTTGTGCAAATCATCGTTATAGTCCTTGTAGTGATGGTTCCCTCTAGTGGGGGCCCTGAACAATTATAGGTGTCTCTCAGAAGTTCCTACCTAAGGGTATTTGGAGTTCAAGCCCAAGTGGTAGCAGGTGGTGCTGTCAATGCAATTACAGCTTCAATATCTAATATTGGAAGCATAAGCAGATGCCATTTGTTACCCTTGTATATTACCAGTTCAAAATGTGGAGTTTCATGCCCTATTGAAAAGTGTGAATGATTAAAAGCAATGGGGAATTAAACTCATCGTAGCTGGGGTGTTTTTCAGTCCTGATAGATATTATGTGTGAAAAATCACAGGGCTAGCCTTTTTTATTTTTAAAATTTTTTGCAGTAGCTTAAGTGGTTTGTGCCTGTTGCTCCCTGGTGGGGACCTTCTTTTCAATTACGATTTAGGAGCATGAGATTAGAGCACTTTGAATTCTTCTTCCCAGCCCCCCTGGTTTTTCCTTACAAGTGATTTTCATTTCATAAGCACTGTAGGACTGGGATACATGGCACAATGCTTCCTCAGACCTTTTTCAGTTTGCCTTCATTTGGCCTGGCTGCCATTTCTCTTTCATGCCCTGAAGCCAGTGCTAGGAGACCAACACTCCAGTATGTCTTGAATCCTTTCCAAATGGCCAGCAAGCTGGGAAACCTACTGGGTGTCAATCAATCTTTTGGCTTCCCCATCTAGAACAAATGTTTCTAATTGTATGTTTCTGTAGGGGAACACCTCGCTCAGCAGGGCAATATGAAATTGCCTCCATAGGGAGCAGAGGCCATTTTTCTTCACGGAGCCCTTTCTTCCACGGGGGTGGGGTGGGGTGGGGGAAAGCATTCCTTAATTTTCCTTATTATTTATTTATGTATTTATTACATTTATATACCACCCCATAGCCGAAGCTCTCTGGGTAGTTTCCTTAATCCCAGTCCCACAACGTTATTAATTGTTCTGAATCAGGAGTAGCCAATGTGATGCCCTCCAGATGTTTTTGGACTGATGTACAGAATCTTAGGCCGAGGGGCCAAATGTGACCCTTCAGGTCTTTGTGTCTGGCCCTCAGGACTGCCACCATCTCACAACCCCTGCTCAGCCACACCCCCTCTCCTCAGACCACAGACTGCACTAGCCCTGCTTCATGTCCTCCTTGAGTATTTTAACTTGGCTGGAATTTTTAATATATTTTTAAACCTTTTAAAAATGTTTTTAAAGCTTTTTAAAAAATGTTTGTAAAGCTGTTTTGTTTTAATGTGTTTTTAATGGTTGTTGTGTTTTAATATATTTTGAAGTCTGTTTTTATGATGTTTTAAAGTGTTTTTAGTGCTTTTGTTTGCTGCCCATGGCTCCTACTGGGAGGAAGGGTGGGTGATAAATCAAATCAAATAAGTAAGTAAGTAAATAAATAAATAAATGTGTCCTTGAACTCTGATCATGCCTTTTGCTCATCTGGGCAGGGCTTAGAGAGATGCATGAGTGTCCATAGAAAGTATCCTACGTACAACGGTAAAATGTATGTAAATCCATCCCACTTTTGTCTCTGGCCTAGCCCTCCGATCTCATGTGGCCCCCAGAAGGTTGTTCAGAAGTAGGGATGGAAAGATCTGTCCGTTTCAGTTCTCTCAGTTTCTCATTTCTCCAAACTTAAATTCAGTTCTCTACATCTCCGCAACAATTTCTGGGTTTTTTTTTTAAATCATGAAAATTCTCCAGCATTTTAGTGCAAATTTCTCTTAATAAACACATTTTTGTAGGCAGTTTTGACTAATGTGCACATTTTTGCAAACAATTTCTCATAACTGAACAGATGCTTGTATGTTATTTTCAGTCATACATTCATTTTTACGTCCACTTTCCCGTATCATATGCATTTTTGTAAACATTGGCTGGCTAGGGAGCAACATTGCAAAATTTGTATAAGTGTGAATTGCAAAGGATGGCTATGTTTTGGTTCTCTTATTGTTTCACAAAGTGCGAATTGATCACTTGAAATGTGAATTGAATCTAATTTCTCTTCCATCCATGTTCAGAAGGGAATGCAGCCTTTGGACTACAGCTGCTGCTGGACTACAACTCCCACCATCTCTATTAGCCATGTTTGAGGTCGCCATGTTGGCTATCCATGCTGACATGCATACCAGCCGCACTCTTAGGGCTCCTCCACCCAAAGGAGTATCTTGTTCTAATTAGGGTTCCCCATGCGTGGAGGAGCCTTATACATGCACATCTGTAGGAGCCCAGGCATCCCTCACATTGATGCCAAATGTGTAGTTGCCAGGGGGGCATGGGCAGTGTGAGCATATTAGCATTAGGGAGAGTGCTAATGGGCCCAATTCTGCTTCCCTCCATAACATGTGAGAATGTTCATTTGAACACCTCTTTCACCTGTTCACTGGATACACGGAGGAGAGAAGCTGAAGCCTGCCCCCTTTCTGTACTTCTGAAGTCTGTGCAATCAGCTGAAGGTGTAAATAAAGCCTAGGCATTTGCAAGTTGTGCATGTCTGGAGTCTCTCAACATGACTAGGAACCCTCCAAAAGGCAATCATATATGTACATAGTCTGTGCAAGCTATATGTATTGTATGCTTATAGGCTCTGCTGAGACCTTCAGCTATACACACAGAGTTCTGGGGTTGGGATAGCAGACACAATCTCACTTTCCCTTCACATATTTTGTTTACATGCAGTTGTCATTTGAATAGGGTGGCATAGAAACATCTAGCACCAAATTATAGCCATGATCTGAGTTCAAACTACACCAAAGGCTTGTGTTCACCAGATGAGATTTTTTATTTTTCTTCATTTGAAGTACCACCACCACCCCACACATAATGCCAAATAATGAGCTGTGTTTCTAATTCTCCATGATTTCAAAAGTCTTTTGCCATAGTTGGGGTCACATGGAGGGCTGCTGTTTGAGAATGACAAGGCTAAGGCTGTAAACACACTAGCTGCCAGAACATAGTGTTTCCAGCACTCAAGCTGCTCCCACCAGGTTTTACAGTAAAAGGGGGTGGGATTTGACTAGCGTCATGTGCTCGTGTTTTCAGAAGAGAGAGGTGGAGATGCACTGAAACCGGCAGAATAGTGAGTGTGTTTCTACTTAAGGGAGTGACTAGTTGAGTGATTTCCTGGTACCATGCCAATGAGTATGAACAATCCACTGTTTTAAATTTTAGAATAAAATTTAGGTTGCTGCAGATCTGTAAGCTACAGAGACCTGATGTGCTTTCCTCACGTAGGAACATAATTTTCTTTTAATAAATTATTGCACTAGACCTTTGGAAAGAAAAACGGTCTCCCCTTAATTTGATCCTTGGCATATTTATAATCATACTTAAATGCTTCCTAATTTCTAGGCTCTGTGATTTTTTGGGGGGGAGTGTTCCTTACCAAATACTGACCACCCTATGTCAGCTTTCTTGGAGTCCAGCACTCTGGATTTCCACAGTACTCCAGGCTCAAGGGTCTAGCTATTGTTAAGCTGGCATGGTGCATGGTGTATCCAGAAGCTTCATATGTCTAGATCAACTATAGCTGTGCGAAGACATCAGAGTTAGTTCCAAGCTGTTCTGACTTGTGCCTAGTTGGTTCTCACTCTTTTAGACCTTGTCACTGATGGTAATATTTAGTAAGATATAAGATATGACATCTTTCCTCTGGCCATATCACAAAGCTCCGAAGTAGTGGGGGAAATAGCTTCAGACCTTGGCACAGTAGCATCGTAAGAACATAAGAACATAAGAACATAAGAAGAGCCTGCTGGATCAGGCCAGTGGCCCATCTAGTCCAGCATCCTGTTCTCACAGTGGCCAACCAGGTGCCTGGGGGAAGCCCGCAAGCAGGACCCGAGTGCAAGAACACTCTCCCCTCCTGAGGCTTCTGGCAACTGGTTTTCAGAAGCATGCTGCCTCTGACTAGGGTGGCAGAGCACAGCCATCATGGCTAGTAGCCATTGATAGCCTTGTCCTCCATGAATTTGTCTAATCTTCTTTTAAAGCCATCCAAGATGGTGGCCATTACTGCATCTTGTGGGAGCAAATTCCATAGTTTAACTCTGCGCTGAGTAAAGAAGTACTTCCTTTTGTCTGTCCTGAATCTTCCAACATTCAGTTTCTTTGAATGTCCACGAGTTCTAGTATTATGAGAGAGGGAGAAGAACTTTTCTCTATCCACTTTCTCAATGCCATGCATAATTTTATACACTTCTATCATGTCTCCTCTGACCCGCCTTTTCTCTAAACTAAAAAGCCCCAAATGCTGCAACCTTTCCTCGTAAGGGAGTCACTCCATCCCCTTGATCATTCTGGTTGCCCTCTTCTGAACCTTTTCCAACTCTATAATATCCTTTTTGAGATGAGGCGACCAGAACTGTACACAGTATTCCAAATGCGGCCGCACCATAGATTTATACAACGGCATTATGATATCGGCTGTTTTATTTTTAATACCTTTCCTAATTATTGCTAGCATGGAATTTGCCTTTTTCACAGCTGCCGCACACTGGGTCGACATTTTCATCGTGCTGTCCACTACAACCCCGAGGTCTCTCTCCTGGTTGGTCACCGCCAGTTCAGACCCCATGAGCGTATATGTGAAATTCAGATTTTTTGCTCCAATATGCATAATTTTACACTTGTTTATATTGAATTGCATTTGCCATTTTTCCGCCCATTCACTCAGTTTGGAGAGGTCTTTTTGGAGCTCTTCGCAATCCCTTTTTGTTTTAACAACCCTGAACAATTTAGTGTCGTCAGCAAACTTGGCCACTTCACTGCTCACTCCTAATTCTAGGTCATTAATGAACAAGTTGAAAAGTACAGGTCCCAATACCGATCCTTGAGGGACTCCACTTTCTACAGCCCTCCATTGGGAGAACTGTCCGTTTATTCCTACTCTCTGCTTTCTGCTTCTTAACCAATTCCTTATCCACAAAAGGACCTCTCCTCTTATTCCATGACTGCTAAGCTTCCTCAGAAGCCTTTGGTGAGGTACCTTGTCAAAAGCTTTTTGAAAGTCTAAGTACACTTTGTCCACTGGATCACCTCTATCTATATGCTTGTTGACACTCTCAAAGAATTCTAATAGGTTACTGAGACAGGACTTTCCCTTGCAGAAGCCATGCTGGCTCTGCTTCAGCAAGGCTTGTTCTTCTATGTGCTTAGTTAATCTAGCTTTAATCATACT
This sequence comes from Rhineura floridana, assembly GCF_030035675.1. Lineage (NCBI taxonomy): Eukaryota > Metazoa > Chordata > Lepidosauria > Squamata > Rhineuridae > Rhineura > Rhineura floridana. Next base: position 146,642,574 of record NC_084484.1, on the reverse strand, counting down.
TTCTACCAGTTTTCCAGGGACAGAAGTTAAGCTAACTGGCCTGTAATTTCCGGGATCCCCTCTGGATCCCTTTTTGAAGATTGGCGTTACATTTGCCACTTTCCAGTCCTCAGGCACGGAGGAGGACCCGAGGGACAAGTTACATATTTTAGTTAGCAGATCAGCAATTTCACCTTTGAGTTCTTTGAGAACTCTCGGGTGGATGCCATCCGGGCCCGGTGATTTGTCAGTTTTTATATTGTCCATTAAGCTTAGAACTTCCTCTCTCGTTACCACTATTTGTCTTAGTTCCTCAGAATCCCTTCCTGCAAATGTTAGTTCAGGTTCAGGGATCTGCCCTATATCTTCCACTGTGAAGACAGATGCAAAGAATTCATTTAGCTTCTCTGCAATCTCCTTATCGTTCTTTAGTACACCTTTGACTCCCTTATCATCCAAGGGTCCAATTGTCTCCTTAGATGGTCTCCTGCTTTGAATGTATTTATAGAATTTTTGTTGTTGGTTTTTATGTTCTTAGCAATGTGCTCCTCAAATTCTTTTTTAGCATCCCTTATTGTCTTCTTGCATTTCTTTTGCCAGAGTTTGTGTTCTTTTTTATTTTCTTCATTCGGACAAGACTTCCATTTTCTGAAGGAAGACTTTTTGCCTCTAAGAGCTTCCTTGACTTTGCTCGTTAACCATGCTGGCATCTTCTTGGCCCTGGCGGTACCTTTTCTGATCTGCGGTATGCACTCCAGTTGAGCTTCTAATATAGTGTTTTTAAACAACTTCCAAGCATTTTCGAGTGATGTGACCCTCTGGACTTTGTTTTTCAGCTTTCTTTTTACCAATCCCCTCATTTTTGTGAAGTTTCCTCTTTTGAAGTCAAATGTGACCGTGTTGGATTTTCTTGGCAATTGGCCAGTTACATGTATGTTTAATTTAATAGCACTGTGGTCACTGCTCCCAATCGGTTCAACAACACTTACATCTCGCATTTTCTTTTTTGAATAGACTTCTCCTTACATTGTTCCAAACACAAAGGTTGGCTTAGCATGTTAAGAGAACTTCCACACAGTACCACAGACACTCTATAACAGAAGATAACTCATAAGAGATAAGCTTTCCTGAGAGCGTTATTCCCACCAAGAATTATCTTCCCCTACAGTACACAGGGAGCATTGGGTTTGTGCTAGGGCCTACCTTCTGTTCATGAGCAGTGCTAGAGTTCTATATCCCAAGAAAATCAAACATGAATCCTAGGAGAAGCCTCAGAATCATCTGCAATGTGCAAGGCTTCTTGTTGCAGATGATGCATTGCTCACATGTTCCTCAACAGAAATGGATGTGCAAAGTATTCTTTGAAAACAGAAAATTGGGGAAACACTTTTCTAGGGTTCTAGAGAAGAATGAGCCCTAGAGAAGGGAGGAAAAAGTTGTAATAAAGATGTAAGATAGTGATAGTGGATGAGACAGAAATATTTGTGGAGGTGTGAATCTGAGGCTCTGGACACATGCATTTTATTCTAGAAACAATCCTTTTTGTTTTTTCTACATAGTCCACACACAATCTAAATCTATTGCATATTTTTTGCTTCTGAGAAGGACCTCTTGAAAAACTGGCTTCATTCTGAAAATGTGCTCATTGCAGATTGATTCTGCATTTTTCCTCAGTGTGGCCATTTGAAAACAGATGTAGGCAGTCGTGTGCGTGTGTGTGCGTGTGCGCACGCCCAATGACATTGTGGGTGGGTGTATACCAAGACTGCAACCAGCACTTCCTTTTTCATTCACCTGGGGCATGTGCAAGGAGGAAAAGGTATGGATTACCTAATCAAGGGAAGGATTTTCGAATGTACACCAAGTAAACACACCCACTATTGTGAATGGCAGGCTCTCGAATCAATCCAGACTGAAAGCAGCATGTTGAGGACAAGCATGAATGATTCTGGATTGAGAAAAAACTACATTATTGTGCTATAAACGGTGTGTATGTTAGTGTGTATGCAGCCTTTAGCAGCAGAAACGCCGTAAGGACATTAGAGGAACCTTTCTGGATCAGGCCAAAGGTCTATCTAGTCCAGCATCCTTCTTTCCATAGTGGTCCACCAGATGCCTCCAGGAAGAGCACAATTAGGTGTTAAGGCAATAACCATTTTTTAAAAAAATGTTTTTAATGCTGTTTTGTTTTAATGTATTTTAAAATCTGTTTTTATGATGTTTTAAAGTGTTTTGGTGCTTTGTTTGCTGCCCTGGGCTCCTGCTGGGAGGAAGGGCGGGATACAAATTAATTAATTAAATAAATAAACCATCCCTTGTTGTTGCTTGAATCCCAACGTCTGGTACTCATAAGCATTCTGCATTTGAATTGGCCACTGATAGACCTATTCTCCATGGATTTCTTTAATTCCCTTTTCAGCTCAATTAAGCTAACTCCTACTCCAAGGGTGGGGAATATTTTTCAAAGGATAATGTTTTGGAAAGTGTAAGTTTGATAGGTTTGTCTTGAAATGTGAACTGAATTGAAATTCCCAAGTTGTTCATCAAACTCAGAGTTCCTACAAACAACCTATCCTGGGCCTCTCTCATCTCAGCATAATTTGGTATTCTATATCATCTTGCCAAATGTTGAGGAAGATTGTGCACCGCATCAAGTGTGGATATGTGGTGACATGTGTGGTATAATGTCATTTGTGAATCTGGTTAAACCAGGGGTGGGAAACCTTTGACCTTCCTGATGTTGCTGAACAACTCCCATCATCTCTGGCCACTGGCCATGCTTGCTGGGCCTGATGGGAGTTGTCATTCAGTAACATCTGGAGAGCCAAAGATCCCCCATACCTGGGTAAACTATCTCCTGTATGGGCCCTGCCACTTCTAGCTTTTTTGCCTCCTGACATCTGCACTTCAGTGCAACATTTGAAATGTGTCATGCACAAACAGCTGTATGTTTTTAGGCTCTTCATGCAATAAGGGAACCTGTGCAGTCAAAATGTGATTGTGTGGGGAGCCTATGGGAGTAAAATTATTATTATTATTATTTATTTAATTTATTAGTCGCCCATCTGGCTGGTTGTCCAGCCACTCTGGGCGACGTACAAGATAAAACAATACATTAAAACATTAAAATTTAAAACCATAACAGTAAGAAACCTAACCCACCCCAAAAGCCTGCCTGAAGAGCCAAGTCTTCAAGGCCCGGCGGAAGCTTATCATAGAAGGGGCATGGCGGAGATCATTTGGAAGAGAGTTCCACAGGGTGGGGGCCACTATTGAAAAAGCCCTCTCTCTAGTCCTCACCAGTCTAGCTGTTTTAACTGGTGGGATCGAGAGAAGGTCTTCTGAGCCTGATCTTGTTGAGTGGCATCCCTGACGATGCTGGAGGCGCTCCTTCAGATAGACTGGGCTAAAACCGTATAGGGTTTTAAAGGTCAAAACCAACACCTGGAATTGGGCCTGGTAAACAACCGGTAGCCAGTGCAACTCCTTCAGCACTGGAGTGATGTGATCTTGCCGGCGGCTGCCTTTAATCAGACGAGCCGCCGCATTCTGTACCAGTTGCAGCTTCCGGACCGTTTTCAAGGGTAACCCCACGTAGAGCGCATTACAGTAGTCTAGGCGAGAGGTGACCAGGGCATGTACTACCGGTGGGAGCAGATGGTTGGGAAGGTAGGGGCGCAGCCTCCGTATCAGATGGAGTTGATACAGCGCCGCCCGGCTCACAGCCGAGACTTGAGCCTCCATGGTCAGCTGGGAGTCAAGAATGACCCCCAGGCTGCGGACCTGGTCTTTCAGGGGCAAACGTACCCCATTGAGCACCAGGTCCACATCCCCCAGCCTTCCCTTGTCTCCCACAAACAGTACCTCGGTTTTGTCAGGGTTCAGCTTCAGCTTATTCCTTCCCATGGCATGTGCATAGGGTCCCCTTTCAAATGTTGCACTGAACATGCAAACATCAGGAAAGGGGCCAAAGAGTAACAGGAGATTGAGATGGAGCTGGGAGATATGGTCTTGCTGTCTCTCTGTGCACTGGATGTGGAAGTGATCAAGAGACATGCAGCTATGCAAATGTACTGCCAAGTGGTCCTGTTGACCATGGTGAGTTTTACATGCTCCATTTGAGTTGTATGAAAAAATGTGTCTCAGGTGATTTGCAAACTTCCATATGCATACAATATGCAGCTGTTAGCTGGAAACACATGATTTTGCATCTTGAGTGTATTTAGATTAGACAGCACACTAAAATGGGCAGGCTGAGTAGCAAAGGGCTTCACCGTGCATCCTTCAAGGCCAGGACAAATGAGTACCAACCTTCTGCTTCCACAGAACTCCATCGAATATACAGGATGTCCTCCTTTCTCTCCCCACCACCACACACACTTATTTCCAATGAATTGAATTAGTTATGGCATTAATCCCCATTACGAGGCTAATGAAAGGAATGCCACAGCCATTCCTATCAAGAGGAGGAAGAAGCAGCACTCCATCTGGCCTCCTTGGTTTGGTTTCATATTTATGAAACAGCTTAAATGTCAGCTTAAGTGAAAAATGACACCTTCTGGGTTTCTCATATCAATGCCCATGGCTATCACCAGTTTCTTTAGAAAGGGAGCTTGTGGTTTTTCCTCTTACTCTCCCCAAAGGCTGAAAGGAGAGATGAATCAGACTGATAGATGAAGCTGTGAGTTCTCATAAACTGCTCTGTTAGCTGGAGAGAATGTGAGGGGAGCCATTTCACCTCAGGAGAAGAGGGAAGATGAGAAAGTGAGCAACTGCCTAGACTGAAGCTGATGGGAGGACAGAGCTTCCTGTTATGGCTGGAAAAGGGTGGATGGATTTTGAAGGGGAGAAGTTAAGCAGATAGCTCCTGGCCTCAAAGGGTGCTGCTATCTATCCAGGGCAATGGTGGCTGGTGCCCATTGAGACTGGTAGGGCAGAAGGCAGGGAGACCAGCAGTAGTGAAACCAGAGCCAATGACAGGCAGACATACACCCTGACTGATTGCAAAAGAAGGCAGCCTGGTGGGGATGGCTAAGGGCAGGCTGAGTTTGGTGGGGCACTGCCCCATTTGCCCTAATGGACCAGCCTCCGCTGATACAGGAGTACATGTGACACATGGCATCACTGGTATTCCCTGGCGACCACAAACCAAGTAGTGACCAAAGAGGGACGGAAGATTGCTATGAACACATGATGGTATGGTGCTGTCCTCCAAGCAGAGTATTGTTGTTGTGTTAGTAGTAGTAGTAGTAGTAGTATTTATTACATATATACCCTGCCTTTCTTTTCATAATAGAAACCCAAGGTGGCTTACATATGGTGCCCAGGTGGTCTCCCATCCAGGCACTGGCCAGACCTGACCCTGCTTAGTATCAGCAGGGTGCTGGCCTCATGTGCCTTCACATCATAGCCTGGGACCTGCCAGGGAATTAATTAAATTAATTAATTAAATGATTAATTAATGATTAATTAATAGCAGCCTGCAAGGGAATTAATGGAACTTATGATTTTATTTATTGAGATTTTTATCATGCCTTTCCACTCCATAAACAGCGCTCAAAAACAACTTGTATAATAAAGCAATTTTTAAAACCCAAGCACAAAGAGGTAGTAGCATGTAAAAGAAAACAAAAAACCACTCCCGAGAGATCAAAAGGGGAAAAAAATCAAACCGAGGGGAAGGGCTTGTAGCTCAGGGGTAGAACATACCAGTTGCATTTATTCATTCATTTATTTAAAAACATCTCTATACCTCTTAATATTTCAAAAAGCTCTACATAGTGTACAGTCTAAACAAACAATATATTATTATTATTTTTAAAACCACAACCACAATTGTAAAATAACAATATAAAAACACAGAAAAGCATGTAAAAAGTGAACAAACCAGAAATTCAGGGGATTTAAACCTGTAGAATAGGATCTAACCTTCTGAGTCAGGAAAAGCTTGGGCAAAAATATTTATTCGCAAGACATCTGAAGCTGCTGATGGTTGCTGCTTCACATATGGCAGAGAGAAGCCCATTCCACAGTATGGGGTAGCAGCAGAAAATGCCTATTTTGGGTTCACTGTCCTCTGATATTCTGTAGCTGATTTTCACCAGATGATTTAAGTGATCTTACAGGCCTGTAGGGGGGAAGATGGTCTTTTAGGTAACTTGGTCCTGAGTATCTCAAGGCTTTATATGTTGACAGCAAGACTTTGAACACAGTCCAGTAACTGATTGGCATCAGCACAGGTGTAATATGTACACCTCCAGATGCTCCACTCAGCAACCTGGATGCTGCACCAGCTGCAGCTTCTGGACCAATCCTAAGGGAAGCCCCACACAGAGCACATGACAGTTATCTAATCGTGAGGTCCCAGGTTCAATTCCTGGCATTACAGTAATCCTAATCACATGCAAAAGGTCTCAGATTCAATCCCTGGCATCTCTAGGTATGGCTGGCAAAGACTCCTGTCTGAAGCTTTGGAGAGCCACTGCCATTAAGGAGTAAAACCTGGCTTGTAGAGGGGGGGAAATGAAAAAGGTGGATGAAACAGAGTACCTTCGACGGAGGCATGGTTGAAAACTGAATTGGAGCACCCCATACAGCAACTTTTTGTTGGAGGTGCCACTTATTTATTACCAATTGCAGGCAATGGCTTAGGACTTCCATATTTTATTTATTTATTTATTTATTGTTTGATTTATATCGTGCCCTTCCTCCCAGTAGGAGCCCTGGGCAGCAAACCAAAGCACTAAAAACACTTGAAAACTTCTGACTTCTGTGCATTTCCTGCAGTTCTGAGTGCATCTTGGAAGTTCCACATTTTCTTCCCTTCTACAGAATCTCTCACAAGACCTCTGTGTTCAGGTGAGAGAAATCTGAGTTTCATCTGTGAGGCAGACCTCACAGATAAATTTCCATGTGCAACTTCTCATTTGAAACCAGGGGTGGCAAAGATAGAAAATACATTCCGTTAGATGTTTGCCTTCTCAATATTTGATATTATACAGCCGCGACAATAGCTGTATACTGTAGCCAGCATGGATATTTCACATTCCACCATGTTAAGTTTAAAATACTCCCCGTGACATATTGCTGCTTCCCATAAGCTCATTTCAAAATAAAATCTTGCAAAACTTATAGTCCTGAACTCAGAAATGCTTGCTTAACAACCCTCTAAGTTTTTTTTTTCAATTAATTTTTATTCAGATTTTCAAAACCAAAACAATACAAAAAAACCACCACAGATCAATACAATAAAAAAGGGGGGGAAAAGAATAAAAACTATTGACTTCCGATTTGTCGTAGTTCAGCTATAAGTCTATAATATATAACAAGCGTGTCTCTTAATAGATTATAAAATCACCTTCCTCCAGCGGTTATCTTAGTTGGTATCAAATCTCATTAACATCATATCATTTTATTCTTCCACAAAAAGTCAAAGAGAAGTTTCCAATCCTTGAGATATATGTCCATCAATTTTTTTTCTAGATAAACATGTCAATTAATCCAACTCATCAAGTCTATTAAGTCCAGTAATTTCAAATCGCTCTTCTTCCATTATCTGTGTTGGTTCCATCTTCCATCTTCCATCTTTACGCACCCAATAATCTTGCTGCCAAAGTCATATAATAAGAGTCTGATAGGAATTTCCTTTATCACAGATATTTCTTTGCCATCAATTCCGAACGTATCACTGAAATATTGTTGCAAAGCCGCATCTCTGTTCCTCTTTTTTACAGAATACACTAGCACATCTCTTGAAGGTTTTTCCATTGACACAAAACAGGAATTAATTCTGTTAACTTTCTCCATTTCAAGTTCCATCAAATCCTTCCAGTCCAGGAATTTTTTCAAACCGATAATATCTTTATCTCCAATCTCTTCATCAATTCCTTCAGGGACAGCACTGAGTTCCAAACCATAATATTTGTCTCCAGGATCCATCACAGCCAGGAAATCCAAATCTTTTTCCAAGTCCATATTTAATCCAATCTCCAAAGTTTGAACCTTGCCTTTAATTTTTCTTTCATCCTTTTTTGGTTTTCCAGATCTATCTTTATTCTCCTTTCTCATAGAATCCTGAATTTCTTTCAGCTCCTGTCTCACTTCGTCAAATTCAATTCTCAACGCTTGTCTATTATTTCTCAGTTCTTGTTTTATTGACTTAATCCCATTCATTATTTTCTGAAACATATCTAAAGATAAAGTCCCTTCTTGTACATCCATGATCTTCTTAATTGTCATTCTTAAAACCAAAGGAACAAAACTCCTTCAATTTTCAATGTCCCAAGCAAAGAGCAGTTTATTTCTTTATCCAGTTACAAAGGAGTTAATCTTTCAAACCAACTGACGTCACACTCTAGACAGTACGGATTTCCTTATCTCTTATATGCCCAGAAGTGCAAAAACAACTTTAGTTCACAGCATCCAAATAACTAGTTGCAGAAGGAATGAGCAGATTCGTCAAAAAAAAAAAAAAGACCGGAAAAAATAGTCCCAGACATATATAACACAGAAGTCTTATAAATCAAAAAATTACCCAATCAGAAACCCCTCATCCGTTGTAATCTTTATAATGCTGATTTATATGCCAGCTTTTTGCAATAAAAAAAGATAGGCTATTTTTATTTTCTTCCCCCTTAGTTCCATGAGTAAGAGAGAAGGTTTTGACTCACCCAGGTTTTCTTAATTGCTGGTTCCTTGACAAATCTCTTTAACTGTATAGATAACAAAATAATGAGCATAGACAGGAGGATGCTTGCCTGTTAATCCGTTTTTCTTTGGAAAAAAAAACGGCTCACTTATTCAGCTGAGCTAGTTAGAAATCCTAGCTCCGTCCGAGCTGTTGGAAGACCTTCTTTCACAGACAATTCTAATGAATTCCAGTCTCCAACAAACACAACAAAGCTGTGTGGGAGATCTCACGTTTCTTCCTTATCCGGAAGAAATTATCCCCAGTCAAAAAAACCCTTTTGACTGGATTTTAAACTGAAAAAGTTTCATCCAAGACGGGAGCCCGTCTCAGAGGCAGCACAGGCGGAGGGATCCTCCTGGGAAGTCCAACAACCCTCTAAGTTTTTAAGGCAATACATAAAACACTCAGAGAGAATCTAGAGTTCAAAGTGTAAAACAAGAGAAAAAAATTCAGATCCCTGTTGGACTTTTTTCTGTCAGTGGTCTCATAATTTGTTGAAATTAATTAAAAATCAGCCATGTTCACAGAGTACCTTCAATCCTATTACAGACCTTGCCTAACACTCTGACCTTCATCTTCTGTAGTTTAAAAATTCAAAACAATTCATAGCTGATTTTTAATTAATTTAAGAAATTTGACATTGGAGTCTATGATAGCACAGGCATACTCAATAAGGACCAACTGTCAGTGTTCTAAAATCCAGACTAACAGCTGTTTGGATTGGCTAATCAGGGGGCCACATCCACACCAGACATTTATCCCACTTTAAACAGTGATGTAATTCTTTATCTTTAGAGGTGCAGTCCTGATAGCAGGTGTTGCTGCCACTCATGTTATGCTCAGAGGCACATGTTACCAAATTCTTCCAAGCTACACAGGAAGTGGATTGGAGTGTGAAAGACCAACCCAAATTGTGTTTGCATTTTTCCAAATTTGTAGGGCAGTACAATATCTCAGAGAGGAGGTCAGGTCTCCTGCTCCCCTGGTGCATTCCCTATAGCTGCCCAATTTCCCCACTTTTTAAAGATTGATAGAAAACTGTTGGCTACAGATACATTCTTAAACTACCAGGTTTTTTTGCCTATTATATGGGCTTGTATTCAACTTAGTTGTACTCATAGTAGACCCACTGAAATTAATGAACCTAAGTTAAGGTATGCCTATTAACTTCAGTGGATCTATTCTGAGTGGGACTAGCACTGAATGCCACCTATAGTTGTCATAAATCCACAATAAATCATAATGAACCATCACTTAAAAGGTGTTTGGCAGTGAGAAGCTTGGTAAATGCCATCAGCACCTGATATTGTAGCATTCAAATCCTTGAAGCAAAAGTTTGAAAGGAGTTCTGTGGATTACCTAGTCCAAACTTCTTTTCCAGACCCCCAAAGAAAGGTGACTTGACAAAAAGCCCAGGTAGCTCTATTTCATTCCTGAACACCTCTTATAGTTAAAAAAAAATTCTGAATATTTAATTTAAATCTTCTTGACTCTAGTTTACATTTAAAACCAGTGCTTCTTTTCTCATGCTGTATGCCTAACAAATCTCTCTTCTTTTGGAGATTTTTTAAAACAGATGGATATTGTCAGCAGATTATCCCCATATCTTTTCCTTAAGCTTAAAGTACTCCTTTTCTTTCCCTTCCCTCCAAGACGCTGGATTCTGGAACTGTTCTCATTTCACGTTGCTCCCCTTTTGATGGTACTCTTATAATGGAAAAATACCCACCTGCTGAACTTCTCCCTACCAGTGCATCCTTTTGCCATGCACTGTCAGTTCAGAAAGGTAGATCATGACACTGGTGGCCACTGCTGGCGAAATAGACATAGAGGTTTGCTCAAGGAGAAGGACTTTAGGAGGATAAAAGGAGTTCAGTTTCTTTCTTTTCTTTTCTTATTTTAAAAAAGGTTATTTCAACCTTTAATCTCTTGACATTTGTGCTTCTGGAATCCCCTAAAACCATTCCTGCTCTGAATGCACTCATTCCAAAATATTCATGTGGCTTTAGGCCTCCTGGTTCTCTGAGTGTCTAAATGGCAGGTGGTAGACTTGGGCACAAACTGCCCCTTAATTGAAGTTGCCAATGTGGAATATGGATGAGCCAAATAAAAGTAGCCACTTCACTGAGAAGGGGAACATAAAAACGGTACTTAAAATGGTTGTGTCGTGATTTGTGTCAGTAGCAAAACAAAACAATGGAAATGGTTTATTGGTTTATAAAGGCATTTTTAGATTGTATATTCATCTTTTGGTATTGTAATTACTTGAAAGCGTTGTATGTCAACATAGTAAATAGTAAATGATTTGGCTGCCCCTTTCCATTGTTTTGTTTTGCTCTTCACACAAATTATTTTGTTTTGTTTTTATGTTTCATTACTCAGGTTTGCACAAATGATTTGCATTATAGTTTTATATAATTTCTGTTTACAGTGCCCCCAAGGAAAAAAATTATTTCAAAATGCACTGAGCTCAATTACAAAAAGAGATAAATTATTGTGAACCTAGAGGTCTCCTTCCTTTTCCCTTTAAAGGGGGTTGGGAAAACAAGAACATAGGAAGTAGCCATCAGTCCTCCCTTAATATTTTGAAATTTCTCCCAGCCATATAATTCTACAATTCCTTGTGTTTTATTGCAGAATGTCCTACAATATAACAAATGTGGCATTCATAAGCATCCTTACTTGGGTGGAAGAATCCCTTGAATCCATGAGCAAGAGTCCATTGCTGTGTATGTTGCCTAGGGTGAAGTGTGCATAAAAGTGAATATATTGGTGAAAACAATGCATTATATTAAGGGCATTGGTTTGCAAAAGTGTGTATATTAGGAGAAATTTGCACTAAAATGTTCATGAAGTTCCATTATCAAATTGCAAACTGATGTGGAAATACAGGCGGGCCCCGCTTATACGGCAGGTTCTGTTCTGGACTGCCGCCGAAAAGTGGAACCCATTGAAGATAATGGTGCGCGTTGCGCAAAAATGACACAAAAATGGTGCGCGACAAGCAAAAACCACTGTAAAAGTGGAACAAGCGCCTTAAAGTGGGGACTTTCCCTAATTGAAAGCTGCCACATTAGCGGAACGCCGAAAGGCAAAGCGCTGTAAAGCGGGGCCCGCCTGTATGAAGAACTGAACTCAACTGGAAAAATGGGAAACTGAGAGTAGCTGAAACGGGCAGATTTGCCCATTACTAGTAGCCTTCCAGTTACCTCACAGAAACCCCACTGTGAGGGTAAGCTTCATTTTACTGAACTGCAAAGCCCCCTTCAGCCCACCCCCCAGCATGTCACCTTTGCCAGTCTTTACAGCGCTCTCTGAGCTGAAGGAAAGTGTTTTGAAGTGAGAAGCCTCCTCTACGCATGAATTCCTGTATGATTTAGAACCCCAGATCAGGGTTCAGACGACTTCCCTTCAACTTCTGGAGGGTTGTAAAGATTGGAAAAGGTGAGGCACCAGAGAGGGGCAGGGCTTCCATGATTACAATTGCAGAGGAAGAGAACACCTGAATAGAGCTTGAGTTCAACATGAAAACGGCAAAGTTGGGTAAGATTTAAAGCTAATTTGTGGACCTCCAGCTGTTATTGGACTCTAGCTTACACTCCCAGCCAGAATGGCCAATGGCCAGGGATGATGGGAGTTGAAGTCTCACAACATCTTGATGGCCACAAAGGTAAGCCAACCCTGATTTAAAGGAGCAGTACATCACACATATTACAAAGGGTGCCCTAAGAATGTTGAAAAGAGTAACAGTTTGCTCTTGAGCAACATCCATAATGTGGTTTGTCCTGGTGCATGGAGTTTAAATTCTAACAGTAGCAGTTCTAAGAGATAGCTGATGCTGGAAATGCTCTGTGCCTCCCCAAACTGTAGTGATGTGCTGAGATATCAAGTGCTACAACAGAAAATTCTCCAAGTGAACTGCTTTAGCTAGGTCAAGACTCTTTTGCTGATGGGTTGAATGTGATATATAATTTATAGCAAATTCCTATGTGTAAGGCCTCTACTCCTTTTGGGTTTTGCTTTTTTCTGCCTTGTTATACAGTAGCATGGATGTGTTAGAATTGCACCCAACTCAGACTTAGTACCGAATTTTCCATTAATCTGCTTATTCTCTATTGTTGTGGATTGGATTTTTATGGAGCAATTTTCCATGGCTATTTTCAAAAAAGGATTTTTTAAATAACAAAACTGCCTAAAATATCAATATTAAGAACAATAATTTTATCAATACTTCCCCCCCCGCTATATATATTGCAAGGAAGAAAATGGTAAAAGCAGAGGCTAGCAGATAAATGAACTTGAATCAATACTGGCCTGTTGGGTCCATGAAATGCTTTCGAACTGGCACCAGCCAACAGATCCCACCCCTGTCACACACACACAATTTAGAGTGGTCTGCCTCTTCTGTTTGCAATGTGCTTCTTTTCTTTACTTCTAAGAGAACATGTTAAAGACTGGGAGTCTAACATCCCAGTAGAATATCCCATTTCTACTGGACTGATTAGACTTTTTGGAAAGGAATGCCAATGTTTGTTAGGCAGTTTGGGTTGTGGCCAGCTTGAAAGTTGGTAAAACAAGTAAACCCTGCTCTGCAATCTATTCCCTTTGCAATCCAGACTTACATTGTCAGTGGTGAAAATGAGCAATCCCTACCCCACAATCCATTCTCCTTGTAGCCTAGATTTATATTGTTAATTTTGGGTAAAATGGACCACTTACTCAACCCTTCCTTACCAGAAATTTAGGAAGGTAGCCAAATTTTGAATTTGCAGACTCCAAATGGAGCCTTTGCCCTTGCATGAGATATATCAGCTCCTGCACGAACTGCTTACTGAAGTTGAGCAAAGCTGGGGATGAATCCCCATATATTCAATAACTATTAGACAATGAACACTAATTGTTATTAAACTTACCCAGTCAGGATATGGCCAGGGTTTTCATATGGGGCCCTTGGGCTGTTTAGCTCTCTTACTCTGGCTTCAGTTATACAGGATTAAATTAAAGTGACCCAGTTTACATCTTGAACAGCAGAGATGAAAAACAATCTCTCCTTTACCAGTCCCAGCCATTGCCATACAATTTGACAACGTTGTAAATGTTGTTTTTATGCTTGACAAAGAAACTGGCAGATAGTTCATGTTTCAAAGCATGCTTAAAGAACACAGTTATTTTAATCCATATCAGTCTTTAGAGGATCTTGACGAGTTCCATGTTCATGGCTAAACATATATGATGCATCGAGATAGCTTAGGGCATGTGTTTCATGCAAAGAGTCCAATGTTCAACCCCTGATATGTCTAGGCAGGGCTGGAAAAGCCCTGGGGTGCCACTGTCAGACAAGCAGGCTGGGTCAGATGTAACACCAAACCACAGTTTAGCATTCCCAGAGCAACCTAGGCTCCTCTGGGCTTGTGCAGTCCCCTTCCTCCTCTGGTGCAGCTGCAAGGAGTAACTTGGAAGCTTTTGCTTCTGTCTTAGATAAACTGCAGTTTCCTTTGTTGTCCAAACTTGGGAAACTGTAGCTAAACTTAACCCTGGTTAGTGGAAACAAGTCAACTTCAAGCAGTGTTCCTAGAGAGTACAGCTGGGGAGAAACCTTCTCTATTCAGCTGCAGTCTCCAGGAACATTCACTAATACGCAAAAAAACCTTGCAGTTTAAGAATGTACCTATAGCCAACAGATAGTTCTATCAAACTTTAAAAAGCAGGGAAATTGGGCAGCTATAGTGAATACACCAGTGGAGCAGGAGACCTGACCTCCTCTCTGAGATATTGTTAAAATGCAAACACAATTTGGATTGGTCTTTCACAGTCCAATCCACTTCCTGTGTAGCTTAGAAGAATTTGGTAACATGTGCCTCTGAGCATATGGTGAGTGGTGGCAACACCTGCCATCTCCAAAGATGGAGAACTACATTTGGTGTTCTTTTTACTTTGTTCTTTTCAGTGTTTCTACTGTTTCTACAGAGAATCTAACTTAGAAAATTGTATTTCTCTCCTTATTCATTGTAGAAATCTGTGTCAAATTTATTTTTATTCATTTCAAAGCCTTTTTATTGGTCGATGCCATATGATGATGAAGATAGACTTTTGTGTTCTAAACTGGAGGTTATGCTGTATTTCTACTTTGAGTGCATTAACAGTTGAATCTGAAACTGCAGTTTGATGTAAAATCAGACTGATTACAATATGTTGCTACTTAAGCAAAGACGCTAGCTGTTGGAAAAATCAAACATGGCCTGCCCAAGATGCATATTTTCAGCCTGCTATGTTTAAACCACTTCATTTAAGGCAAGGTGGGCACAGTCAATTAAAAACATAGAGCACACCTAGAATTTTGCTTGAATATATTTCAACTCCCACTGTTTTATCTTGTGCAAACTGAAACACTCCTCATGTCCATTGGAAACTATTTTGCAGAACAGTCAGTGCCATTATTCCACAATTATTTTTGGAGCTTTTTTTTAGTGTTGCAAAGTGTTGCTGTGAAACTTCACTAAAATTGCAAAGTAAATCAGACATATTAAAAGTGACTATCTGAATGATATTAACTGCTTATTATAGTTGCTTCCTCCCTGCTAAAACAAGATCAGCACAGCAAGTCTTGTTTCTCTTATTTGGACTGACTGCAGGTGTTGCCACCACTCACCATATGCTCAGAGGCACATGTTGCCAAGTTCTTCTAAGCTACAAAGGAAGTGGATTGGATTGTGAAAGACCAACCCAAATGGTGTTTGCATTTTGACCAATTTGTAGGGCAGTACAATATCTCAGAGAGGAGGTCAGGTCTGCTGCTCCCCTGGTGCATTCACTATAGCTGTCCAATTTCCCTGAGTTTTAGATTGAAATATCCGTTTACTCACCTGCGATCATGCTTAGAATAGGTGAAACTGACCACAGAGGATGGACCTTTCTCAGCCCAACTCCTACTCAGAGTGGACCCATTGAAATGGTAGTCAACCAATTCTTACTCACAGTAGATCCAATGAAATTAATAAACCTAAATTAGGGCATGAGCACAGAGCATGATAATGTGCATTCCGTGTATGATGCTGTACACACAACATCATCCCCATGACACTATTTGTCGATCTAAAGCTCACTCTGCTGAAATGGTTATAATCTGTTTTGTGCTGAGAATGCACTTCTCAAGCACTCTCTGCATACCTGTGTACACAAAGAGCGCTTTCTCAGGTCACCTACAATTGGATACTGATGTTGCAGGACCTGCTGATGTTGCAGGGCTGGGCCACTCCCCCTCACCATGTTTACCTTGTCTATGAATGGAACAAGCAACTAGGAAACACTACAGGAACTTAGCCGCCTCTGTATACTAGCCCCTCTCTTGCGAAAGACTGTAAAAAATAAATAACTAAATAAAAATATGTGGAAACACTAATTGAGGGGAGGGGAGTTTGTAAACACGCCCACCTGTGTGTACAGAGAACATGGATAGTAGTTGCCACTTTAGATTACGTTATCGCACAAAGGTGTATACAATTGCAAACCGCTGTGTACAAAAGCACACACACTGTGAAAAAATGACCTCTGTACATTTCAAAGGCTATGTGTGTAATTAGCCTTAGTCATGTCTATTAACTTCAATGGGTCTACTCTGAGTAGAGCCATAATTCACTAATATACAGATTGGAATACAATTACCCTTTTTGTTCTGAAGGGTATTATTTTGTGATAAAATATTTAGCTACAGATTTAAAGTAAATTAAAACATATTTTAGTACAAATTTTAAAACAGATTTTTTTAGTATTCATAGGTCACTGTTGAAATGGGAGACATGCATAATTGACATTGACCAGAAATTGATTGCTCCCTCCATCTGTACTCCAACAGAGGTGCTTCCATTACTTGTCTTCTTTATCTACTCAATTAATTTGTTGTAACTGATATTAATTTGTATTTTTGGATTATTATTCAATGGTGGCTGGTGGGCCACTGGTTTCAGCACCTTGGACAGCTCCTGGAAAAACCCAGAGTGTATTCCACTACCCACTGACATGAGGCCATCAGCCTCCACTGTTGTTGTTATTGTTGATGATGATAATACATTGCTAACTGCGCTCTTGGGGTTAAGGAACTGGCAGCCATGGGACTTCAGTAACAGGACTTCATTGCTGCACAATGCCATGCGGAATCATTCAGCTATTTAACCTTCAGCCTCCTATACTGGATATATACTGGAGTTTATATACTGTATAAGCATCTTGTCTCCATTTAGATATTAATATTTCCATATCCAGCAGTCATTAGAGTGAGAGCAAACTACATATATATATTTAATTTTAAATGGTTAATATTCATCAAATGTTTATGAAAATACTTAACTCGTAATGATGACAAACATTCCTCCTAATATAGAGGGAAGTTAAGAATCTCTTTTGGAATATGTAATCAGAAGAGTAAAGAAAATTACATTAAAAAGACTTCATTATGCCATTAAGGATGTGAAATGACTTTTTTTTACTCCATTTTAATTTTAGCATATTTTTCTTTTAAATATGGTCGGTGCTTTTATGAGATGGGAGCATAAAAGCTTTGGCTGCTGCAGCAAGAAGATTTCTGACTTTTCACATTCATCATCCCAGTTTAAAAGCCCGCAATTCATTTATCATGAAGGAAAATCAACACTTTATCTGACTGTCCATTATTGCCATTTTGTATTTTCTAGTGAAGAAGAGACAGATCTGTATAACCAGGAACAGAAGTTCTGAACATTTACTGCTGAAGTTACAGCCTACAGATTTCAACACATAATACCCTGATTATGGGGATTCAAAACCTGAACCATCTGATACCCCAGGTTTGCCTGAGGGCTGCCTTCCTTTCAGCCTGGGGGCTGCATTCCTTGATAGCTAACCTTCTGGGGACCACATATCAATGGGGGATGAGGCCAGATGGGCAGAGAGACGGGAAAACTTTGTACAGTAGGCTAGTTTCTGCATACATCCCTCTCTACCCTCCATCTAGGCAAGTGAGAGAGAGGCATTAGCAGAGTTTAATGACACATTCCAACCAGGAAAAAACACTCAAGGAGGATGTAACTCAGGGCCAGTGATAGTGGTGGCCTGGAGAGAGTCCCAAGGGCCATACAGAGATGCCTGAAGGGCCACATTCTGTCCCCAAGCCTGAGTTTCCCCATCCCTGTGATACCCCTTACATCAACCCCTTCATACCAACTACATAGCCATAAGAGGTAAAGGAGTGTAGCTCAGTAGTTGAGTGTAGGCTTAGCATGCAATCCTAGTTTATCAGTCCTCATTGTTTAGCAAACTTCATTGCTTTGACTCACAGGTGGAAAGAGTGCTATTGCACTCCAATTCTGCTTGTGGGATTCCCAAAGGCATCTGGATGGCCACTGTGAGAACAGGATGCTGGACTAGATGGCCTGATCCAGCAGGATTTTTCCTATGTTCTTAGTCATGACACCACATAACAAAGGAGAATAATGAAACTTTGGGTAGTACAGAACTAAAAGATTGTGCTAGCACAAGGATTAGTGCTAGCATAATGGGATCTACCCCTTCTCTCTTCACATGCATCCCACGCCATCCCCCAAATCTGCTCTTGAGGGTTGGGGGAAAACCCAGAACAGATTTGTGAGGACACAGGGGGAGAAGTGAGGGAGATTGTTCCATTGAACAAGGAGGAAAATCCTTGCACTGATGTGCTTAACACTGTGTTGAATACACATACAGTTCTGTGGGATGCGCTCAGTGCTGTTACCGAGGGACTCCTCTGACTTTCTGTGGGATCTTTTCCCATAGCACACAGGGCTCTGGAATGCCCTGGTGCATGAACAGGAGCTCCCCATCCCACCCTACACGGGATGTAAGAGATGCAAAGACTTGACAATATTCTGACATTAACAAAGTTATTAATCCCTGCAAGGCTAATGACTGTTGCAAAACAGTCTTACATTCCCAGATGGGAGTTTCTGCCTTTCCCCTAAACATGTAACTATATGGCTCCAACAGAGCTGAAAAAAGGCTCACTGAAAGCCAGGTGCACCACTCTCACTACCTTTACATCCCAAGGTACATGTGATTTTTTGACTGAAATGGTTAAGAAAAATGGTAACATAGTTAAACCTCAGTCTATGAAAAAATACAGTGCGATCTTTTAGACAAATATTTTACATTTCATGCCAAAGCACAGTGTCAATTTATACAATTCATAATTGCTTTGGCACAAAATGCAACACTAACGTTCACCTTTACTCTACAGCCCTTCATTAAAAATACACAAAAACTAAAGCATGCTAGCCTTTTATCACTCATCACCAAGGTAACCAAGCACCAAATTCTTTCCAGTCTCAATACAGGCACATTCCATTACCAGATCACGAGATAATGCATGGATTGAAACTGTCTTTCTCCTATATAATTCATATGGAGCTAGTCATGCCTTGGTTGAGTAAGGCAGTTCAGGGCAGGGGAGTCTGTAGTCAAGAAGAATCTCTAAATTGTGTAGACCAGGTGGGGAACCTTTGGCTCTCCAGATATTGCTGAACTACAGCTCCTATTACCCCTGGCCAGCAGCCATGCTTGCATTAAACAAGGCTGATCCAGAAGCTTTTATAAGCTCAGCGGGCATCCAGGGAAGGACCATAGCTCAGTGGCAGAATGCCTACTTCGTGTTCACAAGGCCACAAGTTCAATCTCTGGCATCTGCAAGTAGAGATGGGAAAGTCTTCCTTCCAAAACCCTGGAGAACAGCAGGCCTGATCTGCCCAGCCACACTTTCTCTAGTGGTCTCTCAGACCCTTGACCTAATTTTCTGATAGCAACACTGCAAGCCCCACCTCCTGGGGAGTAAATGTGTGCAGAGTGAAAACGGGGGCAGCGCTATTTCCATCCTCACAATGGTGCTGGGCTGGGCACAGAGGTTTAAAACCAGGTGTGGAGAACCTTTGGCCCTCCAGATGTTTCTGAACTACAACTCCCATCATCCTTGGCCACTGGCGATGCTTGCTGGGGCTGATGAGAGCTGTAGTTAAGCAACATCTGGAGGGACAAAGGTCCCTCACACCCTTTCCTGTTCATCATAATAATCATTTGAAGAGTGGAAGGGATGCTAACTTTTTCCTGCGTTGATGTGCTGAGAAGTGTGTGCATCTATATATGTATATTTATTTATTACTAAATTTATATCCCGACCTTCCTCCCAGAAGGAGCCTGAGTATATATGTGTGTGTGTTTGTGTGCACATGTACCTGTGATATGTGGTCTGTAGGGCCTGTATCTGTGGGTACTCAGTGGTATGTGTGCCCTGTACGCAGGGTCTCAGGGGGCCTTAGTCATCCAGGGTCTCAGGGGGCCTTAGACAGTTTACTTTTTTGGGAGCAGGGTCCCAGCAGGATCCCTCTGTCTCTAGCACCCTGCAAGCCAATCACTATGAAAGGAAAAGTCTTCATACATGCTTCCTTGTCCTTTCCTGCTGACTGGAGCCAATCAGAGTGAAAGGAGGTAAGTCAGCCCCTGAGAAGACTCTTTTCAGTAGCTAACACTCATCCCTTTTGTTCTTATTGGCTCCTAGAGATGTTTGTTGTGGGAGAAAGCATTAACAAGGATCTGATTCTCAACTCAGCAGCAAAAAGGGTGGAGGGGGCATGGCTGTGACTAATATGAAGGGACCCTGCACTTCTGAATTTGCCACTACATTACTGCCTGTACGGTACAAGATGGGGAAGAAATTTGCACTTCCCAAACCAATATGTGAACCAAAATGCAGCCATCTTTCAAAATTCAGTTTCCTAACCAACCAAAAACAACTGTAATTTTTTTTCATAATAGTAAAAATAATATGCAAATATACAATATATTAAGAAACACTGTTTGCAAAGATATGTATATTAGACAAAATTCTGTACAAAAATCCCCTCCAGCTGTTCCTGCTTCACTCAGGAACTTATTTCCACGTGGGGAGGTAGTCTAGGAATGGAATGGAAAGTGGAATGTCCTCCAGAACAGGCACCTATCATCTAGTAAGCATGGTTGCCACAAGTGCAGCTTGAGCTGTCTCAGCTTGCTCTTCCACATTCCAGCAGCTAATTTATTAGTGCTGATGCTGATGATCTTTCAGCATGAACTGAAAACCTACCTATTCCATCAGGCTTAGTTGCCTGGCTGGATATTACTATTACTATTGCTATTGCTGCTCTCAATGTGATTTTATCTTCTGCTTTTATTTTTCTGTTTGTTTGGTTTTAATTTATATTGTACCCTGTTCTGGAATCACATGGTGATGAAGGGTGGGCTAGAAAGATTTTAAATGAATGAGTGAATGAAATATTCAGGGACTCATCACAATGGATGACAAACTAAAAGTTTTAAAGCTCCCAGGTGGAATTGCGAGAAAGTGCATGCTCCAAAACATTATGAGCAAATTTAGGGGGGGAAAGGCAAAAAGTAGTAGCTGTATATACAAGTGGTATAAACACAATGAAAAATGGGGAGAGGGTTGCACATCTGTATTCCAAAGCAGTTCCTGTTTTGACATTTGCATCATACACATTTTGTTGCCTAAAATGAAAGCTTGTTGGGAAGAGGCTGGTATAGAGATGGGCATTTGTGAATGGGGCTGACTCCCCTGCACCCTGCTTGCCACTTCTAAAGCATTAATCCTGATTTAGTATCAGTAGTTTCACAGTTTGCAGCTACAGTAGGGCCCCGCTTATACAGTGGGTTAGGGACCAGGCTCCTGCCGTAAAGCGGAACCCATAGACTATAATGGGGCCGTTGCGTGAAAATGACTCGAAAATGTTGCGAAACGTCGCAAAAATCGGCTTTAAAATGGAAAATGAAAGCTGCGCATTAGCGGAACGCCAGGAAGTGAAGCGCCTGGAAGCGGGGCCCTACTGTACTTGCTTTAGTCTCATCCAAGTCACTGAGCAGTGAAAAGAGACTCTTGCTGGATCAAGCCAAAGGACCATCTTCTCCATCATTCCAACAAAAGCCAGGGAGATGAGTCAAGGAAGCCCATGAGCAGACTATGAAGGCAACAACATTTCCCCATTTATTCATTTATTTATAGCTTCTGTTCTCAGAGGTATACTGCCTCTGAAAAGGGATCCTCCATGCTTTATAGCCAATGAAAGATTTATTAGCCATATAGCCAGATGAACCTTCCAAGTTATTTGAATACCATATCTGGAGACAAGAAACCAGTAAGGGCTGTTGACTAGATGAGATCACAAGGCACGCCTAGTCTAACTCAAGACAATTTTACTCTGAAAGGTAGCAAGAAAGAATTTTTTGTGCTTGCTAATTTTGAGAGGCAAAGATTCCTTTTAAAAGTTTTCATGTGCACATTTTAATGCAATTTAATTGCAATTTCTATAAGAAAAAAGAAATAAAATAATAATAATAATAATAATAAATTTAATTTTTGTGTCGCCTATCTGGCCGAAGCCACTCTAGGTGATGTACAAACTAAAATTCAGTAAATTACAATACAATACAGATAAAATACAATAAAATCAGTATGATCATTAATCACAGCAGCATGAAATCAGTTAGGGTGATCAATAGATAATAAAATATCCCAAAAAAGTTAGCCCTCCCCGGAATTCCTGAAGGCCTGTCCAAAAAGCCAAGTTTTTAATGCCCGGCGAAATATATCCAGGGAAGGGGCATGGCGAAGATCGAATGGGAGGGAGTTCCAGAGAGTGGGGGCCGCCACTGAAAATGCCCTCTCTCTAGTCCCTACCAACCTAGCTGTTTTCGTTGGTGGGACTGAGAGAAGGCCCTGTGTGGCTGATCTGGTTGGGCAGCTTAATTTGTGGTACTGGAGGTGCTCCTTCAGGTAAACTGGGCCGAGACCGTATAGGGATTTAAAGGTTAATACCAACACCTTGAATTGGGCCTGGAAAACAACTGGCAGCCAATGTAGGTGAAATAATACTGGCGTGATGTGATCACGGAGGTGGCTGTTTGTAAGCAACCGAGCCGCCGCATTCCCTCCGCAAATGGAGGGGAAAAGGGAATGAGAAAAGAGGAAAAAAACACCCTCCCTTGTCAGTTCACATTAACAGATAATCTAAACACCTAAACATCCATTTTGTTTTACACATATAGATCAATATATGCTGTCCAAATGTCCAAATACGAAGTTGGTGTTTCTAGAAAGTAAGCTCAAATACAACAAGGGTGTTTAGGTCATCAGACCATTGCATAATAGTTGATGGGTATTTATACATCAAGGCTCAAAGTATATGTCATTATGACCATTAGGTCATGTAAAGTCCATTCTTGTTGCCCTGCTGTTAATCCCCATATAGCAGGAATATAATTTTAAAATACATGGACATCTGCAAAATTCAAGGATTTTGCCAGTACTAAGTTAATCTGGACAACAACTTCACACCAAAAAGAAACTGTCACCAGACATGCCCACATCATATGCCTCTGTCTGAATTAGACAGTGCCTTCTTACAAAGATATTGTGGGGTCCAATATACCTGGAATACCAATTTTTGCTGAATCAGTTTCAAATTTAAAAGCTATAGAAACATTTTGTATAAAATCTAAAGCAATTTTCCATTGTTTAGGTTGTGTAGCATATTCTAACTCTCTTTTCCTTTTTTCCCTATGTTCTTGAACTTCCACTTTCCATGTTTCCAATAAATATCTATAAATAACATTTATGGGTATGGTTTTCTCTGAAGATCCAATTATTCCTTTCAATAATTTATGGGATGCTGAGGCATTCAAAGCAGACAGGCCATAGATGGACAACAATAGGCGCTTTATATGTAAATCCTGCCATTCAGCACTCACTGGTAAATTATATCCAAATTGCAATATAGGAACTACAAAAAGTCTCCATTTGTTCATATCAGCTGATCTGGTGTGTAGTTCCTACAATCTACCCATTTCTTCACAAAAAAGGGTTACCTCTCTATCTTCAAATCTGGGTTACCCCATGAAGTTAATTTAGAGTGAGATATGGATGAAATTGTAAACACTGAGCCAATATACACATGTCTCTCTAGTCACTAAACCTGAAGGCAGTACAAGTCATTTACTTTTTACGTATCTAGACCACAGTGCTGCCCATCCAAAAAGAGGTACTAAATAAGCATTTTGTAAGATTACCCATCCTGGGGTATTCATAAAAAAGAGAGTTCCCAATCATTTGTATGCACTAATAGATATTCCTATACACATATGTGGATTAGCTCTCATCCTTTAATATACCTAAGCAGTTTCTAAGCATACTCCAAGTATAGCAGAGAGGAGTTTTTGTGCTATCCATCAAATGAGCTATTCCATAAGTGCCTGGGACAGTCACACCAAATGTATACATGTTGCTGCAGCAATGTTGGGAGGCTCTCAGCTTTGTGAAATATGCAAGGTTTTGCTTTCCCCAAAGATTTCTTGAAGCAGTGCAGAAACCTGATAAACCAAACCAATACAAGTATTTGCAATCTAGGTACAATGAACACTTGAACATCTTTAAAAGAGGATTAGCTAAATTCATGGAGGATAAGGCTATCAGTGGCTACTAACCCTGATTGCTATGTTCTTCCTCTACTGTTGGAGGCAGTATGCTTTTGAATCCTATTTGCTGCAAAATTGAGACTGTTCTTGTGCATGGGTCCTGCTGGACTGGATGCACCACTGGTCTGATCCAGCAGGCTTTAGTTATGTTCTTACTTGGACAGAGAGAGAGAGGTTGTGGTTTCAGGCACTGCCAACAATCTTCATGTGTTCATCACATGTTGTGTACAGAGGCTAAGTGTATGCACAGAAATGTGCATAGTCTCCTTATGTGTGCCCTGGGTCCCTAGAAAATGAATCTGTGCACGTAGGTACTGTACACAAGGTACAATTAACAAATAGGGATTGGAGGCGGGGCCTGCTCCTCCTGTGTGTTCATTGTATTTCAGTTTTGAATATTTGCACATAACTTATGGCAGGACAGAAATAAATGACAGTACAAAGGGCAATGACAGTTGTCTGTAAATTATTATCTCTACACTCACTGAGTCTCTGTGTTCTAAAAATGTTCATGAGTGGTGAACTGTCAACCCTTTCAAAAATTCTGGGTGCTTGAGTGCTTTTTCTATAGACAGCTAATGAATAAATGAAGCTGTTCCCGTTGATTTCACTTAGCACTTTCATAAATCAGGTTGCAACCTATACTAAATCCATGTTTAACATACAGGATGATTTGAACATTTCCTCAAAGCAATACCATTGTGGGATCTCAGTCTTCCATCTCTTCAGTTATGAAACACCTGAGCAGATGGAAGAGTTACACTGCATTCAAAGCTACCTTCCTAGTTCTTATAATTTCTTTTCAAAGCAAGCTTTTATTTGAATACACTCTAGTCACTTTGTTCAATTTTGTATTATGTACCTTTACTGAAAACTCTAATAAAGTCATAATTTTACAATTCACTTTTAAACTGTGCATCAAGAGTTCACCACGGACATTGTGCTGTTAGAACACAATGTGGATGTTCAATTGCAGACACCTCATGCCTAATATATGTGGTCCAATTCATGGATCTACTGTGGAGATTCTTTTTTATTCTGCACATCCATCATTTTGTTCAGTGTGTTGGATGTATATGTAACTTGTTGATTGAATTAGCCACTACGTGGTCCCAGGGTGTGATCTGAAGCCACATGTTGCTGCCATCTCAGTGAAGCTAAGCAGGTGTGCCTCTGGCCATTGCCTGGATGGGAAAACATCAGGGAACCTCATCTGGAGTCCCATCATGGAAGAAAGGCAGGATATAAATGCAAGTCATCATCATGAATCACTGAAGTGCAAATGACAGATATGTAATTTGTCACATACCTCATGATGATGTGGCAATGAAGAATGTATACTTGTGCACCTGATGTTCATAACCTTATGAATGCATGCAACTAGTCTGTGCAGGGAGGGAAATGGTTACACGGTCTGGATACATGCCCATGCCCAAAGTTCTGAAACCCACACAAAGCAAGGCCTGTTGTACAGAGTCTTGCACCTGATTATGGAATGGAATCAGCTGGCAGAGAGCCATGCAAGGAAGGGAATAATTCTACATACTGTTTTTACTGTCCATGCTTCCAAATTAGCTCTGTGTTTCTTTTCAGCCAACGCCAGACCACTGAGGTCAAGGAGATGTTTTCATATCTACAAAGGGAGAAAAGTTTGTAAACGTCTTTTAGTCCCACAGCTTAGCAACAATACTCACTGTGTCCCTATAGCCTAGTATCCATGCAGTCTATCTGAATGAGAAAGTTCCCTTCCCGTTGTTACTCTCACAATTTAAATGCTAGAGCTGTACAACAAAGTTGTGACTTCTTAAAGTTTGTCCCTCTGGTGCTTCAGAGGGACAGGAAGGGCTCAGCACAACTTACTTTTTGACAGCCAGTGCAGTGGGCACAGTGGGGAGAGTTTCAGACTAGGACTGAGAAGACCCAAGTTCAAAGCCTGGTTGGCTTTATTTATATTTGAAATTATAGGTGCTCTTCAGCAAATTCTTTCAGGCTACTCAACTTCACAGGGTTACTGTAATGATAAACTGGGACTGCAGAAAACCATGTTCACTGCTCCTGCAATGCAGGATAAATAAGTACGAAGTAGTAATAATGTAATTAACAATATATAGTTCCTTATTGATGATGATGAATAATTAGAAACATTTAAATCTGTCTAGGTGGCAATCTGATAGTTCATAAATAAGCTTAAGACAGCTTTATGGGGTATTCAAGTGCCTAATTCTAAATATAGATACAAAAGCTGGTTTCCTGACTTTTTTTAGTTTGGACATGGGCTCTTCCAGTGCAGTGTGCCCTCCTGTCCTGTAGGGGATGCACAGATTTGAAATATTAGTATAGCAATAGAAGTTTCCAGCAGCGTTGCTGTGATAACAGCATTTCAGGCTTCTTCTTCATGTGACTGATACTTTATAGAAGAGCTGATGAATGTTTGTCCACCCAGTCTTATCATCAAAACAGGCATTTCATTTGAATAACCAAACAACTGTAAAAAGAACTTTGGTAGTCCCCTCAACTATTTCTACTGCTTGAATGATAGACTTTAATGGATCATGCTACAATGATACTTCACTTTTCAGTTGGTTGCTATCTATTGAGGGAGAGGTGGCAATCAATCAATATTCCTCTGTGGCTACTTCATACTCTAGTGTGCATTGGGCACTGATGGGCAATGAATAAAACAGGACCGAGGAAGCTGCTTTACAATGGCCATTTGGCTATCTAGCTCAGTATTGTCTACATCAACTGGCTGTGGATCTCAGGGTTTCAGACAGAGTCTTTCCCATCCCTCCTTCGAAATGCAGGTAAATGAACATGAGCCCCTTTGCATGCAAAACATATGTTCTGTAGAGATGCTTGAGGACTATGACCATTGCAAATTCCTATATGATCTGACCTGATTTATGCCTTAGGGACTAGTGCGAGGATCAGAATGTAGCTATCCATTGGATTTTGCAGTTTTCTGAATGTTGTGATGCATATATTATTTTGAGAGAAAATATTTTTGAGAAAATTTTTTGAGTATGATGACAGTAATCCTTAAAATTCATGCTTAAGTACATAATTAAATGCAATTATCTTAGAATTTATTTAAAATCACAGATGATGATGATGATGATGATGATTTATTGCCCATCCTTCACCAATAGGTCTCAGGGCAGGTTACAATATTGAAAATACAATGTTAAAAAGAAATAAAACACATTTCAGATGAATGTGGTAACACAATGGAACAGACTTAAAAGTGAACACATTTGAAGCAGAAAAATTTGTCTATCTGCAACGCTCTGCCACTGAGCTATGGGTGTGAAGCGAGGATAAAAATAAGACAGGATAAAAAATGTACAGTATTGTGCCCTCCTAAAGTGGCTATCCCTTAATGGCAGCTTTAAAGGTTAATGCAGTTTAACTCACATTCCCCACTTCAGCTTATAAACAACATATCAGGCCTTCCTCTATAACAAGGGAACAGGTAACCTAAGAGCCTTTTGTCAAACACTGACAATTAAAACAGGGAACTGAACAACTTTATGTTTACATGAATAGCTGGCCGTTCCCTCCTGGGCAGCTGTGTCAGTAGGAGGCATTGTGAAGTAGACACTTGGGCATTTAATTCTACAAAATGTGTCATTACTTAGGGCTGATGCAAGGTGTATTAGCCATTTGGATGTCTCCAGTACAAGCTTTACGAAAAAGAATGGAAGTTATATAAAAGTGGACTGTACATATGGCAATGACGCTATTGATTTGCTTGGAAAGAGAACGGGCCAAAAAACAGTAGAGGTGCATGTCTGGAACCCCAGGAATGCAACAAAGTGAATTTAGTTTAAAATTAGAGGTGTCCAACCTAAAATGAAAGGACATATTTATGATTATTGTGAGTAAAAATGCTAGATGACCCATCCAAATACTTCCACTACACTACCCTACTTTCAGCTTCTCAGATAAATGATCCGCTCAAATCACTGTCCATGTGGGATTTAAGAATGTACTGGCAAACCCTGGGTCTACCCCTAGCATTAAGCAAGAAGTTCTGAAGGGGGATTCTCAGCACCCTGGGTTAAACATGCTTCGAATCATCCCCGTAGTCAGAAACCATGATAATGCAGATTTTCCAGTCGTGAAGAGGCTTCTGCTGGATGAGTTCAACTGGATGTGGTTAGAACTTCTCTTCACACCTTTGTGCTTAACATGAAATGGTCGAAAGTGGAGCTGGCACATTGGAGATGGGCCTTGCATGCTTGCCCCTCCCTCCTTTAGGCCCCATCTGCACTATATACATAAAGCACTATTGTACCACTTTAAACAGTCATGGCTTTCCCCAAAGCTTCCTTGGAACAGTCATTTCTTAAAGGTTGCTGAGAGTTCTTAGGAGACCCCTATTCTCTTCACAGAGCTACAGTTCCCAAAGTTTCCTGGGAAAAGGGATTAATTGTTAAACCATTCTGAGAATTGTAGCTCTCCTAACCACTCTCAGCACCTTAACAAATTACACTTCCCAGGATTCTTTGGGGGAAGCTGTGAGGCGTCCTTCCCTGGCTCTCCCTGTCAGGTTCCTACCTGCTCGTGGTTACTGCCTGTCTCTAGGCACCAC
Source organism: Rhineura floridana (assembly GCF_030035675.1). Classification (NCBI taxonomy): domain Eukaryota; kingdom Metazoa; phylum Chordata; class Lepidosauria; order Squamata; family Rhineuridae; genus Rhineura; species Rhineura floridana. The sequence goes on along the minus strand of NC_084484.1, from coordinate 146,613,793 downwards.
CAGGGACTCCACCAGTCCGGACCGCTCTCTCTTATGGTTTACCTATCCGCTCTAGCACAGATCTCAACAGATCCCCCTGCTAGGCAACCACCAGTAACGTCCCAATACTAGTATTCCCAGAGACTCTGAATACTGGTATTGTTATTCTCTTCACCGCTGCCACCATTTGTTACAGTTCCCCTTCAGCCTTGGTCATTACCTTACCCTCCCTTCTGGTCTGTGAAACCCCAGCCAAGGATCAGGCCTTTGGTAAACCAAATTAAGTATTTATTACAGATAACAAAGCTAACAAGATTAACAAGCTTTCTTCTTAAGGCACATAAGCATATGGTTTTACTCAATACTAGTCCGAACTCCACCTCCCTCCTGGCAAACAACTCTCTAAACCCCACCAAGCAACCCACTCAGTTCTCTTCTCCCCCCCCGATTCCACTCTCACTCTTCCTTTTATACATTCAGCCATTTTAAACACTCAGCCAATCATCTCGCATTCTACTGCCCATTCACTCCCCCTCCTCTTTCACTCCACTTACCATGTATCTTCTAAAACAACAACACTTACCATATATACATTAATATAGGAACATCACATTTTCCCCCCCTTAAACAACAGCAGAGTATTATTCCTGTTCCAGGATTTATACGTCGTGTTAACAAATAAAAGTCTCTATGGGGAAAATGTCTTTCTTTGTTCCTCTGTCTGGTCACGTCACTGCAGTCCCAGCCACTTGCCTGGAAAGTCCATCGGCCAGTACATTGTCCTTGCCTTTCATGAACTGGAAGTCCACCTGATAGTCCTGTAGGGCCCAGGACCACCTCTGCAGCATAGTGTTATGGTTTTTCATAGTCTGCAACCATAACAAGGCCCGATGATCCGTAGTCACTGTGAATCTTCGTCCCCACACGTATGGGCGCAACTGGTTCAGTCCCCACACGACCGCTAGGCACTCCTTCTGGACCGACGAATAGTTTTTCTCCCTCGGCGTCAGCTTGCGACTCAGGTACGCCACTGGATGTCTGGTGCCTTCTCTCTCCTGTAGCAAGACGACTCCCAGCGCCAGGTCCAACGTTTCTCATAGTCTGGTGCTATTAATATGGGTCCTTGGCACAAGGGTTGCTTCAGTAGATCAAAAGCCTTCTGACATTCATCCGTCCATACCACACGCTCAGAGCACTTCTTCTTTGTTAATTCATGCAAGGGGGTTGCTATTTCCTCCAAATTTCTCACAAACTTCCTATAAAAACCAGCCACACCCAGAAATGCCCTTACTTGTTTTTTGGTTAAGGGGATCGGCCACGCTTGTATTGCCTCCACCTTGCTCCATAAGGGGGTGATTTTCCCACTCCCCACCTTATGTCCTAAATAGATTACTTCCTTTAGTCCAAACTGGCATTTCTTAGCTTTTATTGTGAGGCCTGCTTTTCTTAAGGCCTCCAATACTGTTGTCAGGTGTTGGACATGCTCAGGCACCGACTTGCTAAAAATGGCCACGTCATCGATATAGGCCACTGCAAAATCTGACATGCCTCGCAACACAGTATTGATTAGCCTCTGAAATGAACTTGGTGAGTTCCTTAGTCCCATGGGTAAGGTCACAAACTCATATAACCCATCTGGTGTACTGAAGGCAGTTTTGGCTCTGGATTGCTCGTCTAGTTCCATTTGCCAAAATCCTTTACAGAGATCTAGTGTAGAGATAATGGTTGCTGCCCCCAATAACTCTAACATTGCGTCTACCCTAGGCATAGGATACGCATCTGGGACAGTAATTTTATTGATTAGCCGATAATCAATGCAAAACCTGGTCGTTCCATCTTTTTTCGGAACCAGGACAATACTTGAGGCCCAGGGACTGATGGATTCCCTGATCACTCCTAATTCCAGCATATCTTCCACCTCCTTTTTGATCTCATTCAAAACTTTCCCATTCACACGGTATGGAACAGATCTGATTGGGGCATGATCTCCAGTATCAATGGAATGTATAACTATACTGGTTCGGCCAGGTTTGTTGCTAAAGAGATTCCTATAGGTTTTCAAAACTCTCAGAATCTCTTCTTTTACTTCCTCCTTCACCTCATCTGACCATTCCACTGGATCTACCCCTCCTTTGTCTTTGCTTTCCTGTACCAAATCTGGAAGTTCAGGCCCACTTCCCTCAGGGAATAAGGTAACTTGCAACACCTGTGCATCCCTGGTATGGTAAGGCTTCAACATATTTACATGAACCACTTTGCTTTTGTTTAATTGGTCTATGGTGATTACATACGTCACTGTGTCAAGCCTTTCTCTGATGGTATATGGTCCTTCCCAGTTAGCCTGTAATTTGTCATGTTTCCTGGGTATGAACGCCATAACCATATCTCCCACATCATACACACGTTCCCTGGCTGTTCTGTCATACCAGTAACGTTGCTTCTGCTGAGCTTGACTCAAATTCTCTTTCACCACTTCCATCATTTGTTTCACTGGTTCACATTCACCCTTTCTCTCAGCAGGCATCCACAGTCTATATAAAATCCCATTCTCACACACAACTTGATTCCTCAGTTTGTCAGTGAAAGGAATCTGTTGGGTCAGGGCTTGTTCCTTTATCTGCTTCAAACTTATATCTTTATGCAGCTCTTCCCTGAATTGCTCTGCTTCTTCCCCAGAGACCACTTGATACAGTTTGTCTCCTTCACCAGGCCTGCTAGTGGTTGCTATGGTGACCTCAGGCTGGCTAACAGATTCCACCCTGTTTGTTTCAGCCCCCCTTAATATGGCTTCTCTTTCTCTGCCAATTTGCTGTCTGGTCACTACATAGATCTTTCCTTGGGCGCCCATTACATCCCTTCCCAGTATTACTGGTTCTTGTTGCTGGGCATTAATGCCTACTTTATATCGGCCCTCTCGGCCTCTCCAAGTCATTTCCACCAGGGCCACAGGCAAACTTTCTGGTTGACCCCTCACTCCTTGGATAGTCACAGTTTCCTGAGGTAATATTACCTCAGATTTTATTAAATCTGGCCTCAGTAATGTCTGAGCGGCACCAGTATCAAGCAATGCCCAATAATTTGCCCCTTGTACACTCACTTCCTCTCTCAGACTTGAATCAAGGTCTGTTACTTCTGTCCAGTTTATCTGGCAGAACTGAACCTTTTTCGCTGTTTCTAAAGCCTTGGGCTCTGTTTTCACTGTCCTTGTCTGAGCAGGATTACTAATGGGGTTGGCAACCTCACATTGAAAACGTAGGTGCCCCGGTCTACCACATTTGTAACATAATTTCTCCTCACTTTTAGGGTACACAGATCCACTCTGGGGTGTCCTGTGCCCTTCAGATTTTACTGGAGGACTCACTCGCTGTGGTACCACATCCCTTCTGCCAGCGTTATATGGTCTGGGTTTAAAATCTCTTGATGTTTTCCCCACCCAGCCAGTTCTGTTGGAGGCGAAGTGATCCGCCATCTCTGCGGCCTCCTGCACAGATGTAGGGGAACGGTCTTTGACCAGGAGCCTTATTTCTGGTGGTAACTGATGGTATAATTGATCCAATATCATGAGGTTTTTCACCTCCTCCACAGACTGAGCTTTTGCACTTGTCAACCATTTCCCATATATGTCCATCAGTTTTGCCCCCAGCTCCACGAAAGACCTCCCTGTCTGTATCTGGCAGTTCCTGAAAAGCTTTCTAAAATAATCAGGCCCCAGTCTGAATCTTTTAAACACTGCTTCCTTGAATTCAGCATAGGTGACGGGCCTGTCTGAGGGGAAATATTGGTATACCTCAGCCAATTCCCCTTTAATCAGGTTTGATAAATACTGCATGTATTTATCTTCAGGTAGCCCCCACAACTGAGCTGCTTTTTCAAAGGTGCTGAGGTAAATTTGAGGATCTTGACCAGGCTCATAGACAGCAAAGTCCTTTGGAGTAATTTTTATTTTTGCTCCATCTCTGTCCTTTCTTGTTTCATCAGAATGAAACTTCTCTCTTTCAAATTTTAACTTTTCTACTTGTAATTCAGCATCCACTGCTCGTTGCTTCTCCCTCTCCTCAAACCCCATTCTCATTCTCTCAGTTTCCATCTTCAACTTCTCAGCTTCCATCCTCAATCTCTCAGCTTCCAACTCTCGCTGTTTATCTTTTTCCTCAGCCTCAAAGACCCGCTGCTTTTCTTTCTCATCAGCCTCCCTCCTCAATCTTTCAGTTTCCAACTCATGCTCCCATCTTAACTTCTCTCTCAAATACTCTATATAAGCGGGATTGGTTGAGTATCCTTCTGGGGTCTCTTCTCTGACAGGTTGTTTTTGCTGGGCAGTTGCAAATCCTATTAGTGCTACCCTCAATTCATCTACCCCTTTACCCTCATGAGGTAAATTGAATGTTACGCACTTCTCCACCAGCTCCTCTCTTTTCATTTTTATATATTCAGCCATGGTGTTGAGTTCACTCACTCTTTGCCACACACTCTTTGCCAGTCACTCTCACAAGAAATCTTGTTTTGTTATTTCTGTTTGCCACACCACTGTTCTGGATTCTCTAGTATTCGTATCTGGATTCTCTGTTGTTCGTATCCCACCGCTACTGACACCACATGTGAGGCGTCCTTCCCTGGCTCTCCCTGTCAGGTTCCTACCTGCTCATGGTTACTGCCTGTCTCTAGGCACCACCAGGGACTCCACCAGTCCGGACCGCTCTCTCTTATGGTTTACCTATCCGCTCTAGCACAGATCTCAACAGATCCCCCTGCTAGGCAACCACCAGTAACGTCCCAATACTAGTATTCCCAGAGACTCTGAATACTAGTATTGTTATTCTCTTCACCGCTGCCACCATTTGTTACAGTTCCCCTTCAGCCTTGGTCATTACCTTACCCTCCCTTCTGGTCTGTGAAACCCCAACCAAGGATCAGGCCTTTGGTAAACCAAATTAAGTATTTATTACAGACAACAAAGCTAACAAGATTAACAAGATTTCTTTTTAAGGCACATAAGCATATGGTTTTACTCAATACTAATCCGAACTCCACCTCCCTCCTGGCAAACAACTCTCTAAACCCCACCAAGCAACCCACTCAGTTCTCTTCTCCCCTCCGATTCCACTCTCACTCTTCCTTTTATACATTCAGCCATTTTAAACACTCAGCCAATCATCTCGCATTCTACTGCCCGTTCACTCCCCCTCCTCTTTCACTCCACTTACCATGTATCTTCTAAAACAACAACACTTACCGTATATACATTAATATGGGAACATCACAGAAGCCATGACTGTTTAATGTGGTATAATACTGCTTTAAGTATAGAGTGCAGTTGAGGTCTTCTTAAACCCGTACACATTCATCCAATAGGATCATCGGAAGCTGCCTTATACTGAGTCAGACCATTGGTCCGTCCAGCTCAGTGTCATCTACACTGGCTGGTAGGAGCTCTCAGGTTTCAGACCGAGATTTCTCATAGCTCTACCTGAGACACCAGGGCTATTTGCAAAAGGTATTATATTGTAAAAAAAACCCTCTCCAAAATGTGAACATTGTGGAAAATAATATTATAAAATATATCAAGCTAGGAGAAATTATGCATACCTACTGTAGTCACAAAAAATAATACCCATTCTCTATACAACTAAGGTATACAACAGGGATCACTGACAAAATCATAATAATTTTATTATGATTTATTAATGAAATTAAAATGTTTTTTATACTGGGCAACATCCAGTGATGTCCACCTCCTGGTGCAATGGAACTTGTGGTTTCTCTTCTTCCAGCCCCCTGTGCACCCCCAAAATCAGGTCTCGGGTCTGCAGGGGGAAGAGAGAAAGCAGAAACCATATTGCATGAGCGGACACTTATTCATGCTGTGTTGGATCTCACTCATAACTATTTTTAGAATTCCCAATAAAATTGTAAAACAATGCTAAATAATAAAATAAAAATAAAAGTTGTCAAATGAAATTAAATATTCCTGAGTAAATTTGGGGGAATCAATTAATTAAACTTTGGGCCCAGTTTTTTTTTTCTAGCATACTGAAAAATGTGAGAAGCAAGCAGCAAGGAGGATAACGATCTGAGACTGGACAGAAAGGAATGAGCATATTTAGTTTAAAAATGAAAATGCAGGGTGCTGGGAGGGGCATTCTTTCACTTTAAAATTGGCTATCATGTCTTATCCAAGCAATGTAAGCTGTAAAAGTATTGGATAGGGTTCCATTGTGCTTTTGGGGAACCTATAGTATAGTTTGAAAGCTGGTGTGCATTGCCACCTAGTTTCATCTCTCTTTTCAAATCAGTGGTCCTTTATAAGGTAACCATCTTGACAATGCAGTAGGCTGATATTCTGATGAATGAAACAGAAACAATATCACGTTACAATTTCTGCCATTTGGTTTTTTCCTGGTCTCAGGTGAAGCTGTCTTTTTATTTTTAATAAAAAAGTAGAATTTCCTGGCTTCGTAATCCAAGCTCTTCTCCTCCCCATTCCCTGGTGATTCCATTTTAATTGTCCATGTAAATTGCTTTCTATTTTGGACATCATAACTATCTTGGCTGTCTCTCTGTTTCACCCTTCTGGGCACTTCCAGCTGTGCATGAATATCCCCCAGAGAGGTCAAATGACAACTCTTTCCAACTGCTGAACATTGTAAAAGAGAACTGGAAGTGATACAAGAAGCCCGGTAAATGTGCAACACTTTGACCATGAGAAAGAAGAATGTAAGCAAAGATAATTCTGCTCTTAGAGTACCTTCCTTTAAACGTCAACAGATGCCCAGTGCCCAATACATTAGATGCTAAACGTACCTTACCTCACAAAAGCATATGACGTCAGTGTTACATAGCACTGCTAGCTGAAACTCCAAGAAGACACATGGAGATTTTAGCCAAGCTAAGTACCCCTAAGCATCTAGTTTTGTATCCTGCACTTTTGTAACTGCTCTATATTATCAACATGTTCTTTACAACATGTTCTGCAATACCAACGGAACAATCTGACATCTCTTTTACAGTTTTGAATGGGGGCTGCCTTTTACATTGGGTCAGATCCAGACTACATTAGTCATGCAGAATCAATGGGACTGAAGTGTGACTAACCTAGTCTGGACACAACCCAGTATTTTGAAATGACACAGCTGTTTTCTTCAGAATCACAAACATTTCTCAAGATTGTATTCCAGCTTTTGGCTGCATGTGATCAAGAGCTGTACCCTGCTAATGAGCTCCATCTGAGGGGCAGATCTGCATGGATAATGAAGGATCACCCCAGAAGCTGTGGAATAATGGAAGAAAACTTTGGTCAAGACATTCTGACTCATGATGGAAATAGGCCTAAATGCCTGTTTGGAGGGGAGAAATGTTTTTCTGTCCGAAATGTGCAAGAAGCAGAAAGGCTGGCAAAGCCTGAGTTGAGCTGAGATAATGCAATAGGATAAAGAAGATACACAATTTCTTACTTCATGTGTCTCTCAGCTTTGGATGACCTTCATGAGACTCTCTATACCCCGATAAAGCTTGAAATCATGTCAACTCCTAAAACAATGGGAAACTGTTTTTCAGGTGTTTATCCTATAACCTATCATTTACCAATACAGAACCAAATTTTTGTTGTGTGCAAGGGGGGAAATGAAAAAAGAACCAAGAAAAGGTTTCTGGAACATTGGGGAACAGAGAGAAGTGCTGCTATGGGCTCCTTCTAGGAGGAAGGGCAGGATATAAATTTAATAAATAATAATAATAATTTTCATCTTAATTTCATATCTTTTCTACACAGGCAGCTTTTTCTAATGTCTTTTTGTGCTGTAACTTCTTTCTTCACTGAATGGGAGCCAGCAGAAAATAACATAATAAAGGGAGGAGGAGGGCATGGGCATGGACTCACAAAAGCATTGGAGCTAAGCGTCTACCAGCCCCTAGAGATACGAAGCACAGACAGTTGTTTCTTCCCTTTTTGGATTAAAATTGGATTGATTTGCTGCGGATTAAAAGCTAAAAGCAGTGGGACACCTTCCCTTTGCCTCCTATGTCATGTGATCGCTGCAAATTAAATGGGCATGCAACTCATATTAAATCACCATGTGAACCGGCCCAATGTCAGAGGACTCAATCTGGCTAACAACACAATCCTCCTCGTGTTTACTTAGACGTCTCTCTGTGTTCAGTGTGTCTTATTCCCTTGTAAGTTTGTTTAGAACTTCAGCCTTGCAGCACAATCCTATACATGTCTATTCAGAAGGATGCCCCAGGGAGCCATATAGGATTGCAAAATTAATTTCCTCCTTTTGAGCAGATGAAAAATTCGGCCAGAGTACCATTATGCTAAGTGTACTACAGTGCTGAATGTCAACCAAGCTCTTTCCCTGTTTTAAGTAAAATATCTGGTTGTACCTTTATATGCAAGTGGAGCTTACCCTACTGATCTCCCACACTGGGCTTCTTTCCAGCTCCACACAATTCAGGTTATCATATCACTTTGTTGAGAGCATTTCATTTGATTCAATACAACGGTCATGGTAGAATCTTGTGCTTGTGCAGGCATGTCAGATAAATAGGCACCCCAAGTAGAGTTCAAGATAAGGACCCCAAAGTCTTTTGAAACAACTCTTTATTAATAATATGTTAACAAATATACTTTTAAAAGATATCAAATGCAAAGGTATCATTCATAAGCACCAACATCAATGTGGAATGCAGACATAATGAATATTAACATAAATATTAAATACAAGAAAAGTTGTTCAGGGTGATTAAAGTATTTTTAATTTAATTAATTTAAGAAGATCATGCCATTGGGGAGAGCAGCCCATCTATCCACTAGAAGAGGAGTAACTGTAGGGTGTTTGTTTCTCCCATCCCGCCAGGAAAAAAAACTCTTGGCTCAAGCTGATTGTTTCCCTGGGACTGCAGGGCAGTACACTCTGGCTTCTGCTATTGGTATTGGACTACAGGACCAAAGGCCATTGGGAGCTTGCTCCCCTGCTAAAAAAGAACTCTTACAGGCATTTTGTAAATAAGAAATGGTGTCTGAGCTTGTTGTTCCTCATCCCTCCCAATTCCTTTTCCTTTTGTGTTGTGTTTTTTAGATTGTAAGCCTGGGGGGCAGGGCCCATCTTATTATTGATTATGGTAAACTGCTCTGCAAGCATTTTTCAGTTGAAGAGCAGGGTGAAAATTCTTGAAATAGGAGAAAATAAGCTATATGGATAGAAATCCTGGCATTATTTGTTATTGATAAACAGGCTCAATTTCTCCAAGAATATTTGTATGTTGTGTTTCCTTAGCTCTGCTATAAATAATGAGTTCAGTTTAAAAGGCTAGTGTCCAAACATATCCACACCAATCTGAAATAGGAGGCGTTCTCCTCACTGACTTCCAGTGAGCAGCAATAGTTTGTCTGATGGAGATTAGCAGATCTATAGCCAGTTCAAGATCTTCTAAGGCCGGATCTTTTGAATAGCCAACCTCCAAAGTCAATTTTAATCCAGTCTAAAATCCAGTTTTTATAATCTAGGACAGAGGAAGAATGAAAGGTGGCTGAATCAGAATGTATGTACAGTTAACTGTTGTTCAACCTGTCAGTCACAAAGTCACGAACATCTTTTTATTCCAAATGGGAAGTGCAGGGAGAAAAGTCAAAGACAGTCCTTTGCATGTTAACATTAATCCTTTCACCACAGGACAGTGTGATATGAGTGTAAGAATAGCCATTTGTATAGCCTTTTCCCTGTTAAGACACCTCTCCAAAAAAATCAGGGAAATGAGACTCGCAAAATTGCCTCTCCATGCTGGGAAAAAAGCCCAGATGGCAAATCATGTGATTGGGGTAGCGCAGATGAGAGCTGTATGTGGCCAAGAAGGATGAATCAGAGAGCAGAAGGAGAAAGGAGACAAAGAGAACTCTGTGGTTGTTCAGAGATGCCTTCCAAGCCCCCCCCCCAAAAAAAAGTGCCTTGTGTGGCCTTCCTGTTTCAGGCATCATAGATATAAATAGGAGGCCTAGACAATGTCACCGAACATTTCTCTTTTGTCCTAACAGTTTGGTAGTTTTACAAACAGCACAGCTAAGACCAAACATGTGCATGATGTTTCTGAAGGAGAACACATTTTGTGAGTTCCACACAAATAAGACAAAGAGGGAACCCAACAGAAACAAGCTCACAAGCTCTAACATTCCATCAGAGGAACTTCCCTCTGATAGACAGATCCAAAATGTGAATTGTGAAAGACCATGTTTGTCCCCAAATAGTGACTCGAGGGATCCAAAATGTTTCATTTTAAAAGAAGAAATTGGCAATAGTATGGATATACCGTGTGCTCAAAACAGTGACCTTTAATGCCGATAACCTATGGCATTGGCTGTTTAGTCTTATTGCAGAACCTAATTAAGCCAATGGCTGAAAGGAGTGAATGGCATGGGAACCAAGTTGATTATATTTGAATTATATACGATGAGGTATGAACTGATGGCATATCTACTGTCTCCCCTCTCCAATATCCATTTCTCCTTATTTCATATCAGATTGGAAAAAGAACCACATTCTAAGCAGGAGGTTGGAGAAGCTTCCCCCAACCTTATCTTCAAGAATTAAAATATTATGTATGATAATTACTATGCTATAAGACTAAGAACAGTAGGAAGCACATCTCTCTAGATTTTGGATGGGAAACCTGTGACCGTCCAGATGTTCTTGAACTATAACTTCCATCATCCCTAATTATTATGCATTGGTTGATGGGAGTTGTAGTCCAACATCATCTGAAGGGTACCACATTGGCTACTCCCAAACTAGGATATCAGAGAGTCCTAAGCATCCAATCTATATAGTATATGTAGTATATATGTGTAATTCCTATATGTGTACAGTTGTACATATGTGAACTTTATTCTAGTAAAAGGAATATATAGACTAAGAACTACAGTATGTGCAGGGCTTTGCAAGACCTGATGATCAGCTGATCATTTGGGGCGTATGAAGTCCAGCGCATAGTGCTCTGCAAAGCGCTGGTGATCAGCAGATTGTTGGGTCTTGCAAAGTGCTGTGAGCAGGGCTTAATAAGACCCAATGATCAGCTGATCATTGGAGTTTGCAAAGTGCTGTGCAGAGCGCACCACAAGACCCAATAGTCAGCTGATCCCTGGAGCATGCAAAGCTCTGTGCACAGCACTTCACAAGCTTTGCTGATCAGCTGATCATCAAGTCTTGCAAAGTCCTGTGCATGGGGTTTTGCAAGCTCTGAGAGTCAGCTGATCATTGGTACTTTGTGGGCTGTGCCTTTGCCTGCATGGTTTGATTTCAAACTGTGTGGGCAAACCAGGTCACATAGTGGCATCATTGTGATGTCAGGTGATTGACAAGTGGGCATTTTCACCCATCTGTCAAATGTGACCAGCCAGCAATGAGAGAGATAACAATCTGTCCAGCTGCCTGGATCCAGTCCCCTCCCCCCCAGTGTAGAGATTGGGGGGGGGGGACACCAGATATGATCCCAGCACATTTCAAAAACATCTGAAAAGTGCTATTTGAAATTGCTTCTCAGTGTACAAAGTGCATTACAATTCTCTTTATCATTTTGTCATAGAGAGAATGCATTTATTGCTGAAGCTCCTACTGTCCTACTCAGTTTGAAATCTGATGATTTTTTAAAGTCTCTTCCAGTCACCTAGATAATAAAATTTCCACTATCTTCTTTAGCAGTCTTCTGAAAAACAACCACCTCCCTCTATTGCCAGCTACAGGTCATTCAAAGGAAATGTCTTCATTTTAATCAGGAGTCAAAGTGACATCCAGACAGTATGAAATCCAGACTTTGCCAGGTTCTTTAGCTCCTGAGGATTACTTTAACATCATCTCTAATTAATGCCAACACTCACCTGGACAACAACCTTGTGTTTCTCAGAAGAGACATTCCTAGGACGTGGGGTTTTAAAAAACATTCTTAAAAGTATCTCACTTATTTAAAAGAACCCTAAGAACATGTAACTCCATTTGCTTACCTGCATCTAGGGGTGCCAGCATTTTCAGGGGTCCCTGCTGCTGCGCCTTTAGCAGCAGCTTGAACTACAGATATTGGCAAATGATAATACTTATCTCCAGTGCTTTTTTTATGATGGAACTCACCAGTATGGAGTACTGACACCTCTTTTTTTGCTGCCTGTGATAACCATTTTGTGCTGACACAGCACTCTTATCAAGGTATGAAGCCCACAAGCAGGACCTGAGCACAAGAGCACTCTCCCCTCCTGTGGTTTCCAGCAATTGGTGTTTGGAAGGATACTGACTCCAACTACGGAGAGCATAACCATCTTGGTTAATAGCCATTGGTAGCCTAATCTTCCTTGCCCATTCCTCTCTCAGGACCTCTGCATTGGAAAGCCAGGTGAGCAATGCCACCCTACCCCACTGACTGCTACTGTTTCCCACCCTAAACATGTCCCATACTTTGTTGTCCTCCCTGACTCTCGAACATAATGGTATAGAAAGCTAACATGATAGAAGCAGCTGGGTGGAATTTCCAAAATGTTGAGTCCCCACTAAGACTTGATACACTAGACAAGAGCCTCTGACTTGCAATTAGGTTCTCACTGGAGAAGAAAAAGGTCTGGACTTTACACACCACAGCCACAATTAGTGATAACGATCTCATCTGTTGGCTCTTTTAATAGAAATGTTAATAAGTAAGCTTCTCGTTCATTCCTAAATATAGCCCCTCCAGGGCAATATTAACATGGATTGACAGTGTGTGTGTACGTGATCTCTCTCCCCTGCCCTCTTTCTCTCATGCACACATCTATACCTTCATTGACACTGCTGAGAATGACTCGTGTATGGATATTATAATGGCAGATACAGGGAGGGCCGTACCTCGGTGGTAGACCACATATTCTGCATGCAAAGGGTCTCAAGTTCAATCCCTGGCATCACAAGGTAGGGCTGGAAAAGACTCTTCTCTGAAACCCTGGAGAGCTGATGCCCGTCAATCAGGGCCAGCAGCAGATTGCAGTGGCAGCTTGGCAGTACTACCACTGCTGCTGCCAGGGGCTCAGATAGGCCTAGTTGAGTTAGCACACTGTCCGTGCACACTTGCCATCACCCAAGATCGGGGGGGGGCTGACACCCCCACAGTCATGTTGGATGATGGCAAGCATGAACACAGAGCATGCTGAGGTGGCGATATGGAAAGTGGCATGGCCAGCCTGTGGTAGGTGTGTGTGTTGCCTGGGAGGGTGGCTCCCATTCTGTGATCCACACTAGAATTGGGTTATGAGGCACACGCTCCATGACCCGATGCAAGCATGAATTGTGGAGTGGGAGCTACATTCGTCCAGCCTCAGGGCCCCCTGTCAGCCACAGGGGCCCTCAGCCAGTGCCCAACCTGGCTGCCCACTGGCACGGAGCCTGCCATCCATAGACAATACTGAGCTAGTTACACCAATGTTCTGAGTCAGTATAAAGTAGCTTCCTATATGATCATCATTTAAAACACATTCAGCACACATTAGAAGCACATGAATCCCATCACAGAATTAAGGGAATTCTAGTTTGTTAAGGGTGCTGGGAACTATACCTGTGAGGAGGATACTATATTTTCTAGGATTCTATGGGGGAAGTCATGCACTTTAAATGAGAGTTGGATGTGCTTTAAAGGTATTACGTGGATCTGCATTACTTCATAAGCTTTGCCTGCATATAAATCATTTTAACTAATTTTTAAAATTGAAATCAGCTTCAAACTTTACTTGGTGACCATGGGCTACTCACTATCTCTCAGCCTAATCTGCCCTTAGAGTGAAAACAACAGAGGAGGACCATGGCCACCCCAAAGAAGAAGGGCACGCTTAAAATGTAGAGGAAATAATAATTTACAACCATAGTGTGAATTCAGATACTTATCAGGACATAGTATGAAGAAATATTTATATAAGCATGAATGTAAAAAATGTTTATTATTTACACAACCTGTAATAGTGCAATCCTATGTATGTATATTCAGAACCAAGTTCCAAGATATTCAATGGGGCTTAGTCAAACAGGGAAGAGTGTACAGTACTGCAACCTCAAATGATAAGAAACTTCACTCACCCAACTCAAAATTCAGAATCATGCCACTTTAAGCTGTTTTGTGACTGTTTTATATTTGTTTTTTGGTTATTGGATTTTAAATGGCTTTATTTCTTGTTGTCAGCTGCCTTGGTTTCCAACCTTACCTCACAGGGTTGTTGGTAAGATTCTATATACACACACGGGAGATGTAAAAATACACACATCCCCTGTAATAGTTTATTGTCAAAATCAGTCGGTCATTGCAGATTTTTTTTTAAAAAAATTAAGATCAATATTAGTTTCCTACAAAATAAAAGCAGTGACACCTAGGTAAGCCCTGCCTAATTGCTTTAAAAATAGGGTTGAAGGGGGAGAGAAAGATTTGCAGCACAAACACAATCCTTTGCTATGTTCACTCAAAGGTAAATCCTATTGAATTCAATGGGGTTTACTCCCAGTGTGTGGGATTACCATTGCAGCTTTACTCCCAGAAAAGCAAGTATAGGATTTAAAGCTTCATAATGGGAAGATTTTAAAAACAGGCTATGCATCAGACAAATAAACTGCCCTCTTCAACAGCCCAGAAAAATTTAAACTTGTTTGACTTCTCATAAGTAGAAGAGTATAACACATTGTAATCATAAGCTGCATGTACACTTCTTTTAAATTTCTGTTCAAAAATTATTTGAAAGATAAAATGTATAATATGCTATTTTTGCAAATAATTTAAGAAACCCTGCTTGTACACTTTTAGTATAGTCATAAATTAAATTGTTTACTGTAAACAATTGCCTACCAAGATCCTGCTGTGATTTTTTGTTCTACATCTCCTGACCTGCACACAATTTATGACGTTTTCAGACATACAGGAAAAGAAAACCATTGTTTGGCCTTGCAATGGGTTTTAGCTATTGCCTGGAGGTCAACAAATCCCTTGTCAATCACAATCCTGACTTCACTTATTTGCTAAAAACCTGAAAAGGCGGGGTCAGAGCAGCCAGCTACGAGCTCATTTAACAGAAGTTGGGGTGGGTAACATTTTGATGTATATCTCTTGAACCAGACCACCTAGGAACTTAATTTTTTAAAAAAATGAAAGCTGAGAGTCTGGAGATTGGGGTGGCTCACCCAAAGACCCAGAGAGGACCCCAAAAATCTGTAGTCTCCAGGTGAAAACTGGAGACCTGGCAACCCTAGTCTTGAATTTGGGACTAATCAGATACATGTTGAAATAACAGGATTTGTGACAGGTGTGAACTTTCCAACAGCAAGCAGCTCTCCCTCACTCTGTTTCACTAGAGCTGCATGCCTCTGCCAGGACAGAATTGAATTAAAATGGTCCCCCAGTACTGTTGCTGGCACTTCACCATGTTTAGCCTGGTGGTATCTTACAGATTTCATCCTGCAACTTCCTCTCTTCTCCAAGCCTTTCGGGCCCCTCCCATTTCCCTCATTGTTCTCTCTTCTTTGTCCCAAAGCCCTGAAATCTCAAAGACACAGAAGTGGGATTTTCTTGGCAGATAGGCAAGGCAGCCAACCCAGCCTCTTGGAACATAATCAGAGAGGAGAGGATCCAAAGAGCTTCCAAAGAGAAGCTACAGAAGGAGCAGCCAGCCCGTTCCCTTTTCAACCCTCTTCTCACAAATACAGAGGCATCTGCTTTGCACTCAGAATTATACTGCAACATCGCCAGTGCATCATTATTTCCCTCTGATATATGGAAAGCAGTACATTATGAAAGATGTTTTTATTCCCTTTTTAAAAGACAGAGCTTCAACACAAGCAAATTCAGACTCTAATTTAAGTAGTTAAGGAGGCCAAAGAAGATTGATTGCAATGGAGGCTGGTCCATTAGGGGAAATGGGGCACTGCGGCACCAACCCCAGTCTGCTCTTAGCCAGCCCACACCTGCTTGCCTTCTTATTTACAACCAGCCCAAGGCTGGCTGCATCCTTCTCCTTAGTCTCAATGTTGCCCCTTGTAGAACTCAGCAGGGAAGAGGATGGGGACAAGAGTAGGACTAGTTGGCTGTGCTAGTCATTGGCTCTGGCCCCATCTACTGTTGGTATGCCTACCTTTCACCCTACCAGCCTCAAAGGGCACTAGCTACTGATTGATTGAATGATTGATTGACTGACACATGTATAAAGAACTGCAGAAAGACCAAGACATATATTTCCTGTATTCACCTAGGGCAGAGATCGGAAATCTTTTTCAGCCTAAGGGCCTCATTCCCGTTTGGGGGCCACAATCCAGTGGATTTTACCATTGTACAGTAGTCTAGTTACTAGACACATTTGGGCTGCATTCAGACAGCACTTTATTCCATTTTCCTGACTTTTCCTTACCTGTTAATGTTTGCATTTTATCTTTCACATGATGCAAAAGCCACATCTACAAATCTAGTCGAATCAAGTGGAAGTTTAGCATTCATTTCCATGTTAACTGCTTCCAGAAAAAAATCCATGTACAGCCCTGTTAACCTGGAGAATCTCAGGGGCATTGAAGGAGGTGTTTGAGGAGGAGGTGTAGCTTGGGGAGAGTCCTGAGGGCCAGATAGAGAAGTTTGGAGGGCCACATTTGGACCCCAGGCATGAGATTTCCCCATCCCTGATGCAGAGCAAAACTATCCACTTGCTACTGAATTTGGCATCGTGTCTCCCATTTAAGGAATCAGTACTAAATATTTTAAAGAAAGTGTACAATAAGGTGCAGGGTGATCAAGATATTGTTGTGAAAATATCTCCACACTGTATTGTTAAGTGGCATTGTTGTTTTGGCTGAAACAACAGATCCCAAAGCAGATCTAGTTTGAGTTATACTGGTATGGTTGAAGTTGGTTGTATCAGCACAGAACAGCTACCCATGTTGAATGGTTCTCTTGAACACTTCTGTCCCAAATTGATTAACATAATACTAATGAAATGTATGAAGTGAGTTGTACCATTTAACATTTTACCGTCATTTCTTACTAGCGGTGGCTGGTGCCTACTAGACCTGGTGAGGTTGCTGAGAGGTCCTGAGGGTGTGGCCAAGTTATTCTGGTTTTATTCCCCATGCTTCCCTGCAAAGATGCTGTAGATCACAGGTTACCAAAGGGTGGTCCATGAGATTTATTCAAGTGGTCTGCTGCATGTCTGTGGATTTATGGTTGAAGTTGGAAGATGGTACATCTGTCACATTAAATATATTGATTTTTAATTGCATTTGTATTGCTTATTTTATTTACTTCCCTAATTTGCTATAGTGCATGAGTTAGATAGGCCTCATAACAACAGATGGAGTAGGAGCCTTCCTAGGAGAGCTGACAAACAGGCAAACCGACAGGAGGGACCTCTTTGCCATAGCTACACTTTTGGATTAGGATTGGCTGAGTAGTGCTTAGAGCTGATTGGCCAGAGAACAAGAAGCTAATTGGCCAGTGACCAGTAGATTGACAGAAATGTTTGCAGAGCTTCTCTGGGTTCACAAGAAAGAGTATGTGGCTTTGAGATTTTTTGGAATTTTTAAAAAATTGCTTGACATTCTCATTGGGAGGGCTGTGCCCCAGTGGACCAGCCTCCTCTGTCTCTTATGTAAAACAGCTCTAGCCATATAATTCAAAAGCCTTTGAACAGTGGACAACTAAAGGTTCTGTAACAGACCTCTGCATGTGCAAAAAAGAATGGGCTTTCTTTTAAATTGAAAAGCATGATAATTCAGATCCATAAATTCTATCACAGCTAGTTTAATTCTATGTCCCACCCATCCCCCATGCTATAGCATTTCTAGTTTCCACAAGAGCTTGCAAATAAACTTTGCATTCCCTTTGGGGTGTAGATGCCTAGAGGTAAATTCTCACACTGCTGGATTTTTATGAACTCCATCTACTGCTCCTTCTAGGTGACCGTCTTTTCTTCAGAAGATTATTCGCAGGCATAACTTGGATTTTCTGATCTCACATCTAAAGCCATGTCAGAACAAGTCTCTTTGCAGATGGTTACTAAAATGACAGCTTGATGGTAGTTTTGTTGCTGCTGTGGTGGCAATGCTGATATATTTTCCCCTTCTCATGTGTATGTGCTTCCTTAAGCAAAACTGATCATTTTCAGCACAGGTATTTGCAGTTGAAGGGTGAAATAAGACACTGACACTTCAGCTTGGGTTGAACAAGGGCCACTTTATTAAATTACAACATATAAACCCAATTTAAAGTGACCTGCAGAGGGAAAATCTAGGTGCAGGACTATCTCTAAGCAAGTAGCTTGCCATACAGCTCTTGGGCGACCAGTCCCTGCTGAGGCAATGGCAAGCCCATCTGCTTACCCCTTACCCCTGCCACACCTTGCAGGTGAGTAGGGGGGCCTTCCCACGTCATCCCCACCTGGGGTTGCATAACCCTTGGGTAGATGAGATAAGTTAGCCCCAGAGGCAGCCCATATCCTGTCCTCGAGCTGCAAAGCCTTGCTGGACAGGCCTCCGGAACTGCCAATCACCTCCAAAGGTGTCTAAGGGAGCCACCTAGCTGTCCTTAACTATTTCCCTTCCCGCACCTTCCCGCACCAACGCTATACGAAAGTGCCTCATCGGGCATTAACTGTCAATATATAAATCGCCAAATCAGCCAAAACAACCTATTAACAACAACGCCCCCTAACCCGATTCCCTCCCCCTCCTATAGTGTGGAGCAGGCAAAAAACCTCCCCGCCAACAAGGGTGGGCAGGATAAAAATTCCTGCTCAGCCGCAAAGCGACCCCTAGGCACACCATAAAAGAGGGAGGGCAGGGTGGGCGTCGCAACAAAAGAGGAAGGTAGGAGGGGCTGCCGGGCTTAAATAAGCTCTCCAGCCTCCACCCCCTCCCTTCACCAAGTCGTGCTTGCGTCATAGGCGCGACGCGCGACTCTGCCCTCTTTCGAGATGGGGCAACCGCTTCATCTCCATCTGCAACTATGCCCCGCCCATCAGCTGTGCGACGAGCAGGGCGCCATTTGCAGTTGAAGGGTGAAATAAGACACTGACACTTCAGCTTGGGTTGAACAAGGGCCACTTTATTAAATTACAACATATAAACCCAATTTAAAGTGACCTGCAGAGGGAAAATCTAGGTGCAGGACTATCTCTAAGCAAGTAGCTTACCATACAGCTCTTGGGCGACCAGTCCCTGCTGAGGCAATGGCAAGCCCATCTGCTTACCCCTTACCCCTGCCACACCTTGTAGGTGAGTAGGGGGGCCTTCCCACGTCATCCCCACCCGGGGTTGCATAACCCTTGGGTAGATGAGATAAGTTAGCCCCAGAGGCAGCCCATATCCTGTCCTCGAGCCGCAAAGCCTTGCTGGACAGGCCTTCGGAACCGCCAATCACCTCCAAAGGTGCCTAAGGGAGCCACCTAGCTGTCCTTAACTATTTCCCTTCCCGCACCTTCCTGCCACAAAAGGGGGACAAATCTCTGTTTAGTCCCCCTTTGCCCCACTGCCGAGGAGCACCTCCCGCAGACACCCCTGCAGGTCCCCAAAAAATATATCGTTACCTGTGTCAGACAGGTGAACGCAGTCTGCCCTGTAAAGTTCACCCTGCCAGTGCCGAATACGTGGATGTGGGATGGTTAACCCACCACATGGAAGAAGGGCCAAGCGAATCCGTCGGTTGACCGTCTTCCGCGCCCGATCTATAGCCCTTGGATCCCATACGCCATGCCACTCCCTCCGCGGGAGCATGACTGACCATATCAGACGTACGCCAGGCCACTGTTGCCTAATAAGCTGCATGTCAGCACATGCTTGAAAGATGAGGGCTTTACCCTTCATCAAGCCAAGGTCATTCCCACCGAGGTGGATGACCAGTACCTGCGGAGTAATCCACGTCACATGTTGCTGGAATAGTGCGGGTAGGAGCCCCTCCCAACGCATTCCTCGCCAGCCAAGCCACTGTATCGCTGCCCATCTGCTCAGGCCCAACTGTGAGCCGGTGCTCGAGTTCGCCGCCCTTCGAGCTGCCCAGAACACCATGCTGTGGCCGCAAATTAAGATCCGTGTCTGCCCCGTTCCCAACCAGCAACCTGTCAAATGCAATTGTTAAGCTTCCGCAGTCCCCATTCGTCTAGAAAGGGCAAATATAGCCCTTAAAAGCGCCAGAAGACCAACGCCCAACAGCCTGTATCTGTGCTTGGGGAAAACCAAAACTTGCTGCCATAGAAGCAGCTCCAATTCTAAAGGAATGGGTACCAAACCGTGCAGGGTTTTTTGTTAAAACCCCAAACTGGTAAATGGAAAGGGGTTCCCAGTTTGCATGGATGAATAAATATCCCGCACTGGGCCCCCTATCTCTCAAAAATGCTTGCAAAGCCCGTACAGGGCAGAGGTTAGGCACTGAAGCTGGGGCCAAACGCACGTGTCGTCCTTTACACTTCTGGTCTGTTACAGACCTTCGCAGGACTATACAGGCAAAACCTCCTTCTATGGAGATATCTGTGAAATGGAGAGCACGCCCAGATAAGTCTCGCTTAGAACACGCCACTACCTTGCCAATCCTGAAAGCCCCAAAAAACAGCGTAAGGGCCACCGCATGAAATAGCTTAGTTTCATAGCTGGAGGAGCAAATTGCTTCCCATTGCTCAACCATGCCCAATAACATGTCAGGCGAAATAGGGCGATGATTTGGTTGCATGCAGCCTGGAGCGGTGGCTGGGAGTGCCCACTAGGCTGTGCTCGAGGTGGAGTATATGATACTGCCAGCGGAGTGCTAGCACATGGTTCACACGGCCTCACTCCCCAGGTTAACCCCCCAGCAAACTGGGCAGACTCACCTGCACCTGTCAGTGGCCCAGTAGCGCATGGAGACTGGCTGTCGCCTACGGCAGGTGACATGATCTCTGCTGCTGCTGCTAAATTGGCTGCCGGCCCCTCACTCACTATCTGGCTTGGTTCAGTGGGAGTCTCCAGAGCATCCAGTCACGCTAAGATCAACGTAAGCACATCAGTATTAATACCCTGATGCCCTGAGCTTGGCATACCCCGAGACTTAGCCATGGTGCGTCACTGCCCCGCCATAACCCCGGCAGAGGGTCCGGCGGTGGGTTTGGGTGCTCGGGGAGGAACTCCCACCAACTCCCTTGTAGGTATCCCAGGAGTGGGTAAAACCCCCCTCCCTCGCTCTAGAGCCTCCAGGCGGGCCAAAATAGCTGCCCAAGGGGGCCTCTCATCATCTGAAGAGCCAGGTGGCAGGAGGGGGTGCTTTTGTGGAGGCCGACAAGCTTTCCCTTTACCTTTTGCACCCCCTTTTCCCTTTTTTGATGGCATTACGGTGAAAATACTCCAGTACAATTATATCAGTCTACAATAATACTCGGGATTATTATTAAAGTTAATGGTAATACTAATGAATCCCCTGCCAATATAATAGGCCCCCGATCAGTTATCAATAGGATTATGACTTCACAGTAAAAGGGGATATCAAGGAGCTCAGGGAATGAAATCTGGCTTAAACTGGCTCTTGTCTAAACCACACTCCAACGGTTGCAGCAGCCACCAGGAGGCAGCGCAGCCTGAGGCACAGAAAACCCCCTCTCCCCCAATAGCTGAGGGGGGGGCAGTCAAGACAGTCAGGCTGGGCAGTCCCCCGTGGTGCGGGCTGCTACAGACACCACAGCCCAGCGGCACCAGCCGACCGCCACTGTAATCTTCCCCGTCCAGGGAGATCCGAGGGCCGAAAAGGCCCAAACTCCAAGGCCTCAGCCTAGAAGTACGGTCGACTTCACCGCCACCAAGCGCCTTAAAATGGCGCTGAACACGCGGCAATGCAAATGGCCGCCGCTCTCGTCTTCTCT
Source organism: Rhineura floridana (assembly GCF_030035675.1). Classification (NCBI taxonomy): domain Eukaryota; kingdom Metazoa; phylum Chordata; class Lepidosauria; order Squamata; family Rhineuridae; genus Rhineura; species Rhineura floridana. The sequence goes on along the minus strand of NC_084484.1, from coordinate 146,591,973 downwards.
TCGCTGAGACGTCCCTCGATGTCTGTCACAACGAAAAGAGGAAGGTAGGAGGGGCTGCCGGGCTTAAATAAGCTCTCCAGCCTCCACCCCCTCCCTTCACCAAGTCGCATCATAGGCGCAACACGCGACTCTGCCCTCTATCGAGATGGGGGCAACCGCTTCACCCCCATCTGCAACTATGCCCCACCCGTCAGCTGTGCGACGAGCGGGGCGTCATGAAATTTACTTGGGCTACATGATGACTTTTATGTGCTTTCATCAAGGCTTCGTTGCACACTTTTGGCTCTTGAGGGAAACATCATTCTTTCAAGCATGTGAATATCTTTTTCTCCCCAACTAGATTACGGAAAATCAATGTTTTCTTGTGAACAGCATAAAAATGCCGCTGTTTGCTTTTCTGGAGAAACGCCAAACTCCTCACCTTTTCCTTCAGAGTAGGGAAGTCCAGTGGTGTTGTCAGGAAAGGAATTTGGAGACAGCAGAATGCCACTCAGCAGAACAAGAAGATAGGGCTAAATAGGGTTGGGTTACCTCATTTTGAACTAATGCACATTACCATCTAAAAAGGTGTGTGTGTGTGTGTGTGTGTGTGTGTAAGACCATAAATTCCAGAATCTAAAATTACCTAACTGCACCACTGGGGAAGTTTTTTTTCATGTGCACCTTTTTCATAATTTCCTGCTCCTTCATGTCACATGACTGATGTCTAAAAGTGTTCCAAGTAGATATCCCTATCTTTATTGTCAGGTGATTGTCTTGTTATAATCCATTTTACAACATTGATACTTTTTAGAATGAGTGAAATCCAAAAAAAAAAAATAAAAGAATCAGAAGACAGAGGAAAAAATCAGCGCCAAGTGAATTATTACACTGAGCAGAGTCTTAATGCAAACACTATGTGTGTTTAGTATCACTTTACTCTTAGTTCCGGCATCTAAGTGTGAAAGACCTTTCCTCCACAGATTTTGAAAATGCAACTTTAAAACACATCAAATGCACATCCCCCCTCCAAAGAATCCTTTGAAGTGTAATTTGTTAAGGGTGATGGGAATTGTATCTCTGTGAGAGGTAAACTACAGCTCCCATGACTCTTGCAGTTCTTTTCAAACCCTCCCATTCCAAACTACGGATGTTGTGAGCATTTGAAGAGAGGGCCTTGGAAATGCGAGCACTTCTGCTAGAATGCTTGCAACCTGGATTAGGGCAAACACAGTCCTGCTTGCAGCCTGTGCTGCCTCTCCCTTCCTTAAGCCCTCTCCCTCTGAAGCTTACCTTGGGGCAGGAGAAGGTAGTAGAAGTGGTGATGGGCATTCTAGGTCCCATTATTTTCCTGCTAGTGAGTGGTCTAGAACATCAAGCTTTGGCCTCCTTGTTGGGAAAATGATACTCTGTGCGCCATTGCCACTGAGGACAAGAATAACTTGGCATTATGGTCCCAGCAAAGGAACATTTCACATACATCCCAATCCAATTAAACACTATAGTAAAAACAATAAAATCAAACAGTTAAGGACTGAACTTAAAAAAACCAAAATCCTAAAAAGAATGTATAAAATAGCAATATGCACCTATGGCTTAAGCCAGGAGGTCTTAACCTGTGTCCATGGACCCCTGGGAGGTCCGTGGATGGGCTTCCAGGGAATCCATGAACTGTGCACATGGAAACAAAAAACCAATTTCCAATGCAATAATATAAATTGTATTTTTATATTTATGGGGGTCCATAGCTTTCATCAGATTCTCAAAGGGGTCCATGATGCAAAAAAGGTTAAGAACCACTGGTCTAAGCAGACTTTCCTTGGGAGGGAAATCCATAAAGAGGGTGCCACAAAGAGGTTGCTCCTCATAGCCATCAGGCTAACCTTTGGACATCCTAACTTTGGAGCATGGGCCTAGCAGAAGACCTAAGCAAATATTTATGTGAAAGAAAGTAATTCCATAGGTAATCTTGGGTGAGACCTTCTAGGACAGAGATGGGGAACCTCTTTGTGTTTTGCATCATGTGCAAATTTGAAATTCAGACTCTGCAAAACAACACGTTTCCATGCTTTATTCATACTCATGAGATTTATCCCATTACATTCCTTTACTACAATATCTGTGGCCCTTCAGATGTTGTTGGACTCCAGCTCCTATCAGCCCCAGCCAGCATTGCCAGTGGTTGGGGATGATGGGAATTGTAGACAACAGCACCAGGAAGCCTACAGGTTCCTCATTCCTGGTTTAGGACTTGACACCAGCATCTTGGATTGTGCCTCAAAACTAACTGGATAAGGATTTCCCCTACAGGATATAGAGCTCAGGTTGTACCTAGTTCAACTTTTGCATAAGCCCCTCTGAGCAAACAAGTGTCTTTTGCTACACCAGGTTAATTGTGCCACAGAGGAAAGAGATGACAGATCCATCTCCCTATTGAAGCTAGATGGATGAACTAAGGAGCACTTGGAGCCTGGAGGGAGAAAACAAGAGCTGGTGTGAATAATAATACAGTATGCATAAAATACTCATAGTGTCTGATACATCCTTTCTCTTCCTGCAGATACAGTGATTCATTTTTATTCCTGAGTCTTTCCCTCCCCTAGAGTTTCTAGACTTATCTATTCAAATCTCACACTTTTGCTGCTGAGTCAAAAAAACGTTGGGGGTGGGGGGTTCTCCACTGCTTTCTTTGCTGTGCATATATTTGCTTTGGATATTGCTGGTCAAAGAATACTCGTATATGTCAGATTTGTACCAGTATTTTTCTCATTACGTTTAGGATGGCACGAGTTATGCAACCCCTGAGCAGTTGGCATCACAACTCAAGTAGTCTGGACCTCTCCGTTTTGGAATCTATGTTTTCTTACGTCGCTTTCAATTTCTTGTGTGTGTGTGTATGTGGGGGAGTTGGTCTTACTTTATATTTAAAATGTTTTTATACTTAGTTATTGTAAGCCTCATAGGAATGTAGGAAGCTGCCTTAAACTGAGTCAGACCAATGGCACATTTAGCTAAGTACCGTCTACACTGACTGGCAGCTGCTCTCCAGGATTTCATACAGGGGACATTCCCAGCCCTACCTGGAGATGACCGGAATTTGAACCTAGGAGTTTCTGCATGCAAAGCAGATGCTGTACCACTGAGTTATGGTCCTTCCCCATATAGCCTCCCACAGAACATTTTTGTGGGGTGGCATACAAATGTCAGTAATGAGTAAAATAATAAACAATATTTAAAAGCTTCAGTCCTTTCAGGGCCAAACTATATGTAATGCCATTCACATCTTTAGCTGTAGTGTGCATGATATTTTTTTTTTTTTTAAAAAGGCCTGCATTGGAGGTGGTGGTAAATTGGATTGGCATTGTGGCATGGGGTAAGGGAAGGGGGTTAACGCTTTGCCTCTATGGTCCTAATCAGACCGTTATTGGGAGTAGGGGGCTTTGTTAGCTTTTTGCAAAGCTCTAATTGGCAGTGACATAGGGTCAAATCTCCATCCCCACACATGATAAGAAGGGAGAGAGCCTTTTCAGTTGCCACTCCCAGGTGATGGAATACTCTCCCCAGTGAGGTCCACCTGGTGTGCCATCGATAACATCCTTCCAGCGCCAGGTAAAAACTTATTACTTCTCATAGGCATTTGATAGATTATGATAAGTGTTGCTGTTTACTGATGAAATGTTTTCTGCTGATGGAGTTTTTGCTCTTTTGCAGGTTACTGCAATGGTTTTATTGTAATGCATTCTTTTTGTTATGCTATGCCTTTGGCTCTTAAGTCGCTTGGAGAGGGTTTTTTTTTTGTAGTATGTGACTAATAAGTCAAAACAACAACAACAACAACAGTAATCCCTATCTAGATTGCCCTTCCCCTGTGGTGTCTATTTTTTTAAACTATGCATGTCATAGCTAGCCTAGGTTGGCCCTCACACTGATTAAAAGCAGAAAGGACCATTTCAAGGAAAATGCAGAGAGTTTTTATTTTAAAATAAGCTCATTTTTTGGCTTGAGACCAAGGAGAAAAGAGCCCCCCACCAATGTTTCAGATGATATACGATTATTATTTCTGATTATTATGAGAAATAAAACAACAATAAATGCTTTCAAAATGCATTTTAAACATTTTGTTTGCTATTTAAATTCAAATGTAGGCCTTTGATTTTTGCTGTGACCCCCACCCCGGATGCAAGGGTGCCCCTAAACATCCTGATAAAGTTTATTTGGGAATGGAATCTCAGCTACTGATACTGAGCTATTTTCTTTTTGCCTTCCTGTGTTTTTCCTAATTTTTCCTTGAGAAGAGAAATGTCATAATGACATCAGGGGTGTGTGGGAATACACATACTTTGAAGTCCACAACCATATTGGGCTGTCATGCAACCCACAGACAGCTTCAAAGGGAGTTAGTGTACCATCTGTCCCATTCAGCAGTCCCTATCCCTCTTCAGCCATCTGTTAACTTCTCAGCTTACCTGAGCTGCAAAATAGACGGTTTCCCAGAAATCCCAGAGAAACATGCCTTCCCCTGGACTTCAGACCTGGGGATTACAAAAGGTGAAGAGGGAGGGAACCCCCCCTCCTATTTACATATAATAATGCCAAATTTTACATAAAGCACCAGAATAGAACAGAACATGGACAAATTCTGGGGAAACTAATAGAAATTACTAGTGCAGTTCCTCACTGAGGTTCTGCACATTCCCAGACTGCCTCACAGAATGAAAGTGTAAACCAACTTCGTAGATCCTTACTTAGAAGAAATATATGAGGAAAGTCAAGAGTAGGCAAACAAGTGTGCTTACATGCTTGTTTTCAGAATCAATATATGGAAGACATAGTGTTCAAAAACACATTTTTGCTCTTTCCTAAACTAAAAGACATCCACCACTGATGTCAAGGTTTGGCTCACAATCCAACACACGACAAGCATGTTGAAGTCTTTAAAAGGAATGGGTTAATGCCGACGAGTAGGTGCTCCCCACTGATTTACATTAGAATTATTTTCTTTTCTTGGCATAATTTTGGCCTGGATCAGGACCCGCAGGAACACTCCAAATGAAAGCTGGATGTTGTGTAAGTCCCTCCTTCGGCTCCTCCAACATCCCCCCAGAATGCCCCCTTTTCAGACCTTACATCGGCTTCCACGGGCACCCCTCCGCCAGGCTGGGCTTCTCTGGCAGACCTCAGGCTGAGCCAGTATACCGGTTTTCCACGGCATGTCTATAAAAATACAATTAAAAATTATACAGCATCTAGCACAGCACTTTACAATCGCTGCAAGAGGCAGAAAAATCATTAAGTTGTCCACCAAGACCTTCAGTAGCTTTCAAGAGGTCTGCTGGAAAAAAATGTTTGGGAACCACTGGCTTACACACACAAAAAAAACCTCAATAAAATTATCATGAAACTATTTAAAACAACATCCCCATCATTAAAAAGCAGTAGCTAATAACTCCTCTATAGAACCAAACAGCAATTAAGTTCCAAAGGCCTGGACAAATAAATTAATATTTGTGATTGCGCCTTCACAAAGTGGGGAACAATCTGTTTTCATCCTGGATAGAGTTCCACATATGAACCCCAATATCTTCTGGAATGCCTCTGCTAATGAACCTACCAGGACCCTTAGATTTTCTTCTGAGGCCCTTCTTCAAGGTCCCATTCTGAGGGAGGCTTGGAGGGTAGTGTCAAGAGAGAGGACCTTTTTAGTTGTGGCTCCCCATCTGTGGAATTCTGTCCCCAGTGAGATCTGCCTGGCACTTCACTGACATCTTTCAGTGATAGGCATTTGATGGGTTGTGATGCTGGTGTTTTGCTGTCAGTGTGCTGACAAAGCTTCTTGTTGTTATTGTGTGTCTGTGTCTGAGTGTATGAACTGCAGGTGTTTCGTACGAATCTGTTAATGATATAATGTATTTAATTTTTTAAATATGTATCCATATGTGTTGGGTAGCAAGCAACTAACTAATTAACAATAACAATAATAATAGCAACTAAGTAGAGAAGCTGGAAATGAAAACTGTTTACTGCAGCACAGCTGATATTCTGTCTTTGCAGAATTTTAATGTGATGTGAATCAGTTCAAACAGAAACTCCAAACTTGGATCAAGAAGCATGCAGTGATTCTTAAATGATTCCTCAGCCAACTAGAGATTTATTTCCTTTAAAATAGGGTTCCTGAATGCTGATACATCTCCTAATTTTTAGCAATGGCTTTCCCAGGCCACTTACTAATCAGATTGCTCAAGTTTCTTGTATCACTTCCTGTATTTTGTGATAACTCCATAGCCTGTGGCTGTGATGTCACCAAGGAAGTTCTCCCTGGAGCATTTCTTTAACTTGGAAAAAATGTTGGTTGACAATATCTTTTCTATCTAAACAATAAGGTAGTATAATAGTAAATAGGTGGATAACCCATTTGAACCAAGTTGGGGAGAGGGAAACTGGAAATGAACTCAGTGTTGAAATCAGAAAGTACACATCTTTTGCTTAAGTGCAAAAAGAGGAAAGAAATTGTGCTGGATGGACATTAACACCCTGAGTTAAAGGGGTCCAAACAAATTCCATATGCATGTTAAAAGAGTGTCTGAGGAAGTTGTGGGCAGTGCAGGCTAGCCTTACTTCTATTTCCCATACTGGCTATGTGTTTGGAAAGCATGAGGAGGTGTATACTAATACAGCTAACATGAACCACAAGAGCACTCTTCCTTCCTATAGTTTCCAGCAACTGGTATTCAGAAGCATACTGCCTCCGATGTCCACAAGTTCTAGTGTTATAAGAGAGGGAAAAAAACTTTTCTCTGCCCACTTTCTCTATGCCATACATAATTTTATAAACTTCTATCATGTCACCTCTTATTCACCTTTTCTCTAACCTAAAAAGCGCTAAATGCTGCAACCTTTCCTCATAAGGGAGTTGTTCCATCCCCTTGATCATTCTAGTTGCCCTTTTCTGAACCTTTTGCAAATATTTCCTTCATATCGCTGACTAGTGTCCCACAAAACATTTTTTTTTCATTTTTTAATTGAAGATTTTTCATGATGTACTTTTTGCAACATCAATCTCTATACATTCTCATATAAATTGTGATAATAGTACAATACTACAATAAAAATATCATATATATAAAATTATAAACCAAACCATCCTTGTCAATTATTATTTACAGTTATAGAATTATAGAGTTCCAAGCTGAACTCTGCTAACAGTGCTCCTAGCATCGAGTATGAATCTACATTATCTTGTACTTTATTATACTAATGACTAATAAATAAGCTCCATTTCTCAATAAATTGGTTGTTGTGCTGTCTGTCTTCCTGCATCCTGATGATATTTGTCAATATGACCAGCTGAACTATCTGCCATATTTTCATCAACCCATCATCCACTGTGGGAGAATTAGGATTTTTCCAATTACTGCTTATTACTATACAAGCTGCTGTTAATAAATAGCAGCAGTGTATTAACATATGATGGAGTATTTCTAAATTATCAGCCCTACTACTGCAGTTAGTTAAGTTAAATAAGCCATAAATTAACTAGAAAAATACCTTTGACTGCCTCTTTCATGTTGCCATTGGTTTTTGGCAGGATCAAGGATAAAACACCTGTTGGAAATTACACAAATCAGGCATGCTAAATTAACACATTTAATCTGCATAATTACCACATCAATTTGAAATGTTATGTAAAATGTATTGCTTAGTTTTGAAGAGGGGGGGAAGGGCACAGCCCAGACCTTGGCTTCACCATTGATGTTGTTTATGTAAAAGTATTTGCTTGGCTCCATCTTGTCTGATATTGCTTTTGTTACATTGTCTTTGCTACTCAATGAGCAAGCAAGCAAGCAACAGTTTCCAAGGCAGTGCTTCCTGAACTAGAACCACTTAGATATTCTTTGAAATCTTTACACTTTTTAAAATATATATATGAAGTTCAAGAACTTTTGGTTATGGAATGCATATAATAAGAGAAGAAGCCCAAATCATGCTGTTTCAATAAAGTATCTTCCATGTTCAACAACAACAACAAATGACCATTAAGCATGGCTGCTTACATGTGCCTTGTTGAACACAATGACATTTAGTTCTAATTAGACATGTATAGGATTGTGCTATGAGACTAAGATTAGGGAGACCTGGACTCAGCTCTGATGCTCACTGGGTGACTTTGGACCAGATTCTCACATTCATTGGTCTCAGAGGGTATTGTGAGGATGACATGGGGAGGGGAAACACACACTGCCCTACCCTTAGAGCTAGAGATGGATGGAATACAGTGTTTCTGGTTCATGCCAATTTCACATGTCCATTCATAAAGCCATTCCATCCTGCTTCTTCATCAGTCTGTGAATTTTTTTGTTTAAAGTCCGCATGCAAATCTGCGTTACTTTTGTATTACTTTTGTATGTATTAAAGTATTTCACAAAACACTTTAAAATGCATTTTAGCCTAAAACATGCATTTTTGTACATTTTTTAAAAAACCAAGAAGTGTATCTCAAAATTCAGAGAAGTGCAAAAACGAAAGGATAACTGCATTTCAACCACCATATTAGGTTAGGAAATGTGAATCTGATCAGTTTGCATAAAAATGCAGATGGAATGAAATCTTCAAGCATTCCTACTTGGAGGAAGGCTGGAATAAAAATATAATAAATAAAATGCATGTTTTGAGTTTCAAACTTGCTTTGGCTTTTCTGTAAGAAATATAACATTCTAAGCAATTTCCAATCCCATTTCAGATTTTTTGAAACTACCATCAAAGTTTCTTTTTCTTTTCACTGCCATCAAAGACATGCAGTACCAGCAACCAGCAACAATGACATAAGAAAAGCCCTGTCGGACTAGATCAAAGGCCCATCTAGTACACCATTCTGTTCTCACAGCGGCCAACCAGATGCTTATCGGAAGCCCACAAGCAGGGCATGCACTCATAATGTTACCAAATGCTACACCTTTCTATGGAGTGGTGAAGGTCACTTGATAGTTGTTAAGTCAATAAGAACTTGTTGGGACAGACTAACAGTCCATCTATTTCAGCAATGCATTTTCAGCAATGATCAGATGGATGCTTTTGGGAATTTCACAAGGAAGCATGGCTGCCACAGTCCTTTTTGTTTGTCCCCAGCATACTCTGGCCTCTGCCATCATCCAGGGACGAAGGGCCACAAGTTCACAAGGGAGAGGCCAACGCCCCCATCCATCGGCCACAGAAGGAGCAGCTGCAAGGGACTTTCATCTCCCCTCCCTGCCAGAAGGATAACTTTAAGGACATTTGGAACTAAGATCTAGTGCCTGAGTTTGCTTTTTGCCCCCTCCCTCATCACCCCTTTTCCCTTTGTGTTGTGTCTTTTAGACTGTAAGCCTGAGGGCAAGGACTGTTTTGTTATTGACCATTGTAAACTGATCTGGGAACCTTTCTTGGCTTTTTCTGCAGAATATTGAGGTAGAAAGACATTAATTAAATACCAAGAAGGATACTACCTCTGATACAAGGCTCTGTCTAGCAACAAACAAGAGAAGACCTCGCCTCTGTTGTCCACGCTCTGGTAACTTCAAGATTGGATTACTGTAATGCGCTCTACGTAGGGCTGCCCTTGAAGACAGTTTGGAAGCTTCAGCTGGTGCAGAACGCAGCTGCCAGATTATTGACGAGGACCAGTCGGTCTTCGCATATAACACCTGTCCTGGCGCGTCTGCACTGGCTTCCTATTTGCTTCCGGGCGAGATTCAAGGTGCTGGTTTTGACCTATAAAGCCTTACACGGCGTGGGACCTCAATACCTTGTGGAACGCCTCTCTCGCTATGAACCTACCCGCTCACTTCGTTCAGAATCTAAGGCCCTCCTCCGGGTACCAACCCATCGGGAAGCCCGGAGGGTGGTTACGAGATATAGGGCCTTTTCTGTGGTGGCCCCTGAGTTGTGGAACAGCCTCCCCAAAGAGGTACGCCTGGCGCCTACACTTCCATCTTTTTGGCGCCAGGTAAAGACCTTTTTATGCTCCCAGGCATTTTAATCTTCTTAATCTTTTTTAATCTTTTAATCTGTATTTTTAATTTTTGTAGTATTTATTTTGTTTTTGCTGTGCTTTTTGTTGTTTGTTTGTATATGTTTTTGTATTTTATTATGATATATTGTATTTTATCTTGTTTGTTCACCGCCCTGAGAGCTATTTTGCTAAGGGCGGTATATAAATTGAAATAATATAAATAAATAATAATATGTTCCATTTGTAGACCAGGTTGAATTGAAGCTGGTCTGTATAGGAACCACTTTACCTGATTTCATGGTGCCATCATGTGACTGACAGGTGGGCAGACCTGCTCAACTCTCAAAGTGTCTGCCAGGGTGGGGGATATCAGGATTGAGCCCACCAGCTGGATACAGTTACCCCACCCCTGGTTTGACTAATAAATGGCTAATCGCTGCTGATAGTTCTACCCTTTTCTTTTTTAAAATTTGCAGGCTGCATCAAACATAACTGGCCCATAACATGTGGAGCCACTTGTAGGATAATATGCCCCCATGAAAGAAAATGACAGAACATAAAACCATTTATGAAATAGGCTGGAGGCTTCACAGTATAATCCTGCAAGAATGGGGAGGAACAGAGAGCGAGGGATTAGTCAAAATTAGGTTAAACTGGAAGGGCAGCAGGGCATGACAGGAGCTGTAGTTTTTTGTGGTGAGCACTGAAGCATAGAAATGAGGGAAATGGCATCAAACCAGTTCCACTCTCTATGCCAGTAATCTGGGATATCACACAAATGTTTTGACTAAAAGTTATTTTTTTCAGCAAAGCTGAAAGGTGGAAATGATGCAACTGTAGTACAGTCAGTGATAAACATGCACACACACCCCCAGAGATTTCTTTGGCTGGCTGGCTCCCTCCATTCTTCACAATGGCATTAAAATTGTTTGAAGGGCTGTAGCTCAGTGGTACAGCATCTGCTTTGCATGCAGAAAGTCTCAGGTTCAAATCCTGGCATTTCCTGGTAGGAGAAAACTTATCTGAAATCTGGAGAGCAGTTTGCTGCTAGTCAGTGCTGAGCTAGATGGACAAATGGTTTGACTCATTATAAAGCAGCTTCCTATATTTCCTATGTTTTGGTACCACTCCACAACAGACAGAAAGCTGACATTCAGTATGTTGTTCCAAAGACCCTATTTACTAAAGTCTTGGGCATGTTGACATATAATGGTGGATTTTGCCATGTTGATTTTCTTTCATATCAACCAGAATGCAAACAAAGTGTAAACTGAACCACTCATAGTAGAGTACGCAAGAATGTGGATGTTCGTGCATTTAAAAAGAATTCTCAGATGTGGAGAAGGGAGTTTCAAATGGCAGTTTTGGGCTTTCTTTCTTTTTTTTAAGAACAAGCTATACATGAGAATTTAGAGGCATGTGTGACTTTTTTCCTACACATATTTTGATGATACATTAATTGGCAGAGGGAAGATTTTGACTGGCATCCAAGAACGTATCTATATTTGTAGGATGCAAGATTTATTTACTAGCCCAGAATATGTGTTAATATGGTTTGGCCTAATTCACGACTGCATAAAGTTGTTAAGGTATTTAGACAATAAATACAAACCAGAAATTTGGTACTTGCATAACTGACAATACACATAACAGAAGATGGCTTTAGCAAACCTGGTGGATCATTTCTGTCTGGACATCAATAATATCTCTTTATTGAATCTGCTATACATGTTGGTGGCTTTTAATTCTCTAGACCAGCTTTTGCCTTCCAGATGTGCTGTGCTGGCTGGGGGTGATGGGAGTTGTAGTCCAAAACATCTGGAGGGCACCAGGGTGGCAAAGACTACTCTAGACCATGACATTCTTTGGACAGAGCTGAGTATCTGGCAGATCTCCCCTTTCTCCACACCACGCCAGGGGTCTCCAGAACTCCTCTCCTCTTTCCCTTCCCCCACCAACACCACAGGGGATACCATAACTCCCCCCCCAGCTGGCCTCCTACCCACCTGGTAAGGCTGAGCTCCAGGCTTCATTGCATGAGTCCACCAATGCTGCAGGCCTCATGAGAAGGCCTGCCATAGCTCCCCGTACTCCCAGGCAGCTCCCTAAACTGCCCACCTCCACTATTCACCTTCTTGGTGACCCCCTCTCACTGCAGTGGTTTACCTTACCTAGCTTGCCTCACCCTTCCTGTGAATGCTTTAAAAAATATAGGTAGGCATCTCTCCATGGAGCTGTGGATGGAGATTATTCAGTTTTGGAATTGGGCATCATTAATATGTGTGTGCAAACACAGATGGAGATATAGAAAGAAATGTCACTCCACCCAGCATACAGATGTTGCTAATAAGTTAGATGAATCTTCTGCACTCAGCTGCCTGGATTGAACATACAGTTCTGTTCCCTTGATCCACAGATACATGAAATGTGTTGTTGACACTCTGCTTTATTTATTTATATTGATGCTGTCCTTTAAGACCAAGCAGTCCATCTTGGCTCAGAGGCTTCTTGCATTAATGTATAAAGTATATAAAGTCTCTCTCTCCAAATATCTTTGACACTTGCATTTTAGCCTATGTTACTTTGGCCTCTCTAAATTGCTATCATGTGCCTCTGCACTTTCAATGACTAGTTGTACTCCTTCCCCATTTAAATGATCCTATTTTACTCTCTCTTTCATCTTCATCCTGGGGTGAGGGGGCAATATTTATTCCAACTTTCTCAACTTCTGTCCGTTTCCCCCCTGCAATCACCTTCTACCTTTTTTATTTTAAGCACCAGTAATCCTGGTTCAAGTGGAGCTTGCCCTTTTGTACAGGTTCAACTTGTCCCAAATCATTCCCCACTCTCAAACACATGCAAACTCCTCCTCCCGACAGCACCACCTCATCCACACACTGAGGCTACACAGCTGTACCTGTCTATCTGGCTCTGTGTGTAGAACAAGTATCATTTCAGAGAAAGCTACATTTAAGCTCCTGGCTTTCAGCATCTGACCTAGCAACAGAAATTTATTCCCAGGACCTCCCAACTACATTTCTCCATGGAACTGATGCCAACATGCACCATGATCACTGACTCTCCAGCATTGCCTACCAGAAGAAAGACATCTACAATCTCTGTGCTAGACAGGCAATTGAACCTGCAGTCTGCACATCCACCACACACCAGCTATCAGTGTTCCTAATGACTGAATCACACACAACCCGGAGGAGTATCCTCGGCGTGAGAGGACAACTGCTCATCCTCCAAGGAATGGGTCCCTTCTAAGGGATTGTTTCCATCTTCCTCAGAATGATGCCTTTCTTCCCTAAGATATCTCCCTTCTCCATGACAGCAAGGGAGCTGTCATCCTGGTAGTGGGACACAGCTGACACCCCTGAAGATCTGGCTCACCAGCATCTCTGCCTCCCTCTGCTTCTCCAGGTCAGTCAGGAGGGACCTCAAAGGAACAAACTAATTCCCTGAAGGCCAGGAGCTTTTTTAACTGAGTAGACACCCACAACTTTTATCGAGCAGGCAGACAGTCATACTTGCATCAAACTGTGAAATACACTAGAAATCAGGTGGATCCACAGTTGGCTACAGGATCATACTCAAAGAGTGCTTATCAATGGTTCCTTCACAAACTGTGGGGAGGTATGAAATAGTTTGAACTACCTCTTACACCCCACACACAGATTCAAGGATTATTCACTTTTCCCTTAATCCTAAAGCTGTTTAGTGTATGTCCAGAGTCTGTGAGTTCAAATCCCAGCTTGTGTCTCCTGGGTGGCAAGGGCCAGCTAAAGATCACCCCCTCAGTGAGTGGCTCAGGGATTACGTGCCCTGCCACCTGTGCAGCCATGGGCAAGCTGCATAGTCCCAAGGAGCCCAGTTGCCACCCAGCTAGCAGTTGTGGACAAGGAAGGGGCTGGCTTGTGCATCTGTGGCAAGCTGAGCAGGCCCTAGCCAGCTGGGGAGGACTAGCCTCAGAGGGAGGCAATGGTAACCCCCCTCTGAATACCTCTTACCATGAAACCCTATTCATAGGGTCACCATAAGTCGGGATCGACTTGAAGGCAGTCCATGGTCCTGTTTGGATTTACACTGCACAGCTCTTCCCTTCAGGCCAGTGTTGAGACTTATCTGCCTAGATCGAGGGCCCTTTATTTATACCCAAAAAGACCTTCTGGGAGAGGTGGCACCTATACCTGTGAGATTTGTATCTTTCCCAGGGATTAGTGTCTTTAGATCTCACACTTGTAACTCTTGTTTACCTCACAGTGACCTTGGAGTTGTTATAGGCTAGCCTGAGAATGCAGCTATGAAGCCTTCCCCCGCCCCTCTTAGTGTGAGCTCTTGCTGTTTGTTTTGACTAATTAAATTGCCTTGTCCCAGCCTCTGTTTTCAGCATAGGCAGAGCAAAGGCTTCTTACCAGCTTTTATCTGCATAATCTGTGATAAAGCCTGCAAATTCCTGAACAGAGCTTACTCGACTCCAGTACTATGCTTGAAGTTTGCAAAAGCAATAAACACCCCATAGATCAGGGGTATGAGACAAGAATTATGGGACGGGGGAATGAGGCATGCCATATTAAGCCTCCTCAGTATTCCATCTAGATGTCTTGAGGATTTTACCCCTACACACAGTGGAAGGAGGTTATGCTTTTTATTGACTACACATTTCTATATGGATATATATGAGCATACACAAGTCTGGCCATAACCAGTAAATTAATAAATCAGAATTAATAATATAACACAAAACCAAAGGTTATTAAGTAATATAATATATTCTTATACAGTCTAGATTTCTTAACACATAGATAGAAAAGAATGATAGTTTAAATCTCACCCACAGGGGCTCAAATAAGCCTTGGAATAAGACTCAGCAATCAGGCAAACTGGCAGAAGCATATGACCAGTCCATGAGGACTGACAAAAAACTGCATTTGTGATCTCTCTTTTATAGTCTCTCATCTAGATCATCCAATCTGACATTACATTACCTTTCCGTTCTCACGGTCCTTTGTCACAGACATCACCTTTCTGTTCTCAGGCATTTCTTGCAAACATTCTCACAGAACATTATCAATTCTTATGTAAGGTTACTTCTGGACATCCAGAGAATCCTAATAAGGTGTTTTCCCAGTCTCGTCGTTACAATTAAGCACAGACTTGTTGATTTAAGAGCTACATTCTGGCTGTATGCCCACACTTTTTGGAGGGGGAGAATAGCTACAGGAATGCTTATCTTTTCAAAATACATTTTATTTCATCTCTGAAGGGGGCAAAACACTCTAATTATATAGACTTATATAATGCATACATACATTATTTAAAAGGGCCTACTACAGGTAACAAGAGTGGTACTGCAAGGCTCGGTTCTGGGCCCACTGCTCTTCAACATTTTTATTAATTACTTGGATGAGGAGGTGCAGGGAATGCTTAATAAATTTGCAGATGATACAAAATTGGGAGGGATCGCTAATACTCTGGAAGACAGAAACAAAATTCAACGGGATCTTGATAGGCTGGAGCATTGGGCTGAAAACAACAGAATGAAATTTAACAGGGATAAGTACAAAGTTCCACAGCTAGGAAAAATAAACCAAATGCACAGTTGTAAGATGGCTCAGCAATACTACATGCAAGAAGGATCTTGGGACTGTTGTTGATGACAAGCTGAATATGAATGAACAGTGTGATGTGGCTGCAAAAAAGGCAAATGCTATTTTAGGCCGGATTAACAGAAGTATAGTTTCCAAAACATGTGAAGTATTGGTTCCCCTCTATTTAGGACTGGTTAGGCCTCATCTTGAGTACTGTGTTCAGTTCTGGACACTGCACTTTAAGAAGGATGCAGACAAACTGGAACAGGTTCAGACGAGGGCAACAAGGATGATCAGGGGAAGCCCTATGAGGAGAGACTGAAAGAACTGGGTATGTTTAGCCTTGAGATGAGAAGACGGAAGGGAGATATGGTAACATTCTTCATGTACTTGAAAGGTTGTCACATAGAGGAAGGCCAGGATCTCTTCCCGATCATCCTAGAGTGCAGGACATTCAATAATGGGCTCAAGTTATAGGAAGTCAGTTTTTGACTGAACATCATGAAAAACTTCCAGTCAGAGCAGTACAACAATGGAACCAATGACCTAGGGAGGTGATGGGCTCTCCAACATTGCAGGCATTCAAGAGGCAGCTGGACAGCCACCTGTCAGGTATGCTTTAAGTTGGATTCCTGCATTGAGCATGGGGTTAGACTCAATGGCCTTATAGGACTCTTCCAATTCTACTATTCTTTGATTCTATTATATGAAAAGCCTACACACCCAGTGGCTATATAACTGCATACCTATTTATATTGTGTTCCTGTATTTGGATGATGGGAGACACAGGGATGTACTGAATTATGTTCTCAGAGTAGACCCATTGAAATGAATGATGCTAAGTTAGCTATGTCTATTAATTTCAATGGGTTTACTCTGAGTAGGTCTAGCATTGAATGCCACCTACAGTCTTTAGTTACTTTCCTGATGCACCAAGGTGGTTGCCCCTTGTTGTCCCTAGGACTTTTTTGTATTGTCTAGCACACCATGGATTTTTTTCATTTTGCATACAGCAGCTCATTTGACAGTTGCCAACATAACCTGGTCCTTTATCACCTGAGAGCTGTCTGTCCTGACACTCCTCACATCTATCCATGTTCAGAGAAAGAAAATGTTCTCCACATCTGAGGGAGTTTAGTATCTTTAAAATTCTGTTTTTCCTCTGTTGTCACCCCTCACCCCCTTCTCTCCTCTTCAATCCATTTATGTAATCCATTTTTTGTAGCCCTGGGACATTTTTAATTTACTACATTTAATTTAGTACATGCTGCTGTTTCCTCCTGGAAGAAAGACGAGAGCTTTCACCGAGTTTTTTCCCAACCTCCAAGAAAACCATACAGTTTAGAGCCTCCTCGAGACTCACTTTTCAGCCAACTCACAGAGACAAACTCTTTTCCAAGTCTTTGCAAGATTTGACTGGGACCATGGTGTTTCCTGGACTAACACCTGCTGTGGAAAAGCTGAATCCTCTCCCATCCAGCTATTTGGATATTAGGGACTAAATATCCTTTACCTCTCATCTGATTTGGACTTGAATGCTCAGCTTCATATCCAAATCACTGACCCAGTTGTCTCTCTCAGCCCCCAGGGGTTGGCTGTGCAACCAGAGATGCTACATGATGATTGGCTGGGGGCCCAAAGGACCAGAACATGCGGTTCTGTACAATAGAGATGCAGTGCTCACCGAGTGAAAGCAGATTTGAACATAAGCTCCAGGAGAGTATGTGCTATCATACAATATGTTTTCCTTGCTGCTGAAATGTATTTCCAACAGCTGCCTTCCAATGCTGGCTAGCACTTTAATTACCTTGAATATTGGCCAGTTCCACAAACTCTTAAATGTGTTCTCTGTGTTGCAAAGGGTATTTTAAAACAGACCTCATGACTCAGGGCCAATGCACAATCATGAACAAGCATCTGAACAGAAGATGCTATGATCCCCATAGTGGCTGTTTTGCGTGGCTCGGCTTTATAGCAAGCTGTCTACTCAGACCACTGGTCCATCTAGATCAGTATTGTCACTAGAAAACTGGAAGTGGCTCTCCATTGTTTCAGACTTAAGTCTTTCACACTCTCACCTGGAGATGGGAGGGATTAGACCT
Organism: Rhineura floridana; assembly: GCF_030035675.1. Lineage (NCBI taxonomy): Eukaryota > Metazoa > Chordata > Lepidosauria > Squamata > Rhineuridae > Rhineura > Rhineura floridana. The sequence continues at coordinate 146,574,313 of NC_084484.1, read as the reverse complement.
AGGACTTAATGCATGTAAAGCATATACTTTACCACTGAGCTACAGTCCCTACGTGGTCCCACCTCTACTATCACAAATTACCTTTGCACACACTCAGGGTGTGATGATGTGGAAAAAATGTTCTGTAAGAAAGCCAAGCCTGGCGGCATATAAATTGTATTCATTTTGAAAAACGGATTATGTCACATTATTTTAATTACATATAAATGTGTACTCATTCTTGTAACAGCTGGCTAAGATGACAATATGTGGAACATGCAAATATTGTCAGTCCTCAGTTGAAAGAAGTGAAAATACAAAATTATATTCTTAATAAATTAAACATATAGATTATGTTTATGGAAATACAGAGCTTTCCTTTGCCAGGATAAGCCTTCTTTGGTTTTAACGTAACTTTTCAAATTGACATTGCAGTGCCACCATATAATTTAAGTTCCATTCTTGATATTTGTTTCCAATATTTTGCATAACGTGTCAGTAGTCATCATACATGTAATTAATTCCTGAGATTGAATGACACTTCCTTACTATAGATTAAAAAGAAAATAATGGTTCAAAAACCTTATCTGTAAAATGCTGATTTCCCTCAATAGTAAATGTTTCACAATTTTACTGACATTGGTCAGATTCACCATATGTGGTAAAAATCTACCCACTTCTTTTTGACATTTCCATCACAAAGAGTTATAGGAGTTGTTTGTTTTATGTAACTTGTATGGACTGGAAGGCCATCTAGTCATAAACTTGAAACAATTTTATCTCATGTTGGTTGGTATACAGTGCAGCCAGTGATGCAGTTTACTAGGCAAAAATGCCAGTGGCTGCTGTGTGGCACACAAAAAAGAGGGGAAGAATTACCACCTTTACCTTTAGGCACCATGATTCTGCAGTCAGCACTGTACGTGCACATGCTGGTTGACTAGAGGGTCATTCTTGCTGATGTCAACAGCCTGATCCCATGCTAGGGTAGCTATCCAGACAGCCCTGTATCCTTTCACTGGGGATGGACAACCCTGTCAATTTCAGTTCTCAAAGTTTCTCATTTTTCTAATCTAAAATACAGTTCTCTACATTTCCGCAGCAATTTGTGAAAACCCTTATGAAAATTTGTCAGCATTTTAATGTGAATTTCTAATAAACACAATTTCCCATAGCATTTTTGTATGTTGTTTCCACTAATATATGTGTTTTATACCAGCACCACCAGCACCTCCCTGTGTATGCATTTTTCTACATATTGTTTGGCTGGAGAATTGCATTGCAAAATTTGGAGAAGTGCGCATTTCAAAGGATGGCTATACAGAATTTTGTTTTGTGTATTGTTTGAAGAAGTGTGAATTAGGTAGTTTGTCAGTAGCTGCTAAGACACCGTTGTTTTCCTCTTAAGTTTCCTAGAGTGAGGACAGTAAGCATTGTCGTCTCTCTGATTTGGTTTCATTATTGTGCTACATAATTCCACCACCACCACCACCACCACATATATACACGAATCATCAGAAAAAGTTCAAGTAAGAATTTTCAGTATAGTAGCCTTCTCATTTACTCTGCATTATCTTGTTCTGACCTGACGTCTAAACCTGGGTGTATTAGTAAATGAATTGTTATGGTTTCCTTTTGTTCAAACTTAAGAATTTCTACTAGAATGTTCAACCTCACAGCTGTATTTACCATAAAGGATCTGAAACTCAGCCAGGTTTTTTTATCTTGGTTTATGATTTGGGAGGAGATGGCATTTTGCGTTTAAACAATCAAGGAATCAGTTTAGCCATAGCCTGAATGTGTGTGTTCTGACTTTTTCTATAAGTCTTTTTGTTAGACACATGAAAATGGAATAATCTGATAATACATTAGCATACCTTTCCCAATCTTTGAGTCCCCAGCAGTTGCTGGACTACAGTTCCTATAATTCCTGACTATTGGCCATGCTGGCTGGGGCAGATGGAAGTTGTAGTCCAGCAATAACTGGGGACCCAAAGGTTGGGAAAGGCTGTTTTACAGTTTAAAATGTGGCTCACTGATGCAAATTCCAATACACAATGTTTGTACCATCCTGATCTATGCCTTGGCATCTGTACCATAAATAAATAATTTTTAAAAACCTCTAAGGTAGATCATCCTGCAAATGCTTCAAAGGCTAGTGTAGTGAGGTGTGCCATGCAGTGCATGAAGTACTAAGGATGGCTGTAGCTCAGTGGCAGAGAAAATGCTTTGCATTCTAAAGGTCCCAAATTTAATTCCTGGTATCCCAGATAGGCCTAGGGAAAAGTCTTCTCTGAAACTTGGAAGAGCTATTGCTGGTCAGTGAAGCTAATATTGAGCTAGATGGTCTGGCTCAGTATAAGGCAGCTTCCCAAAGTAAACCTAACTCAAGGGGAGGTATATTGAACCCAGAACTCTATTGATTTATGCACTTATAATGTTGCCTAATATGAGGTGGGTGAATTTTATGCACCTTGGAGAGTCCCCATCCTGAGACACCAGTTACAAGCGACAAGGGATTATCCATTATATAGCTGAAATAAGGTGATTAATTATGGCACAGTAGAGCCCTGTGCTTTGGCAATGGACCACACCAAACCTAACACACATTTATTTGGGTCTTTCAGAGCTGGCAAGGCAAGGCAAAGTTCTGACATGTATACGGATTGAGTTTCTACATAAAAGTGTGGAGTTTAACTAGGAGGGAATGAATAAAGGCCTGAGATTTGGCTGGAAAACAGGAATGGGTAGGAACACTTCCTGAAGATTTTGAGCACAAAGAATAAATGGCTTACACTTGATAGAGATTCTATCCTTAAGGTCCTCATCAGACATTTACATTTTTCTAACTTTATTTTCCACCCTTTGGCCAAATTGGCCACCATGGTGACTGAATGCACATTCTTAATGTATATTTTATTTTCAATGTTTCAGTAACAATGGGGCATAAGAGGTTTTGTAGTTGCTCACTGCTATGGATTTCATTCCTCTAGAACAGGAATGAGGACCCTGTGGCCCTTCAGATGTCAGTGGTCTACAACTCCCATCATCCCTGACCACTGGCAATGCTGTCTGGGACTGATGGGAACTGGAGTCCAACAACATCAAGAAGGACACTAGTTTCCCCTCCCTGCTCTAGAGCTTTGCAAAATCTTCACCCAAGATTTTTCCAGAAGTGATGTAAGAGTAAGACTTTTGATCTAGATTGGGACCTGGTTACTGGTGCCAGGTAGCACAGGCTTGGCAAACTTGTGGACATGGGCCACAGGTAGCATGATTAATTAAGTAGTGCAGCTTACCATCTGTTTGATAAAATCTGTTTCTATGGCTACAGACCAGAAATGTGAGGCTATTTTAATTGAATGAAGTTTATACTTCACATCTGTTTTTAAACCCATTCTGTGTACACACCATATCTTTAAAGCACATTCAAAACACACACACCCAGAAAGAATCCTGGGAACTGCTATGGTTGCTGGAAATTGTAGCTCTGTGGGGAGTAAACTACAGTTCCCAAGATTCTTGGTGGGAGGGAATGTGCTTGATTTATTTATTAAATTTATATCCTGCCCTTCCTCCCAAAAGGTGTCCAGGGTGGAAACAAGTGACAAAACAATAAAAACAAACATCTTAAAAACAATTCCAATAGAGATGCAGACTGGGATAAAGGTATGCAGACTGGGATAAAGGTATTTTATCCTTAGGATGAAATGGGATAAAGCAGGGGTTCCCAAACTGTGGTTCATGGAACAACAGTGTTCCATGAACTTCATTCAGGTGGTTCACAGCATGCCTGTAAAAATACAATTAAAACCATATAGCAGCCAGCAAAACACATTACAGTTGCTACAAGACACATTAATAAGTGCCCCCCAAGACCCTCAGCAATTTTCAAGTGGTCCGGGGGGGCGGGGAGTTGGCAAATTACTGGGACATTGTATTGAATATATGTGTGAACAACAGAAAAAGCTGATGAGAACCCAGTAATTTCAGTTTACAGTAATGTGAATAGTTTTGTTTTCAAGCAATAGATGAGACGTGTCATGGAGTACAGATGGGGAACCTGTGATCCTTCAGGTGTTGTGCTATAGCTTCCATCATCCCTGACTATCTTTGCTGGGGCTGATGGGAGTTGGGAATCCAACAACATCCGGAGGGCTACATGTTCCCTGTCCCTGCCATAAAGTCCATATCCTTGTTCAAACATTATACCCGACAACGGAATGCTAACATGAACAGGGGGCATGCGACCACATGCACCTCCCCCTTAACATCCCCACATAAACCAGCTCCACTTGCTACTACACTGACCTTCCCATGTTGAGCAGAAAGACCTCAATCAGCTTCTAAGCACATTCAGGGGAACCCACTTAGATGATTTCTTGTGATAAGGAACACTGATCACACAAGGTTCCCAATGACAGGGAAGCTTCTAAGTTCATTCAACCAATCATGATAAGAAGCCCTCTTCAGACTTTCCTGCATAGCATGTGACTGTCAGAGTGGAGCGGATGGGGATGAGGGCACTAGGGTACGGCAGGTGCACACAACTCCACAGCCCGTACATAAGTTGGCATTTCCTCTTCAAGCATAACTGCTGAACAAGACTTAGTTCTTGCCGGCAATTGTGAATTTGATTATGTCCCCCTATCAAAGAATGTGTGGACTCTGAGAGTGCTGGGAAGACTGTGTAGACATACGTACCTGTTTGTAGCACAAAAATGTAGTTTTTCTGAATACATACATGCTGATCCTCAATATGCTGTTTTTAATGATTGTAGATTCTGCCATCCAGATGGGTGGGTGTGGTTATTTGATATGTGTTTGAAAACCCTTCCCCACGAAAGCAGGACTACAGCTGAACTTCAAAAAGCCTAAAGTAATGACAACAGAAGGTTTATGAACTTCCAATGTCCTCATTGACAACTTTAACTTGTCAAGGATTATCAATACCTCAGCACAGTCATTAACCAAAATGGAGACAACAGTCAAGAAATCAGAAGAAGGCTAGGACTGGTGAGGGCAGCTATGAGAGAACTAGAAAAGGTCCTCAAATGCAAAGATAAAGTCAGGATCATTCAGACCATGGTATTCCCGATCTCTATGTATGGATGTGAAAGTTGGACAGTGAAAAAAGCGGATAAGAGAAAAATCAACTCATTTGCAATCAGGTGTTGGAGGAGATCTTTGCGGATACCATGGACTGTGAAAAAGACAAATAATTGGGTGTTAGAACAAATTAAACCAGAACTATCATTAGAAGCTAAAATGATGAAACTGAGGTTGTCATACTTTGGACACATCATGAGAAGACATGATTCACTAGAAAAGACCATAATGCTGGGGAAAATCAGAAGGAAGAAGAAAAAGAGGAAGGCCAAACAAGAGATGGATTGATTCCATAAAGGAAGCCACAGATCTGAACTTACAAGATCTGAGCAGGGTGGTTCACAACAGATGCTGTTGGAGGTTGCTGATTCATAGGGTCGCCATAAATTGTAGTCGACTTGAAGGCACATAACAACAAGGTTCCCCTTAATTAGGTTATATATTTGAAAACTCTCCCCTTGGAATACGCCCACCCACCTTATTGGCTAGGTGCAGATACATCCCCCATTGCTGGGACCACCTACATCTGTTTCAATCTGCAATAAGCTTTGTATTTTCAGAATGAAACCTGTTTATTAACAATAGGTCTAGATTGTGTGTGGACTAGGGGGAAAAGCAAGAACCCAGTCTCCATTGATTCTAGAATAAAATGTATACAGAGCCTTAGAGGCAACAGTTTGTGCATAATTTCTCTTATCTTCCTATTAGTAGTTTTTAGTTTTCTTCAGCAGAGCTAGGTGTGGCCTTGCCCTGGCCAAAATAAAGCTAGCACCTTTGTACATTGGGTTGTATGTGGAATTATTACAACATATTATGGCCCAGGAATTCTAAAGGAGTTTAGCTGCTAATTATGCTTTTGAAAGAAGATATACCTGGGTCTAAATATGGCATAATTAGTTATAACATGAATACCATCTTTTTGTTTATGTGGGAGGCATGGAAAGTATCACCTAAGGTGATCTGGGTGAACATGAAGGATTTCCGTAGCTGTGATTTTTGAAGGAAATCTTATTCTGTGTTGTGTTTTTGCAGCTTTCTTCATATTAAATGGAAAAAGGGTTTTGTTATCAAGACTCAGAAGTGTAAATATGAAGAACTGTGTCCCAAATAAACCGCTCTGGCAACAGCGCAGATGTTAAGGTCTTTAGTATTCATTTTTTGCTAAAGGGAACAAAAGCTCACCCTGAGCACTACAGAAAATGAGCTGGACACTGAGGCATCTAAAATATAGTCAGACTTCTTTCAACTTAACCAATGGTGGCTAAGATAGGTCACTATTATGCTTACTGATATGTATGTGAAGAAGATGGGGTGGAGGTATTGAGAAAACCAACGCACAAGATTTACAGATGATTATACAGATGCAAAACATAATAAAGTTCTCCTGTGTGATCTCCTGACGTTCCGCAGTAGTTTTTTTTGGAATGTTCAACTACCACTTCAATTTTTTGTGAGTTCATTCTGTATCACCTTCACAGAGTAGGATTATTTCTTTATGTTTTTTATAAAGAAGCTCTATACTCTTTAAAATGTTTTCTTTTGTTTGTTTTTGTATAGTTTTCTTGCAGTTGCACTGCATCATGGGTTTTGTGATAAGCTCCTGAAATCTCCATTGTTGCATATTCTGGATTTGTGTATATACTAGAGACTGTGATTCCTGTAGAAATCTAAAGTGTTAATCATGATCTTCCTTGACATCTCAAGCATAAAACCCTCAACTCTCAAGCACAAAATCTTCCAATGCTTTGAATCACAACTGCTTCTTCTAGAAGAGAGAGAAAAAATGCTCCCTTTAAATATGGACCATTTCTCTCTCTCCAGAAGAAGTAATCTGAAGAAAAATTGTCAATTTAAAAAGCACGTTAAGAAGCATTGAATCCAGTCCTTTTTCCTTGTAGAAGAGAAAATGCTCCATTTTTCCTCCTCTGTAGAGAATTCAAGGAGACTCCCTCTAACTGCTGATCCACTGCAAGCCTCTTTGAAGGTGCGCTCCCAGCACCAATCAGCTTTCAACATTGGTGTTGAAAGCACATCTTCAATGATGTCCTTTGAACTTTGACAGATGTCGATCACCTGATGTCATTATGACACCAGGTGAATGACAGATGGGTGGCCCCATCCAGTTATCAAAGTTGGTGCTTAGGTGGTGATAGAGATAAGATCTGGGGTGCCGGCTGGATCCAGTTTTCTACCCCGTCCACAGAAGTCCCTCTATCATTCTGTACCTGAAGATTAGAGCACTATTTGGCCTGCTTCCTAGAAATGCTACAAGCAACAGTTAACACTGTATCACTAGCAGAGATATCATTGTTGTTTCCACTGTAGGATCAAGGCCTTAGTGCAAAGAAAATATAACAAGCTTAAACAAACATTTCCGATACTCACTCCAAACAGTTCAAAATGATTGTAAGCTTACAATTGATGCAATATTTATTCTTCATATTCTACCAATTCATATTTTAGATTGGCATCAGAATCTCAAATATCTTACATGTACATTGTATTTGGATACAGGAGGATTCAGTTTCAAACTGCAAAAGGAGAAGCAGTTGCTATGTCTTAATAAATAAAAGCCAATTGAACTCAGTGCTATTGCTAATATCAGTCTGTAGTATTTTAAAATGTACAAGTAATGAAGAACTGCTTTCATAAAATGATTCCATGTCTTCTATGTCTCACAGGATGATGGAATTAACTGGAAGAAGTGCTGGAATTCTTCTTTGCAAAATTTTATGGCTGATGTTCTCCAGGTCCTCTCTGATGTCTGATTACAATCTTTTTATACCTGCAAGTTGACATTTTAAAGTATGTTGGATAGCTGACATGCAATGGTGTGTAGAAATTGACAACTGACATAGTGATAGCTGATATGCAATAATTCATAGTGTTTTTCAAAATTTGTATCTTCACATAATCCTGAAAGTACAAATGTTGAAAACCATTCTGAGTATGCATCGTACCCTAGAATTTTTTATAAGGTGCAGGAATTTTGTGGCAGATGCCCAGAGATCTCTTTACAGAATGCCTCTAATGAAGGTATTTCAGTAGAAGTTAGATGGTCACCTATCAGGGATGCTGTAGTTGCAGGTTCTGCACCAAGTATGATGTTGGAGTAGATGACCTCTAAGGTACATTTCCACTCTCTGATTCTATGGTATTTGAGAGTATTGGAATTGGAAAATGTGCCAAACTCTGATTATTCATTTCAGCTCTACCCCATATACATTCTTGTTTGATTCATGTTTTGACCTCTTAGCTACCCTTTTACATTTCAGAAGATCATTCCTTCTTGGCTCTCATAGTTTCAGATGAACAACAACTGAATAACAGAACAAAATGATATAATAGTTGCAGAACGCTCATGCAGTCTGAAACATTGTGGGTTGCCAACTGGATAATTTTCCACAGGCAAAGATGTTTATTTTGCTTTCCATCTTATTGACAGCTGAAATATTGGGAAGATGGTTTATTTGTTTCCTTCAGCTAAGGCTTCACAGTCATAAACTGATTGGCTTCACACCACCACATACATTTGGAGAGGGCATTCTCTGTGGCAGCTCCTAAGCTATGTAATGCCCTCCCCATAGATATGTGTCTGGCACCTTCACTGTATAGTTTTTATTGTATACTGAAGATGTGTCTCTTTACCCTGGCCTTTGACACCCGAGATATACATTTTAGGACCTGCCCTATTCTTCTGATTCTAAATTGGTGTAACTGATTTTAATATTATATTTTCATGTTGTTGTAATCTGCCCTGGGATCTTATGGTGAAAGGTGGATGAGAAGTGCAATAACCAAACAACAACATAAGGCTATAAACTGGGGGGGGGACCTGTGGCCCTCCAGATGTTGTTGGACTACATCTCCCATAATTCCTGACAGAAGAGCATAAGAAGAACCCTGCCGGATCAGGCCAAGGCCCCATCATTCTTACAGTGGCCAACCAGATGCCCATGGGAAGCCTGCAAGCAGCTCCTATCATTTTCTTTCTTGGTTTTGTTTCACACATGCATGCATTGGTCATATATATTTATGATGTGGGAGGGAGTCTTCCAGAAGTATGTACAAAGTATATACAAGAAAATAAAGGAGATAGCCCAGGCCCTAGTTAGCCTATTTCCAAGCAGCAGGGGCTACTGATGTTGCAACTCCTGCACTATATCCTGGGCCAACGTCAATGGGACTCCATAGGTGGAAGGCTGAGGTTGACCAATATAGTCCAGGTTACAGATTAGCCATCATAAATCAATGCAGTTGTAGTTTCATTTCCAAGTACAACCTGGTAGCTTGGTGGAACCTTCTCTGAATGGAAAAAATACATTCTGGCCAAAAAAGTAAAAATGACTCATCACATGTTTGGTGATTATGCAAAATGTCCCTTTATTATGCCTATCCTTCTGTTTTCCAGCTTCTCCGCTTACTGAATCTATGTTGGGGTGTGAAAATCAGTGATGCATTGAATTAACAGGAGGCGGCATAAAGTATGTTGAAATTTATATGAAAATAAAACAGCACAAGGGAAATTAATTTTGCAGTTGCATATTCCTTCATGTTACTTTCAATAAATGCTTCCTATTATAGAAATATTAGCAGTTTCAGGCTTCCCATTCTAATAGCGCTGGAAAACAACAACCCCTGGGCTTCTTGCAACTGTAGAACTGAGGCCGAGCTCTGCTATGGAAGCCTTCTTGGCCACAGACTTTCTGCTCTAGATATAACACATCTTTCTGAAGATAAAGGATTGCCAAAGCCAGTCCTAATGGAGAATAATGAGTGGAGTAATCTAAACCCAATGAAATGACAGATCTGTACACAGCAGAGCGCAAAAGGAAGTCAGGCAGCATCCTTTGATAAGTGCGTCACAAAAGACTATCAAAAAGAAAGGTAACAGCCAAAATGAAAGCTTCCCATTCTGTGATAAAGTCTGCTTCAAGCAGAAATGTCAGAGGCTTTTGCTTTTTTAACTACTTGTTCCTTTTGCCTTTATCTCAATACATGTTAAGTGAATGAGGGTTATTTGTTTTTTCTCTGCAGTCTTTTCCTGACTTATCAAAGACTGTTGGTTGCCTTCACTTGGGTGCAGCTCTTGCTGGAAGCCACATTTAGTAATGTATATGATGTGTTTTCTTTCCCTGAAGCAGAAGCAAAGAAAGAATTGCATCACTTTGTTTGTATCTGCCTGAAATGAACATTAGAGCAGAACAGGGAGACTGACTGACAGCAGGAGGAGGAGCAAGAGCGGACTCCATGGAATGGAATCTTTTGGGTGAGGACTGCATACTGCTAGTTCGAGTCCTTGCATCACCCTTTGTATACACAATCAAGTATTAAATGGAAAGTGAGAAGCAGCCTTCAGCCATACCTTTTCTGGGTGCATTCAGATAAACAGTTCTTCTGTGTGCATTGATTTTCCCCCAGTCACTTTGTATTGGAAATCAAATAGAACTACTTTGTCTTATGGATACCCAAATCTTCCAGAATCCCCAGCCAATGTTCATTGGACAGCTTCTCATAGCTTGTCTGGCACTTGACTGTTTCAGAAGAGCTAATTCCATTTGATTCTTAAAATGTAGAGATTGTAAACAGTCGATGCACAATGGGGTGATATGTTATTGAACTGGCCTCATTAATTTATAATGCTAAGCCAAACTATGGCAGCATTAAGACCCTCTCAACATATGACACCTGTGCTCAGAGAGCTGCGCTGGTTGCCAATTTTTTACTGGGTCAAGTTCAAGGTGTATATAAAAGCTGGTATATAAAAGCTTTAACAGCTTGGGACCAGTCGACTTGCAGAACCCCCTTACACCTTATGTGTCCACTTGAGTGCTTCAGTCTGCAGAACTGGCTGTTACAGGTGCCACATAATACTCATTCTGCACTTGTAAGAAACTGTTCTTTTAATGTGGCAGCACTTCCTCTTTGGAACTCCCTGCCTATTGACATCAGGCAGGCACCTTCACTGTATTCCTTTCAGCACCTGCTTAAAACTTTTTTGTTTAGGCAAGCCTATCCAGACACATAAGATGTTGATGTGTTTTAATCTTTTTAGTCTGTGCTGTTTTAATTGTTTTTAAAATGTTAAACTTTCTCCAGAGTGTGGCCTAGCGACACAGTGTGTGGCCTGGGAGAGTTTTGGAGGCCAGGTAAGAAAGGGCTGGAGGTCTGCACTTGCTCCCCAGGCCTGAAGTTTCCCACCCCTGCACTGAAAAGTCAGCCCCTTCTGGAATTAATTGAAGTTTCCAGATGGAGTCATGTGGAACTTGTAGAGTAGGTCATCTCATAGCTATCAATGGACTTTTGTCCAGAGAATATTTCCAAATTCCTTAACATGAGGGAAATGCCCCTGAAATCCAGTGACGTTTGACTGAGTTCTCCGGCACCCCTGCATACTGAGTCTGTCACAATGAAACTGCGAGTAGCAATTCTCATATTTATCACAATTCTCCTCTCACCACCATCACATGTTAATTTTCTCCACCCCCCTCAAGATTCTGCCAAGTGGCTTCTGTGTCCCAGAAGTAGATACTTAATTGCACAGAACGCAGCCTAGACAAACTGATTAGTTTTAAAATATGACTGACGAAGAAATAATTGCCATAAGATATGCAAAAGAATTGTCAGTGAGGGATGATAAATGGGATTGATTTTTACATAGTGCAAAAATTAGAAAAGCATAGATTTTGCACAACTTTGTTGTCTCATTTAACGATTCATATTTGTTATTTGTCAAAACAAAAGGAGACTAATGATTTTGGATGACTACACAAATGGACAGTGCAGTTTCAGCAGCTCTGATGACCACCCTGGGATTTAGAACTAAAATGCCTGATGGTCACTGGGGATATATAGCATAGCAACTGGCTGTTCCACTGAATTGATTCTGAGATGACAGAGGCAACCATTTCTGAAGGAGACAATACTTCCTGTGAGCTTCCATATCTATTAAAAAAGGAACATATAGTATTGGGATCGTAGGGGAGAATGAACATCACCTTGCCTTTTTTGAAGGGCTCCTTTTAGCTACTCTTTCAGCAGGGGTCAAGGGGATATGATTTATTTATTATTTATTAAATTTATATCCCACCCTTCCTTCCAGAAGGAGCTCAGGGTGGCAAATAAAAACTCCAAAAGCACTCTAAAACGTGTTAAAAACAAAAGACTTTAAAACATATTAAAACAAAACATATTTAAAAGCATCTCCAAACCACAGCTTTAAAAACATCTTAAAAAGTAACTCCAGCACAGGCGCAGACCTGGATAAGGTCTCTATATAAAAGGCTTGTTGAAAGAGGAAGGCACCACAAAGATAACAGAGATGGTGCCTAATATTTAAGGGGAAGGAATTCCAAAGTATCAATGCCACATCTCTAAAGGTCTGCTTCCTATGTTGTGTGGAACAGACTTCCTGATAAGATGGTATCTGCAGGAGGCCCTCACTTGCAGAGAGCAGTGATCGACTAGCTATATAATGGGTAAGACAACCTTTCAGGTATCCTGGTCCTAAGCTGCATAGGGCTTTGTATACCAAAACCAGAATCTTGAACTTAGCCTGGTAGCGAATATTATTTGACCTCATTTTTCTCTTCAAAGGCTCCCATGCTCCACTTGCCAGGATCTCTCTACCTTGGCAAAGTAGCCACATCAACAGCACAGATGTCCAAATGTACAACGGGGTCATCTGAAGGGATCAGGCCTTCATGGATACAGCTGTAAATACAAAGGTTCCCTCCCTGCAGACCTTTGTGCTGTGTGTAGCCGCAGAGCTTGAAAAAGTTACTTTTTTGAACTACAACTCCCATCAGCCCCAGCCAGCGCTATGCTGGCTGGGGCTGATGGGAGTTGTTGTTCAAAAAAGTAACTTTTTCAAGCTCTGGAGAGAGGCTACTTGGTGCAGACCTGCTCTCTGCTTCCATATTGTTTATGCCAGGGTAAAGAGGTGTGTCTCAAGCATATGATGAAAGGTGCATAATGAAGGTGCCAGACACAGCTCTGTGGTAAGGACATTCCACAACTTAGGTGTTGCCATAGAGAATGCCCTCTCCCAGGCCACAAGGAGAAGGCTACAGTATATTAGTTATCCAAATGGGCAACACAGCAAAGGGATTGGAATAAAAGCAAGGACTGCATGGAGAAAAGGAAGAGGGCAACTGAGAGAGCAACTTGAAGAAAACTGTTGAGGAGCAGATGGCATTTAGACCACCTAAGGAGGGATATTTGAGAGGTATAAAAGAAAAGGCAGTGGAGGGATAGAGAGAGAGAGCATGGAAGCAACGCCAAATATATATATCTATATTCACTAACAGGCAAAAAAACTTGCAGTTTAAAAACGTACCTATAGCCCACATATATTTCTATCAAACTTTAAAAAGCAGGGAAATTGGGCAGCTATAGTGAATGCACCAGGGGAGCAGGAGACCTGACCTCCTCTCTGAGATATTGTACTACCCTACAAATTTGTCAAAATGCAAACACAATTTGGGTTGGTCTTTCACAGTCCAATCCACTTCCTGTGCTTAGAAGAATTTGGCAACATGTGCTTCTGAGCATATGGTGAGTGGTGGCAACACCTGCAATCAGCCCAAATAACAGAATGAAGATATGTGCTGTGCTGATCGTGTTTTAGCAGGGAGGAAGCAGCATTATTAAGACAGTTGATATAGTTCAGATGGTCACTTTAAATATGTCTGATTTACTTTGTAATTTTAGTGAAGTTTCCTATAGGAAATCATTTTCTTTTGTTTCTATATCTGTGAATATGTGAAGTACAGCAACACTTTGCAAAATTTACACTAAAAAAACCCTCCAAACATAATTGTGGAATAATGGCACTGACTTCTGCAGAATAGTCTCCAGTGGACCTCAGAAGTATCTCAATTTGCACAAGATAAAACAGTGGGAGGTGAAATATATTTTAGCAAAATTCTAGGTCTGCTCTATGTTTTTAATTGACTGTGCCCACCTTGCCTTAAATGAAGTGGTTTAAACATAGCAGGCTGAAAACATGCATCCTCTTTTTTCCAGCAGCTAGAGTCATTGCTGAAGTAGCAACATATTGTAATCAGTCTGATTTTACATCAAACTGCAGTTTCAGATTCAACGGCTGATGCACTCAAAATAGAAATAGAACATAACCAACAATTTGAAATACAAAAGTCTGTCTTCACCATCATATGACATTGACCAATAAAAAGGCGTTGAAATTAATAAAAATAAATTTGACACAGATTTCTAGGATGATGAGGGAAATAAATTTTACTAGTTTAGATTCTCTGTAGAAACATCAGTAACATAGGAAAGAAGCAAAGTAAGAATGCCAACAAACATACAAAAATATAATTCTTCATACTTGGAGATGGCAGGTATTGCCACCACTCACCATATGCTCTGAGGCACATGTTACCAAATTCTTCCAAGCTACACAGCAAGTGGATTGGACTGTGAAAGACCAACCCAAATTGTGTTTGCATTTTGACAAATTTGTAGGGCAGTCCAATATGTCAGAGAGGAGGTCAGGTCTTCTGCTCCCCTGGTACATTCACTATGGCTGCCCAATTCCCCTGCTTTTTAAAGTTTGATAGAAATATCTGTGGGCCATCGGTACATTCTTAAACTGCAAGGTTTTTTGCCTATTAGAGAATACTCCTTTGATCAACCATATGGCAGACTGATTTCAGATCAGACAGCAAATGAGATGATAATAGGCCTGACAATGCAGCGTATTTTTTAGAGGATCAGAACGTCAGGAGGGAATGGGCTGGGGAGAGAGATTATCAAATCAACCAAACACTGCCTGTTTAATTCAGCCCCCTGTTCTTCCATGATAACTGCACAGCTGCCCTCAGTGACCATAATGTCACAAAGAGCCCTTTTTGACAGCAGCCAAACTGCAGCAATAATGGAAATGGGGATGCTCTGTTTAAAGCTAGTGAGATTTTCCTCTGCAGCAAATCTTTACTTGGTGATTTTTGTCTGGGGGTGGGTTGAAATTGGTTCATTTTGCCATCAAGCTATTTACAACAGTAGTGTGGATATTCTGTACAAAGATGATTAGCCACTAGACTGTATAATCATCATCATCATCATCATCATCGTCGTCATCATCATCATCATCATCAATAGGTTCACAAAACCACAGAGACAAAAAGAGCCTGGCAACCCTAGTCTAGACTACCATGTACACAAGCAGAGAAAAGTATATAGCTATATATTGCAAATGTGAACATAAGAACAGCCTGTGTTGGATCTGATCAAGGCCCAGTCTGTCTCTCACAGTGACCAACCAAGTTAACAGCCAGAGCAAATAGCCCTCACCCAGTAGCTGGTAATCAGAAATGCATTGCCTCTGTCTGAATATGAAGGTTCCATTTAGCTGTCATGGCTAATAACCACTGATAGACCTACCCAGTGCCAAGCCATAAATAAAGAAGAAAGTTAGGAGAAAAAGTGTCAGCCAGCCTGACGTTCTTGCATTAGCACAAGAGAGGGGATATAAAGGTCTAGCCCAGTGGTTCCCAAACTTCTTTTCCCCATGGATCACTTGAAAACTGCTGAGGGTTTTGGCGGACCACTTAATTATTTTTCTGTCCTTTCTCTTCCCAACTTAATCACAGTTTTGTGTTTTTTCTCCCCCAGCCTCATCATGCAGATGCTCTCGTGCACATTTACTAAGAAGTAGGCCTCACTGAGATCAATGGTAGATGTGCATAGGTCTGCAGTCTTAGAAGCTTAATCCTGGGCTCCTTTACTCAAAAAGAAGCCTGTGTTCTCCAGGATGCTCACTTGCAAGTAAGCATCATGGTTCACAGCCTGGAAATCTTTACTGGTTTTACCTCTCCTTATATCCAGGCTGTTGAGAAGGAAAGGAGATTTCTGTTTCTATGGGGGGGGGGATTCATGCAGCTGATCCCATGCATATTTACTCAGAAGAAAGCCCCACCAAGAACTATGGTAGATGGACACAGGACTGCAGCCTTAGTGCATGTAAGATTGCAGCCTAAATTGGTTTGTCTTACAGATGCTATAGAATAGCGTTAACAAGGGGCCGAAAAAGTTCCCAATTCTAGGGGGAAAGAATATCTCCACCACCCTACCCTGCCAGCTTGTTCACTTCTGCATCTTCTTTTCAAGAATGTGCAGTAATGGAAGGACATTAATTAAGCAAGACCTGGTAGACAAGGTGCAAATCCTCATTTGGACATGAAGGTCACTGGATGCCCTTAGGCTAATAACTCTATCTCAGCCTAGCCTACCTCACAGGGCTGTTGTAAGGATAAATGGGGGGGACCTTGAGCTCCTTGAAAGAAAGCTAAAAGCTAACATAATGGGTACATAACAAACAGAAACTTAGCAGCCAAATCCTCTCCTGAAGGTTGCACCTGCAATCCTATATTACCTAAGAGTAGGCCTCATTATATACAGTGGGGCTTTCTTCTGAGTAAACATGGGGAAGTTTCAAGAGCAGTGATGGGGGGCTAGGAAAGGAAGACAGCAAATAAAAAGTGAATGAGGAGACTCATTCCTGGGGACCCTGCAGCATAAGCTAGCGGAAGGGGAAGAAGAGGACTGCCTGATACACTGCATAATGTTCCCTCCCTTCCTCACCCAACCAACACCACTCTGGACAGTCCTTCCCTCCCTGCTTCTTCTACTACCACCAGCCAGCCATGCAAGGGAATGAAACACGGAGGAGTGAAGACGGAGAAAGGTTTGTGTCTGACCAGTCAGCTTCATGGAGAAGAAGAGGGAGAAAGGGCCTGGGGGGAAAGCTGTCGCTGCTTCCATTACTGGCTTTCCTGAACAGCATTTGGCAGGAAGGCGTGCAGGGCTCCTAGCAGTTCTTGGACCCCTGGCCCACACTTCTGACCTCTCTGAAAGATGGGGACTTGGAGCCGCCAGGCTAGGCTAGTTCATTTCAGAGAAGCTGTGGAGGGGGGTGCCTTAAGATTTACCCATTCGACCCATCAGTTGGCAGCCCTGGCCTTGTGCAAAGCCGCCGCTATTGCTTCTATGCTTCAAAAACACACTGAGGACCACAGTTTGGTAATCTCAGCCCATAGGGTTATATCCAACAAGGTTGTTCCATTAGCAAGCTCGTCTGTGGAGCACAGTGTGGGAATCTCTGGTCTAGCCACCTTTTTCCCACAAAAGAAAGCAGGGCTGCAGATATTTAGTTAGTTGCAAACCATTTTCATTGACTACAAAAGTTAATTCAGCAACAGATTTCAATCTGTATTTTTTTAAAAAAAAAATACATGTACTTACAAAACGCTGCTGGTGGCACCCCCTCCCCCCCAAAAAAGGCACTCCCTTCTGTGTGTGAGATAATGGAGAATGCTTCTTCTAAGATGATTCCTGCTGTGAAAAATGTGTGCATCCTTGAAAACCAATCTCTGATTTTCCCATCAGAACTATTGTTTCCCCCCACAAATGTAAATGTATGTGGATTTCATTGACTAATTAATTGATTAATTGTCTAAAACTCAAAAAGAATGATTAAAATTCCTACAGTTAATCAAATTTCTTTAATTGGGTAACCAGTCTAAAAGGAAGCATTGTGAAACATAGGATATATTATAAGAAACTCCTGAGAGAAAGGGGGGAAATGGCAGCCTGATCCTGGCACCATAATTGGACAGCATCCATTAACAATATGTGACTATGTGGGTGGGAGACAGGGAAGCTGGCTGCCATTTCGACCAGCCATTTCTTAGTGTGTTTGTTCTACAGTATAGTGTTTTGGAGATGGAGGCTGAAAGACTTTTAAGATAGGTCTGTGCTAATGAAATGCAAACCATAGCTGTGTGCAGAAGCCATGGACACTGGTTGCTACGTTTCTGGCAGTGAGAGAAGAGAGGTGTTTGATCTTGTGGGTGGTTGTTTTTGTGTACAGTTTGCATGGAATATATACATATATATGCCAACAAAGTCTCATTACTCACAAGTCTTTGAAACATGCATGAAACATTAATTCAGCCTCTATGCCGAAAAGGGGAACCAGAGCAGGAAAGGGTGATGTAAATTGATGGATGCATGGACAGATAAAGGTATAAAGCAGAGAACTGTTTACAGTTCTTTCCATGCAAGGCTGTCTCCTTGCGGACAAATCCCCCCCCCATGTCTAGCCAGATTACCCCAATTAAAATGGTGGCCCCATATTCCCTTTTTAAAAGTTTCCCTAGACACTAGTTTCAATTCAGAGTCTTCTGAGTAACCTATAGCATTTGAATTTTGAAGGCAATCAGGCATGCCGGCTTCCTAAGACTATGCCAAGCAGGTAAAAGTAAAAGATGGCTGGATATGATTTCCTTGTAAAAGGAACAAGGATAACACTGCAATCTAGCAGCTCCTAAATTCATCATTATTTCCTTAGCCCTCTGTTAAATACTTTATTTATTTATTAAATTTATATCCCATCCTTGCTCCTACTGGGAGAAAGGGCGGGATATAAATTTAATAAATAAATAAAATAAAGGTAATAAAGATAAGTATGGTTTCAACCACTTCATTTAGGAATGAACAGATCCATCTATTTCTGGTCCAAGTCCATTTCACATATGTTCATTCATAATTCTGTTTCATTTCTGCACCAATCTGCATTTTTTAAAAAGAAATCAGCATGAAAATTCATATTTCAATACATACTACCAATACATTCTTGAAAATATTTTTAAATTCAATTTACACATTCCTAAATATATTTTCTCCCAAAATACACATTTTAGGTTCATTTCTTGAGTCAAGAACTATATCACAAAATTTGCAGGTGTGTGAAATCTGAAGGACAATTAAGTTCCAATCCACACATTAGTCTGGATCAGGCCAGTTTGCATTGGAATTCACAGCAACTGAATTCCTCAATTAACTGTTGCTTCACTCTCATTACATACTTAGGAACTATTTAGGACCTGTAGAAGATAGTAGAAAAATATGTGAAAGGCAGAAGGACTTTGAGGAGAGAGATTAAAAAAGTAAATAGGATTAGTTCGTGTAACTGACTTTGAAGAAAACCCAATGAGAGCATTCAAACCTGTTTGTATGACTACATTTTCCTAATGTTATGTGGAAATCAATACCCCAAATACTAGGACTCCTCTTAAGTGAATCTCTGAGGTGGGGAAACAGCCCAGTTCAAAGGATGAAGCCTTTCTGGTTAATATCCTGTCAACTCTGCATGTGTTGAACAATTTTCAAATCCTGGGAGAAACTTAGGGGTACTGGGGAAATGCAGGTTGCCTATACTAGGTTCAGCAACTGGTTTAGAGCTGTGTTCTCACAAAGTTTCTTTGAGAACAAAGGTTGTTGCTTGAGTTATTTTAACAACTGGGTTTTTTTCTCATTCAAAAAGAAATTAAAGGGGAGAAGTAATTAGGAGGCATTCATAATCCTTCTTCTGAACTCTTAATTGCTGAGGAAATTATGAGATTTGGGTCCTCTGTGACAGTTCCAAGACTGTGTCTGTCCACCTTGAAGATAGTAAGAAGGTAAGAACATAACGTAAGAACATAAGAAGAGCCTGCTAGATCAAGCCAATGGCCCATGTAGTACAGCATCCTGTTCTCACAGTGGCCAGCCAGTTGCCAATGGGAAGCCCAGAAGCAGCACCTGAGTGCAACAGCAGTCTCTCTTACTACAGTTTCCACCAACTGGTATCATAGAAACAATGTACTACCATTAGGTATGGTTGCTTCCATAGGGTTAAGGCACATCCAGGAATGCTGTGGAACAAAAGAACATAAGAACTCCTGCATTGAGCAGGGGGTTAGACTCAATGACCTTATAGGCCCCTTCCAACTCTACTATTCTATCATTCTAGTCCCACATCCTCTTCTCACAGTTGCCAACCAGATGTCCAGTCTGTACAGATTACATCAGGATTGGGGAACCTGTGGCCCTCCAGAAGTTGCTGGACTACAAGTCTCATTGTCCCTGGCCATTGACCATGTTGGCTGGGTTTGCTGAGAGTTGAAGGCTACTGGTTCTTCACCCCTGGGTTGCATGTTAAGATGGCCAGTGAGTAGCCTGGTTCCATTCTCTCCCTCTCTGTAACAGATTCATTGGGCCCAGAGTGGTCTTCATTAATCTGCTGGAAGACAATACCTGTGTAAACTTGTTGAGATTCTCTTTGGAGGATTTCACAATAAAATGACCATGAGGGTCAGTGTGGAAGATAATTTACCTAACTTCAGAGTTGAGACTCAGAGCATGATGCTTGCTCATGCGGAGGGCCATATAGAAGGAGGCATTCTCTGAGTTGCACTGAGCCGAAAACATTTAGAGATATAAGTGTCGAGACCAACACTTTAAATTGTGCCTTGAAATTACTTGGGAGCCAGGACAGTTCTTTCAGCACATATACGATATGCTTCTTGCGGTTGACTCCCAAAAGCAACTGGACTGAGATGCATTCTGAATGAATTGCAGCTTCTAGACAGTATTTAACAGCACCCCCCATATGCAGTATATTACAGACACCCAGCCTGGAGGCAACCAAGGTATGCATCTGAGTGCTGTATGAATGTATGAGGTGATGCTGCAAGTGGCTATGTCATTAGAATGCATGTACTAGTAGTTCATGCAGTCAAAAGGCAGAAAGAACACCTGTAATATTGTGCTCCACAGGACCATCTACATATTGGTGCATAGAATTTTGTGGTGTGCAAAGTGATTATAAGCTTCATAAGTGCTGGAAGAGACCCAAAGTGCTTTCTGTGTACTATACAACAGATTACAGATTAGACATTTCTCTGCTCTTCCGTTAATGCTTTATGTATCAATATGACTGTGAGCCACTTCGATATAGCCATTTGGATAGGACAGAACAGGATACAAATCTAGGAGGAAGGGTGGATATACATTTAATAAATAAATGAATGATGTCAGAAATAAACAAATTCCAGATCACCCTTCATTATTGGGGTAGATCCCAAACACCCTCCTACAGTCTGCTTCTGCCTTCCTTCTGTATGTACTTTTAACCTGCAGTGTCAAACTTCTAGTTGCTCTGTGTCTGGGTAGGTAAAGCCCCTTGATAAGTATGCACACATGCAGCAAATGACCCTATGACAAATGGAAATGTTCATGACAGCATGAAACAGAGGGAGAATATTCACAATCATGGGCCTGTATTGAATTAAATATTACAGCATTGATTGTGTTGTTCATTTTAACATCCTGGTCAATAAAAGCATCTCACACAGCATGTTTCACCATTTATCTTGTGCTGTTGTGGTGTTTGTGGCTTGCCACCACAGTGCTCTTTATTATTATCATTTTATTTGTTATTTTATTTTTGGAGGCCACCAGTTTCCTTAATGTCTGTCTCTTGGCCTCATTACATCTACCCACTGCCTCTTCTCTGATATCCCTCTCATCCTTACTTCCTTTCCTCTCTTTTACCTATGTCCCTATTTCCAAATGTGTTCCAAAGGGCTAATCAAGGTGTGGAGAAGGGAAAGTAATTGGTCTGCTGACCATTGCTATGTCATGAAGTCACTGAAGCCTTGCTTGTGATTTCTGCCATTGTGGTTACAAGGGCAAAGGAGGGTTTTTTGGGAGGGTGGAGAAAATGAATAACCGTCCCGAGGCATTTTCCCTGGCTCTTCAAGCAGGCTTTTGGGGTGGGTTAGCTTTTATCTTTATTTTTTTTTATTTTTAAAGCCTACGTATTGTATGCCTATGTTGTACGTCGCCCAGAGTGGCTGGACAGCCAGCCAGATGGGCGACTAATAAATTCAATAAATAAATAAATAAGTAATAAATTTGATGTGTGGCAGCTGTTTTTATACATGCAAATCTTTACTTGATGGTTAGTTATCAAATGAAAAATGTATTTATGTGTGGTCACCATGAATTTTGATAGACAGGGATCAACTTATTTTCAACATGTAAACAATAACACGTCAAATTATATGCTTTGGCTGGCAGGAAGAGCTAGAATCATGACTGTCCTATACTGTATAATGTTTCATATGTTTGTTTTTATATGGACCTTCACTTCTTGAACAGGGCATTCTTTATGCAAGTGGGGTATAGTTTTCATTTGCTTATGATCTGTCTCAGCAGCTGAAAGTGATTTCAGTTGTCTGAAGTGTTTCCATTTGTTCAATGTGTTTTAATTGCTTAAGACACCCTCTACTTCTTTAAGTGTTTTGTAGTGCTACCAGTTGTCCCAAATGTTGCTAGTGTTCAAATTATTTATATATTTTCAACCACTTGAAGTCTCAAGCATTGTAACCACTTAAAGGCCAGCTTTCTTTATTGCAGGGTTGTTTTTATGTCTTTCTAGGTATGTTTCCTGGCAACCACATCCAGTATCTAATGATAATACTCTGGACTGATGGAGGCTTCAAGTGCTCCGCTTCTTACACGGTTTCCTTAACTTAAATTATCCATGATAGTCTTATCTTATTTAAAACAAAAATCACTTTGTATCATTTCCATAGAATAATCAGTGCTATTTAAAGCATCAACTGGCTTGGTCTATTAATAAGCTTTTTTCGTTGTCTTTCCCACTAACTAAAGTTTAAGAATTAAACAAAATAAGAAGTTAATAAACCTACAGGTTCTGTGAAAACCATTTTCTCTAACAAAGAAATAGCCAGTAGTCTCTGGTCTATGGTATTCATCTTTATGCCCTTCAGCCTGCCAAGTTAAAAAGGCAGGAGCTGCTGCTCAGAAACTCTTTATAATAATGCATGTTCTCTGCTGAGGAGGCTGGCAAAAGGCCCAATTTACCAGGCAACTGGTCTTAAAGACCAGTTTGCAATGTGGATTGTATCAGTCTTACCATTATCCAAGGCTTGGGGAGATGCCCTGGACATTGCCAATATAGATTTTTTAACGCTAGGGCTCTACTGAATTTTCCTGTGAGAGCATTTTCAGCATGAAAGAGGAGCCCTCAGGGTCAGTTTGTGTGAAAGTTTCCTGACCTCACACTTGTTCATTTTTTTTAAAATTTCCTGCTTTATCAGTTGTCTCCTGTTTATTGTATGTTCTTAGTTGCTCATTTCCCTAATCTGCGAGAATCATTTTTCGGAACTCCTTGGAACTACTTTTTGGGGAAGGACTGTAGCTCAGTGAGAGAACATTTGCCTTGCACACAGAAGATCCCAGGTTCAGTCTTCAGCATCTCCATGTAGGGCTGGGAGAAACTCCTGCCTGAGACCCTGGAGAGCCACTTCCAGTCGGTGTAGGCAATACAGAGCTAGATGGACTAACTGGTCTGACTCAGTAGAAGGCAGCTTCCTATGTACTACTATTACTACTAAAGACATTTATATAGTGCTTAATCATTAGCATTTCTAAGAGGTTGTTCGTTATAACATGACCACAGCCAATTGGAAATCATGTAGTCAACTTCTTGATGTCATACAGCCAATCAGACTCAGCTGCATAAACTATGGTTTACGGTATATAGAAATTTTGCCTTGTTGTTATGACCAGAACACACATGTACCCAATCTATGTGAGGCTAATTGAAGTCACCTACTACTACAATATCTCTTCTTTCAGATCCAATGGTCAGGGAAGATGGAAGCTGTAGTCCTGCAATGTTCTCCTTGATCTCTCAGCAGCTTTTGATACCATCATCCATTTTTTCTGGAGTCACTATTGAACTGGGAGTAGGTGGCGCTGTTGTGCTCTGGTTCTAGTCCAGCTTAGATGGTTATTTTCAGAGGGTGATGCTTGGGGAATATTGTGGAGCCTTCAGTGTGGGGTTCTGCAGGGTTCAATTTTATGCTCAATGTTGAAACTGCTGAGTGGGGTCATCCAGAGGTTTGGACTATGTTTTCTGCAACTTGCTGATGACACACAGCTCTACTTCTCCTTTATACCTAGCAGGTGTGGCAGAGAGGTGCCTTACCTCCATAATAGATTGGATGAGAGCCAATAAACTGAAGCTTAATCCAGACTACACTGAGGCACTGCTAGTGGATGGTTCCTGAGACTGCATAGATGGGATGTGGCCCACTCTGGATGGGGTTACATTCCCTATGAAAGAGCAGGTACATAGCTTGGAGGTTCTTCTGGATCCATTACTGTCACTTGAGGCTCAAGTGGCCTCAGTAGTGCGGAGTGCCTCTCATGGTGGCTCAGCTGTGCTCCTATATAGTCAAGGACAACCTAACTTCTGTTGTCCACACTCTAGTAACCTCTAGGTTGGACTACTACAATATGTTACACAAGGAGCTGCCTCTGAAGACATTTCAGAAACTGCAGCTGGTGCAGAATTCAGTGGCCAGATTGTTGAGCAGGGTGCATTGGTCTGAACATATAACACCAATTCTGGCACAACTGCACTGGCTACCAGTTAGTTTCCAGACTCAATTCAAAGTGCTGGTTTTGACCTTTAAAAACATTTGTGGCTCAGGATCCCAATACCTCAAGGACCATCTCTCCCCAACTCGGACCTTGCACTCATCACGTCAGGTCCTTCTTTATGTCCCCTCCTTCATGGAAGGTCTGGAGAGTGGCAACATGAGGAAAGGCCTTTTCAGTGGTGGCCCCCTATTTATGGAATGCTCTCCCCAGGGAGGCACACCTGGCACCATCTTTATCTATATTTAGGTGCCAGGCAAAGACTTTCCTCTTTACCCAGGCTTTAGGCCCTTAATTTGAAGGGTCTTAGGCATCTGTAGCCACTTTTAGTGGGATGGGATCGGTAGATCTGTCTTTTATCTGTACTGGTGCATGTGTGTTAGGTTTCCATTGCTGGTGATTGTTTAATTGGTTTTAATGCAAGTTGCTCTGGGTCTCTTTTGTGAGGAAAAGCAAATAAAATATAATTAATACATAAAGAACAACAGCCAAAGGGTACCATGTTGGCTGCCTCTGCTTTGTCATACTTTGGGTTATATTCAATGCTAGTTCTACTCAAAGTAGATTCATTGTAATTAATGAACCTAAGTTAGTCATATCGATCAACTTCAGTGGGTCTATCTGGAATAGGACCAGCACTGAATATTACACCTAGCCACATCCAGTCCAAGTTACATGAGTGTAGGGTTCATTTTCACTGGTAAGAAATGCAGATTACTAAGCAATATATAAATGGCCTAAATAAAAATATAAATGTACACGTAAATGTTATAAAGCCAGACACATTTTTAACTCTTCTCACACCTTAACCTCAAGCTTGCTTACATAGGTCATTCATGTCATTAAAAAAACCCTGCTTCTGTAATACCTTATTAAATTTCAGTCTCCCTCATCAAAAGCAGACTCCAGTAACTGGATCCCTAATATGCCTGCTCACTTATAAATGCTTATCTCCTTTCCAATCTTGCAGAAAAAGGAAGAGTGTGTGTGATCTAACAGCAAACTTCCAGCATCATCTGTTCTGTATCTCTCAGGGAATGAGTCACTTTTAATATGGTGTCATTATAAATTGAAATATTAATCTGCAATATCCCAAAGGTTATAAATAACAATGTTCTTTATTAGTCAGATATAATGGTGCCTGAAACTACTATGGTAGCCAAGACATCAAAGAAGGAGGAGGAAGAGAAAACAACATGCTCATCTACCAATGTATTCCATCAAAACTTATCATAAATCTTTTTTGGACCTCAGTCAAAACATGGCTGGCTGATTACTAAGGGAATATCTGAGATGGAGTGCTTTGGTGGCACTTTTCAGGTGATATGAGCAAGAACTGAGGAGCAGGACTCTGGTGGGGAAGCTCACTTACCTAGAAGAAGGGGCCACAAGTTTCAGGGTGAGAGGGAAAATCATCCTAAACCCTTAAGCAAGTAGATGGTCCATAGCCAGACCATATGGCTATAGTCCTCACCCCCTAATCTCAGAAACTAGGGACCACTGTGGGTTGATGAGGAGAAACACAGGAAGTACTATCAGTACTATCAATAATGTATAAAAGGGAAATCTGGTGACCGCATGGAGAGGGGGTGATTGTATAGATGCGCTGTAACTAAAAAGGCTCTCAGTCCTTGTCAGAAGTCCATGGATATGGTGAGATATTTCTAGTAGTGAGTAGATGTTATTAGCTCAGGGTCCAGTGATGATGTAACCGTCCCCTAACAGACATCTAGCAAGCCAAGGATATGCTGAGGAAACATCCTAGGCAATGAGGAAGTAGAATATGTTTACTGGTGCTCACATTACAGCAACATCAAAAACAAGTTATCATTCATGCATGTGTGTTTTTTGTTTGGAAAGCGTAGAGTGTAGATTGTCTTTGACAGGCCTGTAACAAGACAATACTGTTTCCAGGAGCCACAAGTTCTGAATCAGACAGCATCACCTTAATATATAGCAGTACAAAAAAATTCTGGTTTTGACTGAATATTTATCTTTAAGATTTTTTGCATCATCCTACCTATCTGTGCCCAAAATGATTTTGCCTGTTTACACAACCACCACATATGATAAAAAGATCCTTCTTGTTGTTTACATTTCCAACATACATTAGAAACATTACTATACATTTTTGACAACTTTTCTGGAGTCATATACCAACGATACATCATTTTATAAAAATTTTCTTTAAGATTATAGCATAATGTAAATTTCAAACCTTTTTTCCACATATTTTCCCATTGATCCATTTGTATATTATAACCAAAATTTTTTGCCCACTTAACCATACACTCTTTTACTTGTTCTTCTTCCATGTCCATTTTCAATAAAAAATTATACATTTTTGCAATTATACATTCATCATTTATACACAAACCTATTTCAAAATCAGATTTATTTATTTCAAACCCATACATTTTCTTGTCCATTTTAAATTTTATTTTTTTTCTTTTCTGTTGTATTGTTTTTGTTGTATTTGTATTTGTTTTATAAAAATTTGAATAATATATATATATATATATACATATCAGTACAATTTGTGACGACCACCAGGAAAGAGAACAGAGCTGATTCAATCAACCTTCAAAGGGGTTCAAAAACGAATAGAATGAAAATGGCTGGAGTTTGCTCATGTAGGGTGAGACATTGAGGTGAATATTTTGCCACATATCCAAGTCCAAATCCTAGTTTTTCCATGGGAGTGAGTCAATATTTCACTACATCACTGCTAGCCAACACTCTGAAGTCTTTGCGGTAGTGTAAATTTCCAGCCTGCAGATATAAACTGTTATTGATAGCTAAATGACTACATGTCATACATTGTCATAAATCTTCTGTTAAAAACATTATGGGAAACTCAATAAAAAAACCTGGTAACAACAAGAACAAATGCCAGCCAGCAGTGAACAACTGAAAATTTGAACATTTGGTTCAAGCAATCACATCATTGCTTTGCAACATGCCAAACTCAACCCACAATGACCCTGACCCCTCCGAACCCCACCATACCCCAAACCACACTTTCATCTTTGTGTGAATTGTCTTTTATCCACATTCATGATCTGGGCAGGTGACAGCACCCAACATTACCATGGTTAGAGCTCAGATGCCCATCAGGGCCAAACAGTGTTGCCATTTGGCCCTTCCACCTACTTGATGCCTAGCCACAGGCTTATGGCATCAGAAGCAACTATGATGTTGTTGTTTGCTGTTAGTTGTGCTGCCAAAGCTTTCTGCTGCTGTTATTGGTGGTCTCTTTGTGTATTTTTCATGAATTGCATGAAAAATGTGTTTTTGTGTAGCTCTGTTTTATGCATTTTTATTTATGCTTATACTCTTAATATGTTGTCAGTTGCTTGGAGACCTTTTTGTGTATCAAGCAACTAACAACTTCAAATCATCATCATCATCATCATTATTAGCAGCAACAGCAGCAGCAGCAAGGATGCTATCCACCATTTTGATCCCCTCCTCCAGTGCCCCACAGCATCCAGTGTGGTGTTGCTCCTGGGCACTATTTAGAAGATTAATTATTTATAACTTCATTTGAATGCTGCCCTTCTGGACACAGCACACCCAGAATGGCTCACAACATCATAGTCTGTGCCAATAGTCTTTTAAATCCTATGCCAGTTAAAAGAAGCTTTGCAAACATCAGTATAAATTACCACCCAGCCAACACCTCCATTTGCACTAAAATAAATTAAGATGGCAGATGGCTCCTCAGAGTCCCCATCCAGGGAAGTGATCAGGTAGCTGGGCATACAAGCAAGGAGCAGATACCACTGGCATGATGGGGCACTTTAGGGCACTTTGCCAGGCACTCTGTCTAAACTGGAGTCAGTGCAGAAAGAACCCTGAAGTTCTGTCTCTGAGTGCTTTGGAGTTTTCATCTAGAGGAGGTGGTTAGATCGTTTTGGGGGTTTGGTCCTACTTTTTATTTTGAACATAAAGAATTCTAAGGAATATGTAAAAACTTTGTATGTTGGGACTTTTTCTCTAGTAAGAGAAACAACGAGAGAGAGAGAGAGAGAGAGAGAGAGAGAGAGGTGGAACAAAGCGTTAGCGAAATTCCATTGCACATGATAAATAGAGCAATGATTTGGAAAGGCCCTTATGAGTGTGTGTGCAAAACCCCAGCCTTCCTTTCCACAATGGGAACATTCATAACAAGGCCATTTAGCCAATACATATTTCCCTCTTTAGTACATAATGGTAACCCGAATAAAAGGTTTGAATTACAAAGCAGGCTAACCCAGCACATTCTCTGAGCAATGACTGCTATTTGTGTCAAGAAAATAAAGAGAGTAAGAGAGAGCGAAAGAGTGAGCGAGAGTGAATGCAAGAGAGCAACTGAGAGGGAGGCAGAAGTTACAGGCTTACCTGATTCAAATGAAATAAAAGAAAGAGCATTAGAAATTAGAGATTTTTCTTTAACCCAAAAGCTGAATACTGTTTTACAGCAAGAGGCCTATATAGCAGCATGGCTGGTGGCTCCATGTCAGTGGGGCAATGGAATCTGGTCTGGGTTTTTGTGTGTGTAAAGCACCTTGGAAGCTCCTTGAAAATTCAGACTAAAACCCAGAGTGGATTCAACTGCCCCTCTGACATGGAGCCACCAGCTGTCACTGCCATATTGCCACAAGACCAGCAAAAACCCTGGGGCTTTTGAAAGCCTCCCTGCTTGCCTGCTGATTTTTAGAGGTGTATTGTTTTTCACGAAGGCAAGTGCACTGGATGGATAACTGCCCTACACCATAGCAAGGCAGGGGTGTAAGAAGAAATATCTCCCCCATATTATCTTGGGAGACTATCCCTCCTCCTGTTCTGAAACATTCTGCTGTGACTGCCAAAATATTGTACCACTAGCTCTGCTGTTCATGAGCTGGAGGGCTTTTCACTCTAACACTCTTGTCAGCAAATCCTGATTAGTGCTGTAGGTACTAGATAATCCATATTGTCAGAGAAGATGGAGCTGCTGCCATTGGTTGTGTACGTGTGTGCGTATGTATTCTCTAAGAAGCTGCTGTACCAGCAAGGATGCATTGAAGAAAACCGATATGGTGGAGACAATGCTCAGAGAACTTTGCCTGACAGCAATAGTTTAAAAAAAGGTAAAATGGGGGAATAGAATGAGAAAAAGAAAGAATGGAAGCAAGAGGGGAATGGCCATGGGGATTTAATGCTCAAAAGTCTTCATCGGAAAGAATGCATAAAATGCAGTTGAGATACAGATGTTCCCCAAGACCTGTTGGGGATTATGCATAATGGCCAGAGATTGTGCAAAATTCAGATGATATATGCATACTTCCCAAGGCCTGTTGGAGGTTATGTATATTGACTGGGAAATGTGCACAATTCCCTCTTAAGGGAAGGTTAATATGCTCATTCTCCATGAGACCTGCAGAATGTGGACAATGGCTGTTTCTATACTCGTTAACAACATACAAATAGATATAGATATAATAGCTGGGGAGGGGGAGAATTTCATTGGGAGCACAGTACAATATAGGGTTGCCAGGTCTCCAGATTTTTGGGGTCATCTCCGAGTCTCCAGGAGAGTCACCTCAATCTCCGGACACTCAGCTTTCTTTTTTTTAAAAAAGTAAGTTTCTAGATGGTCTGGTTCAAAAGATATATGCCAAAATGTTAGCCCCCACCCCGGAACTTCTGTTAAATGAGCTCTTGGCTGGCTGCTCTAACCCCACCCTTTCGGGTCTGGAGCCAATAAATCAAGTCAGGGTTGTGATTGACAAGGGAATTGTTGACCTCCAGGCAATAGCTAGAACCCACTGCAAGGCCAGAAAACTGTTGTCTTTTCCTGCTTGTCTGAAAATCTCATATACCATTTCTGGAGTAAAGCTGCAATGCTAATCCCACAAACCAGAAGTAAACCCCATTGAATACAATAAGACTTACTTTGAGTAAATGTGGTTAGAATTGTGCAGTAAATCAATGGGAGTTTGGAGTGAACATAGCAAAGGTTTGTGTTTGTGTTGTACATCTTTCTTTCCCTCTCCATTCCTATTTTTTAAAACAATTAGGCAGGGCTTACCTAGCTGTCACTGCTTTTTTTTGCAGGAAACTAATACTGATTTCATTTTTTTAGAAACATTCTGCAATGACCAACTCGTTTTGACAATGAACTATTATATGGGGTGTATGTATTTTTACATCTCCAGTGTGTTTATATATAGAATCTTTCCAACAACCCTGTGAGGTAGGATTGAAAACTAAGGCAGCTGACAACAAGAAATAAACCCATTTAAAATCCAATTACCATAAAACAAGTATAAAACAGCTGCAAAACAGCTTAACGTGGCATGATAATGAATTTTGGGTTAGGTGAGTGAAGTTCCTTAGCACATGAGGTTGCAGTTCTGTCCATGCTTCCTTATTTTAGCAAACCCCATTGAATACACCGGGACTTGCTTCTGAGTAAACATGCATAGGATTGCGCTATTAATACCTTTAGACGTTGTGTAAAAAATAAACATCATGCTTATATAAATATTATTTCATACTATGCCCCAATAAGAATCTGATTTCACACTATGGATGTACATTATTATTTCCTCTACATTTTAAGTGTGACCTTGTACCATGGGGTGGTCATCGTCCCCCTCTGTTGTTTTCACACTGAGGGGCAGATTAGGCTGAGAGATGGTGAGTAGCCCATGGTCACCCAGTAAACTTTGTAGCTGATTTCCATTTTAAAAAATTAATTAAAATAATTTATATGCAGGCCAAGTTTATTAAGTAGATCCATACAATGCATTTAAAGCACATCCAACTTGCATTTAAAGCACATGACTTCCCCCAAAGAATCCTGGGAAGTGTAGTTTCCTCCTCACAGTTATAGTTCCCATTACCCTTAACACACTACAGTTCCCATGATTCTGTCGTGGGATTCATGTGGGTCAAATGTGTGTTGAATATGCGTTGAATGAATGGTGTGGATATGCCCTGGGTACGCTGAGCATTCATTAGTGAATTGAAAAGAACAATGTTAAAAGATACTTTTGTAAATGGGAAAGGCTGTAGCTCAGTGGCGGGATATGCTTTGCATGCAAAGGTTCAAAATCCAATTTCTGGAAAAGACTATTGCCTGGAATCCTGGAGAGCCAATGCTAGTCCATGTCATTAGTACTGAGCTAGATGGTACCAAATAGCCTGAGTTGGTATAAGGCAGATTCCTTTTTTCCTAAAAGAGGAAAGAGACCTAAGGGCCACAGTGACGCCAAAATTTATTTATGTATTTTATTTACAACATTTATATACCACTTTATTGTAAAAAAACCTCAAAGCGGTTTACAGAAACAATGAAATTATTGGCAAAAACAGTGAAAGGCATGTATTTAAAAACATTCAAACTAATAAAACCAACAAAGAGTTAAAAACAGATAAAAACCGTAATAGATTCTACATGCCTGGGTAGGCTTGCCTAAATAAAAATGTTTTTAGCAGGTGCTGAAAAGAGTACAATGAAGGTGCCTGCCTAATGTCAATAGGCAGGGTGTTCCAAAGCGTAGGTGTGGCCATACTGACGGACTGATTTCTGGCAAGAGCCGAACAAGTACTATGTGGCACCCGTAACATGGAAAGCATACCTTGAATTTGGCCTGGTAGCAAATTGGCAACCAGTACAGATTTCAGAGCAGAGGTGTTATGTGCTGATAGGGTCTCACTCATGTCAACAATCATGCTGCAGCATTCTGCACTAACTGCAGCCCCTAGGTTAGATTGTGCTGCATGGGGATTTCTGTGACTTTGGCTGACTGGCTGCCAGGATTTTTTTTAGTTTTGGTTAGGAACCCTGATTGGTTGTGGGATGCTAAATTTTCTGCCTTACCCAGAGGAATCTTGTTGTGGTTGGTATGGTATTGCATTTAGGAAATGCATTGCTCAGGGGGTTGGACTTGATGGCCTTATAGGCCCCTTCCAACTCTACTATTCTATGATTCTATGAAATCATCATTGTCTTGTTTTTCTTTTTCTATTTCCATTTCAATTACCTCTGACCTTACTCCCTTATATCCATAGAAGTAACAGCAGTGTTTCCATGCACTCAGCTCAACCCCCTTAAACCCACTGATGATGCACCTTCTTTGTTTCTTGCCCAATAGTGGTAAAAGAGAATTCACATACTGGGAAGTGTGGCTTCAATTGCTGTTGTTCCCGAGCTATGGCCTGTGAAGGTAGACCCAATCATGTGTGTTTTCTCTCTGTCAATTATTACTCACTGGAATTGGGTTGGCTGTCAAAGTGAGTTTATAGCAGCCTACAGGGTAGGCAGAAAAGGGTAGAGAATCTTCTTAACTCTTATTCATTTCTCAAACCTTTCTTAAATATTAGTCATTTCTTAAATATTAGACAGGCACCATCTGTGTTATCTTTTCGGCACCTATTGAAGACCTTCCTCTTTCAACAAGCCTTTTAAGTTGAGACCTTATCCCAGTCTGCCTCTGTGCTGGAATTGCTTTTAAATATGTTTTTAAACCTTTTTTAAAAGAAAACAATATATTTTTAACTTTTTTAAAAAAAAGATATCTTGAAAGCTTTTTGAAAATGTTTTAAAGATGTTTTTGTTTTAATGTATTTTAAAGTCTGTTTTTATGATGTTTCACAGTGTTTTTAGTGCTTTTGTTTGCTGCTCTGGGCTCCTGCTGGGAGGAAGGGCAGGATATAAATCAAATAATAAATAAAAATAAATACACCTCTCTCTGTCGTGAAGGTCAAGTCTGTAAAGAAGTTTGGAGCAGCCACATTAAAAGATAAGGGCAGGGCATTCCAGGCACGGAGTTGCCAACCCTGCTTCGATATGGATATTTTTGCATAGGATCCCTAGTCAAGGTTTACCAATAGCACAATCCTAACCATATCTACTCAGAAGTATGTCCTGCTGAATTCTATGGGGCTTAGTGCCTTAGTAAGTGTGTTTAGAATTGCAACCTTCAGGGGCATCCATCTTTACTCCTGGGTACTCCCATCTAACATCTCCACAACACTAGGCTCCCTTTTTCCTCCAGTGGCCTTCTGGTGACTGGCCTGGCCTGAGGGCACTTAAACCCTTCTTGCCAGGAGCAAGTAGGCTAGATTAAATGTTCCCTACCCAGGCCCCTAAACAGGTAAGAAGGAATGATCCCTTCACTTCAGCTATATTTGGGAACACCCTCATTTAGATAAGATTTCTATCTTAATTTCCAATCAGATAATTTTTATTGTTTATTGTGGTATGCTCCAAGCAACTGTGGTTAATGCTTAATGTATCATGCTTAATGACATCACTAGCACCCACCCCTGTGACATCACTAGCACCCACCCCATGACATCACTAGGGCCTGCCCCTGAAATCTCAGGGTTTGGGATGCTTCTGACCTGGCAACCCTAGTACCAGAGGAAAGGATTGATAACTCCTCTTTGTGCACCACGGTTCCAATCCTGATCTAAGACCCCACTCCATGTTTTCTAAAAACAAAAAAGCAGTCATTTATTTCATGTATCATCTCATTTTAATTATTTACTTATTCAATTTATATCACACCCTTCATCATAATTTATCACAGGGAAGGCAATAACAGAGTAAAATACAATAAAGCATAACATAAAATACAGTTTAAACAAGCAGAATAATCAATTGTACTTAAACAAGAGCTCTGGTCGTTAAATCACAGGCCAAAGTAAAGGAAAGAGCATTGAGCTAGTGTTGAACAATGGACAAGGTTGGGACCAGCTGAACCTCAGATGGATAAATTAAAAGAATTTGGACCGTTAGCAGGATTTAAGATCAACAATCAAAAAACAAAGATGTTGGTGAAAAATTTAACTTTAAGGGAACAGAAAGAGTTAATGGACAAGACAGATTTTACAATAGAGAAAAAGTTGAAATATTTAGGTATCATTATGACAAATAAAAATTCAAAGTTGTTTCATAATAATTATGAAAAATTATGGACAGAGATTAAGAAAGATCTGCTAAGATGGGATAAACTACAATTGTCATTAATGGGTAGAATATCTGTGATAAAAATGAATGTATTACCGAGAATGATGTTTTTGTTTCAAATAATACCTGTAATATCCTCTGATTTACCTTTTAAACAATGGCAAAAAGATATCTCTAAATTTGTATGGCAAGGAAAAAAACCAAGAGTTAAATTTAAATTACTACAAGATGCCAAAGAAAGAGGAGGACTGGGATTACCAAATCTGAGACTTTATTTTGCTGCCTGCTGTTTAGTCTGGATAAAGGAATGGATTTTATTGAGGAATAAAAGACTATTGGATTTGGAGGGCCATAACCTGAAGTGGGGATGGCATGGATATCTATGGTATGACAAAGTAAAAGTAAATGTAGACTTTAATAATCATTTTATAAGACGTCCTCTGTTGAAAATATGGAATAGATATAAACCAAGGTTTTATTCGAAAATACCATTATGTGTCTCAAGTCAAGAAGCGTTTTACAGAAGAGAAATGGCTGGAAAAGAGAAATGGTTAACTTATCAAGAACTATTAGAAAATGTACATGGAGAATATATAATGAAAGAGAGAGAACAACTGATAAAGGAAGGATATAGTTCTCAATGGTTTGCCTATTTACAATTGTTAGAAAGATATAAAATGGATAAGAAAATGTATGGGTTTGAAATAAGTAAATCTGATTTTGAAATAGGTTTGTGTACAAATGATGAAAATATAATTGCGAAAATGTATAAACTCTTACTGAAAATGGATATGGAGGAAGAACAAGTAAAAGAGTGTATGGTAAAGTGGGCAAAAAAATTTGGTTATAACATACAAATGGATCAATGGGAAAATATGCGGAAAAAAGGCTTGAGATTTACATTATGCTATAATCTTAAAGAAAATTTCTATAAAATGATGTACCGTTGGTACATGACTCCAGAAAAGTTGTCAAAAATGTATAGTAATGTTTCTAATGTATGTTGGAAATGTAAACAACAAGAAGGATCTTTTTATCATATGTGGTGGTTGTGTAAACAGGCAAAATCATTTTGGGCACAGATAGGTAGGATGATGCAAAAAATTCTAAAGATAAATATTCAGTCAAAACCAGAATTTTTTTTATTGGGTTTTATGGATAAACAAATAGAAAAGAAATATGGAAGAATAATATTATATATGATTACGGCAGCAAGATTATTATATGCACAAAAGTGGAAAATGGAATCAACACCAACAACGGAAGAATGGCTATTGAAATTAATGGACTTAGTAGAGATGGATAAATTGACATGTCTACTTAGAGAAAAATCGACAGACACATTTCTTAAGGAATGGAAGCCTCTCTTAGACTTTTTGTTGAAAGATCAAAATAAAATGATGATATTGGGATTTGACGATTAACTAAGATAGCCTATGGAGAAAAGTGATCCTGTATGTATATATTAAGGGACAGGTTTGATGTATATTATATACTTATAGCTGATCTGTGACAAATCGGAAGTCAACTATTTTATTTTTATTTTTTTTGTTGTATTGTTATGTTTTTTGACTTTGTTTTGTTTGTCTTTTGAAAAATTTGAATAAAAATTATTAAAAAAAAAAAAGAACCTCAGATGGGCTGATGTTCTACAACTGGTGTGCTACTATCAAGAAATAATAGATTGTCTGATGTCATTTAATGATGATATTGCTCAGAAGCAGTCTGCTGGGTAGGGCAGAGCTGCTGGGTGGGGTGGGTTTCCCACAGGCATCTGGTTGACCACTGTGGGACGAGGATGCTGGACTAGATGGGCCATTGGCGTGATCTAGCAGGCTCTTCTTATGTTCTTATGTACTTGCTAGCTTCGTAGCACATGGGTTGCTGTTGCTTACGGGGAGAGAGAGGGTCGGGGCAGGGTGGCTGATGTGGTGCAAATGCACTGGAGCCAATCCAGCACTTTTGCCGGTGTGTTTGCATTGCACCAATCTCCATTCTGCCTCGTTCCTCTCCCTCTAGGAAAGCAATACAGACCTACCTGCTAGGAAGCTAGCGTAGCAGTTCCACCTCACCCGGCAACCCATTTCTGGTGTTGCCTGAAGTGCCTTCCCAGCAGATCTCTGTGTGTAGGCAGGGCAACATGAAGGGACACATGGCCCTTTGGGTAACCAGACATAATTCACAGGCAAGCAAAATCATTCTACAAGGTATTTGCTTAAAAAAAATGTTTACAAGAAGACACACAAACATTCACAAGTGTCAAAATACATCCCAGCACCTATTGTTCAGTCACTAAAGCAAACCTCATAAGAAGGGACAGGGAGAGAAGAGAATAAAATGCTCATGAAAGCAAGAGGTAGGAAGATAGCAGGAAGGGAGAGTGAGAGAAAGAAAATATATTCTGATTGTTACCCTCTGAGATCCAGTAATGCAAAGTCTGGGAAGAGGTGGGTTACAGTGCAATCCTAACCATGTCTACTCAGATATAAGTCCTATTGGATTTAATGGGCCTTAAGTGGGGTTAGGAGTGCAGCCTTCATTAATAACAACCATATTTTTATTCTTGAGCAAGTAGCCATCAGCAAGTTCCATGTGCCTTCAGGCAGGTAGTCCTCAGCAAGGCACAGTATTACCTCCCACTCAATTCCTTGTTTTCCTCTTGGTTAAAGGACGTTATCTTACCCTGTTTAACTGTTTCTTCACCATCTCTAGTTCTGAAAAATATAAATGGTTTGGGTTAGGGATGGGGGGATTAGTTTTATTTGGATTTGAATGAGAAATTACCCAATTCACGATTCTGGACCCAATACACAAAGCAAAGCAAAGCAAAGCCATTCTTCAAAATTTGCACTCCTCTGAGTCCTTTTGAGATGTGCAAACATGCATATACTAGGGGAAAGCGTGAATAAAAATGGATTTATTCCTGTAACATACAAAATGGTTTGTATCAGGGAATATTGGTTGAAAAATCTGCGTATCAGTCAAAAACTGCATATAGTGCTTGTTAGGACAGATTCACATTAAAATACTGGTGAATTTTCATGAGGATTATTTTAAAAATGCAGAAATGTGTGTGGAGCAAAATGCATTGCTTTGAAGATTGGGAAAGTGATGTATCTGGGCACGATGCTTCCTTTCCTTCCTCGCCTTGCCATGACCTAAATTCCTCCCCAACCTCCAAAGGTGATATCAGTTCCACAGGGTTGGGGGATGGCAAAGATATTCAGGTGCTGTTCCTGCCCTTTTTTTTTTCCAGAGCCAGCAACAGTGTCAGGTGTGTGATTTAGATCAGGGAAAGGGCAGCAGAGAAAAACTTAGACTCCCTCTGTCACTTTCCCAATCTTTACAGCAGCCATGAGGGACTACTGTTTAAAAGGGGGAAATTCAGCCTCCCAGGGGAGATGCTCTGCATCGTGTCTAATTTGGAACAGGGTCTCTATTTTATTTTCTCTCTCTTATCTCAACTGGAACAAAGAGGTGAAACTAGAGCCGATCCATAATACCCCAGAAGACACCCTCCCCAAATAAAGGCGCCTTTCCTGAATTTTCTCCAAAAATGATACTGGGTGGCAGCTGCTATTTCCTGCCCCAATGCCTTAGAATGATACTAGGCCTTGGGTATTGTGGAGAATACAAAATGGTGGAAGGCTACCAGTGCAGTTGCTGCTACCGCTTCCAGCAGCAGAACAAAAAAAGTAGGAGAGAAAGAAAGAAGTTGTGCTGAGAAACTGTTGCAGAATTTATCCTCCCCTTGGAAAAATCCACTGAAATGTTCCTTGCAATTTCTCTGCCCACAAATAGGGTGGGGAATTTCAAGAGGCCATCTACATGTAGCTCAAGCTGAGGCACATGGGCTTGATAAAGACTGCACACAGCTGAAACAGATTTTAACAGCTGATCAGTAGGAGCCGAAAAAGGTGCAGAGAAAGCAATCCAGCACAAAGGTGTCCCTTTAATAAAGCCAAAAATCTATGACAAAGTTAGTCCAGTTGACATGATGATGATTTTGATGAAGAAATACCACAAACACCTGGAAGTGTTAATAGCAGAAAGGACACAGGACTTAACACATGAAAGGCAGAAGATGAACTGCTTGTTTTATAGCATGCTGCCAAGGCAAGTAACAGATAATTTAAAGCAAGGGAAGCCATCACTGTCCCAAAGTTACACCACCATATTTTCAGTGACACAGTTGGCTTTATCCAGCTCTCCAGCACCAATACATCCTCCCAAATGGTTGATTTTTAAAATGACATAGATAATTACGATGTCTGCAAGCTGGAAATTACAGGAGATGCCTATATAATTACTGATGGTAAAATGGAAACAGGACCAAGAAAATAAAGAAAAGCAAAGAGTGACAACTGGCTTTACTTTCTACAAGTCTGCCCCCAAGACCCCAAACAACAAAAAGACTTGTGGCACCTTGAAGATGAACAATATATTATGGCATAAGCTTTTGTGGGTGCATAAAGTGGTGAGTGGGTATATATGCCACAAGTGTGGGGATAAGCAGATTTTTGTTTTGTTTTAGGATTCATTGTTGGATTAGCGCTTTCAGGAAAATAGTTCTATTTCCCCCCTATATATTGGGCTATTAAATGATCTCTAAGCTGTTCATTATTTTATGGATTTTAAAATTCTTTTGGGAGAACTTTTTTTGAAAAGCGACACATAAATGTAGATGATGATGATGTGATTGATTTAACTAGGAGCACAACTCTCTTAGCTGTTAACAAGATCTATAACAATTCAAACTTGTGCAGAGACACTGATTAAATCAGGAGCCACCTTGCAGCTTCCCAGTCTAATTGAGGGCTAGCATGACATGTCCCTTCTGCTGATTGCTTCCACTCTACAGGACACACTTCCGCTTGAAGGAGGCCCATCCCACTTCACAATAGCTCTCCAAACCATTGTGTTAGAAATCTCACAGTCTTGTCTACCACTAGTACTCCAACTTCTTTCCACCAAATCTAGTTTAATATGAACTAGTCTCTATAGTACTAATATATCTCTACCACATCCTTGTGATGATTGTGGACATCGATTGCTCAACTAAACTGCATCCGCTCTGCCACAGAAGTGTGGCCTCCTATAGTTCTGACATAATAGCTGCTTTTGGTCACACAGACATACATGTCTTTAACCATTTCCCATCCAGTGGCTTTGATACTTTGCTTATTTTATGTTTCGATCCGCTTTTCCCATTCTGACTTATTCTCCTTAGCTGGTATAGACCAGTGGGGAGGACAGCCTGGCTGGGAGTCCAGAGTCTGTGAGTTCAAATCCCCGCTTGTGTCTCCTGGGTGTCAAGGGTCAGCTAAAGATCGCCCCCTCAGTGAGTGGCTCACGGGTTATGTGCCCTACTACCTGTGCAGCCGTGGGCAAGCTGCATAGTCCCAAGGAGCCCAGTTGCCCCCCAGCTGGCAGTTGTGGACAAGGAAGGGGCTGGCTTGTGCAGCTGTGGCAAGCTGAGCAGGCCCTAGCCATCTGGGGAGGACTAGCCTCAGAGGGAGGCAATGGTAACCCCCCTCTGAATACTGCTTACCATGAAATCCCTATTCATAGGGTCGCCATAAGTCAGGATTGACTTGAAGGCAGTCACATCCCCTTCTACACTTCTACACCTTCTTCCTCATATGTTCTTTCACATTCCCTGGCCTCTCACACACTCCCTTTCTACACTGATGTCTCTCTTGTTCCGTCTACCTTTCCATGGTGCTTTTTTTCCCTCCCCCTCTCCCTTCCTGCCGCCTCTTCTTCTCCCTCTGGCCATGTTGTGTTACTAATGTGCGGTAATGGTGTGGTTGGAAAGTCGTTTGCACTCTCCCTCTTTTTTTCTTCCTGCAGTATTATTAAAACTGCTCCATCACTGGCTGTAATGGGAGCGTCTGTATTTTC
Organism: Rhineura floridana; assembly: GCF_030035675.1. Classification (NCBI taxonomy): domain Eukaryota; kingdom Metazoa; phylum Chordata; class Lepidosauria; order Squamata; family Rhineuridae; genus Rhineura; species Rhineura floridana. The sequence continues at coordinate 146,534,052 of NC_084484.1, read as the reverse complement.
TCCCTCGCCTGTATCCCTGACATGACATAATGCCTGCCCTCACCGAGACGCTATAACACCAAGGTAATTGAAACATAACTCACCGTAAATTACAGGCCGCTGTTGCAGGCAGGGACCTAACCATGCTTCCTAGGGCACATTCCAACTTGAAGTTACACATTGCTTTAAAAGGGATGCTTAAGCAAAACAAAGCCATTTGAAGTACAGTACAAACATGGGAGTGGGATGGGAGGGAGGATCATTCAGACTCCTGTTGAGATTTGGAGACTTGCGTTTGGTTGAGTGGGGTCAGAAATAGCCTTAGTTGGAGAGGCTGGAAGGCTCAGGGGAAATGGAATCCTGGTTAACAGCCTCTAAGAGGCATTAGTAACTAATGACTCTTCAGTGGTCTGCATGAAATGAGATGCTTGGCTTCATCCCAGCACCTGGAAAGCAATAGTTCCAAACAGACTAGACATAATTCCAGGTTTTAGTTTATTTTTTCTTAGCAAAGAAGGATAAATTGGCCACAGTTAAGTCTCAGATTGGGAATGAGAAGGTATGGTACTCTTGAGCTTAGTATGGGAAAGATATATAGTCTCTTGAGCACTCAGAAGTTATAACCTCATCCTAATCCTTCTTTACGTGGTTGAATCTAAATACCAGTGAATTTCCATTCTTGCCTGGAACGTATGTGTAGGTCTGCACCTTTAGTAGTTGTGTTAGACCCCACACAGCAATAATACATGTTCATCACTTCAGGAAGTGATGTGTGAATGAGCTGTCACTCACCGAATCACAGCTAGAATTTTCATAGCCATTTCATAATGTCACCATAATATATTTTACAATGGAGACGCAAAGTTCACATATTTATCTGCATGTCAACAAATGCTGGGGAATCAAGGTGCATGTGTATGTGTGTGTGTGTGTCTGAGAGAGAGAGAGACAGAGAGATGACTCTTATTCAAAGTAAGGCACCAGCAAAACTCATTCATCTGTGGCTCAATAATGAGTTTTAGGAACTCAAAATATTCACCTCAAAGAAAAGGTGAGCATTAGAACTGCAAAATTCTTCTCCAGTTCAGATTAATATCTGAGCCAGAAAAGAATTCCAAATTTATATCCCTTCCTTTCTCAGACCCACAAATCCCTCAGACTCTCTTCCCCTTCCCTTTATGTATTTGTCAGCATAACAGCAATTGCAATACTCTGTCTTTAAGGAGAGGGGTGGAGAGGGGTAGAGAGAGGTCTTTCCTACCTTACTTCTTTGGTACCTTGTGCACTGCATAGCAACCTGCCAGGACAAAAGGCCTTCCATGGTCCTTGGGAAATGCAGTTTTCCCTTTTGTCCTGGCATGGTGCTATGCAACATGGCAGATGGCAGAGGGGAGGGTAACTGGGGCCACAGGATAGTTCTGCCCAGCCCCTAGCTCTGCACCAATGTCCATGGATGTTTCTATTTTTCTTTTTGTGGAATTAAAAGACTCCTTTTTCTGGTGTCCTTGTCCCCGCACCCCATCCAGGGCTGATGTAGTTTTTGGTCCACTCCACAGGCATGGCAGAGGAATGTGGAGGCTTTGGAACCTGCAAAACCAAGTGCATCCCCATCCCACCAGTGTCTGCCCATAGAATGCTCCATTTTTTGCTGTACTGCCAGACGGGACACTGTCAACGCTCCATCTTCTCCAATGGAGTCTTTTGGTAGCATACCAGGAGCTCTTCTTAGCTATCTCATTGGAAGGGTTGGTATGTTTGTGAGAATTTGTTCAGTTTGCATTTTAATACAGACCTAACTAATTCACACTTCTCAAACCGCTACATAAACCAACAGGCAGCTGTTAAGACTGTGCACTGGATATGGCCAAAGCCAGAATCCTGAACCAAATTGAGCCAGTTCAGGAGGTTTGTGGCTTCAGCCGAATCAGGTTGATATACTCCTGGATCATCCAAGGGTGGACCACCTGGAGTGACTCGGAGCTTTCAAAAGGTGGAGAGGGGAAGAGGACAGGCATGCATACATTCTTGCTGGATGGTACACCTTCTTTAGCTTGCTGGGACTTCCTTTCAAGTAAGCATGCACAGTAGTGGCTAGTGGGACAGGGCACTGTTTCTCACCTGTCTTTCCAGTGCTGCCCATCACTGTTGGTTGTCGAAAGGGGGAGGGGCAAGGCAGTGGGGAGCTCTGCCTGGTGCAGGTGCAGCATCAGAACCATTGGATTGGCTCTGCCACTGCAGCTGGTGGTAGCAGCCAGGCAGGGTGTCATTGCTTACCTGGCTTCCCAATGCTGCGTGTCACTGCCAGTTATTGAGACAGGTAGGGCTGAGGCAGCACAGAGCTCCACGCAGTGTGGACACAGTGTCAGGAGCACTGGATTGGCCTCACTGCTGCACCCGCACTGCACCAAGATTCCTGCTGCCACATGCATCTCCCTCTCGGTAACCAGTAGCGATGCATGGCTTTCGGAAGCCAGGTAAGCAACACTGACCTGCCCTGCTTAGCCCCTATTGTTCATTCTTCCCCTAGCCCTATCCCAACAGCAGTTTTAATTAGGGTTTAGCATTCTAATTAAACATTGGGATATCCCGTGGATTGATTTGGGCCCCAAATCCCGGTCAGGTATACTAACCCAAAGTGCCAGATCAGGGCCCCGATTGAATAGGAGGGGTGGCAACAGCCTTAACAGCTGTCCTTCAAAATGTATACTTCCCTGAATTTTGCGATGCAGTTCTCTAACCAAAGAATTCACACAAAGAAACATGTATTAGGGAAGAGTGCACACACAAATGCCTGTATTTGAGAAAATAATGGACACAAATACATTATGTTGTGGAAAACTGCCTCCAAAAATGCATATATTAGGCAAAAATGCATGTAAAATGCATATCAATTTTCATGTGGACTTAAAAAGAAAAAAAATCACAAACTGATGTGGAAATGGGAAGAACTGGAAAAACTGAGAAAGACAGAGAAACTGAAACAGATTTGGCCATCCCTATTCTGATTCCTATGGTACCTCAGCTGGCCTGTGACTATCTGTTAGAGTTGTCTGTCCAATGATGAGGAATCTTTTAGAACATGAGATCCATGGACTTTAGAAACATACAGCCATCTACTCCTGTCACTCCTGTTCATACTATAGAAGAACTGTTAATATTGACCTTCAGCTGAGCTTTGGTGTATAAGTACAGCTGATTAATATCAGTGGGGACTGGTGGGTCTGATGTCAGTGGGGCAGTGAATCCACTCCTTGGACAGCTCCTTGAATGTTCAAACTAAAACCCGGAGTGGATTCAGTTCTCCACTGATATCACAGCCACCAGCCTCCACTGATCAATATAGTCCCAGTTAAATAATTTCTCAGTGCAGTTTTATAAATCAGGTTTCTGGGTAGAAATTTAGAGGAGGGATTAGTTTCCCCCCTGAAATAACCTAAGTTTGTACAAATATTTCCATTTATTTATCTCCTTTGATACCATTATTTTCCCAGGCTAATATTGCATTCCCCTTGGATTAGTCACTCACATGTGACAGCAATGCCAAGGTCAAGGTGCTGGTTTTGATGTACAAAGCCCTATGCAGCTTGGGACAAGGATACCTGAAAGATGGCCTTACCCCTTACATACCCCTTATCCCGGTCTGTGTCTGTGCTGGAATTACTTTTTTAGAAGCTTTTTAAAAAAGATGTTTTGAAAGATATTTTGTTTTCATATGTTTCAAAGTCTTTTGTTTTTTAAGATGTTTTAGTGTGCTTTTACTGTTTTTGTTTGCAGCCCTGGGCTGCTTCTGGGAGCAAGGGCAGGATATAAATTTAATAAATAATGACAATGATTAATAGTCTTCTGTCACAGTGCTATGCAACCAATGGCTATATGATGACATCACTGAAAATGTAGGGGCACTAGACATTAGTACTTTTGCAAAGAATGCCTAAAATATCAGCCCAAGGGTAAGCATTTTGGGCAACGTCGTAAGTAAGAACATAGGAAGCTGCCTTATAGTGCGTTAGACTATTTATTCATCTAGCTTAGTATTGTCACTGCACTGACTAGCTGTAGCTCTCCAGAGTTTCAGGCATGGTTCTCTCAGCCTTACCTGAAGATGCCAGATATTGATCCTGAGACCTTCTGCATGCAAATCAGGTGCTCTGCCACTGAACTATTGACTATGTCTGCAACAATGTTTGCCAAAAAACAAAACCCAAACAGAGTGAAAACTTTTGGCTCTGCTTAGGTTAACTTTTTTGGGGGGGCAGGGGGGATAAAATGACAGAAATCCATGAATCCAGCAACAATGACTTTTTGGGAGGTGTAGGGTGTATTTGAGGCATACCCAAGACTGACAGTGACCTAGTCAACAGTGTGGCCTGGCCTTTAAAAATCCATGCCTTTAAGAATCAATTTGCTTTTTGACAGCTAGATGAATGTGTTTTGGGGCATGTGCCATCTGCTGGATAGATCCACTCAGGACTAGAGATTGCAGGTGAATCATGTTACTGAAAGCTATTTTGACAAGGCTATGTGAGACAAGGAATGGATTTGGAAAAATGAGCTTTCTGATGAATGGGAGAAGGACTGAACTTTTCAATACATGGAATGTACATCAAAGGCCACATCCTGTTCTGAACAAATAGGGCTTTTGGGTAAGAGGAGTTTGTAGTGGGCAAAATGTTACATCAATCTAAGGTAGGTTACACAATACAAAGATGTTTCTCTATAAGTGTTAGTGATGGATAGTCTTATAAAAAGTAGAAAATTTCCTCTATAAACATTCCTCTATTGATTCCTTGAAACCTGCAGCACCTTCACTTATCCCTTACCTCTGAGATTTCCATACAAAGCACCTATCAAATTTGACCCAATAAGTCCCCTAAAGCCTGAGCCCTACATTTTTAATGGATCTTTCAAACAAGTCCATCTCATATCTAGGTGGGAAGGGGTGTTGTAGCATATGGGTTTTGATTCACTGCCTGCAGGTTTGGTTGATTCCTTTCCTTAAATGTTCCTTCCTTAAATGTTCTGCATCTGTTTTTCTGGTGCAAGCTCCTTTTATGTGTTGCACCTCCTCGTAGCTTCTTTTGCTTCTGGTGCGTTATGTTCTTCATTGTGTACCTAGCTTGCAGATTATGCACGTGGATGATTTAGGACAGAAAGCTGAACTTGATGACCCTTCCAACACTGAGATTCATGAGAGGGCCTGAAAACACACACACACATACAGAGACGTATGTGATGATGATCACAATTATATAATACTATTATGCAGAAACAAAAATTATCCCTTGCGTACAAAAATTTCTAGTACTTTGCACATTTCATTATTCAGATAACTTCAGTCTTTCTTGGGACATACCACTTTAGTGGGGAACCTTTTTGATTCTTTTGCTTCATGGGGCATGCCCTCCCATCTTGTACAGGACCAGCAAATGCCATCAGAATACAACCCACATTTTATACCACTGGCTGCATGTTAGATGTGTAGTATAGAAAAGTGTGTCCAATCTGATGACTGAAAAGTGCTCTTTGATCCCCAGAATGGCCACAGAAGAAAGGGTATAGATTAAAGAGGTAAAAAATCAGGTAGGTGGGCCTGCCTGCTGCTCCATTTCTCTGGTTTTGGGCCATATAATAGAGAGGCAAAGAATTCTGTTTCCTCTCCAACTTTCCCTTGTGCCCTGCCTGAGCAGATTGCTTTCTGTGAGGTCTGCCATATCCCCCTTCAAAGTGTTTCCATCAAAGTTCACAGCATGGCTGAGGTTTCAGCCATCTCCCTCCCACCTCTCCTGGACATTATTAGTTTATCTTTGTCCATTGGCAAACTTCCCGAGCAATTCAACAATAACAGTTGTTTTACTGTGGCTGAAAAAGTCATCTCTAGTTCTGGCTGCCATTGATCATCTTCCTAGTACTGGGTATTTTCTTTTCCTGGCCTGTTCTTATATATAAATAATAATAATACATATCTGAGTGAGTTTGAGTCAATTTTAGTGGCTGTGCTGTGAAAGTGAAAGATATATAGTACTAAACGCAGAAAAAGGAGAATGTTAGACAGGTTGCCTCTGTGTGCAGAGCTTTGCTAATGAAGTGCACTTCTGACCTGCAGTAACTGCACTTCACTTCTTATCCTCATACATAAAGAGATACGATCTTTCCCCCCCTGTGCTTATCCCTGTGACTCGGACTCACAAAAATTGTAGTTCTGTGAGGGAGTCTCCCAACCCTCAACACTCTTAACAAACTACATTTCCCAGGATTCTTTGAGGAAAGCCATGACTCTTAAAGTGGTATAAGAGGACTTCAGAGGTATGGTGTGGATGTGACACTTGGAGGGAAAAGGACAGAATGGTCAGGCAGGCAGGACTTCACAGATGTTTGGTCTTCAGTAAGGGAAGAATTGAAAGGCAGAAGGCTTACATTAAGGTAGAAATGATGATATTCATCATATCCCATCTTTTCTCCAAGGAGCTCAAGGTGGCGTACAAACATGGTTCTCCCCCTGCTGAGTTTATCCTCACAACAACCCTATGAGGTAGGTTAGGCTGAGAGATAGTGATTGGCCCAAGGTAACCCAGTGAGTTTCATGCAGAAGAAGGATGAGTCTCCAAGGAAGAAGAAAAATTGATTTGGTGATGGATCAGGTCCCATCATGAAGCTTAATTCAACATCAAGACCAGTACAATGTTCAGGGCACTGCTCAATGGGAACCAATCCACTTGGGGCCAAACACCCCCTTCCCCATGAATGTATGCCTACTGTAAAGCCCAATGTGGAAGTGGCAGCATCGGGGTCAATTGGTGGTGACTCTTTGGTGATCACTCTTGACCAAGTAAGTTTGTTTTCCAAGATAAGGTCTTTAATGGTGGGTCTGTAAGTGACTATGGAGGCCAATCCTAGATCCACACAGCCTTCCACAGTGAGGATATAGGTTTCCAGGTGGAAGACAGTTGTAATGAGGATTTGCTTGACATGGTTTCCGCTTAGCTCATTTGTCCCGTTCACCCTGTACTCGTGCTTCTTCAAAGTCCATAGCCAATCTCCAATTGGGATGCTCATGGGCCAAAACTTCCCAGTTCTTGATGCTCATGTTACATTTTTTCAGATTATCTTTAAGAATATCTTTAAACCTCTTTTGCTGTCCTCCAATATCAATTTTCCATCCTTATGTTGGGAGTAAAGTTGCTACTTCGGAAGACGGTATATCAGGCATTTGAACAACATGGCCAGTCAAGCGAAATTGAAGTTGAAGGATCATTGTTTCAACATTGGTGGTCTTTGCTTCCTCCAAAACGCTAACATTAGTACGTCTATCTTCCCAAGTAATTTGTAGAATTTTCTGGAGGCAGCGTTGGTGGAATCTTTCAAGAAGTTGGGAGTGGTGTTTATAAATAGTCCATGTTTCACAGGCATACAGTAAGGTCGGTAGTACAAATAAACTGTGAAATATTGCAAGTAATCAACCAACCAAAAAAAGAAAAAACCAGAAGGTAAGACCTAGAGCTGGACTGAAGGATTTGGTCCTTTATTTGGGACTTTGGGGTGGAGGTGAAAACCCTCCTGGAAGATTATATCAGTCTTCGGTGGGCAGGATTGCTTTCACTTTGAGGTGTGGATGTACTTACTTAATTGAGGTGGCTTATGTTTTCTTTTCTTTTTAAACATTCCTTTAAAAAATAAATAAAGATAAACCACTATTCCAAATGCTAGCTTGGTTGCCCTCAATAGTCTGGCTATAATTTTCTTTCAAGATGTGAGAACAATGATGTGTAGTAGCATCATTCCCATGGGTGTACTTAGGAAAAAATGTCTGGTCCACATGAGCTGATATTCTTTCATGTCTCCCAACATTGTTGGGAACAAATGATCAAATGAAGGTGGGTGGGGAGGAATGCTATCCAGCACTACTAAGATCATATTTGTCACACAAGGAGATGAAGACAGAGTGGGCTGGTTGTGGCCTTAAATTTTAAGGCTAAATAGCCTAGCAGTTTTTTATTGCAGCACTAAAAGTAGGAAGCTGACATTAATTTTCTCCCTAAATTTCTTCTTCAAATTCTTCTCTGCAAAGTTGGATATGGAACTGTCCCCTGAATTTTCTGAATATGTGCATTTTTTCTTTTTTTTTCTTTTGCCATTTGATAATATTTGATTTCAGTATTTAGTATTTTGTACATGGCATGAAATAGTGTTTGGGCATCTTTAGAATATTTGATAAATTGTAGAACCATTAATGTTTGGTGGTGTTTGAGAGTTACTAGACTATTGGCTGACTATCCTAGACTATTACTTCCAAGTAATTCATTAGGAAAAATGAATTACTTGTAATTTATTACTTTTTTGTGGAATGAGTGGGTAATTTCTTTACGTTTTGATAGTAATAGGAGTAATTCTTTTTTACTTTTGAGGTGTAATTGTGATGTTTCCAGCATTACTTTGGGGCATTACTGGGAGGGGGAGCAGGGAAAGTCTTTTGCTCCTCTGTTTCATGGATGAAAATCATGTGCCTCAAACTGGGCTTTTGTACAGCTTCGCTCTTCCCTCGTGCTCTGTGGGTGGGTTGGAGGCAACAAGGGAAGAGGTGGAGAGTGAGATGGGGGTGGAGTGGAGAAAACCATTGTTTCAAAAATGGACGGTGGTGGAGAAGAATGGAGTGGAGGGAGAAAGCAGCCAGAGGGCAAGGACGTAAATGAAGGAGGAGAAGAAGGAGGCACCAGTGGAATGGAGATGAAAAGCTGTGGAAGTGAGAGACGACAATGATGTGTGTGTGTGTGTGTGTGTGTGTGTGTGAATGCTGTGTTTGTACTGGCTGCACAAAGCAGCCTCCACTGCCCTCCAAGGCTACTTTGCTGCATTTGCAGTGTTTAAACATTTTGCACCTCAGGGGAATATGTTTGCTTGGGCGGGTATGCCTTAGTTGGTGATAGGGCAGGGAGGGTCCAGGAGGTGGTTGAACGAGAGAGACGACACTTGTTGGTTGAAAGTGTGTGTGTGTGTGGTACTTGGTTTGGCGCATGAAGCTCTGAGTGGTGGCTTCTGCCTCCCTCCCCTCCCCTCCTTCCTTACCAGTGGAGAGACTACTAGTGCTAGTTAGCTAGCTAGCCAGCCTGCCTCCCACACCCTAATAATGTTTGATTGAGCAGGCGAGCCCCACACATGCCTTAGTTGCTGGCAGGGGAAGTTTGTTCCATATAGTTCCTTCCTGCCAAAGTTCCAAAACAAACCCATTTCAAATCATCCATGCCCACCCCCCACCCCACTATAGGCAATTTTGTAATAGTGCATAGAGGCTTGTGCAGAATTAATTAATTACCATTATTAATAATATTTTTAAAATAATCTTTATTAAGGAAAAGAAAATTACAAAGTAGTACTAAAATAATAATGAAAAAGAAAAGGGAAAGAAAAAAATGCTTTACATAGATATATCTCATTCAGTTTGTATATAAGAAAAGATATTACTAATGATACAGTATATAATAATCTCATGCAATACTCAGCCAACCTTGAACGTACCAACCCAATCTTTTGGTGAGGACATATATAGGGAGTCAGAGTGTAATGGCATTCAAGGTGCACATTAGGAAGGTAACTTTTTGCTACATTTTGAAAGATGATGTGCCAAATTTGAAGTCTGCTTGAAGATGCGTGTGTGTGTATGTGTTTATTTTTAATGTTGTTTTAGGCTACTTAGATGTGCAGCAGCCAAGGCCAGCACCTTGTAGGCACTCCATTCTTTTTTTAAAAAGTAACTTAAGTGTAATTGTAGTGATTACTTTTGAGTAATGGTAAAGTAAACGGTTACTTTCAGAGCAATTGTAATTGTAATGGTAATTTATTACTTTTGGGGGCCATACAACAGTAATTGTAATTTATTACTTTTTAAAAGTAATCTTCCAAGCTCCAACTATTGGTAAAAAAACTATAGAGTGCCACCAAGCTGACCCTTGGAATAGTGGTTTAGCTTTATTTAAAAAAAAAAAGTTTTAAAAGAAAAAAAAAAGACCTAGACCACCACAATTTGGTTTTTTTCATTTCTGCCAACATGCAAATGGTTAACACACATCCAAAGATGTAAAGCACCACAATTCAAGTTTTGAATTAAAAAAAACTTTTAGTGTGATTTTTATCTTATTTTTCATATTCAAGATTTTAAAAATATCTGTCTTTGTTTCAAGTCTAGAAGACAGGAAGGAACGAATCTCGGCAAGTCAAAAAGAAATTAAGCAGATCATAAGAAAAAGAACCAAAAGAGAGATAAGAAAGGCAAAGGAAGAAATATTAATGGTGGAAGAACACAGAGAAAGGAGTGTCTATGAGCTCAGTATCACTGTCCCATCTTGTTTGCAGCTGTTATAGAAAGGAAGAGGATATACTTTTTGTCTCCCCCTCTTTGTGGTGCTATATTCCTTGTTCTCAGAGTTTGGAATGATGTTAGCATTTAAGTTTATGCTGATGACACATCTTTCCACTTGGATGAATAGGCAGATTCCCTCTCTAAATCACTCCAACGTGATTTTAATAGCTGGCAGAGGTGGCTTTTGGATAATAAATTGATCCTCAACCTTAAAGAGACACAGGCTGTGTCCTCCTGAACAGATGGCAAATTAGAAAGAATGGAAGCTTGCATCTTCACTTATCTAAGTTTTGAGTTGGAAAGCTTTCGCTAGGTACAGTACTTCATATTTACACCAGAAAGAATGGATGCATCTTTGTGCCTGGCTGGATTAGGCATTTTAATTATAGATAGAGTACCCAGTGTATGCTGATTAGTGAATTGTGAAAAAGGATGATTGGTTAAAAAAAATCATTATTCCCATTAGTTGCAATGATTAACAATTGTGTTAATTCATTTCAGTCTGCATTTAAGGAACCCCAGACATACTGAAAGGTTAATAAAGTTGACTGTTTTGTAACTTATAGATTTACTTACTTACTTCTCTGTCTAATAGTCTCAAATGCCATAGTGGCCAGTGGCTTCAGTTCAGCCAAGGAAAAATGGACAGACCATATTGTTCACACTCTGGGTTGGGCCATGAATGGTTGAAGGGTTGCCATTTTCCTCATCTGCATGCCTAGGCAGGTGGCATCCCAGCATTTCCATTTGGGTGGCAACAGGAAAAGAACAAGATAGCTTGTCTATTACAAACCTTCCTTCTCTTCTGTTGCCATTATTGTATGCCTGATGAAACTGAGGTTATCATACTTTGGACACATAATGAGAAGACATGATTCACTAGAAAAGACCATAATGCTGGGAAAAACAGAAGGGAGTAGAAAAAGAGGAAGGCCAAACAAGAGATGGATTGATTACATAAAGGAAGCCACAGACCTGAACTTACATGATCTGAACAGGGTAGTTCATGACAGATGCTATTGGAGGTCACTTATTCATAGGGTCGCCATAAGTTGTAATAGACTTGAAGGCACATAACAACAACAACTGCTCTGTGTCCAGATTCCAATGCAACAGGACAAATAGAAGCAGGCTAGTGGACAACTATTCAGAGGAAAGATCAGAGTTATCATTCTTGGTCCATGCACTGATAACCTCCAGGCTGGATTACTGTAATGCACTCTATGTGGGGCTGCCTTTAAGGTTGGTCCAGAAACTGCAGCTGGTGCAAAATGCAGCTGTGTGACCGCTCACTGGGGCAGGGTATTGCCAGCATGTCACCCCGCTGCTGAAAGAATTGCACTGGCTGCCCATTAGCTACCGGACCAAGTTCACCATTCTGGTTTTGGTATACCGAGCCCTATAGAGCTTGGGACCAGGATACCTGAAAGATTATCTTACCTCTTATATACCCAGTTGATCACTGCACTCTGCAGGTGAAGGCCTCCTGCAGATATCATCTTATCAGGAGGTCCATTCCACACAACATAGGAAGCGGACCTTTAGTGTAGTGTCACCTACCCTTTGGAATTCCCTCCCCTTAAATATTAGACAGGACTACCTGTGCTATCTTTTCAGTGCTTACTGAAGACCTTCTTCTTTCAACAAGCCTTTTAAGTAGAGACCTTATCCCAATCTGCATCTGTGTTGGAATTGCTTTTTAATATTTTTAAAGCTTTTTTAAAAAAAAGATGTTTTGTGTTAATATGTTTTTTTAAAGATGTTCTGTTTTAATATATTTTAAAGTCTGTTTTTAGATGTTTTGTTTGCCAACCTGGCTCCTTCTGGGAGGAAGGGCGGGATATACATTTAATATTAAATATATAAGTTTCTCCTAACATCTGCATTTTCATCTGCAATTTTGCCTAATGCATGCATCATTACAAGCATCATTACAAGCAATTTCCCCCAAGATAAGATATTTTCACTAATATATGCATTTTGTACACGCTGGTCATGACCTGCATCACAAAATTCAGAGAAGGGTGAGTTTCAGATGATAGCTGTTTTTCAGTTTGCTTATTGGTTCAGGAAGTGCAAATGAGGTAAGTTTGCAATAAAATACAAAGTAAATACATTTCTCCTCCATTCCTACCCTTCACATCTCTAAATCTGCTCCAGAGGTTTAGGGGAACCTCTGAAATAGATTTGGGGGACATGAAGGAGGGGCTGGTGGAAGAGAAGTCCCATTGCACAAGCACATTTCAGTTGTGTAAGTGGGAGGACATAATTGGAAGTCACCTATTACATTTACAGTATTGCAGGCAAACAAAGTAATGGCAACATGATCAAGAGATACCATGAAGTGGGCACTGCTGGCTGGTTTGTGGGAGTTTTAGTTCAACAACATCTGGAGTGTACCATGTTCTCTACTCTTGCGCTAGAAAATACTCAAGTGCTTTCTCCCAAGATTACTCAAAAGAGATGGGACACAATTTTGTGAATATTTTTTTTCCATTTTCATCACACACATACACATCCAGTCAAGCAAACTATGCTTTTGAAACCATAATATAGCCTGCTTCTTCCACTTCATCAGTCCAACATGATTCTTTCATCAGACCTGAGAAATATCTCCAACTTCAATGGTATATATCAGAGCACAGCTGGAAGAACAATATAGCACTAAATGTTTGAGATAATGGTATGTTGTGCCTCTCCTCTGAAGTTTGAGCTGCAGGGTTAAGAAATCTGTGACCATCCAGATATTTGTCGGACTCCAACTCACATCAGCCCCAGCCAGCATGGCCAATGATCAAAGACGATGGAAGTTGAAGTCCAACAGCTGATAGATGACCACAGATTAGGAACGTGGGAACATAGAATGCTGCCTTATACTGATCCAGACCACTGATCCATCTGTCTCAGTACCTGACTGGCAGCAGCTCTCCAGAGTTTCAGGCTGGTTTCTGTCCCAGCCCTACATGGAGATGCCAGGGATTGAACCTGGGATCTTCTGCGTGCATAGCTGATGCTCTACTACTGAGCTATGACCCTTGCTGTTAAACTGACCATTAATTTAGAGTAAGAGCAAGTACAAGAGGATATGAAAAATAAGGTTCCTTTCACCATGTTCTATTGTACATTTTCTATATGCATCAGGTGGGGAAATGTAACAGAAATCGATAGTAGAGTATTTGAGCACACGTGGAAAAGAAGAGAGATTTTGGTAAGACTGACGGACACCTTTCTTCTCTGCTCATTTATTGTCTACAAAGTGCTGCTCCCCACCTTCCACCCCCACCTCAGCTAGTTCTCTGGTTTTCTTTCTGTTGAATTGTGACTCATTCATGGTTTCCTTTCACTTTTTCTTTTAGCATTTCCCTATGCTGGAAGGGGGAGGCTATAGTGAAGCAAGTAAAAGCCTAGCTAGCTTGTGCATAATCATTGACATACTATTTAAAGGGAAGTGACTAGTATTTCGACATGCCTTCAGTAGTTTCATTAACCCATTTTCTCTCTCTCCAGGAAGCACTGGCTGCTGTTGAAAGAAAGCCAGGGTAGAGGGAGTGAAACCTTACCCCTGTGTGCCCACACAACATTTTATTTTTAATTTCTTTTGAAAAAAGTTGAAGAACCATTATGCAATTAGCAGCAAACTTACAAACAGGAAGGGATTTAGGTCAACCATCTGCTGCAAGGAGGGACTGTCCACCCACCAATCCGAAAGTTCCCAGGAAACACATTCAAGGAAGTCTCTGATCTATGAAAGTTTCTTTAGCTAATTGCTGGGTGATGAAGCCAAAGCATGTTAGATGAACATCAGGGCTGTATATCATCATCTGTGCCCAGCTAGAAAACACTGTAGCAATTGCATATCTAGGTTGACTGAAGTAATGAAACAATTCCCCTATTAGGGGATTATTTATATTTATTACCAGAGCTGGCATCAAGGGTTGGTATCATCGGGCATCTGCCAAAGTCCCATATTGGGAGGGGGCAGCAAGGAGGTAGACTATGTTCTGGCTCACACTTTAGTTTGGAAGATGCTATTCATCAAAGTGCTCAAATATCCCTAATTATGAGCACCCCAATTTTTTATTTCTGAGCCATGAAATATGCTTTCCACATGTATATCTTATCTTCAGTCTCATTGTCTCTTCTGGTCCAATCCCACTACGGGCTGGTCTATGTGGCAGACTTCTGTTTAACCACCATCACCATGAATGGTCCTCCTTCTTCCAATGTGGTACAGCCATCACCCATCAGACTCTTCCATTACTTATTTATTTATTATTTGATTTATATCCTGCCCTTCCTCCCAGCAGGAGCCCAGGGCGGCAATTACACATCATCATGATATACAGTATCTTTCAGACCTACTGGAGCTTCAGAGACCAGTGCAGTCCTGCAATAATCTCCACTTATGAGCTAGAAACTGAGGGAGATTTCCCTTGGCAGGTCTTGGATGCCACTACAGATGTGACCATACAAGCTACAGATAGATTCAGTGCCAAGAATTCCTACTGGAAAGTCTGCTGTTTTCCATAAATGAGGATGACAATAGCCAGGCTTCCCTTTCAGGCATGAGGATGCTGGCAATGAAAGAGATGGTGGCAACTCTAGAGTAGTTGCTGTTGTCTAATGTCACTCATCACAATATGGCCCTAGGGCACAGCCAAGTCTCTTCTCATTAGCATGAAATCTGGATCTGGATCCAATTGTGGCAATGCAAACTTGTTTGCCATAGATGTGGTGAAATCTGCCAAAAGAAGTCCCATTCCTGCTATCTGCCTATCCTTAATGAGGTTCTCCAGCATGGACTTCATAACACAATAGCCTGGATATGTGGCCACTGGGGGGGGGGCAGGGCAGGGAAGCACATGCAAGCAGTTGCTTCCTCTTGGCTTCTGTCTCTCTCCAATATTAGAGCAGTAAAGATAATTTACCATCCCAATCCTCAAAATGGGCAAAACTCAGTATGATTTGGGAGATCTGCTATTAGGAACTTTGTCAGTTTTTTTTAAAAGCCAGTGATGCAGGGAAGGGGAAACAGACTACAGTGTTGATGCTTAACCCTTTCCCTGTGCCATTCATTCCTGCGAAGCTGCTATTTGCCCTTCAAGGAAAACAATTCACAGGTACCTGAACTGAGGAGATGGTTTGGTTGGAAAAACAGTAGAGGAATAAATGTTTTAGCCACTCTCCCCCAGTGCTGCAGTCCCAGTATACTTCACTCACACCCTGCAATCATGGTTATTTTTTAAAATGATTTTAATCATTTATTTATTTATTTATTATTTGATTTATATCCCGCCTTCCCTCTCGGCAGGAGCCCAGGGCAGCAAACAAAAACAACATAAACACTTTAAAACATCATAAAAACAGAAACTGAAATGCATTAAAACAAAATATCTTTAAAAACAATTTTTAAGAAAGCTTTGAAGACATCTAAAAAAAAGGGTGAAAAACATATTAAAAAGCAATTCCAACACAGACGCAGACTGGGATAAGGTGTCAAAAGGCTTGTTGAAAGAGGAAGGTCTTCAATAGGCACCGAAAACGTAACAGAGATGGTGCCTGTCTAATATTTAAGGGGAGGGAATTCCACAGGGTAGGTTTCCCCCACACTAAAGGTCAGTTTCCTATGTTGTGCGGAACAGACCACCTGATAAGATGATATCTGCAGAAGGCCCTCACCTGCAGAGTGCAGTGATCGACTGGGTACATAGGGGATAAGACGGTCTTTCAGGTATCCTGGTCCCAAGCTGTATAGGGCTTTGTACACCAAAACTAGAACCTTGAACTTTGCCCAGTAGCAAATGGGCAGCCAGTGCAATTCTTTCAGCAGCAGGGTGACATGTTGGCGATACCCTGCCCCAGTGAGCAGTGTTGCCACCACATTTTGCACCAGCTGCAGCTTCTGGACCAACCCGAAGGACAGCCCCACATGGAGTACATTACAGTAATCCAGCTTGGAGGTTACCAGTGCATGGACAACAGGGGTCAGTCTATCCAAGTCCACAATGGCCACAGCTGTCTTACCAGCCAAAGTGGTGAAAGGCACTCCTAGCCACGGAGGTCACCTGGGCCTCTAGTGACAAAGATGGATCCAGGAGCACCCCCAGACTACGGACCTGCTCTTTCAGAGGAAGTATGGCCCCATCCAAAGCAGGCAACTGACCAATTATCCGAACTTGAGAACCACCAACCCACAGTGTCTCCATCTTGCTAGGATTCAGACTCAGTTTATTGGCCCTCATCCAGCCCACCACCGAGTCCAGGCAGCGGTCCAGGGCTTGCACAGCATCTCCCAATTCAGATGTTAGAGAGAAATAGAGCTGGATGTCATCAGCTCACCCCAAATCTCTTGATGACCACTCCCAAGGGCTTCACATAGATGTTAAAAAGCATGGGGGACAAGATGGTACCCTGCAGTACCCCACAGCACAACTGCCAGGGGGACAAAAGACAGTCTGCGTCTGTGTTAGAATTGATTTTAATATGTTTTTGAATAATATGTTTTTAACTTTTTTAAAAAATATATCTGTTTTTAAAGCTTTTTTAAAAAACGTTTTTAACGTTGTTTTGTTTTAATGTATTTTAAGGTCTTTTATGACGCTTTAAAATGTTTTTAGCTTTTCTGTTTGCCACCCTGGGCTCCTGCTGGGAGGAAGGGTGGGATATAAATCAAATAATAAATAAATAAATAAATATTCATTGAAACCTGGAGAGACATTTTTATGGCCTTAGATTTGGGTTGTAATACAAAGGAACCCTGGGGCAAAATGTCCTCTGGTGGGTCCTCTCTTATACTGATGGATTCCCTGAGGCTTACTTGTTGGTGGCTCCAGCCAGAGCTTGGAAGATTACTTTTAAAAAGTAATAAATTACAGTTACAATTACTTGGCCAAAAAAGTAGTAATTACCGTTACAATAACAATTGCTCTGAAAGTAACTGATTACTTTACTTTTTCTCAAAAGTAATCACTACAATTACATTTCAGTTACTTTTTTAAAAAAACTCCTACAAGGTGCTGGCCTTGGCTGCTGCACATCTAAGAAGCCTAAAACAATATTAAAAATAAACACACACACACAGGGGGTAGTAGAATAAAAAAAATTATCTGTAAGATTAACATAATGGCATAACAGAATCTCACATCCCCCCAAGCAATGAAGATACCCCAACACTTGAAGATTAACATAACGGCATAACAGAATCTCACATCCCCCCAAGCAATGAAGATACCCCAACTCTTGAAATCAAATTTTACACTTGAAATGCTTTTATAATATGTTTCTGTTATGTCTCAAAAGAACAAGATGCTCAAAGAGCATGTCAGACAAGGAGTGTCTTTTTACAGTCATTACGTTGCCACCAGTACTGAACAGGCGTTCTACTGCGGCGCTTGAAGGCATGCCTGTGTTGTGCTGCAAAAAACACCGCAGCACACGTGGAAAGCCATGGAGTGATGACACTTCCCTGCTGGGAGACCTCAGGTACCTCACCAGTTCCTCCTCAGCAGTGTCCACTGCTGACTTCTTGCCCTGGGGCAGAAAGTTAAAGAAGTCATCTTCTAAGTCATCTCCTTCCTGGTCTTTATCTGAAGACTGATCACTGTCCTCATTAAGTACACCCATCTTTATTTCAGCTTTCAACAAGGCTTCCATTGTGTATCTAAGAAAGAGAGAGGATATGTTAACACATATATGTTAGGAAACCATCATCTGCTCTTCATTTCCTGATGCTTGTCATGTCCCCTGGTTCAGGGTCCAGCCTGAGCCTGTGGATGATGACATGGAAGGTAGGAAGGTGACCAAGTCACCACACTCATGGGGCAGCACAGCAGACCCTTAAGGATTACCTGCAGCAACCCAAGGTTGTGATGAGGAGCCCCAGGAAGAAAAGGCCCAGCCCCTGCCTACCACCTTAAGCCCTCTGATGCCTCCCTTGAGACAACATTTCCCTTGGAGTAATCCACCCAAAGGGCTTCCCTAATGTTCTTACTTGTTGGTATGGGTGGTGGCCTGACACGATTCCAGCCAATCTAGTTTGAAGCGAGGGTGTAGGCAGGCTGCCAGAAGAAGCCTCTTGTCCTCCCAGATAGCTGCAAACCGCTTTCTTAGGGCTTCGCGCACACCTCTCAGCAGCTGAAAACAGTATGTTTACCTCTCAGGTTTGTTTTCCAGTCCTTCTAACTTGCGGTCCAGATTACAGAGCGTTGGTAGCAAATACCCCATGGACATGCCGTTCTCCCGTTGCAGGATATCTAGGGACTGGGCTAGTGGCTCCATAATCTCTGTACCACTTCAATCTCAGCAGCTGTGATCCTGGACAAGGAGCAGCGGTCCATTATGGCGTGCATTTTTAGTGGCACAGTTGACAGGAGCTCATGTAGTTGCTTCAACGCATCAAAGGTGGAATTCCACCTGGTCTTATTTGGTACCTTCAGATACACACCATATTGCGCACGGATATACTCAGCAATCTGTGCTGCCTGGTTCTGCTTGGACCACAACTTGCTGCACTTTCCCATCAAGGAACAAAACTGTTTCTTGAAAGGACCAAGAAGACTACTTTTGGAGGAGTCAGAAAGCATGGCCTCTATGTCTTGTGTTGCCACAAGGTTGAGGGTGTGGCTAGCACATCTCTGGTGTGGTGGTAAAACAAAATCCTCTCCTGAGTCTGCAGCTTCTTCCTCTGCCTCAGGTCCTGTGTCCAGGATCTCACAGATAGGCACAAACTCCACCTCAGCCTCCTCCTCCTCCTCCTGGTTATCACCATCATCGTCACTGGTGCCTGCAGCTTCCACTGGTTCTTTGGCCATGAAAACTCTGAACGCTTTCACAAAGTTGGAGCCATTGTCTGTAGTAGTGCACATAACTTTGTTGTGGATCCTGTACTGCACATGTACATCATGCAGTGCTTTTGAAAGGATATCGTATGTATGGCGCCCCTTCAGACGCTTACAAGCCAAGGCCCCGACCTCACGTTTCAGGGTAGTTGGGTTGATCCAGTGGGCTGTTACCCAAAAGTAACTCTTCTTGCCATTGGTCCAACAATCTGCAGTGCTTGCTATATATGCCACAGCACCCATTCGGTTTGCAAGAGTTTCTCTCATGTGGCATGCTCTCTTCTCAATTCTGTCTCTCAGAGTCTTGGTACATATGATGGTGAGATCTTTGGGGAGTCCAATGCAAACCAGATTAATGAATGATGGTTTGTCCACAGTCTGAAGTGGTAATGTCTCCTCTACAATGAAATCAATGATTCTCCTGTCGAGATTGCTCTGGGTGACAGGCTCCCTGCCAGATCCCCACCTCTCAAGGGTTGTCTGCTGCTGCTTCAGCATTTTGGGAGGAGGGGTGTCATGCATTGGTTCAGGAAGGCCACATCTCCTTGCCTTTATTGCTTCTTCAATTGCTCTCAGCTTCTCAGGGTGTGCCCTCTGAGGAAGAAGAACAAAGCATGAATCCAAGAAAAAATGGAAGAGGAACTTCACAATTTAAACATAAATAGACAATGGACACTCTTTGAGGACCAGCATGACAAAGGCTTACCTCAAAATGTTTCTTCACATTGGATGAGGAGGAAACAGCTGATCTCAGATTTTTGATCCTTGGAAGGCAGTAATTGCATCGTACAACAACATTTTTTCCACTCTGGCTCACAAATGTACAAGCTTTCTCAAAGCCAAACCGTGGTACTTGCTGTTCTGCAGGTGTGGCTGTGGGCAACTGGCACTGCTTCATGCCCTCCTCCTCCTTGTGCACAGGGCCTCCTTTCTGAACCTCACTTTCTAGTTTTGCCTCCTCAGGATCATCAAGCTGTGACTCAAGTGGCCGCACTAACTGACTGCTGCTCTCAGCAGCAAAACCTGCAACAGGCGTCTCTGTAATAAACAAGAGATAATGCTCCTATATGGGTGAACTTCAGCTGTGATGTGCCTCCATCTCTTCCCCATGCTGCAAGATGCCCCAAGTCAGAGTGGAAGTAAGCAGGTCGATAGCACAATTAAAAGATCCTATTTGCATCATTTTTGCTCGCTGAATAACCCTGCCTGGGCCAGTCTAACCTACTATCTCACAGGGTTGTTGTGAGAACAAAATGAGACTAGGGTTCAAATCCCCACATAGCCATGAAGCTCACTGGGTGACCTTGGGCCAGTCACTGCCTCTCAGCCTCATGAAAACCCTATTCATAGGGTCACCATAAGTTGGAATCAACTTGAAGGCGGTACATATATTTTTATTTTGAATATGATGATTATGATAATAAATATGCAGCATTTCAAATTAATTCTGTATGAGAAGCATTCCATGCCAAGCTTGGAAAACCAAGGATGAGGTATAAAATGTAGACAAAAATACTTTTGACAAAATGCTGTTTATCTTTTATATCTATATCTATAATTAGCAATATAGCTGAATGATGTATGTAAAGTATTTTTTCTTTCCCTTTTCTTTTTTATTAATATTTTAGTACTACTGCTAAAGTTCTGATGAAAGAATAAAGCATTCATTAGCCAAATTCAAATGATTAGAACACATCACATAAATTCCACTGAAGTTGGAGTTTTTGCCATAGAAAATGAAAAAAACATATAACCTATGATAGCCCAATAGACAATCAGAACTAATATAAAACCCTATTGCTTCTCATTTGCAAATCTTGCAAGATCTAAGGTAACTCTAGATCATGTGAGTTCAGGTGATGCATGTTATGTACATTTGTATAGATATTAGCAGAGATTGTCAATAGTCTATCTCTCTCTGGGACTGGGAATCTCTCTCTTTCTCACAGAACATGAGTTTGAGAGCTGGGGGACTGAGAGGAGGAGCTGCAAGGACCCTACTTCTCACCTCATCTCTGCCAAGAACAAAAAAATCAGCCTTAAGCCATTTATTATACGCCTAATTTTTTAATTTATTTATTTAATTACATTTCTAGACCGCCCTATAGCAGAAAGCTCTCAGGGCGGTGAACAACAAATAAAATCACAATTAAAATATGAGCAAGTGTGAAAAATATAGTACAATTATAAAAACATTAAACATGATAAAAATCTGAAATAGAATTGCCATTGAGTTTATAAATTAAGATCCATATGAAGTTTAAAATATAAATTTAAAATGTTTAAAAAGCCTGGGCAAAAAGGTAGGTTTTTACCTGGCGCCGAAAAGATAACAAAGAAGGCGCCAGGCATATCTCATCTGGGAGGGCATTCCATAGTTCGGGGGCCACCACCGAGAAGGCCCTAGATCTAGTTGTTGATCTCCGGGCCTCTTTATGAGTTGGGACCCGGAGAAGGGCCTTCGACATCGAGCGTAGTGAACGGGTAGGTACATAGCGAGAGAGGCGCTCCACCAGGTATTGCAGTCCGATGCCGTTTAGGGCTTTATAGGTAAGAACCAACACTTTGAATCTGGCCCGGAAACATATCGGTAGCCAGTGCAGCTGCGCCAGGACAGGTGTTATATGGTCAAATTTCTTTGTCCCAGTGAGAACTCTGGCCGCAATATTATTATTATTATTATTATTACTGAGACAGTTTTTGTCCCACATACAATTCAGTCTTGTGATTAAACAGGACAAAAATACAAATGAAAAGAAAGATGGAGTTCAAATAAATATACAATAAAAAGCTAGCCAGCATTTTAATAGGCAGGAGTGCTCTGTCTGGATAAATACAACACACAGGTATGCACGGGAACAAGGGGGAGAGTTCAAAAAGGGGGGGAAGGAAGAGAAGTAGGCCAGAGCTTGGAAAAGTTACTTTTTTGAACTACAGCTCCCATCAGCCTAATCCAGTGGCCATGTTGCCTAGGGCTGATGGGAGTTGTAGTTCAAAAAAGTAACTTTTCCAAGCTCTGGCCTACTCCTCTTCTTTCCCCCCCTTTTTGAACTCTCCCCCTTGTTCCCATGCATACCTAGGCAAGGAGAGGCAGTGGGGGGGGGCAGAACGGGCCGTGGGGGGGCGGGGGGGCACAAATGCCATGGGGCGGAAGGGGCCGTGGGGGCGCACACACACACACACACAAATCATCATCACTCACCTCCACAGCTCTTCGCCATTCTGCTGCTGCCTTCTCCTCCGTTGTCCTTGCCCTGGCTTTTTCCTCCGGCGTCCATTTTTTCCTCTCAGACGCTAGCAGGCCCTGCCTATTCACCTCTTCCCTTGTGCCTCCTAACACAGATCACGAGGGAAGAGACAGTCTGCGCAGAGGTCCAATCAGTGTGAGGCACATGTCTTGTGTTAACCAATCACAGCCAGGAGCTGACTTCCCCTTGTTCCCTCCCCCAAGTAACGTCCAACCTAACGTGGAAACGTTAAAGTTGCAGCTGAAAAGTAGGGAAATTACTAGTCATTCCGTTACTTGCCAAATGTAATGGAATTACCCACTCATTATTTAAAATTGTAACTAATTACAAGTAACTCGTTAAAAATAACGAGTTACCTCCAAGCTCTGGCTCCAGCAACACTTCAAGGGTGGCTGACAGCTGCCATTTTAATTTCCTACAAATGCCTTGGAGTGTCCAGTGTAGGATCATCCTATGGCACTGTCAGAAATTAAAATGGAGGCTCACAAACACAGATGTGGAGGGCCTGGGACAGGCATAAGCACTGAGGTCCCAGCAGTTGCCCTAGGATACCAGGTGGTGATGCTGTCCCTGTTCAGGTCCTTAAAACTGTTGTTGGTGGATCCAGGCAGCAAAGACGACCTGTATTGCAGCTGGAACCCACTATGTTTCTGGCATCCTGGGATACTTATGTGCGCAAATACCAAAGGCTTAAATACTCAAAGACTTTGTACTTTCAGTAGACAATCTAGACATACTATATTATCTCTCTCTTTATGTAATAAACCACAGAACAGCTATCTGACGAAAGGAAGAGAAGTCGTAACTCTCGTGGGAATAGCCTTCCTCCTGTTTGTGCTTCTGTCATCACAGCCTATCCTTATGTTAAGCTGCCAGCCCGAACAATTCAACTGCAATCCAAAGTGACTATATATAAACTTGTTTTGTGTGTGCGTCTGTGCCTTTTCCTGGAAACACTGGTAATGATTAAGAAGAAGCGTTAAGAAGGTACTCAGAAGTCCCGTGCAATCCCCTCCCCTCTTCTTTGTCAGCCGGGAGATGAACTGAGTGCTTTGGCTGCTCTTTCTTTCTCCCCACTCTCCTAGGATTTAACAGTTGTGGTAACCTTTGTGCTCTTGATTGTGCAGACAGTAAATAAAATTTCACTCAGTTAAGCCACCTTCTGAGTGGAAATGCAGCTGTCAGCTAAGGCAACTTACAAATACTGACACTCCAAAAGCCCAAATTAATCTGACCACAACAGCACCAGTAGGGGAAAAATAAATAAGATGAACCACTGGAGATGTTTACGTTCTCCCTCTGTTGTTCAGCCTCTCTCATCTTGCATTTAGGTTAGGTAAGTACATGGCTAGTGAGGGATGCTATTTCACAGTTGCCCCAGGCATGATAATATCTTGCAAGGAGACTAATTCGGAAGGCACCATAAAGTTTCTGTGAGGTGGTTAATTAACCAAAGGGCATCTCCAGGTTTACAAGGCGATCAATATCCCTGTAAAACAGAGATATTGATGGCTGTGAAGGAAGCAGGGGCAGGAGGGGCAGGGGAAAAGGAAGGCAATAGAAATGGGGAGGAAATGGGAAAATGCAGTGGCAGAAAATCTGGTCAGGATAGGTATTGACAAGTGGTAGGAGGGAGGTGCCCAGAATAACAAAGCAATATGATAAAAGTCACAATTTTATTCCGTTTTTATGAATAAAAATTATATAAAAAGCCCAGGATAGGTATTGAAAAGCTTATTCAGCCACTCACTGAAGAAGAGTGAAGAAAAACACAGGTTTGTTCTGATGGAGATGGCAGGGGAGTAATAAAGGTCTAGATCGGGGTAGTGAATGTGTTGCTGTCTAAATGTTATAGACAACAACTCCCATCAGTTCCAACCAGCAGGGCCAATGGTCAGGGATCATGAGAATGGTAGACAATAACATCTGGAGGACATCACCTTGGCTATCCCTGATCTACAGCCATACTTGCAGGCATTTAGCAAGTGAGCGAAACATTTCTCTAGTTTATATAGGCCTTTCAGAATATGGAGTATGTTAATCTTCAGTTATCTTGCCTGGTATGATAACGTCTGAATATGAGTTTGTATTTTATTATATTATAATATGATTGTTTTAATTACATTTGTAGTGGAGGATAAGAAAAAGCTGGATATAATTTTGAGAGAGAGAGAGATTTTCTAGGCTTTCTCCTCATCTTTCCAGATGCTTCCAGCAGCTTAAGCTTCATAAATTACCACAACAATAAAGCCATAAAACAGCCACCATCAAATACAATCCAACAGCAACCACAGTCTAGAAGCATTACAGACAAAAAAACCAGTAGCCTCAGTAAAGTCCATAAAACTGTTCCAGCAGATCCACCTTGGCCAATATTATCATTCAAACATAAAGGTCTTAAGTTGGTAGCAAAAGACCAGGGAGGAGGGGCATTGTTACACCTTCTCATGAAAATTGCAGGAAAAGCCCCATGCTTTGCTCCACAACTGTTCCATTGTGCCTTAAAACTAGTGGTATGCTGGGGGAAAAAACCTGTTTTTTTCTTGACCACTCTCCATCTGTTAATGAGAAAATAAATTGCATTTGAAAACTATCTAAGGAGAGAGGGAAATTTTGGTGATTTTTAAAAAATTTTTTTGTTGTTTTTATAGTTACATTAACTAACAGTTACAACAATACAATACAGAACAGTCAAACAATTCATATCAATATCAAGTACATATTTCATGGTACTTACCTTAGCTGAGTGGTACTTGCAAATGTCCTTTCCCTTGACAAATCACCCCACCATCACTCATGGGCACTCTGCAGTCTTTCTGGGTGCCCCTGCTCCAATTAAAACCCAAGGGAAGACAGTATCTGTACCTCACTTTTTACCGAGAAAAAAAAAACCACTGGGCAGAGATATTATGAGGTAAAAGACTTCCATGGGACTTTTTCTGATATGGAAGTGTGGGCAGCAAGGTAGGATGCAGAAATGTGTTTTTTGTTGTTATGAGCCTTCAAGTCGATTACAATTTATGTTGACCCTATGAATCAGCAACCTCCAATAGCATCTGTTATAAACCACCCTGTTCAGTTCTTGTAAGGTCAGGTCTGCTTCCTTTATGGAAACAAGCCATCTCTTGTTTGGCCTTCCTCTTTTTCTACTCCCTTCTGTTTCTTCCAGCATTATGGACTTTTCTAGTGAATCATGTCTTCTCATTATGTGTCCAAAGTATGATAACCTCAGTTTCATCAATTTAGCTTCTAATGATAGTTCTGGTTTAATTTGTTCTAACACCCCATTATTTTTTTTTTCGCAGTCCATGGTATCCGCAAAGTTCTCCTCCAATGCCACATTTCAAATGAGCTGATTTTTCTCTTATCCACAGTTTTTTCACTGTCCAACTTTCACATCCATATATAGAGATCGGGAATACCAAGTTCTGCATGATCCTGACTTTAGTGTTCAGTGATACATCTTTGCATTTGAGGACCTTTTCTAATTCTCTCATAGCTGCCCTCCCCAGTCCTAGCCTTCTCCTGATTTCTTGACTGTTGTCTCCATTTTGGTTAATGACTGCGCCAAGGTATTGAAATCCTTGACAAGTTTAAAGTCCTCGTTATCAACTTTGAAGTTACATAAATCTTCTGTTGTCATTGCTTTAGTCTTCTTGACGGTTTTATTTATTTATTTATTTGATATATATCTCACCCTTTCTTCTAATAGGAGCCGAGGCAGCAGACGTTCAGCTGTAGTCCTGCTTTTGTGCGTTCCTCTTTAACTTTATCAGCATTCATTTCAATCATGACTGGTTTCTGCTAGTAATATGGTATCATCTGCATATCTTAAATTATTGATATTTCTCTTTCCAGTTTTCACACCTTCTCCATCTTGGTCCAATCCCGCTTTCCATATGATATGTTATGCATACAGATTAAACAAATAGGGTGATAAAATATACCCCTGTCTCACACCCTTTTATATTGGGAACCAATCAGTTTCTCCATATTCTGTCCTTACAGTAGCCTCTTGTCCAGAGTATAGATTGTGCATCAGGACAATCAGATGCTGTGGCACCCCCATTTCTTTTAAAGCATTCCATAGTTTTTCATGATCTACACAATCAAAGGCTTTGCTATAATCTATAAAGCACAGGGTGATTTTCTTCTGAAATTCCTTGGACCATTCCATTATCCAAAGTATGTTTGTGATATGATCTCTGGTACCTCTTCCTTTTCTAAATCCAGCTTGAATATTGTACTGGATAAAAAACAAAACACACACACACACCTACCCTCTGGCTACCTCATACTGATAAAGTAATTCCTTATATGCAGTGTGGGCTTTGCTAGTCACCTATTTAGGGTCCCTCCTTTTTCACTTCACACTGCTCAGATGAATTAAACTTACATTTGGAAGATGTGCGGGGTTTGGTTGCTCTTTGGGGCATTGAGTCCGGGCAGGTGAAGAAGATAGGAAGAAAAATCTTAGGTATGCTGAGGCATTATTGGGTTACGGGCATCCTTTAGGGATCTGCCAGAGCATTATGTCTAGTGGAACATAGGGGCTGTATTGTTATTATTAGTTTTTTTTGTGACAGTACTCACCTGCACACAGTACCAGCACCTCTTTTTTGGCTGCCCATGGTAGCCATTTTGTGTTGGCTGCCATGACGCTTTTATCAAGATATGAGTACTGACATCTCATTTTTCCACCAAATAATCCCTGATGCTGATTAAATTTATTACCTGACCTTCACCAGCAGGTCCCAGGGTGGGTTACAACAGTTTAAAATTCAATAGTAAAAACAATTAAAACAAATTACAATCACAGGAATAGGGTGGGTCCTGAAAACATACATCTCAGGTATCAAAGGCCCAAGCCTGATATGCTAATTTTTGGTGAATGCTGAACAGCAGGGCTTGGGTGCACGTGTTGGGTTCATACCCAAGGCTACATAACAAGGAGGGAGTAATTTCCTTCCGTTCCTTTGCTGGGGAGCCATAGTCTGTGGATGAATCACATGCCCTGGGGTCTGAAGGAATGCTTCCCTATCAGACTTAGCTAAGATCCTCACCTGCCTGTACTTTCTGAAATTGGTTAATTTGGTTTGCAGTTCCTCCAAGTTGTTATGGTGATAAAAATAACCTTATTCCAATGTTTTCATCTCAAGACTCTTCTTTGTAGGTGTGGGGGGAAAGAGTCTGCTCCTTTGGGAGTTTGTTAGGGGCAAGAATCTGTGCTAGTGCCATGCTAACATCACACCCGATCTTTCCCTCAAGAAATTGTTCTAGAATTTCTCCTTCCACTGGAGAAATCTGATGAAGTGTCCCCTTTCCCAATTTCTCTGCCCGGAAACAGGGTGGAGAGTTTTGAGAGCCCTGTGTAACACAGCTCTAATTTCACACATCAGAGTTGCTCTTTGATTTGGATTCCTGCATTGTGCAGGGGGTTGCACTTGATGGCCTTATAGACCCCTTCCAACTTTACTATTCTATGATTCTATGGCACTTAATTTCTAAGTAAACATGTTTAGGATCCAGGTGTAAATAACTATCTTGACCAGTACAGAAGGATTTGGAATCAAGGCAAGAAGGATTAGGAATATAGTCCGACAAAGTCTGACTGATTTGGGGGGGAGGGGGAGAGAAGCGAGCCCTATAAAGAGACACACTTACAGAGAATTGGGAATTATTTATATAATCCTAGAATATTAACGTTAATGATCAAACAGATCAAACAGTTTACATTTTTGTATCTGAAGTTCAATTATTTGCTCCTTTGAGATGGAGCCTCTTTATTAATGTTTGTTAACATTCTGTCATCTCCTGGCTCAATGGGATCCCTTTTGTTAAAAAACACTGTTGACATAAAATCAATTTTAAAAATATGATTAAAAACAAAAACAAAAAAAGCCAGTGGCAGACCTAGCAGGATGAAATCCAGGGGGGAGAGCATCTAATTGGACCTGAGAGCAGTACAACAGACCTGAGCTAACATTTGATAAAGGCTGCTATTAGACATGGGGCTTCCTGCGTCAGTTTTGCAGATTTAAATGCTAGTGCTTCTTCCCGATTTCTAAAATTCCTTCCACACTGCAACACCTGTTGCGCTAAGGAACTGTGGCTTTTTTGGTCAATATACCAGCATTTCACTCAAATATCTTTCACACTGCTGCAATGAACAAAGTCTTGTTTTCATCCCTCACCCATTATACACATGCACACTATAGTTCCACCATAATTCATTGCTTGAGTTAGTGTCTTGACATAGGGATATATGTGGGAAAAGGAGGAAGGGGAAGCTGCTACCTGTGCCTATGCCAGAATACTGGTACATTTTATGTCAGGCATAAAAAAATGATGCACACCCAAAGGGCAGGAATGCATTGGATGCTGGGATGCCTGTCATATGATCAGCTAATGCAAAACTCCCATGATTTTCCAGGTTCCCAAACTTGCAAGTAGATTATTTCTAGAATCATTTACAACAGAAATGAGCATTAAACTTCCACTATATTCCACTAGATTTCTGGAACCAGCTTTTATGTCTTGTGAAAGATCAAATAAAATGCGCAAATTACCAGGTAAGAAATCATCAGAATAATGGAATAAAGTGCAGTGTGAAAGCAGCCACTGAAAATAGCAATCAGCTTCCCTCCCCCACTCATTTGCATCAGGGCAGATAATTAAGAGGTCTGTTGACATTTGGGAAAGACCCCAAGTCTGCTCTAAAGAGAAGTATTTGATTTTTTACTTCTTCATTGACCTATGATGAAGACGCAATTGGCAGCCAGGAAGGGTAGTCCTACATGGCTGCATCAGTCTCATGCAGCTCCCAAATGTGTAAAAACACATCTCAGAAAAGAGGCTTTCATGTGACTGAGGTGTCTTCAAAGGGCTTCTCTATTGTGAACCCTCATCCAGGCCATCTAGAATGGTTGAATAGTCAGTCCCTCTTCCCAGGGAACTCAGGCAATTGTAGCTGTGGGAGGGGAATAGGGGTCTCAGCACCCTTCACAAACTACCCTTCCTAGGATTCTTTGGGGGAAGCCATGACTGTTTAAAGGGAAATAATAGTGGAATAAATGTACGGTATGAATGTGGTCCTAGTCACCTCAAGAGGGTATAGCCCCAATCTGGCACTGGTCCTCAGGCCCTGTTTCCCACTGTCCCTTCAGTCCTAGGCCACACTCCCAGCCCTTGTAGCCCAAGTGGAGGTATGTGCTAGGCACTAAGTCCAGGCACTCATCACATGACACTAGTCTCCATGCAAGGCCAGTCAGGCAAAGCAGAGGTCGAGGTCCAAACGGCAGGTAAGCAGAACTCTGGGCCACTTATTTATTTATTTATTACATTTATATCCCCCTTTTCTCCAAGGCGCTCAAGGTGGCATACAAGGTTCTTCCTACTCTGCATTTTATTCCCACAACAACCCTGCAAGGTGGGTTACACTGAGAGAGTGTGATTGGCCTAAGGTCATCCAGTAAACTTCATGGCTAAGTGGGGATTTGAACCTTGGTCTCCCAGGTCCTGGTCCTGGTCCAACACTCTAGCCACACTCTCGCTACTTCAAGTGGATCCTAGACTGAACAGCTTAAATGTTGCTCCAGTGACAACCAGCAAACTCAAACTGAGCCTTAAATGGGATTGCAGCTTCCTCTGAGCATCTACCCAACTCTGAATAGGGCCCAGTCTGTTTTATGAGCTGTTGATTCTGGTGGTACAGTAGGGCCCTGCTTATATGGCGGGTGAGGGACCAGGCCCCCGCCGTAAAGCAGAAATCGCCGTAAAGCGGAACCCATTGACTTTAATGGGTCGCATCACGTGAAAATGCCGCAAAATGGCAAACTCAACTTTAAAGTGGAACTCCAGAAAGCGGAACGCCGGAAAGCGGGGCCCTACTGTATAGGGGAATTTGGGGTTCTTTTATTTATTTATTTATTGTTTGTTTGTTTGTTTGTTTATATCCCAACCTTTCTTCCAGAAGGAGGTCAGGGCAGCAAACAAAAGCACTAAAAACACTTTTAACACATCATAAAAACAGACTTTAAACTATATTAAAACAAAACAACCATTAAAAACATATTAAAACAATACATTTTTAAAAATATTTAACAAAAGCTTTAAAAACATCTATTCTTTAAAAAAGAAGGTTTAAAAACATATTAAAAAGCAATTCCAACACAGACGCAGACTGGGATAACGTCTCTAATTAAAAGGTTTGTGGCCTGCAAGCAGGAGTACTTCTGAAGATGGTAATGCGATCTCTTCAGGCCAAAGAGGTGCTGATGTTGCAGGATCCTCTAGCACTACAACTTCTGAGGAGGCAGAGATGTCAGTGGTTATTGTCTCTTCCCAGTCCTCTGGATATAAGGCCCCTTCCCCCGAGAATGGGAAGTTAAAGTCCTGTGTCAAGACACTGCCATTTACTAGAAGGGCAAAGCAGGGCCAGCCCCAAGCATGCCAGGGCCCTTGGGCACCAGCCTCCCCTGGGCCCTGGCACATGCACGCACGAACGCACGCCCCACCTACCTACCTACCTACCAGGCAGGTGGAGTGGGAGGTTGGGTGGGAGGTCAAGCGAGGGAGCGAGCGGAGGGGAGGGTGAGGGAGCAGGCAGGTGGGCTGCCGAGTGGGTGGGCAATGGCAGCTCCCTCCCTACGATCCATGGCAGGGCATCCTCCGCAGAAAGGGAGCTCTACTCCCCCACCATAACGAGCAGCCCTCGGGATGGTGGGCAAGCGAGCAGGCGCGGGTGGGCCAGCTAGTGGGTGGGCAGCTCCCTCCCTGTGATCCATGGCAACCTGCTGTGGAAGGGGAGTGCTATTCCCCCACCATAACAAGGGGCCCTCGGGATGGCAGATGAGCGAGAGGAGGGCAAGTGAGGTGGGGGGAAGAGGGAGAGTGAGAGGGGTAGGCGCGGGTGGGCCAGCGAGTGGGTGGGCAGGCAGCTTCCTCCCTGTGATCCATGGCAGGAAGCCTGCCACTGAAGGGGAGTGCTACTCCCCCAACATCATGGGGCCCTTCAGGGGCCCCTGTGAGGCATGGGGCCCTTGGCCAGGGCCCCACCTGGCCACCCTTTAGAGCCAGCCATGGGGAGAAGACTCATCATCATTATTAACTCCCACAGATCCCTGGAATACTGTTTTTCATTGAAAACACTTTACAGGTATTTTCCCTACCCATAGAGGTGGTCCATCCTGGGGTCTGTTGACTCATGGGGTTCAATTATTTGGCTGATCTTCCACATTCCTGGGTAAGAGCACTAGGTCTTCCACTATCTCTCCCCCTTTCTGTTCTGTTAAATAGAGCCTCCATCCATCAAGACTGTTGTGCATTGGCGACAGTGGTGCTGTGTGAATTTGAGCTTGGCTGTGTTCTGGCCTGGTCAGTCACAATATGGAGTGCATTACTGTCAAGGCTTTATCTACTATATTTTGGAAAGTTGTTTGCTATCTTTGTCTATTAAAATATTGTACCAAAATGATGGTTCCGGAGATCAAGGACCAGGTTTGTGTCTCTGGATACAATTGGACACCACTGCAAATCAAGATGGGGAACTGAACCTTTCAAAAGTGCACTCATTTTTATCACTGATTTCCAAACCTCCCTGATTTTTTTCCTTAGAGTTCCTGAGCAATGGTGGGCTGGCTAATAGGATAAAACAGGAATGGCCAATTTCTTAAACCTGGAATAGGGAATGACTTGTGGCTCCCCAATGCAGGAAATTGGAGGTTGGCCTGCAAAGAGTTGCGTGGAAATGAAATGAAAGACTGAACAAATAAAATATAAGCATGTCTACACTTTTGGAACTGTACTTTAAAATGTTCTGGTTTCTGAAGCATATCAGACTGGTGGGGATAGCTCAGGATATGGACTTCTGCATTTCCACATCATCTTGCTTTAAAAATGGTAAAAGTGCCCCCCCTTTTCCTGTCGTTTTCTACTCAATGCATATTACATTTGAGGAAAATAAAGCACAGAGGAAGAAATTATTTATGAAACATCATCTGATGGCAAAATAGTATAGAAGAAGCCAGAACTGCAGATTGACCATCTGGGTTGCATGCTCTTAAAAGACTCATGGGACATATGTCAGCATGGAGGTATGCATACAGTGCATACAACAAAGTTCCAAGATCAGCCCCACATTGCAACTGTAAGAAGTATTGGCTGGTCCACTGCAGAAGCTTCAAAGCCATTCAGTTCCCATCAGCATAAAGGTGGCTCACTAACAAAACAAGTCTGAAGACGTGGCTCTGAGCGACACAGTGCAGTATAGTAGATCCCTGTTGAAGTAATTAGGGTTAACACAATTCTGGCTAGTGAGGAGATGCTGGTCATGATTGTAAATTAATATTTTCCAGTGGCTACCCATGTACTCAAGTGTCAGTATTGATCAAACTTACCTCTGCCCAATTAATGCTGATGGATTCAGCAGCACCATACGCCTGCTCATCTGTTAGCCAATTAAGATAAGCTCTGGACTTGTTCTAATAGCTGTATTTATTGTCATCAGGAATATTGATAGATCTCAGTGCTAAGCCACAGCCAATACAAACACAAGCCATAATACTGTTCCAGGATTCATCTCCAGCATGATAAACCACAGTGGGGTGCACACCTATTAATCCCCCTCTCCCCGATGATAATCTCGTCCAGCTGGAAAACCTTTTCTTGAAGAACAGCGGAGGTTCAATCTCCTCTGGGAGCATTACAGCAGACAAAACAGCAGAATCATAAGATCTCTATGATTGTCAAGGACAGAGATTCCCAGATAACATAAGAGATAAGAGATTTCAGAGCTAGGAAGAGAATTTTAACACCTGATTTGTTTTGAAAGCTGAACTTCCTGAAGACCAGCGGAAGACTCCTGCACATTCATTACATGGAGACCACCAAAATACCCAGTTCCTAACTATGGTTCTTCATGGTCAACATCACATTTAAACATCTCTTTATCCTGGTGTGGTTACAGATGCAGGCATTCTCTCCCTTCCAGTAGTACACAACTGATGATCTCTGACAGGCACTTCTAAAGAGTCTGAAAGATCCAGAGGCTGAAGGTTTATTTGATGTCCTCACTGCACACCATGTCACTTTTAAATTTTTTACTGAACTGAAAAACAAAATCTTATACATGTATATACATGTATATATACATGTATATAATATTTGTGAAAACCAACTGCTTGTGTGGAGGTTAGATTGTATCCTGTCTTTATTGAGCATTATTTCTGATATTTTGTGGGGAGGTTATCCAATAATGAGAATTCATTCTACATTTATCCTGATTTGCTTGCGGGATGTTTACATGTCTTTCCATTCATTCATTCATTCATTCATTCATTCATTCATTCATTCATTCATTCATTCATTCATTTCACATTTAGTAATACATTCTTCTGTCACTTTCCTAACAGCAAAAATTGTGTTTCTTTTTAAAAGTGATTTGTTGTGCTAGGGTGACAGAGCACTTCAATTGCACAAACCTAAATTTCCCAGCATGGGCTTAAACCCCTCCCACAAAAGACTTTCCTCTGGAGGCACCCTACATTTGACATCAGAGCTTAACATAGAGATTTTTTGACTAAAAGTTGAAAGAGAACCTATACAGTACAGCATTCCTCAATCTGGGGGTGGGACTTCCGTTTCCATCAGCCCCAGACAGCATAGCCAATGGTACAGTATGATAGGCATCATAGTTCACAACATCTGGAGGGCACCAGGTTGGGGAAGGTTGACTTGTAAAATACAGCAGCCCTTCTAAATTATACAGCCACAAGAGTGGCTGCATACTATAGCCAGCATGGATTTTTCACATTCCGCAATGTTAAATTGAAAGTACCCTCTCATGGCATTCTGATGCTTCCCATAAGCTCATTTCAAAACAAAACCGTACAAACATTATAGTCCTGAACTCAAAAATGCTTGCTTAACAACCCTCTAAATTTTCATGGCGATATACAAAACAGTCAGAGAGACTTGAGAGTTCAAAGTGTAAAAAGAGAGAAAAAACACCCAGACCCCTACTGGACTTTTTTCTGTCAGTGTTCTCATAATTTGCTGAAACTAATTAAAAATCAGCCATGTTCATAGAGTACCTGTAATCCTATTACTGACATTGCCCCATACTCTGACCTCTATCTTCTGCCGTTTAAAAGTTTAAAAAATGCCTGGCGCATTCACTGTAGCTGCCCAATTTCCCTGCTTTTTGAAGTTTGATAGAAATATCTGTTGGGTATAGGTATGTTCTTAAACAGCAGTGGTTTTGCCTATTAGTGAATATAGGCTCATTTCCCCCCTATTTTAATTATTGTTTTAAATGTTTTATAATGTTGCATATTTTAGCTCTGATATTAGATTTTTTTTTATAAATGTTGCAAATAAATAATAAATAAATGGAGCATTTTATCAGCTAATATAAACATCAAATACAAAGTTAAGGACTGTGGCTGAGTCTGCTATTGGCTGTGGTAATTGTGTTGTTGCCCTGCGTCCCAGCCCAGGCCTGCCTGATGATGTGGAGAGAAGAGGAGAAAAGGATGTGATAGGTTATAAACACTGAAACACAACACAAAGTTGACTGATATATCCATTTCCATGTAAAACTAGGGGCAATTGTCCCCAATGCTTGACCTTCTGAAAGTCCCTGATGAGGAGTTCCTGCATATATTTGAACTAGGACTGAGCTGAAATGACTTCCCTAATAGCCACCCAAATTCATAACAGAGAATTGGAGATGCTAGTTTTGGTGGTTCCCAGGGTGGGTAATTAGAAATGGTTGGGGTGGATCAGGTGGTGGTGAGGGATAGAATACTTTGCTTATCACTATTGGTAGACTCCACATTGTGTGTGTGTGTGTGTGTCTTAAACATTTCAATCAGCCCTTCAACATTTGCTGTTAAATTTTTAAAAAATGAGAAACCAAAGATAATTTAGCCTGGTCAAGACAGATTGTTTCCAACATCAAGTATGTAACTAGGGTTTCTAAGGAACTTCACAGCAGATTAGGGATGGCAAGATCTGTTCATTTCAGTTCCCTCATTTACTTATTTTTCCAATGTTAAATTCAGTTCTCCACATTTTTGCAGCAATTTGCAAATTTCCTCCTGAAAATTCTCCTGAAAATTCTCCAGCATTTTAGTGTGGATTTCTCCTAATACACACATTTTTGTAGGCAGTTTTGGCTAATGCACACATTTTGGCAAGCCATTTCTCATCATATAATGCTTTTTTGCATGTTATTTTCACTCATATATTCATTTTTATGCAACGTTTCCCCTAATATATGCATTTTTGTAAACATTGTTTGGTGGCGAACTGCATCACAAAATTCAAATAAGTGAAAATTTCAAAGGATGCCTATGTTTCAGTTTTCATATTGTTTCAGAAAATGTAGATTTGATAGATTTGGCTTGAAATGTGAACTGAATCAAAATTCTCGCCCACAGTGTGATATGCTCCTTTTATTGGGCAGTGTCCAAGAACCAAATCCCAATAGCTCCCACTTTAAGGTTTTTTTTTTAAATGACACTGTTTCAAAAAATAGGAAATTCATAGCACCTCTTATGAAAAATACCTCTTCCCTAAACCCTAGCCAAAGAGTTGTGTTCCCACAGGCCCGATCTTTTGGTGTTGTCTCTTTAATTTGATTTAACTACAAAAAAGTGTAAAGCCATTGGTTGGCCTCCAACTTACAAAGCGGGCATGAGTTGTAGGGTAAGATTTCACACTCTGTTGTATTTTTTTACTTAACTAATAACAATATTTACCCAGGGCTTCCCAAAGCATCACAGGCAGGCTTAAAGAAATCTTGATAAAAGAATGACAGCCACAGTATTAGATATTAAATATAAATAAGAATAAGACCAAGAGAACTTAACCGCTTACTGTTGGGCCCGGGTATTTTGCAGTAAATCAGTGTGATGTGCAACTTACATCTCCACTGAGCTTCCCCAATTGCCTTTGCAGCTGAATGCTGCGACCTGCCTTCTCTCACGGGCAGAGAGAAGTATCACATCCATATATATATTTGTGCAGAGCTTGTGTCACATCCATATATTCTCTTCTGTCTTAGATCAGAGTGGGCATAATGGGGTCCAGAGCTGGGGATCCAGCTCATGTCTTATGGAATGCCAAAGCAGGATTGTAAATATGTTAACATGCATGATTATTAAATGTGCACAGAGCAGGAGTTGGCCCCCTCCCCAAAAGAGTTTCGATTATATGCAAAGTGTGCTAGTGCAGCTTCTTCCTCTGCAAGATATCTGCAGCAAGAAGATCAAAGTAGAGGGTAAAATGTCTCAGTAGACTTGTGTTCCTTACAAATGTGCCAAACATAGTCTATGCATTTTGCAACTGCATACATGTAATTTTTTTGGATGCAATTGCATTCTGAAGTTTGAGTCTTTTAATAGCTGTGAAGCAGAGCTGGCAGTTCAGCTATGCATTGGCTTTATTTCTACTACTGGGATTAACTGAGTTCTTTTTTCCCTATGCAGCCCCCCCTGCAAACTTTGTTAAAAGGTCTGTGAAGAAAATGAAAGGTGACATATCAGCAGAGTTACATAGAATTAAATATATGCCTCTGTTTCCAAAGGAAATAGCTTGTGTGTGTGTGTGATTATGTGTGTGTAAAAGGTGTGTGCTCATCTGTGTGTCTCTAGTTCTACCATCTCCTAGAATGCAGTCCATGACAGCTTTCCACTAGAGTAATGTGGCAAATGGCCTGCAAAAAAGGTTTCTCACCTCTAGCACAGAGGGAGGGTAGTTTGTTCCAGGCAGAATTCATAGCAAAACCAGAAGAGGAGAGAGAGAATTCAAATAAAACAGCAGACAGAACAGTATTATGTTCAGGGCAGGACAGGGAAAATGGAACAAGAATTGAGGCAAGAAGCAGAACCTTGGAGAACTCCATGTTACAGGTAATCCAAAATTTCCTGTTCAGATTTTGTCTCCCTGAAATGGCTGAACCCAGTAAGGGGGGGGGGAGAATGGGAAAACATTTGACTGGTTGGTGGTGATAAGTAATGATAGCAGCAGCAGCAGCAGTGGTAGCTTTTCTTTTAGATTATCTCTTTAACTGGAGCTCCACCACCATTTGCAGTGATGGACATGCAATTGATGGCCCAGCGGGCTGCCTTTCTCCTAAATGCTGTTGTTTGAATGATGCTACATCAGGATGTAGCATTCACTCCAGAGGCCTTGTGGGAGGGGGTGGGAGACGGCAGCCCTCTGGTCACCCATTTCTAGTGTTGGCTAAAGGCTTCCTGGCAGGGGAGCTGTCATTGCTCTATCTGCTGTTCTGGCAGCTTCTTCTACCACTTTTCAACTTTTATGTATTTATTACATTTATAGGGGTGCAGCGGATATCCTGAATCTGTGCTGGTTTCTTGGAGGATGCTTAACAGTCCTTCTCCATCATGCTGAAAACCCAACATTTGTCATTATTCTGCAAACAAAAAGAAAGAGAAAGAAGGCATATATAATTCTAGAGAAGGTCTCTGAAGAGTCAGGAGAACTTCAGCCCTGATCTATGCTGAAAGATTGTTGATTTGTTCCTTTTGTTCATCATTGCTGAAGAACAAGAACTCCTCACAACTAGAAGACCACAGTTCAGTGGCAGAACATCTGCTTTGAATGCAGAAGGTCTCAGGTACAATCCTTGGCATCTGACAGTATGGGAATGTCCCCAGTCTCAAACCCTAGAAATATGATGTCAGTTCAGTGAGACAGTACTGAGCTAGATGGACCAATGTTCTGACTCAGAATAAGGCAATTTCCTGTCTTTCTACATCTACAATTTAGTTTAGAATTCAGTTAGAATGAGTGGTTCAGAGTGAATGGTTTTGTTACAATGATGGAGCAGTGTGGTGTATTTGTATATTTATTAATACAGGTGCAAAATCCTTCTGAGAAATGTTGCTGTAGGCCAGCAATGAATTCCCTTTTCTATTTTCCAAGTTTTAGTGCAGGGATAGGAAACCTTTTTCTGACCATTAGCTGCATCCCCTTCTGGTAGTGGTGGCTGGTGCCCATTTGGATTGGTGGGGTGGAAGGCAGGGAGCCCACAGTAGGTGGAGCAAGAGCCAATGATAGGCAGAGTGAACTAATTCTATTTTTGTCCTCATCTTCCTCCTTGCTGAGTTCTGGAAAGGCAACACTGAGACTGAGGAGGAGGAGAAGGACGCGGACACCTAGAACCACCCCCTTGGAGTGGTTGTACATGGGAAGGAAGGAAGGTGCAGGTTGATGGACAGTGCTCCACTGGCCACAATGGACCAGTCTCCACTGCCTTCTGGGATGGACCAGAGGCAAAAACAGACAGAGCAGTGTATACAGAGTTTGCCTTTTATGGTAGGCAAATCCCACACTCACTCACACCCACCCCTCTATCCTCCATTTGGGCAAGCAAGAAGCAATATCAGAGTTCATATTGTAGCCAGGCAAACATAGTCAAAGAGGTTCTCACTAGGGAGGGGTTGTGGCCTGGAGAGAACCCCAAGGGCCAGGCAGAGAGGTCCAGAGGGCCACCTTCAGACTCTGGCCCTGAAGTTCCCCACCCCTGCTCTAGTGGAATTTCCCCTAGTTTCTCTAGGCACTATTTAAATGTCTAACTTGATTATTATTTTTAAAAAAACATATGGGAGACCCCTGCCCTTCATCCTTACCAAACGGAACTAAAATCAATGTCTGCAGTTCTGCTACAAAACAAAGCATGACACAGAACAGGGCAAGCGGAAGCCCCCTCCCCCTCAGCTGGGAAAGTAAGACCCGACATAATTTCCTGTAAAGCAAACATAGTTTTTTTTAGCTTATAGCAGTCAAGTAACTGCATTGCCCCTCCCACTTATAACATTTTAAATTCAATGAACTTTTTTTTAA
Organism: Rhineura floridana; assembly: GCF_030035675.1. Classification (NCBI taxonomy): domain Eukaryota; kingdom Metazoa; phylum Chordata; class Lepidosauria; order Squamata; family Rhineuridae; genus Rhineura; species Rhineura floridana. Next base: position 146,494,762 of record NC_084484.1, on the reverse strand, counting down.
AAAAAGAATGAACTCCAAGTGGATGCACCGTTAATCAGGCTGAATAAATGAACACTTCCATAATAGCCACAAATGTATTGTCCTTGAGGTAGTAAGCAATCATAGAAAGTCAAAACACGGTAGGACGTGCAGAAAAACAGAAGTAAAATTGAAAGGAGTTCTGGGTGACTGCAAATTCAATAAGGGGAACATTCCACTATATTATTATGTATGAAATCATCCAAATGAAAGAAGCCTCAGCAGAAGCTAAATGTGCCATACTCAATTTCATCCCAAGGGACAGGAGACCATGTTTGAAAGCAGGGAAGGAGAACATTGTTCAGCCCAATGGTCACATTCCTGCCTAAGGTGGAATCTGCATCAGCCCATCACTGGCTGCAGAGGGCCCAATTTTCACCACTGATAGTGGTGGCTATTGCTTCTCAGCTACAGCTAATCAGGGGTTAATGTTCCTTCTTATTGGAAGTGGGGCAAGAGCAACTCCTGTTTGGGTCCTTTTGTCTGTATTCCAGAAGGAAGATAGAGTTAGGGCCCTCCAGCTGGCTAGGCTTGCCTGCCTTTACCTGTGCTCTTTTTTGCCTAACTTCCTTCCATTGTAAACTGATATGCTCAGGGAAGCTGACCTGCCCCTCCTTCCTTTGTCTTCTTTGATTGGCTGAGAGAGAGGAGACATCTTTGTCTTTCTTCTCTCTCCTGAGCCATGAGGACAATACCCAAGTCTAGAGATGGGGTTTGCTGCATGGTGCCAATCCGCATGCATTTCAATAGTCTGTTGTTTCTTTCCCAGACTGTCCTTTTTTGTTTCCCCTTTCTCTGGTGCTTGCCAAATAGATCTGCTGAGTGTGTTTTTGAGTGATTCGATCCACAGGTGTGTGTTTTTCGGGTTGCAAAATTTATGTAATGGTTTTTGTAGAGACAGTTATGTAAATGACAACATTCCACATCGTTTTTTTGGTGGCAGAGAAAAACATAACGTAATTTTTAGGTCGCTTACCTGAATGATCACAGTGCTCCACATAGTTTTTTGGCAGAGGGGAAAAACATTGCGAAAAATAATTACAAGAAAAACATGTAAAAGTAGGGGGAGGATTTCAGAAAAAAAATCTTGCCAATTGCAATTGTGGCAGCAAGATCCGTGCTGATTTCAGCCACAGCCCGCCACAAGAGATCGGTGCCACTTCAATGGGATAGCAGACTAGCGAATTCAGGCGGGATCCAGTACCAGGTTCAATTTTGTCAGATATTCTCCCCCATCCCTATACAAGTCTGGGCACTGCGCCTCCGACTTAGTTAGTGAGCTAGAACTAGGTATGCCCTTTGTACCTACTATGTATTTCTATAAATAAAGTAGTTTTTTCTTATTTTACTAAGTCTCAGTGATCTAAATGTAGGGTAAAAGCCTGCTACTTAGGTAAATACACAAACTGGCATGCACGCAGCTCAGACTGCTGAGTATCTTGCATATATACGTATTTCCATAACACCCCTGAGGGGCCAGGGCCTTGACAACAGCGCAACAACAGCAAACACTGACAATGGCTCTGTGACCATGCCAATGGATGTCTCTGCGAACATGTGGCTTGGCTGACAACACTGCTAAAGCATTCCAGACTGTGACAGTCCACAGCCAGATTCCCCTGAGTCCTTGGTCTAGTCTGGTGTACATCACCTCCTGTGAGTGAAGCCTTAATTCTACCACCAGACTTCATCCAAAATTAAGTGTTGTTTCTACTTGCTAACTTGTGGGGGTTGGGGTGTCCCAATTAGCCATTAATAAAACCGAAATTGTTCCTCAAATACTTGGCAAACAGTAGCAGACCAGGGTGGTGGGGCAGACTGTGGAGCCACCCTCCCAACACTGCTGTCCCTATAAATTATCTGGATGGTGATGGGATGGGACAAGGTGGCAGCAAAGTTGGGACTGAGCAAACACATGGGCAGGAGCATTGGACTGGTTCTCCCACTGCATCTCATGGCCCCACTTTCAATGGTGCCATGCCCCAGTGCTGTCCAGATAAACTGTAGTGATGTCATTGTTGGGAGGGCGGCTCCTCAGCTCTGCCCCACCATACCAGCTGTTACGGCTTGTATGTCTTATAAAAACTGGACAGCATAGACAGCCACAATGATTATTTTGTGGATGAAATAGCAGCACTGCCCAATGAATTGTTTTATGCCTTCTTGCTTCCTTTTTGATCACATTTGTAAAGAACGCCGTATGAACCTGACATCAGAGTGCCAGACAGCAAGCCTGTGGACTGGGACTTTTACTGCCACAGCCCGTGTAATTTGAAATTACATAAATTTCAATTACAATTCAAATTATACAAATTGACTCTTTGCTGCAGTTGTGGACATCATTAAATACAATCCATTCCAAGGACAAACTCCTCTCTAGAGTCACCATGTACAGCAAACAGAAGCAGGCAGATTTCAAATAGCCAACTCGGTTGCTTGATGGGGAGGGAGGATAGATCTGCTGAGCTTTTTTGGTAATGAAACTAAACTCTTTTTGCCAGTCAAGATCTCCTTCCAAAGCTTTATTAATAAGCCTTATACCCCCATCTGCACTTTTTAGAAGCAATGTGTCAGGGGACCCACTTAAAGCATTCCTCCATCTGGTCCCATATATGGGACTTCAGCCATGTTTCTGAATCATGCCAAAGCCTTGGACATGTCCAGGGTTATTGCATGGTTTAGGGATACAGCTAATACCTCTAGGTCCTATCTATGCCCACAAGCCAAAACTGCACTGAAACTAGCTCCTCTGCTCCAGCTGTATGGCAGTGCACATAGAACCATAGTGCACCTATGTTCCGAAGGAAGACACAAAGGTAGTTTCTCCAATAGTAAAAAAGAAAATCAACTCGGCCTTCTAACAGCTGGTGTGGAAATGTGCCTCTTCCAAGCCCTGCCTCTCTCTCTTCCAAATGGCAGAGAGTCCCAGGTAGCTGCTGGAATAACATTACTTGGGCCCAGCCCAAGAGCTTAACAATACCTTCGACCTGCCTCCTTTACACTCCTCTGAATGTTCACGACAGTCTCATCATGCCTTACACCCACCTTGCTGAAAAGCAAAGAGATATCTGCTGGGTATTTAAAAAATGGAAAAGCTGCTATTGTTTCTTGCTTACAAAAGAACTGCACATGAGGGCAGACAGTGCCATGAATGTCAGAGGCTACCCTTTCTTGGAGGAGGGAACTGTCCCTTTATGGGAAGGCCAAGTGGCTATGCTAGAGAGGAAGATAATTACCCAACTGAGAAGGATGATTGGAGGGAGGGAGGGAGGGAGGGAGGGGGAGAGAAATGCCCCTACTCTAAAAGCTGAACTGGCAAGGAAGTTAGAGAGCAGATGATGCAGTTGGCAAGAAGGTGGCTCTTCAAGTATGCTAATTAACCCGGAGGGCTTCTGGGAGAGGAAAGATGCTGATTGGCTTCTATGTATATTAAACTGTTTGAGTTGTTGAACAGAAAGGCTCCAAGAGAGAAGCAGAATGGGAAATTATGCCTTTGGCTTAACCCGTTTTGACTCCTTGGGCGCTTCCAGACTGCCACTGTTTTCAGGTGGGATTCAATCACATTCCTGCCATTCCAGATCTTGCAATGATAGGAGATTGGGAGATCATGTGCAACAAACCCACTTCTTCAAAAGATCGGACTTTTTGCAGAAAGGAAAGTGACAAAAATGCCCTGGAAAGTGTGGGATAACACTTGCTTTGACACAACATTGTCTAGCCTCCCCACAAACAAATTAGGGTGAATGCTCAATAATCAGGTCATCTGGAAGCACTTCTTGACATAGAATGCCTCTTCGATGTCCCGATATCTAAAATTACTTTGACAGTTGCAGTGATGTGAAGAGGACTAGGAAGTGAGTTGAATTTTTTTTAGCAAAAATATCCCAGTGGTATTCTATGGTTGTGTCAAGTATTTTTTATTCATGCTGATAATTTAGGATCAGACCAAAATATATGCATATCAAATGAGCATGTGAAAGCATGCATAACCTTCCTGGTATAATCATCTCTGCAATTAACAGCAAAGATCTCACATCAAAAGCATATACTATCAGTATTTTATATGGTATTCTACATCAATGCAATTTCCCAATCTCATTTTGCCTTCACCATGAACTTAGTAGGTCACCTTTTGCAAGCTGTTGTTGTCTCAGCTTCAAATACCAAATCCCCATACTACCTATCTTATAGGGTTGCTATCAATCAGGAGTGGGGAAATTGTGGCCCTCTAGTTGTTGATGGACTACAACTCCCATCATCCCTGTCCATTGGACATGTTGGTGGGGCTGATGGGAGTTAGAGTCCAACAACATCTGGATGGCCACACGTTCCCCATTCCTGCTGTAAATGATATTGAATATGTCATCTTGCAGGATAGGCCCTACCTAGACAAAGTGGACACCTCATGCACCAGATGCTGGGGATGGGAGCAGGGTAGCAGTGTCCCCTTCTGGACATCCTCCACTTACCATTCACATCTTTCTGAGCCAGAACCCTGTCAATGGCAATGCTTGCTTATTCCTACTCTGGACTGGCTGGCTACCTCATCTAGTCACCTTGTCTGAATGCATCACAGTGAGGAAAGTGAGCACTACCTGAGTGGACATGCAAAGAGGCGGGTCATGCATTTCATAGGCATCACATGTGTGCATGCATTGCTCTGCTCATACGATGCATGCTGCTATCACTGCTGCATTACAGCATTGGTCTGAGTAGGCAGCAAGCAGGGGCAAGCGAGGCAGTGAGTTAGTGACAGGAAGGTATCGGAGGACAGAGCTCAGCCGTATATGCCATGTATTTTGCCTTACACCCCCTAAGTTAGCCTGCTGCTCTCATGTGCAGTGGGACACGTGCTCTTGTCTCCTGTGTTAAAGTAAGATTCATCTGACAGCCTGGATTCTGTATGTGGAGAGGGTTGAGTAGTAATTTGACTTTTGCTTCTGGCATCCAAATATTGATCTTAATTGTGAACAATAATAGAAGAGCTGAGCATAGCAGTAGTAATGATCATCATCATAATAATGTTTAATTAGATGTACAAATGGTTAAAGAGAGAAGGAAAGCAAAAGCAAAAGGAGATAGAAACACAGTCAGAACCCTAAATGCAACAATACAGCGACTAGTACGTAGGGACAAAGAGAACTATTACAATAGTTACTGTATAGAAATAGAAGAGGACAACAAAAAAGGTAGAACAAGAGCCCTATTCCAAAAGATTAGAGAAATGAAAGGGAAATTTAAACCAAGAGTAGGGATGCTGAATAATCAACAGGGGAACACACTGACTGATCGAGATGAAATAAAAGGAAGATGGAAGCAATACACAGAAGAACTCGATAAAAGAGGTGCCAGGATGACATTCATTCATGGAGGAACTGTATGATGAAGAACCAGAAATTTTAGAATGCGAGGTGAAAGCTGCTCTTAAAATACTTGGAAGAAACAAATCACCAGGAACAGATGGCATACCAATAGAGTTGCTACAGGCTACTGAGGCTGAATCTGTCCAAATTTTGACAAAAATGTGTCAAGAAATATGGAAAACTAAACAATGGCCCACAGACTGGAAGCATTCAATATATATCCCAATTCCAAAGAAAGGGGATCCCAGGGAATGCAGTAATTATCGAATTATTGCCTTAATATCCCATGCAAGTATAGTTATGGTCAAGATTCTACAACAAAGGCTCTTGCCATATATGGAGTGAGAAATGCCAGACGTCCAAGCTGGATTTAGAAAGGAAAGAGGTACCAGACATCATATTGCAAACATATGTTGCATAATGGAATGGACCAAGGAATTTCAGAAGAAAATCACCCTGTGCTTTTATAGATTACAGCAAAGCCTTGGACTGTGTAGATCATGAAAAACTATGGAATGCTCTAAAAGAAATGGGGGTGCCACAGCACCTGATTGTCCTAATGCGCAACCTATACTCTGCACAAGAGGCTACTGTAAGGACAGAATATGGAGAAACCGACTGGTTCCCCATCGGAAAGGGTGTATTTTATCACCCTATATATTCAATCTATACGCAGAACATATCATAGGGAAAGGAGGATTGGACCAAGATGAAGGAGGTGTGAAAATTGGAGGGAGAAATATCAATAATTTAAGATATGCAGACGATACCATACTACTAGCAGAAACCAGTAATGATTTGAAACGAATGCTGATGAAATTTAAAGAAGAAAGCACAAAAGCAAGATTTGGTCTCAAAAAGACTAAAGTAATGACAACAGAAGATTTATGCATCTTTACAGTTGACAATGAGGACATTGAACTTGTCAAGGATTATTGATACCTTGGCACAGTCATTAACCAAAATGGAGACAATAAGAAATCAGAAGAAGGCTAGGACTGGAGAGGGCAGCTATGAGAGAACTGGAAGAGATCCTCAAATGTAAAGATGTATCACTGAACACTAAAGTCAGGATCATTCAGACCATGGTATTTCCGATCTCTATGTACGGATGTGAAAGTTGGACAGTGAAAAAAGCAGATAAGAGAAAAATCAACTCATTTGAAATGTGGTGTTGGAGGAGAGCTTTGCTGATACCATGGACTGCGAAAAAGATAAATAATTGGGTGATAGAACAAATTAAACCAGAACTATCATTAGAAGCGAAAAAGTTGAAACTGAGGTTATCATTCTTTGGACACATTATGAGAAGACATGATTCACTAGAAAAGACAATAATGCTGGGAAAAACAGAAGGGAGTAGAAAAAGAGGAAGGCCAAACAAGAGATGGGTTGATTCCATAAGGAAAGCCACAAACCTGAACTTACAAGATCTGAACAGGGTGGTTCATGACAGATGCACTTGGAGGTCGCTGATTCATAGGGTCACCATAAGTCGTAGTCGACTTGGAGGCACATAACAACAACATAACATATTCCTCTGAACTGGAGAACCTGACACAAATATAAGTAATCTATGTAAACAAATGGCTGATTTCTGATTTGATATCTCAGTTATTACAAATGTAAACATTTTTAGCCTCTTAATCTAGCTAAAACAGTCATTAACTGAGATGGTCAAAGCTTCCTATAGAATTATTTCAGGAAATTCCCAAATCAAATGTGCTTACCTGTCAGCATCTTTTAAGGAGCACAGTTCCCTCCTACCCTGAGATGTAAAAGCTTTCTGTTTATTAATTTTGTTTATTTAGATTTATAATGTGTGCTGCTCCCAATGGACCAGGGCATTTACATAGCACATAAATCTTTCTCTTTTCCAAAACATAAGAAGCAAAAACCAGCAGTGCAATCTCTCAGACATGAACTATAGTACATCAAATTTTCTATGGTGTGCCACTTCCCATGAACCTCTGCAAAGTAATCATAAAATTAAACTTCTTCAGAACTATGTTTAGAGACCTACAGAAAGAAATGACCCAAAGTTTGAAAAATGCTTTCTAACTTATAAACTGGCCCAGGAGCCCATACTGAGATGACTGGAAGCTCATGTCAGAGTTCTAAGTGAGACTCTTCTGTGGAAGTCAATGCTAAATTAGGTTTACCTTGCCTCTCCCACCAGCTATCATCACCAAACTGGTCCAGATTTTACACATGTATGTCCTATAGCAGGGGTCACCAATGTGGCACCTGCGAGCACTAATGTCCCTGGCAGTGCCTTCTACAGTCTGCAAAATGTCTTGGTAAATATTCACTCAAAATTCACAATGCATGAGAGTGTTTGCTGTACCTGCTCAGTTCTCTTGCACTGCCTTGGCCTTTCCTACATTGAATATACCCTGTCAGACATGCTCACATTTCAGTGGATGCCAGGATTGGACACCCACCCTCCCTTCCATTCTGAACAGAGGAAAGGTACAAAGAGCTTCTCTCTGAAAGTGAGTGTGGTGTGACTGATAAAGGTACTAATTTTGCAGCTTAAAATTTGAGACATGCATGCATCTAGTGTAATGATAAGCCACTAAGAATTATATTGATTATATTGCTTCAGTACTTAGCAAGACAAGATTCATTAGGCTTTTATATTTATAATATCCTTCCCTCTATTGTCTAGATAGAAAGCCTTTGTCAACCTGGTGCCCTCCAGATGTTTTGAAGTACAGCTCCCATCAGCCCCAACCAGCACATCTGTCTAAAACATTTGGAGGTCACCAGGATTGGTGAAGGCTACTCTGGAGTCACATGCATCAGAAACATGACTATGTGAAAGGAAAGGTAATCTCACTCTCTCACTCACTTTGAAAGAGGCAAAGTCTTTCTGACTACTATCTAGGGCATACCGCTATCTATCATATTTCACAGCTAGGAAAACTTAGGTTGGATCATGGGAAAACAACCTGTTTCCTCTCTGTGCAGCCTTCCCCCACTGCACATAGCAACACGGACAGTCCCCATGCATTAAAGGAACTGGCTACTCATTGTGAGCACTCTGGGCCCAGGAATTTTTAAAAGAGGCCTGCCAAATTGAAAGGCACTTGGCTTAGTAATTGATAAGAGAACAAATCCAGAAAGTGGGTTAATCGAATGAACATTCCCCCAAAAAGTAACAGAAGAATTCCATTCTGGTACATAAGTGAAAACTTTAAAGTATGGAGCCATGGCGCTTCTGTGATGATGTCCACTTTGTGGAATACACTGGCAATGACAGCATGTCTGGCTACTTCAGTGCTGGATTTTGGTGCTTGATAGAAATGTTTTTCAGATGTTTATGCTCAGTGATGATAAGAGCTACTTTTCCTTTATATATATCTGCATGATTTTTTTAAATTAGGGCACAGTTATTTTTCTATCAGTTTTAAATTGTAGGTTTTAGGTTTAGTATTTTTACTGTGATTTTTAAAATCATGAATGTGCAGAATTATTATGACCAATGGCTTTGGGTTCCATCATGGGGGCACAAAATATTAGGGCTGTGCTCCAGATTTGGCCAAGGCCCAAGCCAAATTGGGCCATTTTGGAGGCATTTGGGCCTTGTCCATGGTGGGTGGAGATAGCCCCAGATCTCTACAGGTAGGTATGGTGGCCCGGAGTGATTTGGGGCTATCACGGAGTGGGACATAAGGCAGGAAGAAGAGGCAGTAATGCACAACAAGAAGAAAAAAACTGAGAAAAGGAGGCACCTCTTTGTGGGAGAAGGTAGGTACCTGCTTTTCCCGCCCAACCATTTCTCCTTCCCAACAGGCCTCCCCAAGCCCCATGCACCAAATCCCCTTCACGAGCAGCTTTGCTGGAGGGAAGCTGCTTGCAATGGAGCAGCACCCCATGGTAAATCCTTTTGCTTATCTGCTGATAAGCAGGAGATTTGATCCTAGGCAGTGCTGGTCCCTGCTTATTTGTGGGTGGCTTTTCTGTACACAGAGAAGCTGCTTGCAAAGGAACAGTGACCGCCAAAGGGCAGGATGGAATCATCCTGCTTACCAGCTGGTAAGCAGAACAATTCCATCCTGTGCTGGTTGCACCCACCTGCTCTTGGGGGGGGGGACATATAGCATGTCCTTCTTCCCCTGTCCTCCCAACCATATTTTAATTTTTAAAAAACCCTTAGCTCCACCCCCTGAATAGCTTCAGAATGGATGCACAGCAGGGGGGTGGTCCCTTCTTTGGGACAGGGTGGATTGTCCCTCCCAGTGTCCCACAGTTTGGGGCCATGGGGATGATAGGGAGGGCTGTGCACAGAAAATATGTTTATGAGAGATCGGGCATGGCTGGTGCTGGCCTCTATCACACAACAGCTGGCCCAAATGGAAGTAAACATGGATGGGCCAGAATGAGGGTGACGTGGCAATGGCCAGAAAATATAAGAACATAAGAAGAGCCTGCTGGATCAGGCCAGTGGCCCATCTAGTCCAGTATTTTGTTCTCACAGTGGCCAACCAGATGCCTGTAGGAAGCCCACAAGTAGGATCTGAATGCAAGAGCACTCCCTGCAACATCCCCTGCTGTTAACTAAGTGGAGCACTTCCTTAGATAATTTCTCACCATACTCACAGGATTGAAGATGGGACAAGTGAGAAGAAATGCACAGTTGATAGAAGACAGAATAGTAATTAAATGAAGCACTTGGACCTTGGCAGAGATCCATGTGGATTTCATTATCAAAATGGCTATGGGAGGACTGTATATGTCATTCATTCGTTAGGGTGGGGCCAAGCAGCTTGTCAAGTTTTGCTAGGAAAGGCAGCATCTAAGCAGTGTGAGGTGCTGAGTGTGTAGATTGAGACAAGACTGTGCACCTCACTTTTATATCTCAAAGAAGTTGCTGTAATTCCCACATGATCTTTACCCATTTGCAAAACATTTTGTTTTCCGGACAAATGAGGTCTGATGTTTTCTAACAATAGTAGCTTTAGATATTTATGTAAAGGGGACCTTAGCAGCTACTGTAAACCGCCCAGACAGCTTTGGCTATGGGGCGGTATATAAATAAATAAATAAATAAGAAATGCAGAAGAGCACTTTGTTGCTTGTGTGCATAAGATCTGAAACACGTAAATCAGAGGGATAAAGCAAATGTAACTTTGGTGAAAATAACCCAGGTGCAAAGTATTTTATTTATCATCTACTGATATACCACTTAATACCAAAACAGTCTGTAAGTGGCTTACGTGTCTAGACAGAGGTATGCATGTCTAGATAGGTTTACCTTTTGAAGGGCCCCAATTAGTGCAGCATTTAGCAGCCTAAGGCTGCATTGGGAAGGACCATAACTAAGCGGATAGAGTATCTGCTTTGCATGGAGAAAGTGGCTGGTTCAGTCCCTAGCATCTTCATGTAGGGCTGGGAGATAACTCTGTCTGATAGCCTGGAGAGCTGCTGCCAGTCAGTGTAGGCAATATTGAGCTAGATGGATCAATGGTCTGACTCATACAAGGTATTTTCCTATGCTTTATATTCTCCATGTACATCAAGAGAAAGGTATGGAGCAGCTTCCATACAGCTTGAATATAACCTTCTCCTTTCAGCAGTGCAGAGCACTAGTGCACCTGCAACTTTGACCAAGTTGCAACACTAAGGCAAATGATTAATGCCCAGTCAAGACATCCCCCATGCCTTACCTACAAGCATTCTATGACTGATCTTTACCATATCTTTACATGTGCTTCTGCTGGAAGTAGCTGCACCTCAGAAGCCTACAGTGCTTGAAGATCATATGCACAGCAGGATGCTTCAAGGTCAGGCATGGGAGGACATTGGCTGGATTTGAACAGCTCAGCTGAGATGCAACACACTAAGAAGATCTGTGGCATGGCATAAAACCATTTGTTCCTACGTCATGATGGTGAGGAAACAGTACTTGGTACCATTGTTTCTTCACCTGTCATGTACAGACATCCAGAATAATAACTTGTGTGAAGTCTAACTGAGCTTGTCACATAGGAGACAGATTACTATTTCTGGATACCAACTGTTACATATGTTAAAAGATGCCCTTATTTTAAAAGGGCTGCTCTTATTCTACAATTTCACAGTTTCCTAGAATCTTTTTTTAAAGTACCTCACATCCATAGCATACAACTAAAGCCATAGCTCTAGTCCTTCATTTTGGAACATTTTGGAACTGATACACATAACCACAGGTAACAATTAGATCCATTGATTTCTGGTTTGCTGTTTTGCAATATATAGGATCAGCAGTGGGATACCATTGCTCAGTTGGGGGGCTACTAAGAGTATGGCATGCCCCAGAGGTACACTTAGTATGTACTAGTAAAGACTGGGCTTGTAGTGTTGCAGCTCCAGCCCTGTGGAACCAATCACCAACTGAAATTAGATAAGAGCGTAATGCTTTAACATTTAGGTGGCTATTGAATGCATTTTTTGTATAAGAAGGCTTTCCACAAAATGTGATCCACTCATTTTATGGGATCATAATTGTACAATTGTAGCCATGGTTTTATTGCTTTTAGTTTATTGTTATCTTTATTTTATTGTACACAACTTCAGTAACTTTTAGTTGCAAAGCAGTTTATAAATTTGCAGATAAATCAATAAATACCATCAGTGACAAATTATTCCTGCTGTTTGTGCATGCTTCAAGCCCAATGCAGTTATTCTTTTTTCTTTCTTTCTTTTCTAGCACCACAGTTTAGGGAATGTTTACGAAGGAAGAACTCAAATTTGAGACAGCCAGACAGGACATTGCCACCCTGAAGCCTGCCTTGGCTCTGATGCTATCGTCCCATGTAGAATCAGTAAGCAAGATACGGACACAGGGACTCCTTATTAAAATATTAAGAAAGAAAGCAACAATGGGCAAGCGAGGCAAAAAGAAAGGATTGAAAGAAAGGCAGAGATTGAGTCTGCATTCCTTTGCCCATCTCTACCATATACTGAATCATGCAAGCATGAAAGCAGATGCATTAAGTCTCAAAGGAAAGGAAAGAAGTGGAAAATTAACTACAGATGAAAATATCCTCAATGTGTACAGGGATTCCTGTATACTGATAATGTGTTCCCCTCTTATCATCCTCTGAATGGAATGAAGTCATAGAGGAGACAGGAGGTCAGATATGAGCGTTAGAAGATAAGGAAAGTTAGAAACAGGTTCAGAGAGTAAGTAGAGTGGGGATGTGGCCCTCCAGAACTTGTTGACTCCAACACCCATTAGTCCCAGCCAGCATGTCTAGTGGCCAGGGGTGGGTGGGAACTGTGATCCAACAACATCTGGAGGGTCAAAGGTCATGAAGTAGAGGAACAAAGACAAAAAAGACCCTTGGCAAGAATTTAGGTTCTGGTGAAGTCACCCATCTTCTTCCAGCCTTTCCCTAAGCCTTTCTGTTGTTGGATTGTCAATGGGAAATCCACTGTGTCAGCATCAATGCCTCTCCATTGCAAGCATCCATATCATGTGGAAAATGGAGAATGCAGTTTTCATTTAGGGCTTAATTTGGCCTTCATATACTCACATCTTCAGTAAGATGGTACATACAACCTGTCATGAACCCTGAGCATCAGTTAAAATTCTGACATTTCCTGCAATGAGCAGAAGGTTGGACTTGATGGCCTTACAGGCCCCTTCCAACTCTACTGTTTGGTGAATAGGAACCAGCTGGATCAAGGAGACCAGCAGCCCAAACTGACAGTGGTGCTGAACCCAGACCAAGCTCCCAACATCAACCCTGAGCTACAGTCTGTCAGCCAGTAGCCCTTTGCGTCAGACACTCCAAACTAGGATCCCAGAGATAGCAATATCAGAGGCAGATTCATGCATTCCCCAGTGCCTGCTCCCCAGAACAAACAACACACAATGTGAGAACTGACTAAGAGGTAAAGGAGCGTTAGAGCCCAGGCCATAGGTCTACCTTGGGATGGTCTTCCCTCTTCAGGAAAGGGGAGATAATCTGGCTCAAGGGAGCAAAGACTGCAGTTAAATCAGGAACTAGGATGAAGGCGTATGCACAAGACAGTCTAGAAAGCCTAGAGGGTCCCCTCCCTATTTGTCCTTTCCCCATGCAAACCTCATCAAGCTTAGTAACATCCCAATACTTCCAACACTCCCAACATCATCAGAACTTCACACATTCACACAGGTCTGAAGAGGGTTTTAAAGCATATTCAATTGAACAAACTTCAAAACCTCCCTGCAAGCAGGAATCATGATAAACCAGGTTTCCTGCATGTGGGATGGTTTCTAAGCACGTTCAGATGAAACCCTTTCAGACCTTTGCACAAATCTGGCAAAGAGCAGCAGGTGTGCCCAGGGACCTTGGGGGTATGGCTCACATTTGTACCCATGCCTTCATCTCTGCTTTAGCCCTTCATGTGTCCTTGGAGCTATCCAAGGTCCTGCAACTCCAGCCTGATCCTACCTACTCTAACTGACCAGCTGGCTAAGCTGCCTTCTGTTTTTCCCTGTGGTCCACTGATCATGGTTCCTTTGCTGGAGTCACAGGGGTTAGGTAGGATAGCATTTTCTGATAGCAAAAATTCCTTGGCTTACTGTTATAATATTCTCCAATAGTTCCACACAATTGTCACACTGTGTGCCATATTCCCCCCTAAAGCTCTATTAAGGAAACAAGATTGGTGGTATTCTCTTCTTTATCCTTCAGTGCATGCCCACTCTCTAAAGTTATTTTATGCTTCCACCAACTATTAATAACTAAACTTGATTTGCTGAAGTAAATTTTCCAGGGGTGCTATCACACCGGTAGTAAAAATGTGACTGATTTTGAAATATATTTCTGTTATTGGCATTGCAGGGCTCAGGCTCCACTTCCAACAAACTCACACATTCTCATATTTATAGTTCACATAGGAAAGATGGCACTTTACCCATCACTTTTGCTTGACTTCTGAATGCATTCCCACATAGTACGGTCTCTAATTGGCCGTTCTCTATAAATGCTTAGGTTCTTTATCATTCTCTGGGACATGGGTTCATTGGGTTCACATGAATATCACTGTATTCATTAACGTAAACACATGGAAGAAACACATAAAAAGATGTTCAAGTCATCAAAATGAACACGAAAACCTGGCCTCGTTATTCAAATGATCCTCGATAGCTACAGAAGGTTATGCTTTGCAGTGCTAGAATGTACAGAACAGCAAAAATACATCTTGGGATGAAAGCCCAGCATGCACTGGAAAGTGTATATATCAGCCTGCTAAAAACCAACAAATTATCATGAACAATTACAAGGTGTTCAGGTACTAATATTACCAGTAAAATATGTTTTGAGAAGAACCTGCTTACTTGAAAAAGCAGTAATACCTGGCTGCTAATAAAACACAGCATAGAAAAAGTCATCTAGAGAGTTACAAATCTATAAGCACATTGTTGGCTCAGAGAATTGGGGAAGGGCCATAGCACAGTGGTAGAGTATATGTTTTACATGCAGAAGGTCTCAGTTTCAATCTCCACCATCTCCAGGTAAGGGTGGCCAGAGACCCCTGTCTGAGACCCTGGAGAGCCGCTGTCAGGCAGTGCAAATTCTGAGCTAGATGGACCAATGGTCTGATCTAGGGATTCTGCTCATGTACCGCCCACCCCGCTGCACGATGGAATCCCTGACCGAGGTGCTGGGGCTGGTCTCGGATGTGCAGGTGCAGTCCCCAAACCTTTTGGTGTTGGGGGACTTCAACGTGCACTCGGAGGCCAGTCTCACTGGAGCACCTCGGGACTTCTTGGAAACCATGGCTTCCTGGGAGCTGCACCTTATTTCAATGGGCCCCACCCATGTAGCAGGTCATGCACTCGACCTTGTGTTTGTCTCGGGAGAGGAGGGGAGTGGTCTGAAAATTGGGGATACATCCATCACCCCCTTGTCATGGTCAGATCACTACCTGGTGAGGATGGACCTTTCACTGCCGCAAACCCTCTGCGGGGTTGAAGGGCCCATTAAGATGGTCCGCCCCAGGCATCTGATGGAGCCAGATGGATTCTTGAATGCGCTTGGGGATACTTCGGAGCAAGCAAACAGCCACTCGGCTGAGGCCCTGGTGGAGGGCTGGAATGCCGTGATCACCGGGGCACTGAACAAAGTGGCTCCAAAACGCCCTCTCCCCCTGAACAGAACTCAGACGGCACCGTGGTTTACCCCACGGTTGCGAACTCTGAGGCGGGAGGTGAGACGGCTAGAGCGCCGGTGGTGAAAGTCTCGCTCTGAGGACGATCGAACACTGGTTAGAGCCGCTGCTGCAGCCTATCATGTGGCAATAAGGGCAACAAAAAAGGATTTTTATGTGCCTCTATTGCATCTGCAGAGTGCTGTCCCAGGAGACTGTTCCAAGCGGTCCGGAGCCTGGTCGGTCCAGTTGCTCCGGAACTGCTGGAACATGATAAGGTCTCCTGTGACGAGTTTGCTAAACACTTTGCGGATAAAATCGATCGTATTAAAAGCGATATTCTGTACACTGTGGATACAGGGAGTGAGCCAGAGGTGATCAGTGTTGCTTCGGTGGCGTGGGATCGGTTTCAGCTTCTTCCCTCTGAGAAAGTGGACAAGGTGCTTTCAACTTTAAAGCCGACCACCTGCCTACTTGATCCTTGCCCTTCGTGGCTCATCATGAGCTGCAAAGATAGACTGGGAGAGAGAATCAAACTGATGGTAAATGCATCGCTTGAAGAGGGAGTAATGCCATCAGTGCTCAAGGAGGCGATAATAAAACCAATCTTAAAAAAGCCCTCCTTGAACCCTCAAGATCTGAACAACTTTCGCCCAGTCTCAAATGTGCCATTCTTAGGCAAGGCAGTTGAGCGGGTGGTGGCTAAACAGCTGCAAGCACACTTGGAAGAAACGGATTATCTAGATCCATTTCAATCGGGCTTCAGACCAGGACATGGGACTGAAACAGCCTTGGTCGCCTTGGTAGATGATATGAGAAGGGCGTGGGATAGAGGCAAATGCACCTTCCTTGCCTTCTCGATCTCTCAGCGGCTTTCGATACCGTTGACCACGGTATCCTCTTGGACCGCCTGCAGAGGTTAGGTATTGGGGGCACTGTATTGCAGTGGTTCCATTCCTTCCTCTCTGGGAGGTACCAAAGAGTAGCACTGGAGGAGGAGGTTTCAGATCCCTGGCCCCTCACTTGTGGGGTACCACAGGGGTCTATCCTTTCTCCAATGCTTTTTAACATCTATATAAAGCCGCTGGGAGCAATCATCAGGAGATTTGGGCTGCAGTGTCATCAGTATGCGGATGACACACAGCTCTATCTCTCATTTAAATCTTCACCAAGGTTGGCTGTGGAAACCCTGTCCAAATGTCTGGAGTCGGTGAGTGGCTGGATGGGAAGGAATAAGCTGAAGATGAATCCTGACAAAACCGAGGTGCTGTTTGTGGGAGACAAGGGAAGGTTGGGAGATATAGACCTGGTGCTTAATGGGGTACGACTGTCCCTGAAAGACCAGGTCTGTAGCCTGGGGGTCATTCTTGACTCCCAGCTGTCCATGGAGGCTCAAGTCTCGGCTATAAGCCGGGCAGCTCTGTATCAACTCCATCTGATACGGAGGCTACGTCCCTACCTTCCCAATCATCTGCTCCCACCAGTGGTAGATGCCCTGATCACCACTCGCCTAGACTACTGTAATGCGCTCTACGTGGGGTTACCCCTGAAAACGGTTCAGAAGTTGCAGCTGGTACAAAATGCAGCGGCGTGTCTGATTACAGGCGGCCGCCGTAGAGATCACATCACTCCTGTGTTGAAAGAGTTATATTGGTTACCAGTTGTGTACCGAGCCCAATTCAAGGTGTTGGTCTTAACCTTTAAAACCCTATACGGTTGTGGCCCAGCTTATCTGAAGGAGTGCCTCCAGCATCCACAGGGATGCCGCTCAACAAGATCAGCCTCAGAAGACCTTCTCTGGATCCCACCTGTCAAAACAGCTAGACTGGTGAGGACTCGAGAGAGGGCCTTCTCAATTGTGGCCCCCACCCTATGGAATTCTCTACCAAATGATCTACGCCATGCCCCATCTATAATGAGCTTCTGCCGGACCCTGAAGACCTGATTTTTTAGGCAGGCTTTTGGAACGGGCTAGTTTTACTGTGTTTTTAAATTTTTAACTGTTTCATATACTGTTTTGTTGTGTACGGCGCCCAGAGTGGCTGGCCAACCAGCCAGATGGGCGACTAACAAATCTCATAATAAAATAAATAAAATAAATCCAGTATAAGGCAACACAATATACATCAGAAACTTGGAATGCTTGAGGAATTCAGTCTTTGTGGGTTCTGATATAAAGAGACCTGATCCATACCTCCTGAACTAATGTGTGGGCTGGAGCATAGTTAGCCTTCAGATTTTGTGCTGCTCCTTGCAATGCAGTTCTTGGCTCAAATAGCATATCAAATGCATTAAAAATAATAATTTTGAGATAAAATACGTTTAGAAATGTGTAGCATGTTGGAAATACATTAAAAATACATATTTAAATACAAATTGCAGATCAATGGAGAAATGGGATAGGATAAACTTATGAATGGACACATGTGAAAGTATCATAAACCCAAGATAGAATGATCTGCCATCCCTATCAAAAACTGTATATTTACATCTAACATGATTTTCTCAGTGCCTGTTACACATCAGAAACACGTGTGGTGGTTCATGGAAGGGCTACCATTTTCCACCTGGCACCTTTACCTGAGGGTTTCATGACATAATGGCAGAGGCATCAAGTCTACCTCATCAAAACTATGCATATGCATGGCTGCATGGTGACAATGCTCAGCAAAGGTTGGAACCATTATGACATAAGAAGCCTATTCTGGGCACTCAGCATGGTTCTGAGGTAGCAGCCCCTGTCATTCAGCCACCACCTCATCATGACCTCCAGTAAAGATGTCAAGTCCTCTTGCTTCAAGCAGTTGTGCAAAATCTGGAATGACTCCAGCAAATAGCTGCAGAGTGGCCACTGTAGCTACAACAGTGAGTTATTATTTTCACCACTGTACTAATATATTACTCCCACTGTGGTTACTTTTTGCAGTGTTCCCTAACAATGACTGAGATGCAAACTACACGTTGCAATGACTGAGATGCAAATACCTCAGAAGACTGCAATTTTGAGTGGAGGAATGGGGCGTATAAACACACACATGTGAGACCCCATGTGGAGGGAATCTGCTGTCAGGAAAAAGAGTTAAGAATCATCATACCACCACTCAAAGTGGCAGCTCCCAAAAGCATTTTTCATTTAAAAAATACTGGATTTTTTATTATATGCATTTGTATGCAACATGCAGTTTTGCCCCTTAATAGATTTTGACAATGCTTTATGAGAGACATAGAAAGTGACATAGAGAATGAATGAATGAATGAAAATAAGGGAAATTTTTATCTCCACTCTGTCTACACAAATAGAGGTCATAAAATTATTTCCTGTGAGCCCAGTGATAATTACAACTTTTACAATGGTGCTAAAAGTCATAGGTTAGGTGCCTCCTATAGAAGAGCACTCAGAGAAACAGATTTTTTTTCCCTTGTAGTAGCTTATATGGCCTCACAGATTCTTCCTAACCTTAGGTTTTACTATTTGTTTTTAGGGGAGAAAACATAAACTACATAGAGAAATAAACCACACCACATTTTGAGACCAGGCAATGTATCTTACAAGCCATTGGGAACTGCCATACAATCTGGATGCATCTAATGTCATGACAATACACTACAAGCAGCCCTGGAGTTATGATAATGAAGGAAGCAAAGCTCTGAGACCAGGTAACACAAGCCAGTTGTGGTTAGACAAGTGAGAGGCCTAAGGGTCAATACTGTTTTGTGGCTGGATGAAGCACAGCATACCGCTAGACATATAAGCATGGATTATGGAGGCAGGAGTATTACCCATTTACCCTTTTCCATCACTCACTCCAGCATGGGTTGCACAAGAGATCAGATGTCAGGTTAAGATGAATACTCCCTTTGGCATCTTGCCTTCTAAGTACTGATGAAAACACCCCGGCAGAAGGTTCACTCATACTTTTCAAGTTGAGAGAGAGAAAGAGCGAGCATCCACCTCCCTCTTTTCAGTCCTCTTTCATCGGCTCCGTCTGCAGTCTTGATATGGGGGGCTACCTTGTCTTGCCCTCATTTGGTTGATGTTGGGAGAGGGAGCTCACCCAGATGGATTTCAGCAGTTCTCATGAGTATTTTATGGTCTTTTACTGATTTACAGCCAGTTCAGCATTCTTGTAAACGACCATAAATTGGATTGAAGTCATAAATCATAACCAGAGAGAGGCTCTGAGCTCCAGTTCAGGCTCAGCTAGCATCTTCAAAAATAACCACAAACGTGCTTCATTTCCAGCTTCTTACAGACAACAGTAACCTATAGATACAGTCAACTTTGCAGGGGGGCTGCCATCTTAGCCATGTCTGCTTTCTACTGCAGGGTACGGCAAAGTCTGTGAGGGGACATCTAAATCCTATTGTCTCTCATGTAATGAGGAATAAAATATTGGGGAATTTTAAGCTTTGATTCACCTCAGTAAACCAGAGTTTGAAAAAACCTGCAACAGCACAGTTTCCTGGGAAACAGTCTCTCTGTGACCTCTGAGTAGCTACATATCTTGAAAGCCTGAGGGTATAGACTTCCTGACTCCTATGAAAATTTGGGGCATGTCGCCCAGTAAGAAGCAGGCACTCCTTTCAAACAAAGAAACAGTTTGGATAAGGTTTATGATCATATTAACCTTTAGGAGGAGACAGGTTAATGATGATTTGAAAAATCAGGAACTTACAGCAGGGAAATTGCAGCTATTATCTGAAACTTATCAGGGAATGGTTTCTGGAAAAAACTAGATTCCTTGACCGGTAATCCTAAATTCTTTCATTGTTCTTATCTGTCATGTCCACAGCGTCCTGGCCAGGTTTACATTGGGGTCACAGTTTAGTTAGAAAAGGTATAAAACATGAGGGGGTGGAGGAGGGCAGCAGTTCGTCTTCTGGAAAGTTCCAACAACTGCCTTACTTACCAACTCTCCCCAGTATCGTCAGGACAAACGCAGAGCTTCAGAGTTAAGGATTTGGGTGAGATCTTTCAAATCTAGTGCTGGTTACACGAGGGCAGAGTCTTGGCTCATTGGGCTAGAGAAGAAAGTCTCTCACTTAGCCTTAGGCTCACAGCAACTCCCCAGGAAAGTTATACACAACTTCTCGAGGTCTTTCTTTTCTTTCTGTGTGGGTGAACTTGACTTGAAAGTGTGTGTAGAGTTTAGTCTCTTTGCTTTAGTCTAGCCAGTGTGGCGCAGTGGTTAGAGTGTTGGACTATGACCAGGAGACCAGGGTTCGAATCCCCACACAGCCATGAAGCTCACTGGGTGACCTTGGGCCAGTCACTGCCTCTCAACCTCAGAGGAAGGCAATGGTAAACCCCCTCTGAATACCGCTTACCATGAAAACCCTATTCATAGGGTCGCCATAAGCCAGAATCGACTTGAAGGTAGTTCATTTACATTTTTTTTAAGTCTATCTAGTGCTGCTGAGTGGATGAATAATAATTAGAACGTTGCTCACTATTAATTGTAATTGTAAACGGCAATATTTTTCCTTGTTTCTTCTCTTCATAAAGCCACTCTTTATTTTACTTTCTGTGTGTGTCATTGGGTTAAGTGTAGATTTATACACCCTTTGGGGATGATGTGCAGCTTAACTCCAGCAAAAGGTCTGGCTACCCTCACAACAGGGGAACTTGCATTTCTAGTGAGTGTTTGCTCATGAGGAAGTCCCAGGTCCATTCATAACACTCAGTAACCTCAGATCCTTACCTTACCTAACTATATAAAGAATTACAAAATGCACAAAACAAGACTCCTCTATAGGTTGATTCATAGGCATAAGAAACAAATGGTAAAATCCAGGATTGACAGTATTTTTTCATGGTACACTCTGTGGGATGCTCTGTGAATTCTGTAAATATTTCATATAGGAATTCAGAGAATATCCCTATGCATTATTTATTTATTTGTTAGATTTATATCCCGCCCTTCCTCCCAGTAGGAACCTTGGGTGGCAAATACACAGAGCTACAGCTCTCAGAGCTCCCTGGGAAGATATACTGATTGTTAAACCACACTGAGAATTGCAGGTCTGAGAGGTGAAATGGGGTCTCCTAACAAATCTCAGCATCCTTAACAAACTACAGCTCCCAGGATTCATTGGGGGAAGCCATGGCTGTTTAAAGTGGTATGATACATTTTTAAAATGTGTTAGGGCAGATAGATCCGATGCTGCAACACAGTTTTTGGCAGTGATGGCCACCAACTGGGATGGCTTTAATAGAGGATTAGACAAATATATGGAGGATAAGGATATCACTGGCTGCTAGCCATGATGGCTATGCTCTGTCCCCATGGTCGGAGACAGCATGCTTCTGAATGCTTACTGAAAATCACAGAAGGGGAGAGTGCTCTTGTGCTCAGGTCCTGCTTATGGACCAGAAAACAGACAGATTCATCCATCCCTAATTATACAGGGTGTTCTGCTTTCATAAAATTTCAGTGGATGTCAACAACCATTATCATACGTTTGGTGAATATTCATCAAATATCCACATGTTCAGAGAATGTCTGGAGGATATGCATCATCAAAATACACAATGAATTTTAAGGAGAATTTTGGAAAGCAAATTTGTTT
The DNA here is from genome assembly GCF_030035675.1 of Rhineura floridana. Lineage (NCBI taxonomy): Eukaryota > Metazoa > Chordata > Lepidosauria > Squamata > Rhineuridae > Rhineura > Rhineura floridana. The sequence goes on along the minus strand of NC_084484.1, from coordinate 146,472,683 downwards.
TCCTTCTTGATTTTTTTAAGAAGAAAGAATATTCAACCTCCTTAACCTAAAAACCAAAACCAAGAAAAATAATGTAATCACCATGCTAAGAGGAACTCCATGAAGATGATGGGATGATAGGCACAGCTATCCTGTCAGAGGGAGGAATTCCATGATGAATCTACCTGGAAATCCAAAGCTTTGCCAGGGCACAAGGTGGTAGGCAGAGAGCAGCTGTTCTTTTGTCTCTCCTGTTAATTCCAGTGTGAGGTCTCCAGGACTGTAAAGTGCTTGCATAGAGCCCCTATTTTAATTCTGCTTCCTGCTAATTGTGCAAAAGTGATACCTTAGCAGTCTCTGAAAACAACCTGCAGTCTTACTCTCTCTATCCCTTCTGCTGTTCATGTTTCAGACTGCCCTTGGGCCTGGTCTGGAAGCTCCAGCTGGTTCACAGTACAGCAGCTAGACTGCTGATGGGGGCAAATGGCTGATAGCGTGTGACACTTCTGTTAAAACATTTACACTGATTTCCAGTGGAGACCAGTGGCTCTGGTGTCAGTGGGGTAGTGAATCTTTTGGTCCAAACTTTCAAGGAGCTGTCCAAGGTACTGGAACCTATTCCCAAAATAGATTCAGCACCTTGGACAGCTCCTTGAGAGTTCAGACTAAAGCCTGACATGGACTCATTGCCCCACTGACATTGGAACCACCAGTCTCAGCTGCTGACTGCCCATATGCTACTGGGCAAAGCTCAAGGCTCTTGTGTTGTTATACAAAATCCTGAATAACCTAGCTCTAGCATACTTTAAAGATCATCCCATTCCTTATATCTCAGCTGATCATGAGATCATATGTAGCAGTGCTGTTAGTTTGCTTCCCATGAGGCATTTAGTGTCACTGGTTCCATGCTATGGAACACTCTTCCAGCAGAGATACAACAGACACCCTCATTTTTTACTTTCAGGCATCTCTCAAAGACATTTTATTCCAACAGGTCTATGCAGTTATTTGAAGTTTTATTGAGTAGCCAGTCATTTTAACGATTGTTTTGTACTGCTTTTAATGGTTTTTTTAAAAAATGTTTTTATATTGTTGTGCTCTGATATTTTGTGAGAGGGGGATATATAATTACTTTGATAAATACATAAAATGTCTGAAAAGAACAGGCTGGGCATTAGCATATGGTGGGCCTCAGCTGATGCCCTTTTACTCTTCTTCTTTTTAAATGAAGAATCCAGTGCAGAAAGGAATGCTAGGTAGCTGCAGCCACTCCTTTTACCTCCTCCCACATGCACATGTACACCGTTTCCAACATAGTGTCCTTCTGTGATGCTGCATCTGAACCCAGAGGCAGTGGTGCCCTTGTATTGGTCTCAATGAATGCTCCTATAATAATAATACTACACTGATCCTGACCTGACTACACTGGCTGCCAGTTAGTTTCTGGGTTTAATTCAAAGTTCTGGTTTTGACCTATAAAGCCTTATGCAGCTTCTCCCCATAGGAATCTACCCAGACCCTGCATTCATCATCAGAGGCCCTTCTTCATGTGCCCTGTCTGAGGGAAGTACAGAGAGTGGCAACAGGAGATTGGGCCTTTTCAGTAGTGACTTCTCAGCTGTGGAATGCTCTCTCCAGAGTGGAGCCATCTCTACCAATCTTTAGGCACCAGGTAAAGATGTTTTTATTCACCCAGGCATTTTGCTCCTAACTGGTGCTGATCTTTTAGTTGTGTGGGAAGGATGTCTCCTTTTTATGTTTTTGTTGGATGGGCACTTTTAGTTAATAATGTGTTTGGTTGTTGTTTGTGGGCTTTTTATCTCTGATGTATTTTAAATATTATGTTAGATGCTCTGAGACAAAACCTTTTGTAGTCAACAACATATAGCAACAGCAGCAGCAGCAGCAACAACTACTGTCAGCATCAATGATGCCACCCACTACTGCCACGTGTCCCTTCTGCTGCCCCCCACTCCCACACTTGGGGAGTCTGGAGAGCAGCTTGGTCAGGCACCCCTCAGACCTGGCTTTGGAAAATGGCTTTTGTAGTCTTCACCAAGCCAAGATTCAAGATCTGGGGGGGGGGGGTTAGAAAAAAAATCTAACAGCCATTTGGAAGTCCCTGTCAGTTTTTATAATGAAAGCAGAATAGAAATTTTAAAACACCCCCAAACTTCCATTGGCTATGCTTAGTAAGGGTGAGCTCCACCATTCTTGCATTTGAGCCCATATATTACCAGCTCAGTTGGATTTAAACATAACTAAATTCTGTTCTGTGTTCATGAGACCAATCTGAAATTATGTATCAAGCATTCATTATACGAGGACACCACATTCTAGCCCTTCTAAAGTTCAAAGCCATAAGTCAGTTCAGAGGAGCAGATAAAACCTGGTTCAGCTTGCCCATGTTTACTTATGATTTATATTGATTTGGTTAGACTCATACTCACATTCATTTTAAAAAAATGCCTTTGCCTTGCTGTAGGCACTCTGTGACAATTCTTAAATATGAATAAATGGTCAATTTTCAACGTAAAAGACGTTTTAATAGAACAGCATGGGACCCAAAGGATCTGAGCTTGTGCTTCATTTATTTATTGTAGCCTGGAAGAGGAGAATAGACCAGTGAGTGCTTTGTAATAATTCATTGTTTTTCACTTCTACTTCAATGTTCTTTTGAACAGCTACTGTCCCTTGTGTTTCCTAGTTTGGGTTTCACTTATAAGCAAAGCTGGTAGCATTTTTTTTTTCAGCAAATGTTTTGTTGTCCAGAGAAGCATTTTCACAATCTAGGACATCAAAAAAGCCCTGCTTAAAAATTCTGGTTTACCCAATAGAGCAAGGGTAGGAGATCTCTGGTCCTCCAGATGTTGTTAGATTCCAACCCACCAGGCCTAGATACAATGGCTGTAATGTCCTCTCAGTGCAGGGGAGAAAAAAAACAGGAATTCCTCCCTCTTCCTACAGAGTACACTTGGTAAGTCCTTTGGTGAGTCCCTTGGAAGGTAAGGAGGTCAGCTTATGATCAGTCACTCTTTCATTAGTTACCATGTGCATCCTGCCTTCATCTATGTCTCCTCCATTGTGATACCCACTATTTGGTCTCCTGCCTTGTGATCTCTGTGTCTTGGTTTGCCACTGGGTCCTCCAACCCCCATCACATTTCCTGACAGCTTCCTTCACAGCACCTACAAACTCTCCCCTGAGAACAGCCCTGTATCAAAAGTAAATAGAACCCCTGTTCCTCTGGTGTGCTCATTTCCCTCTTCCCCTTGCTGTATTCCACCCCACCTTATGTGCCCCAGACAGACAGCTGCTGATTTGCAACATCACATCTGGACTGCCTGTGTTGACATGTGGTTGGCCTGATGTGCAGAGGCTGGTACAAGTCACTGCCAATATCTCACAATGGCCAGTGGTCGAGGAAGATGTGCATTGCAATCCAGGTGCATACAGAGTTCCACAGGTTTTCCACCAGTGCAGCAGAGTATTACATGCCTTGTAGGTTCTGTAGAACCAAGAATCAAATGCATAAAGCATATGAATATTCAACAACAAAGTACCCTGGTTTGTGTTAATAACAAATGTGCATTAAGTCTTGACCTGATGATGAAAAAACCACAAAGTTGGCACCAGATAAGCCACCCTGAGAAGATTGCTCCAAAGTGGGATGCCACTATTGAAATGCCCTTCTGCCTGGTGGTTATCTGCCTCACTTCATTTAGTGGGGGCACCCAGACAAAGGCCTTGAAAAAAAAATTAAAGGTTCAGGTAGAACCTATGGGAGAAGGCAGTCCTTCACATAACTCAGTCCCAAGCCATTTAGGGCTTTCAAGGTGAAAAATAGCAATTTAAATTGGGTCTAGAGAAGGACTGGGAGCCAGTGGAGTTAACAAAGCATAGGTAAATATAGTCAAACCACTCAGTCCCACTTGACCATTTTTCTGCAATTGGTGGTTTAATCAGAGGTGTGCAGAGTAAATAAGGTCAGAATCAATTTAGTCTCATGTGATTTTTGAATAAGAACTTTTAGATTTTGTGGTCATTGATCTGATGACATGGCATATAATGGATTAAAAAGACAACTCAGAGGTTTTCTCAGATGAACACTATGGAATCACAATTAATGCTGCTTAGCAACACAGTTCTCTGTTTACTGTTGTGAGGATTCCCTCCCCCACCATCTTTCTTTAGTCTTCTTTATTGGGAATTTGAATTCCCTGTGCTTCTGATTTTTTTTTTTTTTGGAAATCATTTTGCTTTCTCAAAAATCTCCCATCTTTATCCTTTTTGGTAATGTGTATGGATTTTCAATTATATATCCAGTTACAGGATATTGTTTTGTTAGTTCTGTCTGCTAGTCTGGGGTTTTATGAGGTACTGTACAAGTGGATAGTGGAATATGGACTACATTAAACAGGACAAGTATACAAAAATATGATGAAATGTCCTTTCCATATGAGAATTTCCCCCACTCCTGGACAGATTGCTGTAGAATTACTGGGCATGGGTTTTTTGTTGTTGTTATGTGCCTTCAAGTCGATTACGACTTATGGCGACCCTATGAATCAGTGACCTCCAACAGCATTTGTCATGAACCACCCTGTTCAGATCTTGTAAGTGGGTGTGGGCTTAAAATGTGGTTTATTTTCATCCTGAAGTTTAGGGACTTCTGTCTATGTTAGTGGTTTCCTTCATAGGCATATTGATGGCAAAAGTGGATATTCACTACACCATGCACTCGAACAGGTTCAGAGGAGGGCAACAAAAATGATCAGGGGACTGGAAACAAAGGCCTATGAGGAGAGTGAAAGAACTGGGCATGTTTAGCCTTGAGAAGAGGGGAGATATGATAGCACTCTTCAAGTACTTAAAAGGTTGACACACAGAGGAGGGCCAGGATCTCTTCTCGATCATCCCATAGTGCAGAAGACAGAATAATGGGCTCAAGATACAGGAAGCAGGATTTTGGCTGAACACCAGGAAAAACTTCCTAATGACCGTGGAACCAACTACCTAGTGATGTGGTGGGCTCTCCAACACTGGAGGCCTTCAAGAGGCAGCTGGACAGCCCCCTGTTGTGCATGCTTTAAGTTGGATTCCTGCACTGAGCAGGGGGTTGGATTGATGGCCTTATAACCCCTTCCAGCTCTACTATTCTATGATTCTATGATTTCACTGCAAATGGTAGCTTTGTGTTGGCACTGTCATATGTTTGCTGGCTTCAATTCCCGATCAAGCTTAGATAAAGATATGGGCAGGGAAAAGGGGGGTTTCATTCCCTACTCTCAGATCTTTCATGCTGGAATATGTTACTTTGTGAGACTCCTCAGACTTGAGACACACACCTGATGCACTGTCCATCTGCTGCAAGCTGTTGGAGCTAACAACAGGAGAATTGGGCAGTGGTCCTTTAAGAGCACAAGCTACTCCTCAGAGGGGTCAGGACCAACATCACAGCCAGACCAGCCAGCCTACATTAGGCCTCTGAAAGCCTTTGTACCCTGCCCAGGCAACAGTTCTGCCTTGTGTCAAAACTAGAAGATAAAAACACTCCATCTAGCACCTTCTGCAGTGTTCTGTCCAGGGTCCTGACAGCCTCTGCTTAGCCTGTTGTGACCCTGGCTTGCCGGTAAGTGCCTCTATTGCAGTTAGCTTCCTCCAGGAACCTCAAGCCATGATGGGATAAGACAATCACTGAAGAGCCCTATTCATCGTAGTGCTAAGCTGAACATTCCATCACCACAAGTATTCTTCCTTGAGCAATGGAATGTTCTCACCATCTCCCTCCCCTAATCTGTTCTGAATTTTCCTCCAACCCTCTGGAGCAGATATGAGAATGGTGCAGGGCATGCATGAGGAGAGAAGAGGGGGGGAAGTCTGGTTGCACTAGTTGAAGTTGCTTCGCTAGTGCAAGAATTTAGCTGCATAACTCCACTAGTGTCTACCTACCAATCATCCTACTCTGCCTACTGCAGTCTCTCTCTAAAAGGCATTCATCCTGTTCCAAAGGAAAGAGGCCAGCCAGGTGGGTGGACAGACACCACATATCCACACATTCAAGAGTGCTGGCGCTCCCATAGTCCAACAATGAACAGTGAGAGGGGCATGAATGCTCATGAGGAAACTGTTGATTTGAGTGGTATCTTTTTGGGTTACGTATGAAGTCTGTAAAATCTTCATGAAAAGAAGCATAGGCCCTGATTACTATGGAAAAGCAAGGGAAAAGGAATAAAAGGCAGCATGTTACAATGGGGATCTACCTAGAACATGGGCCTGGAGGAAGTGCAATGAAATCAGGGCTGTGCTGGCTCACAGTCCTCATCTTACCACCAACAAACTTCAGCTTCTGGGCAGCCTTTAGTTGTTGGCGAGCAGAAGAGGAAATGCATTGGGGTTGCTTTACAACAACAACAAGCAATGGTTCCCATTTACTTACACTTCAAGCAGGAAATAAGTGGAAAATTTGGAAATAAAAGATGATGCAAAGCAGGAACTCTAATACTACAGTTCCACTTCAGAAACAAAACCAAGTGATTCATTTTATTTTATTTTATTTTAAAATATTTCTGTCCTGCGCTTCTACCCTATAATAGGGCACTCAGGGCAGCTTACAAAAATAAAATCAAACATGTACATAATAAAATTGTAAACAGTAAAATCACAAAAACATTAAAATAAATTAAAATACAATTAAAATACATTAAACTCTCTCTATACACACACACACACACACACACAGGGAGTGGTACTAAAGGGACTGCAAAGGTAAAATTTAATGTAGAAGGCATAAAATCAGTGTCAGGCTCTACCATCAGTCCCTCCCAAAGGCTCTCTGGAACAAGATCATTTTCAGAAGTCTCCAGAAAACCAACAAGGAAGGAGCAGAGCGGACTTCTTGGGGTAGGGTATTCCAAAGCTTGGGAGCCACAGCTGAAAAAGCTCTCTCCTGCGTGCCTGGCAGTCTAACATGTTTTATTCAAGGCACGCAGAGGAGACCAGAGGCAGATGATCTTAAATCCCGGGCAGGTACATATGGGCAAAAGCGGTCCCTCAGGTATATTGGTCCAAGGCTGTTTAAGGCTTTAAAGGTCAGAACCAGCACTTTGAATTGGGCCTGGAAACAAATTGGGAGCCAGTGGAGTCGATAAAGCACAGGGGTGTTATGCTCCCTGTGCAGTGCTCCAGTTAGCATTCTGGCCGCTGCATTTTGAATCAAATGCAATTTCCAAACTGTTTTCAAAGGCAGCCCCACATAGAGTGTGTTACAGTAATCAAGCCTCGATGTCACCAATGAATGTGTCACTGTGGCCAAGTCAACTGCCTCCAGGAACTGATGCAGCTGGTAGACCAGTTTGAGTTGGCCAAAAGCACTCCTGGCTACCACAGCTACCTGATATTCAAGCAGCAGGGCAGGATCCAGGAGGACTCCCAAACTGCGGACCTGCTCCTTCAATTAGAGTGCAACCCCATCCAGAACAGGTTGTAACCCCATCCCTTGACCAGCAGTACTTCCAGCTTGTCTGGATTAAGTTTCAGTTTGCTAGCCCACATCCAGCCCTTCACAGCCTCCAGGCACCAGTTTAGCATGAGCACTCCCTCCCTACAATCAGGTGATAGGGAGAGATAGAGCTGAGTGTCATCAGCATATTGATAACATTGTTTTCCAAATCTCCTAATGACCTCTCCCAGCGGTTTCATATAATTGTTAAAGAGCATGGGAGACAGAATGGAACCTTGCGGTACCCCACAGGCCAACGGCCTTGGGGTTGAGCAGTAGTCTCCCAGCACCACTTTCTGGGTCCTGTCTGTCAGGTAGGACTGGAGCCACCGTAAAACAGTGCCTCCCAATCCCATCCCAGCTAGACAGCCCAGAAGGATTCCATGGTCAATTGTATCGAAGGCTGCCGAGAGGTCCAGTAGCACCGAAAGGGATGCACTCACCCTGTCTGATGCCTGGCGTAGGTCATCAAGCAGGGCAACCAAGGCTGTCTCTGTCCCATGACCAGGCCTGAAGCCTGATTGAAATTTGAAACTCTGAAGTTCAGGCAGCAATTCTGATAAGGAGAATTTTGGAAACATCCCTTCCTGATAGGACTAAAAAGGCTTCCAGGTCAAGTTTGAGATTTGCCTGGACAATAATCAGTCTTGGTTGTGTCTACATGGTTATTAAACTCTTGGAAGGGCTTGCCACATTGTCTGCCTCTCTGACTGCTCACTCAGGCCCTTGTTGTGGAGACTCACATATTCTGGTTTTGTCCCTGCTTGCTCTCTAAGGTTGCCCAAAGCCTAGTTTCATGAGCTGCTGTAGCATAGTGGCTAAGAGACTAAGCTACATATCAAGAGGTCTCTGGTTGAAAGCTCACCTCTGCTATGAACTCATTAGGTGGTATTAGACTCTCTAAGCCTCAATACCAACAATATGTCTGTAATATATACCCTATACTGCTGATCTTTGTGGCTTGTGCAGCTGATTGTCAATAGTTGCAAAGGGCTACGCACAGGGCTCTGTAGATGCCTGCAAGCCTCCTTTGGTCCATGTAGGACATGTGGGTACGACTTGGCCCAAATGGCCTTGCAGGTAATTAAACCCTGGAAGGCTTAATTAGGCCCACAGACCAGAGGTTCTTCACCTGTACCCTTCAGGACTGTTGTAAGGATTATAGCCATAAGATTCATATGAGGTGCTTTAAACATAGTACAAATTTTAATTTTTATTATTAGCTTGATGACATTCTAATATCCTGTGAAATAGCAATAGAGGTTAATGGGACCATGACATTAAGCTGAGTTGGGGGGGGGAGCCGATGGAGAGAAAAGAATCACTAGCATTTTTCTTCCATCAAATATCCAAAAACCTTCCCCTGCATTTTAAAACAAATTGCCCGCCTCTATCTTGCCTTCCCCTGGTGTGTTTGCTTTCCACAAATCCTCTGTCAAACATGTTTGCTGGCAGGAGCATTCAGAGGAAAGGTGAGCTCTAAGCTAATGTTGGTGAATATTTGCAGAAAGCTCATTCTGAATTTGCAGCCGCAAGTCTTCACACTGGGAAGCAGATCTTAAGACCACTGACATTTTTACAGAAAACTTATAAATGCCATGTGATGACATGTGCCCAATCAAGACAAGTCACAATTCAGATGAAGATTAGGAAACATTCTCCCATGAACACAGTTCACAAGCACCATGCAGAATAATTACTTTAGCAAATCATAGGCTTTGAAGAAAAATGGACATAGATCCTTAATCTCAGTTAACTTGTTTGGTGACTTTAGCTGCAACTATGTGACATTTAATGATTAAACTGCAACTCCCCTTGTGGCTAGATGGGAGGACAGGCTTGAAGGTGGCTGTTGGGGTGGGAGAGATGAGGGAAAGGCTGCAACATTGCTACGTTGCCTGCCTCTTGCATGCCAGCCAGTGGGAAGTGGGTATTAGCTAGCTAGGCATTGCTGTAAAGCATACTGCCCTGGGCTGTTCTTGGCTAGCTTGGCACCCATCCACCAAGGAGGCAGCTGGGAGTGTGGGATTAGCTGTCTCTTTGTTTGGGCAGAGTAAGATGTTCCCCCTTTGACCCAGATTGCCCATGGGAACAAGGCTTTTCTTCTTCTTCTTTAATTTACTCTGTACTGCATTGTTGGAGGGGACCCTTTGGGCTTGGCTACATTTTAATCCGGTTAAAAAACTCCCCTTTAGATTAGTCACAGCTTGTGGTGTAATGTAGGTTAAGGAGTAGTATAATTAAGATATTTTGGTCAGCATCCCAAGACATCATTTTGAGGGTGAAGGGTATTTCCCTAGATCAACCTTTCAGGACAATTAGACTGAGGTGGGTAGGTGCTGAAGGACCATAACTTCCTTGGGACTGGTCTGTGTCACCCACCCAAAGCTCTTTATCTCAAGGGTTGGCTGTCCAGCCAGGGCCAGACCTCTTTAATAATATCTTTGAGCTTTGGGGAACAAGGAATGGAATGAATGACTGCCCCAGAGTTCTGAGCCAATGTGGGTTCACTCAGATATAGGAATAAGGATAGTTGAGACAGATTTGCCATTATGTCATTCCATGAAACTTAGCCACATAAAGGATGGGAGTTCATTGACACAGACATCCCCTTGATCTTTCAGCCTGAGTCTCTTCTCTCAATTGCTGTAGTATTTTGATGGGATTCTTTTAATTTTATATTTTAACCATAGATGGTTATATTTTAATGTTTATTTAACTGATTTTAATGTTTTGTAAACCATTTAAAAGATTTTGGTATTAAGTGCTATATTAATTAATTAATAGCATTATCATTAAGTTAAAATATTTGCAAAGCTATTAGCAAAAACAACAGACATCTTTTTTAAAAAAACAACAACTTTAATAATAAGTTATGACTCTTTAAATGCAAGAACTTGTGTCTTTGTCCTTATGTCCATTTGTGCAGTTGTTTATTGTTGAGAGCATAGAATATTTTCTGGCATATTTGTTGGATGCCCTTAGAAAAACCAATCTCACAGCCTCAACCACCCATCTACAATGTGGGGGTAATAATTCTGGCCTGTCTTAAAGGCCTGCTGTAAGTACTATTGGGATAATACCTGTGACATGCCTTTGAGAACTTTTAAAAAGAAAAATGACATAAATATGATCACTATTGTTTGTTGTTATTGTTAGTAGACTTACTGCTGAAATTGGGTATTTAAGCTAATTTAAGCAATGACCAGCTAGCAGTATTTCACAGCAGACTATTAATTAATTAATTAATTAATCATTTGATTTATATCCCACCTTTCCTCCAGCAGGAGCCCAAGGCGGCAAGCAAAAGCACTAAAAACACTTTAACACATCATAAAAACAGATTTTAAACTATATTAAAACAAAACATCTTTAAAAACATTTTTTTAAAAAAGCTTTCAAGACATCTTTTTTTAAAAAAGGTTAAAAACATACAGTTAAAAAAAGGGCTAAAACATATTGAAAAGCAATTCCAACACAGACACTGACTGGAATAAAGTCTCAACTTACAAGGCTTGTTGAAAGAGGAAGGTCTTCAATAGGCACCAAAAAGATAATAAAGATGGTGCCTGTCTAATATTTAAGGGTAGGGAATTCCATAGGATAGGTGCCTCCACACTAAAGGTCTGTTTCCTATGTTGTGCAGAATGGACCTCCTGATAAGATGGTATCTGCAGGAGGCCCTCACCTGCAGAGCACAGTGATTGACTAGCTATATAAGGGGTAAGACGGTCTTTCATGTATCCTGGTCCCAAGCTATATAGGGCTTTGTACACCAAAACAAGAACCTTGAACTTGGCCCAGTAGCAAATAGGCAGCCTAACTGAATCCAAACCTGCTCACTGAGTGGAATGCAACTCTCAGTTGGGTGACACACTTTTCTGGATTTTGCAGTGCTCAAAAAGTGTGCAGAAAATATTAAGTTTACATAAAGGATATGTGTTTTACTGACAAATGCTTTGGAACATTCCTATGTCTTATAGGAATTCCTATGTCTTATAATGAGTCAGACTCATTGGTCCATCTACCACATTACTGCCTACACAGACTGGCAGTGTCTCTCCAGGGTTTCAGGCAATGAATCTATCCCAACCCTCCCTGGATATACTGAGGACTGAACCTGGGACCTTTTGCATGCAAGGCAGATGCTCTTCCACTGAGTTATGGCTCTTTCCCTTAAAAAAAAAAAAGCTTGTTTGGGTCTATATTACCTGATCCAGGACTCTTCAATTGTTGTTTCTGGAAGCTGACTTGGGACTACCATAATTGTATCTGGTCCGTTGAATGGACAGCTTGTCCCAAGCTCTCCCTCTCCTTCGACATGTTCACAGCGTTCTTGCAATGACCTCAGTTACACAGGATGCTAGTTTTCACCAAGAAAGTATAGCCATTTGAGGGGGGAAAATCATATTTTAAAAGCAATGGGGAACCTGTGGCCTTCCAGATTATGTTGGACTCCAATTCCCATCAGCCCCAACCAACATGACCAATGGTCAATGATGATGGAAACTGCAGTCCAGCGATATCTGGTAGGCCACAAGTTCCCCATCCTTATCTTAAAAGCAACTAAAGGAATTCATTATGAAAGACACAATAGAGTCACAGTGTTGTTAGATTTCCTCCTATTATCCCCAAAAATGTATTTACTTTTTGTAAGCAGTCTGTTGCTTAAAGAAGGGTCTTTTTAACTTAACTGGTTTGGTCTTTCTGCTTCAGTTATATTCGATTACAACAAACAAACAAACAAACAAGCAATTGGTTCAACAGTTCACATTAAAACAATCCAGACATTACAAAATACAATTAATACAGGAGGTGTGGAGGAGTGGCAACACGAGAGCAGGCCTTCGCAGTGGTTCTGTTTGTGGAACACTCTTTCCAGGGAGGTATACCTGGCACCATCATCCACATTTAGGCACCAGACAAAGATATTTCTCTTCTTCCAGGCATTTGGTTCTTAACTTTGGAAGGCTTATGGATGGCTTCTGTTGTATAGACTTTCTAAGAAGAGTTGCTCATTATTGGTTTTGTTTTTTAACTTTTTATATATTTTAAATCTTTTACTTTATTTTTTTATTTTAAATTTTTATTAACTGTAAGTTGCTTTGAGTGTGCATATGTATGTAGAAAGGGGACTAACAAATTTAATAAATAAAATAAAATAAGGTTGCAGTGTCAACACCCAGAAGTAGGAAAGATTCTGATAAGAAGCAAGGGAAACATGCTCTCAAAGGAACAAAACTTCATCAGAATCACACAAAACCATAAAAAGACAGTGCACAACTGCAAGAGATTCACATTGGCTCTGATTGTTCCAACATACCATAAGCAGTGAAAAGCCACAAAACTGACTACACTGTCTATGAGAAATAACTGAAACAAGAGCACCTGTTTTTCATAGGCAAATGTATGATCACAAGAGCACCATGACATAGAAACCCCAAACCATTGTCAAATACTTAAATGTGTCACATCATGAATGAAGCCCCAAAACATCAAAACCCTACTCCAGAGTAGCTAATGTAGTGCTCTCAAGATGCTGTTGACCCTGTTGTTGACCCCAGATTCCCATCAGCCCAAGTCAGCATGGCCAATGGTGAAGAATGATGGGAGTTGTAATCCAACATGGTATAGCCCCTCCGCAAAATCATGCTCACAAAATGGAATAGGACACTAGTTCTTATTTAATATTCAAACATTATCGTGCTTGAATAACTACAAGCAAGCAAGACCAGACTGGTCAATGGAGTGGCAACTGGTGGCTCTATGTCAATGGGGTGGAGGAATCCACTCCGGGGTTTAGCCTGAACTAAACTGTCCAAGGTGCTGAAGCACCTATAATGTACATATTATTTAATGTGTTATCAATTGGGCTTTTAATAAACAACCACCACCTGACAATGTATGAGTGACTCAGACATAAGCAACTGCTTGATGCAAGAAGTGGTTCAATGTGGGCAAAGCTCAGTTGGGTTGGAACTGCCAAACTCCATGTATAGATCCATGTAAACTGGACTCCTCCTTCATCTCCCAGACTCCAGTAGTTCTCTCTTCTTCTTTCATGCTCCCATATTCTATTTCACCCTTTCTCCAAAAATGGTTTTTTTAGGATTTTTCCCCCTGCTTCTATTAATGAGCTTTACAGATTTAGCCCTTTTAATCTTTCCTCTCAGATCAATCTCTTCAATCCCCCTGATAATTTTGGTTGCTCTTCTCTTTGGTTCCATCAATAACTTCTCAGTAAATGATTCCTATGGAAGGGGAAAATGTGAATCGTTATGCAAATATCACAGGAGCATTGTGTGTTATGTATACTGGGCTCTGATGACTTGAATATGGGCTTAAGGGGAAAATATATATAAATGATATGTTGTACAAAGTTGACATTCCATCAGGCATCCAATTCACATTTGCCCTCCTTGTTTAGTGGGTTAAATGGGAAGAACAGGTGTGTAATGACATGATACAAAAGCTGGTCATGTCGGAAATGCTTCTCCCAGAATATGGAAATACACTCAAATGATCCTGCAGCTGTAAGTCTCAACCAGACAAACATACAACAACAACCCCTTTTTTTGGTTGCAATAGATCCATTTCTGGATTTAAGACAGTATTTCATAACACCTTGGCTTTGGGCCAAATTAGACAGGACACCATCCACACAATTAGCAATTGACTAGCGCTTCATCCCTAACCCCACTTATTTGGGAGTTAGCCACACTGAATTCAACAGGATTTACTTGGTTAGTCCTATTGACATGGCTAGGATTGCACTGTAAACGAGCATCTTTGAGAATGGCATGTTGCAAGTTTGCAAAGCTACTTTAATAATTGATTTGACAGATAAGTTACATTTTAAATCTGAAGCAGATGCAAAGAGGATCCTCTGTGTGTGTGTGTGTGTGTGTGCATGTCATACCACCATTATATTAAAATGAAATCAAGTTACTGGGCCATACTGTGGAAATACCTAAAAGAACAAGGGGGTACTAACTATAAGAGTCCACTGATATAGATCCAGCATAGTATTGAGAGAAGCCTCTTATTTTATTGTAAGAAATCTGTGGTCTCCACAGTTTCATGGAGTTTCATGGAGAGACATTTAAAAAAAAATATTTTTGTTATTTCCCCCAAACAGGTGGGAAATCTGTGGCACTCCACAGTGTTTTTGGACTCTATCCCATCAGTATGGCCAATGGTCAGGAATGATGGGAGTGATGTTCCAATAACATGTGAAGGACCACAGTTCTAATAAGTCCTAATCTAGTTTCATGCACTTCTGAACCAGGTATTGGAAATCGGGATTCAGGTTCTGTACCACAAATATGCAAATAGAAGAAGAGGAGAAATGAAAGGTGGAGAAGAAAGAAAGTAGGGAGAGAATTCAAAGCCGGTACAGATAAATGCTGCATTTCATTTCTCCAAGTCTTCATCAGAAGGTGTGATGACTAAATGCCTAGCCTGAGGTCACTCTTTAACAGTACATCACCTTTCTGAATGGTACAGGCCAAGAATATGAAAAAGAGGCAATGGAGCAAGTGAAGAAATTAAATGAGAACCAGATGGTAATTCACTGAGAATGCCAAATAAAGTAGTTGAGCTCATAACAGATCTATGCAATGTATCATTTAAACTTCCTACCCCCAGGCCTGGAAGATGGCCAATATCGTACCCATTTTTATTTTTATTTTAACAAAACAGCAAAGTGTGATCCAGGAAATTATGACTTACGTCAGAGCAGAAGCAAATAGTTGGGGGGTGGAATCATTAAACAAGACAGAACTCAAATGCTCCTTGATGAGAATAATGTGATAAGCATAAAGTAAGGCTTATTTTTAATAAGTTAAATCTTGTCTCTGTTTAACTAATTAGAATTTGGTGAAAGAGGGGGAGTGAGAGAGAGAATGAGGGTAAGGTGGCAGAGTGGGGGAATGATAACACTTATTTAGACTTTCAAAAGGCTTTTGATACACTACTTCAGAAAACACTGTTAAGGGAATTTGCTACCCAGAGGGCGGCAGGTAAAGTCCAGACATGGATTAAAAAGTAGATAAGAAGTAGGAAACAAAGAGTTGAAATAAATGGCCAATTTTCAACGTGAAAAGAGGTTAATAGTGGGGTGCTCCAGGGATCATCAGAAGGTACAGGATGTTCAATATGTTTATTAATGATTGTGAAGGAGGCAAATTAGAAACAGCAACATTTTGCTGACAGCACATTTTGTTCCTTTGTCAAGAGTCAAACCAAGAATGAACAACTTTATTTGCTGCAGTGAAAACACACACCCCACACACACACATCCAGAGACAGACAGAGGCTAGATTTGGTACTCTCTTCCACCAAGGGTGAATTGTCTATAAATATATATAATCTTCCTTTATAAGTGGCATAATGGTCATTATTCAGACTGGACACTGGCATTGTAAGCAGATGACAATGAATCCATAGCATAGGTGTGATTTTGAACCTAGGTTTCTCAAACACATATCCGTGTAAATGCAAAGAATGCAGGACAGAAAGCAAAAAGGGCTGCTCACCTCTTAAGTTTACTGAGAGCTCATCCTGATTGTCATTATTTTCGGGTGGGATTCAATCACATACTGGCAAATCCAGGCTGCCCAATTGTAGTTGATTGGGAGGTCTCATGGAACAATCCTGTCCCCCGCAAATCAGTCTTTTTGCAATAAGAAATGAACTAGAAAGTGTGGGATAACAGTTGCTTTGATGCAACATCCTCTAACCTCCCAGCAAACAAATCAGAGTGAATGCTCAGTAAATAGCTGATGTCACTTAATCTCCCTGCAAACAAATTAAAATGAATGCTCAATAAACAGGTCATCTGGAAGTAACCTTTGTGACCTTGGGCCGATCACTCTTTCTTACCCTAATGTACATCACAGGGTTGTTGTGAAGATAAAGGGTGGAGAGCCATATGCCATGCCCTGAGCACCATAAAGGAAAGCCAGAATATAAATGCAATACATTCATAAAATAACATAAGCAATCATCCTCGCCTGGCCATTAGGTATGCTTTAGGAATGCAGTTTTTGTGAATTCCTATACAAACTTTAACCGATCAGCATCTCCTGGATTAATGTGCAGATCTGAACTTTGCTACGCACCAGCCTTTGCACTTCCCAAATGTTCCAGTGGAGTTCTCACCTCAAAAAATACATGCCTGGAAGAAAAAATTACATTTAGAAATGCAAATTTCAAAAGAAAATAAGTTTAGAAATGTGTATTTTGAGAAATGCATATTTAAACTTCTGATAGAAAAAACTGACTTCTCCAATCTGGTATCTGGGTCAAATGTATTCCAGAAAGGCTCTATAAATGAAATTAACTGCATTTAGGAAGGAAGAAGCAGATGCACTGATACAGCATGGATGATACCTGGCTTAGCAGCAGTATATGTGGAAAGGATGTAGGCATTTTAGTAGACCACATGGTAACCATAAGTCAGCAATGTGATGCAGTGGCTAAAAAGGCTAATGTGATTCTAGATTGCATCAGGAGAAGAGTGTCCAGATCGTGAGAAGTAATAATATCACTCTATTCTGCTTTGCTCCTCTGGAGCACTGTACCTAGATCTGGACATCACAGTTTAAGGGAGGATTTCAACAAACCACAACATGTCTAGAGGAGGATGCAAAGAGAGTTATGGATCTGGAGACTAAGTACTTTGAGGATGTGTTGAGGAAGCTGGATATGTGTAGCCTGGAGAAGAGAAGATTATGAGCTGATACAATAGTCAGCTTCAAATATTTGAAGGACTCTCACATTGTTGATGGAGCAAATTTATTTTCTTTTGCTCTGGAGGATAAGTCCCTAACCAATGGGTTCAAATTACAAGAAAAAAGATTTAAACAAAACATTAGGAAACACTTCCTGATGGTACAGGCTGTTTGACAGTAGAATAGATTGTCTCGGAAGGTGATGGACTCTCTTTCATTAGAGGTGAAAAGGCTCAATGGCCATTGAACAGGGATGCTGTACTAGTGGGTTAGAGTAGATGACCTTTCAGGTTCCAGCAAACTCTATGATCTATGGATTTCTGGTTTGTTCATATTTCAGTGTGCCAATCAGAGTCAGGGTTTTTTCCCCCCCGACAATCCCCTGGCCAATGGCATATTGGTGAAGAAGTTATCAGTAGTTGTATTCCATCTGGAACCCAGTAAACATGATGTTTGTTTCTGAACCATTACCTGGCATAAGATTTCACCTGCTGGGGCACCTTCTTCCATTCCCCCATATATGTCTGCATCATAAATATATGTGTTTTTGGAATCGCAACACAGCCAGAATTTTATGCGGGTTTGGGCGGTGTATATTAGGGCTGTGCACCAGATTTGACCAAAGTCTGAACTGAACTGGGCCCATTCAGGGGTTTCCTGGAGTTAGTCAAGTTAGATTGAGACAGCCCTGGATCACTGTAGGTTGGGTGGTCCAGAGTGGTCTGGGACAATCAGGGGGCAATGCATGAGGCAGAAGGAAGAGGTGCGGAAACCCACGAAAACTCTGAGACCTACCTGACTCCTGGCTGTGTCTTCCCAGGTAAAGGTAGGAGCCTGACACCACCTGACTCTCTTTCCTGACTGATACTCCACCCCAAAGCACCACCTTGCTTGATTGATGCCTCCCTGCAGGGAAGCTAGTGCAAGGCAGCAACCTGCAGGATAGATGCCTCCATGCAACAGCTGTCAAACGGAGACAGTGATCAAGCTGGGGGCTCCTTCCACTTGCAAAGGAGGGCTCTGCAGAATTAAACCTCCCTGCTCTCCATTGGGGAGGAGGAAGGAGAGGCAATGTCTCCTTCCCTGCGCCCCCAAGTCATATATTTAACATGCCACATATGCAAAAGTGTCACAGCCTGGAAATAGACTGATTTTGCTTATTCCTGCTAGCCTTTGGTGCTTTCAGGGCCAGTGGCAGCTGGTGCTCATTGGGACTGTGAAGGAGAAAAGCGAAAAGGCTAACAGGAGGCAGAGGCAGAGCCAATGACAGGCAGAGCTGGCTAATTCGAGTTGTGTCTGTATCCTCCTCCCTGCTCAGTTCAACAAAGACAGAACCAAGAGAAGGAAGCTGACATCCAGGGGGACATCCTGGACTGGTTGTAAATAAAAAGGCTGGCAGGTGGGACTGGCTGGGGCAGATGAAGGTTGCTGAAGCAGTAGCCCACTTGCCTTCATAGACCAGCCTCCATTGTAGGCCTGCCAAGTCTCAATAGAGTTCAACACAAGCAATCTCTCTCCCATATCCCTCTTAGTCTTTCCACTCGCTACAGCCCATTTTACAGTCCCTAAAGCCCTGCACAGCAAGGCTAGTTGAGAGGCACATAGGAAATCCTTGCCTCATAATGACCTCTCAACAAAAAGCTCTTTTATACAGCAGCTGCTTCCCACGTGGCTTTATATTGATGAACATTGGCTGTTCGGAGACTATTTGTTGCAAATCCCCTGGGGAATACTTCATATTTGTAGGATTCGGTATGTGAAATGTGTAACCCGGGTCATATGATATACAGTAGCTGCTGTTCCCCAGATGGCATGATCTCTGACCTGCGTAAACAGCAGCATTGGGAGAAAATACATGGAGAAACAATGTAGGGGAGAGAGGTAACGCAGGCTTGGGGAATTGTAGGATATTTGAGTAATCTACTGCCCACTGTGGTAGAAGGAAGTTCACTGAATTTGGTTGGGCTGTGGACTGGTAAGCCCAACAGTCTGGCCAGAACTGCAAATTCACCACTGAAATTTGGTCTGGTACAGGATTTGGAGAATCTTTAGTTTAAAGTCTTGTAAATGAAAGCATGTGCTGATATCATCATATAAAACATTATATGAAATTTGATCAATTTCAGATAGTTATTTATTGGACTCTAACTCCTATTCATCAAAGCTCTTATGTGGAATGGATTTTGCTGGTGGGAATGTCTGTATCAAGAATGGGGCAGAGTTTGACTCCCACTGAATTATAAGCGGGAACCACAGCTTTTGGTGGGGACAAATGCATTTCTGAAGGGGTCCAGGACCTTCATGAGAAATAAACACAGATCTCCAAAATAAACATCCAGTCTTGGGCTACATAAAAGGTTCAATAAAATGGAACCATCTCACTCTGTTAGAAGGCAATTAGTGGTCAAGGACACAGGGGTCTAACAGATTCTAGAGGCATTTGCAGGCTGCACTAGGCATCCACCTCACATCCCAACAGCAGTAACCTCTGATACAGCAAAGGAGCAATATGTTTACCAGGCTCTCGTTGTAATGGCTTCAGGGATGCACAGAGAGCATCATGTGAGGCCTTTCTGTGTGAGCCCAGACCAAGGGTAAATAGAAACAAACATTCTGGTTCGTAAGATCCACTTCATAGTTTGGGCAGAGTGAAATAATTCCACTCTTCTCTCCACAAAAACTCCAGGGTAGAAAAGGGAGATTCCACCCGTCCCAATTTATTTATTACATATTTATTAGATATACATCCCACCCTTCCTCCCAGTAGGAGCCCAGGGCGGCAAACAAAAGCACTAAAAGCACTGTAAAACATCATAAAAGCAGACTTTAAAATATATTAAAACAAAACATCCTCAAAAACATATTAAAAGCAAACATCTTTAAAAACATTTTTTTAAAAGCTTTGAGAACTTTTTTTTAAAAAGCTTCAAAAATGCATTAAAAAGCAATTCCCAACACAGATGCAAACTGAGATAAGGTCTCTACTTAAAAGGCTTGTTGAAAGAGAAAGGTCTTCAGTAGGCACCAAAAAGATAACAGAGGTGGTGTCTGTCTGATATCTAAGGGGAGGGTATTCCAAAGGGTAGGTGCCGCTATACTAAAAGTCCGCTTCCTATGTTGTGTGGAATGGACCTCCTTAAAAAAGATGGTATCTGCAGGAGGCCCTTACCTGCAGAGTGCAGTGATCGACTGGGTATATAAGGGATAAGACGGTCTTTCAGGTATCCTGGTCCCAAGCTGTATAGGGCTTTGTACAACAAAACCAGCACCTTAAACTTAGCTTGGTAGCTAATGAGCAGCCAGTGCAATTCCTTCAGCAGCGGGGTGACATGTTGGCGATACCCTGCCCCAGCGAGCAGTTTCACTGCCGCATTTTGCACCAGCTGCAGCTTCCGGACCAACCTCTAGGGAAGCCCCACATAAAGCACATTACAGTAATCCAGTCTGGAGGTTACCAGTGCATGAACAACAATGGTCAGGCTATCCTGGTGCAGAAACAGCCACAGCTGTCTTACCAGCCAAAGCTGGGGAAAGGCACTCCTAGCCACTGAGTTCACCTGGGCCTCTAGAGACAAAGATGGATCCAGGAGCACCTGCTCTTTCAGAGAGAGTACAACCCCATCCAACTGAACAATTATCTGAGCTCTGGAACCACCAACCCACAGTGCCTCCGTCTTGCTAGGATTCAGAGTCAATTTATTGTCTTAGCTTCAAATCAGATATTCAGTCTAATAACTTCTGATACCCTGTGCAACTAAAAGTACATATGAGCATGGGGACATTCAGGAAATGTTATTAATTCTATTGTGGAAGGACAATGACAATTTTTAATGATAAATCACAAATACCATATTAGCACCATGAACACACTTAATTCTAAGGGAAGGGCACAATGAGTCTTTCTGCTGAATACCCTAGGAGAGGTAATACTATTGAATGGGAGAGGTATATGGCTTGGATTGGTCCTAGGCAATGTTAACAGTGTTGATATGCCACTGAGAAGATGTGTGAGAATTTTATTAATAATAAGCTGAGAAAAGAGGCGGTTACGTTTCCAGGCAAAAGCTCTGTATAGTAAAGATTTCACAAATCTAGTAACAGTGTAAGGGCAGGATTTTAATTTAGGCCCATGTTCAGTGGTGAAGGATTCAGATGGAGGTGCAGGTGGATGGAAGGTCTGCTTCTCCATCCAATGGCGGCCAGTAGCTCCATGTCAGTGGGCCAGTGGAATCCACTCCGCGTTTTAGTCCAAACAGACAAGGCGCTATCCAATGTGCTGAACCTATTGTAGGAATGCATTTCAGCACCTTGAACAACTCATTGAAAGTTCAGACTAAAACCCAGAACAGATCCCACTGGCGCACTAACATGGAGCCGCCAGCCACAGCTGCCCCCATCCTTCTCCAAAACATGATTATGAATTCAGTTAACACCTAAACATGTTCTAGGTGCTTGCAGAAAGAATAAAACAAACAAGCTCCTTCCTTAAAAGGCTTACCATTGTATAAAACAACTTCCTGGGTTCTGTCTCTTTATCAAAGCCTAACAGTTCACCCAGGCATTTCCAAGAAATGGTAATTGTGGCACAGCTGTACAAATGAAGGGGCAGAGCTATTTTAGCCAGGAGACTGGGGCAGCACCCAGGAAGTGAAGTACTACTAGATTGCAGATTGACCTGGAAGCTGGAGCTGAGGCTGGTTGGTTTGCTGCACTAACCAAACATTTTCTATGCAAGCATGGCAAGCAGGGGCAATGGTAACATTTGAAACCAAATTGGTAATTCATGTGCCGTGCAAATTGGAATGGATGCAAGTGATTTTTCATCTCTGAATTGTTTTGCAAACAACCCCTATTCCACAAGGGTTTGGATATATATGTTCCCCCACTCATACTTAGAGCATCTCCACTGGCCAGCGGTAGAGATGCAGATGCAACAGTGGTGTCATGCTTAGCCATGACTTGCTGCCAGACACTGAGTCCTCAGAGGATGAACCAGACATTCCATAAGGCAAGTACTTTGAGGAGCAGGCAGGGTATCCTAGAATTTGCTCTGAGGATCCCCTTAAGGATCTGGTGGGAGACTTGCTGAAAACCCTTCGATCTGTCACGAGGAGGATGAGGAAGAGCCACCAGTCAGTCCTCAAGAACACTGGCACCAACAAGCCCAGGCCCATGCTGAAGAGTGACAACATGCTGTGCTGTATCTTGCCTGAATACCATGTGCTATTGACCTTGGACTGCTGCCTGACCTAGCCTTTGGATACTGTTTTGGATCCAGACTGATTCCCTATGCTTGACCTTGGCTTGTTGAGAGTACAGTGCACCTTGAACCTTGCTCTCTTCAATAAGCATTTTCTAAAAGGTTTCACTGCCTGGGACTAAGACCTTAGCCCCTGGGGGCACCCCCTGGAGCATGACAAGTGGGGACATATGGTGATGGAAACATACAACTGCTTAACTGCAATCACTGGCATGTGGGAGACCCTAAACTGTACTGTATTCTATGTCTGGTGACATAGTTCCATCTCTAAAGATGTTCCAGTCAGAATCCATGCTGTTTCATCACCCCCAGCTCCCAAAAAGTTGCAAATTCCCATTCTGGTTTTTAAGCTTCCTCCAGAGTTTAGGTCCCAAAATCACCATAAAACAAGAACGCCAATTACGTGCTTCCATTCTAGAAATTAAGTCAACAGAAAACTCTCCCAAATGAGAATGTGAAATGAAATTAAGAGCTGTAATTTTTTTTGTTCTGCTGATCTGTTTATGAATTTGCATATTATTATTATTATTTAGATTTATTAGTCACTTGATACCAGAAGGTCTCTAAGTGACTTAGTTGTTTTGTGATAACTACCCCCCTAGTCACAAATACCCCCTTTTTAGAGAAGGTGATTGAGGGGGTTGTGGCACAGCAATTGCAAGTACTCTTGGATGAAGCAGATTATCTTGACCCTTTCCACTCTGAGTTCAGGCCTGATTATGGGACTGAATCGGCCTTGGTCACTCTGATGGATGATGTTTATTGGGAGAAGGACAGGGGAGTGTAACCCTGTTGTTCTTATTATTTCTTTATTTATTATTTAATTTGTATCCCGCCCTTCCTCCCAGCAGGAGCCCAGGGCGGGAAACAAAGCACTAAAAACACTTTAGAACATCATAAAAACAGATCTTAAAATACATTAAAACAAAACAGCATTAAAAACATTTTTTTAAAAAAACTTTTAAAAAGGGTTAAAAACATTATTAAAAAACATATTAAGCAATTATAACACAGACACAGACTTGATCTCTCAGCAGCTTTTGATACCATTGACCATGGCATCCTTCTGGGCTGACTTGGTCAGATGGGTACCAGAGGCACTGTTTTATAGTGGTTCCAATCCTATCTCCAGGGTTGTTTTCAGAGAATAGCATTGGGTGATTGTCTTTCAGTCCCCTGGCAGTTGTGCTGTGGAGTGCTGCAGGGTACCATCCAGTCCCCAATGCTGTTTAACATCTATATGAAGCCACTGGGGGCAGTCATCAGGAGATTTGAATGTGTATGTGTGAGAAAGGACTATGAACTCAACTGGTAGAGCTACTGAAAGCAAATTCTGGGGCTCAGATGCACTCAGAGGTGCCTTGTTCTTTAATGCTATGTGTATGTCAGCTCCTCTTTATGAGCCACTATTTCACTCTTGGATCTTGCTGTGGATATTGGGGTTCTAGGGAAAACACCCAAGTAGATCTCACAAGCTTGAGGTCTCCCCATCTCTGGTGTAGGCAGCACCTATGGCAGTAAAGGAAGTGCTGCCCAATTGGAGTATCTTGTATAGCAAAGAAGAGATCTGTCCCCATAGAAATAGGAGAAGGAAAGAAGCTGCTGTGTCCTAGTCACCTCAATAGCTCTGTATGCGCAGTCACCTCACACGTATTCCAAGAACAGCCAAGCGTGGCCACTCTGACTTGGGTGTTCTAAATCATTCTAACCTTTCACTGTGTTTTAAGTTTGTCAGCTGAAAAAAAATCTATTTCATTTCTAACTCCTGAGTGTCTGACTACACGCTAGTGCACTCCTTGGAGAAGCAGGCACAATGGTCTCTGTCTCTCATGCACATGATGTATACATGTATCAGGGTGGCTCAGATTAGACAAGAAGATGTATATTGAACAGGATGAAAAGTATTCTTTGCTTGGTTAGGAAAGAAGGGGTCCTTTAAATTTCCTTTGCCACAGATTTCTCTTCCTATACATATAATATACTCTTGCATACTATAGGAAACTCCTTTTCCCCCCTTTTAAAATAAGGCTGGAACTAATTCAGCTCAAAGCAGGTCACCTGTCTGGAAAATGCTGCTCCAAACTTTGCAGCTACATTAATGCTGTGAAACCCATAAACTCACCCATATCAACACACATGTCCTTTCTTCCTTCTTTTCTTCCTTTCTGATGTGTGTCACAGTTCTTACTCCATGTACAATACTGGTTGCCATCAATTGTTTCAGAAATGATATTGACCTTGCTTTTCAGTAGCAGCTCCATGCATATTGTGGGTTGATTCACAAGGCCACTTTTCTATCTCAGAACCATTTTTATATGTTGACCTTTCATTCTATTTGCAGGTATTGATTGAATCTGTCCTGTGAATGCTTCAACATGCCTCACAACCACAGTCCTCAACCTGCTTTTTCAAATAATTTTTTTTAGGACTGTGAAGAATCAGTGTAGATGCATTAACTTCAAAAGTGGACTGGACTTAACATGCATACAATCATTTCTGCCAACATCTACTGTTGTTTAAGTGTACTTTTCACAATGTGAATAACCTCCTTCCAGTTGTGACATTTAAAAATAATGATGTTACCCTGCTGATTTTTAGGATGATATCCTAAATTTACCTCTACCTGAACTCTGGCCAATAAATGTGATTATCTAATATGCCGGTAATGGAGTACGGATCAGCTAAATGCTCCCAAGTTTGGCATATGAACACAGAGTGCTGCCATATACAAGGTCAGATTATATGTCTGCCTAGTCTCATATTGTCTATTTTGATTGGAAGTGGATCTCCAAGGTCTCGTGCTGAGGTCTTTCTCATCATCTCCTACTTCATCCATTAAAAAATCCCCATGGAGATTAACCAATCAATCGTTTATTTTACAGTCATAGACCCGTGTTGCAAAAACAAGCTACAAATTAAAATATTGTACTATGTTATTGAAAAAATTAGATTTTACAAGTTGTCAGAAACCAATCTTTTACGTATGGATTGTGCTATATACAAGAATTTTGCTACTTGTTCAGTTTTATCTTTAAGATTATCTGTTAGAAGAAATTTTGTTGTCCATTCTATATTTCTACCGGGAAATCTGGCAATAAGTGGCTCAATATTTTTTTTCCTTATCTCCAAGTACAATTCACATTCCAAAAGTACATGTCCAATGGTTTCAGGCAAGTTCGCCTTACATATACAGTAACGATTTTCCAGAGGAATACCATAGAAGCGACCCGACAACATTGCAGAGGGCAAACAGTTAAATCTAGCCCGAGAAAACAAGAATCTATAATGCGGGAAACTCAACTCTTCTATATATGCTGCATGATAAGGAAAACGAAAACTTAAACCAAAATAAAGAGGGGAGCTAGAGGAGTGTGCCTTAGACATTAAGTACTGGCGATCTAGGTCCTTTATCCGCTGGTCAATATTTTGTTTGGCTATCCTGGAGTCCCAGGTAGCCAAAAGTTCTTTAGACAGGCCTAGGTAATTTAATTTTTCATCAAAGATTTTAGACCAAGAACTTTTAAAAGGATCTTTCCAAATTAAATGAGCATAACCCAGAGAGGGTTCTGAGTAAGCCATCTTGATCCAGAATCTGAAAGCTTGTAACCATGCCGTGCACTCAACTGAGGAAATTCTGGCCTCAAGACAAAGACCTGCTGGGGAGGCACATCGAGGCAAACCAAAAATAGCCCTCAAGAAACCTGAGAGCACCGATTCAACTTTCGCATTAAAATTGGTTATCCATATTGGGGAACCATACAAAAGTTGCGGGAGTAGCTTGACTCTTAGAATTTTTAGTGCAGCAGGAATATAGCGACCTCCCCTAGTGTAAAAAAATCTGATGATAGCTTTCGAGGTATTTTGTGCTGCCAAGATTGCAGCCCCTATGTGGGAAGACCACGAAAGAGAGAAACAGAAAGAAATTCCAAGATATTTAAATTTCTTTACTTGTCCAATTTTTTGGCCTCTAAGTTTCCAATTAAGTTTCGTTAACCTATGGGAAAAGATCATTATTTTAGATTTTGTGAAATTTATGGTAAGAAGGTTTTTTTCACAATAACTCATGAATACATGACGAAGGCGCTTTAATCCAATTTCTGAGAAGGACAACAAGGCCATGTCATCCGCATATAGCAGAATGGGACATCTTACATTTGCAATTTTTGGTGAGTGGAATTTGTTTGAGCAGCAGTTTGAATTTAAGTCATTAATAAAAAGATTGAATAAAGTGGGGGCCAAAACACACCCCTGTCTAACTCCAATGTCTACTGGAATAGAGCGCGTCAGGTCGCCATTTAACCCATGATGGACCCGAATTGATGTAGATTGATACAGCCTACTAATTAAAAATAAAAGGCGTTTGTCTATTGAGGTTTTGCTTAATTTGGCCCATAGCAGATCTCTCGGGACTGTATCAAACACCATCTTAAGATCCATGAAGGCTACAAATAGGCCCCTCTTTTTTCCACTCATATATTTTTCTGCCAGATACCTTAGTATTAGGCAGTGATCGATGGTAGATCTATTTTTGCAGAAGCCAGCCTGTTCTTGTCCCAAAATTTTTTCTTCTTCTAACCAGGATTGTAATCTGGAATTTAAATGGCTTGCATAGGTTTTGCCCACAACTGAAAGAAGGCTGATGGGCCTATAATTTTCCGGGTCACCTCTATCACCCTTTTTGTAGAGTGGAATAACCACCGCCTCTAACCAAGAGACGGGAATTTTTCCAGATAAATTTATGAGAGTGAAAAGAGAGGCTAACAACGGTGCCCACCATGCTATATTGATTTTTAGCATTTCTGATATTATCAAGTCGGACCCTGGGGCCTTTCCATTTTTAAGAGTATTTATTAGGATGGAAACCTCTGTTTGTGTCACTGGTGGCCATTTTGGTAAAAAGTTTAGATTGAGAGAAAAAGAAGACCAGCAAGAATTATCATTATTTCTTGCAAACTGTCGTGAAAAATGGTTCTCCCAAATATCAGAGGGGATGGAACATTGCACGGGTACGGCTGTACCAAGGGCGTTTGTGACTAGCGCCCAAAAGAGTTTTGAGTCGTTATGTAGAGAAGCCTTGATTAATAGCGACCAATCTTTCCGAAGTGCTTGTTTCTTTTTATAATTAAGTAATTGTTTATAACTTTTTTTGGCTAAATAATATTCAGAGGGAAGAACTTTTTCTTTGGTTTTCCGATAGTTTAAGTAAATATTTTTTAAATGATGTTTGGACTTCCTACGTTCCTTATCAAACCAGCTTGGATATCTGTTGGTTTTTTGACGAGGACGATTTGGTACTTTTAAAATCTCAACTAGAGCAGAGGACAAGGAGGAATATTCAAATAAAACTTCCAGAATCTCATGGAGATTAACGTGGGACCTTGTGTTAAACTATGGAATTTGCTCCCATAAGAGTTAGTGATGGCCTCAAACTTTGACGGCTTTAAAAGAGGATTACACAAATTCATAGAGGATAAGGCTATCAATAGCTAGCAGCCTCAATGGCTATGTTGTACTTTCACTGTTGGAGGCAGAATGCCTCTGAATGCCAGTTGCTCAGAATCACACATGGGGAGAGAGCTCTTGTGCTCAGGTCGTCTTGTTGGGCTTTCCATAAGCACCTGATTGGCCACTGTGAGAATGTTATGCTGGACTAGATGGGCCTTTGGCCTAATCTGCAATGCTGTTCTTATGTTCTTACCTTTTGCATGCAAATTATTTGCTCTAGCACTAGTTCAACCATTACACATTAAAATATTTTTTAAAACCACAATGAAACAATCATGTCCTCAAGCAAGAGCCTGGCTATACCTGCATGGGGAGGATGTCAGAGAGTTGCAACATGGATTGATCCATTGGCCATACCATGTAGGTCAAAGATAGCCAAAATGATGCCCTTCAGATGTTGAGTTCAAAGCCCCAATCACTCTTGTCCTGTAGTTACTGTATCTTCATGCTGCTGTCACTGTTGTTGCTTCTTGAAGATACCAGCATCAGGAAACATCCCTCTTTGAATGAATCCACACATTGCATAGTTCTCGCTGAGGACCACTGCCGGGCCTCATTCTCCCAAGCCAAGGCTGCTTGTGATATCAGCACAACAGTTGGGCTAAACTCACAGAGGCTGACATGAAGATATAGAAAACCAGCAGCATGCTGGCTTGGGTTGATGGGAACGGGAGTCCAACCACATCTGGAGAGACACAGGTGCCCGGTCCTTCAGCTGCATGATGAACGCAGTCATGCTGCAGTCTATGAGACAAATTAGAAGTGATGATGCAACTAGTTTTGCTCTTCACATTGTTACACATGTACATTTGAATCCCCACATGCGTGTATACTCACTGGAAACTCAAATGCCACCCCTGAGAGTATAGGCGAACCTTCTGCTGGAATTAAACCCGCACATCACTCTTCTGTGTGTATAACATTACCCTTAACCCCAACAAAACACACAAAGGGTAAAACAAAGATTGGTTTATTAAAAAAAGAAACAGGAAAAATATTGCATTTTACAATTACAGTCAATATGAGCAGCGTCTAACTTTATCCCAGTCATTTGTCCCCTAATGCTCTAGACACAATAAGACAGAGACCCTAAATCTATGTCATATTCAAAAATGCATTAGACATTTAAATGTGAATTTTCATGCTTTTTTTAAAGAAATGCAGATTAATGTAGAAATGGTATAAAACAGATTTCTGAGTAAGCACAAGTAAACGTGTCACAGACCAAACAGACTGTTGCATCCATACCGATGTGTAACCCTTTGCTCAGATCCTACCCACCCGATGTTTTTATGTGAATGGAACCAACACAGTAATACATGTTTTAAATAAATGACTGCTCCTGTCATGTCTAGTTTGCCTCTGTAAAGTCAATATTAATTCATGACACTGTAACATGCACGTTTGCTGATGTACTGTGGGAAGATCCAGGTGCTACATTTAGGAATGGACAGATATAATAGCAGAAATGGGTGATAAGAACATAAGAACATAAGAAGAGCCTGCTGGATCAGGCCAGTGGCCCATCTAGTCCAGCATCCTGTTCTCACAGTGGCCAACCAGGTGCCTGGGGGAAGCCCGCAAGCAGGACCCGAGTGCAAGAACACTCTCCCCTCCTGAGGCTTCCGGCAACTGGTTTTCAGAAGCATGCTGCCTCTGACTAGGGTGGCAGAGCACAGCCATCATGGCTAGTAGCCATTGATAGCCCTGTCCTCCATGAATTTGTCTAATCTTCTTTTAAAGCCATCCAAGCTGGTGGCCATTACTGCATCTTGTGGGAGCAAATTCCATAGTTTAACTATGCGCTGAGTAAAGAAGTACTTCCTTTTGTCTGTCCTGAATCTTCCAACATTCAGCTTCTTTGAATGTCCACGAGTTCTAGTATTATGAGAGAGGGAGAAGAACTTTTCTCTATCCACTTTCTCAATGCCATGCACAATTTTATACACTTCTATCATGTCTCCTCTGACCCGCCTTTTCTCTAAACTCAAAAGCCCCAAATGCTGCAACCTTTCCTCGTAAGGGAGTCGCTCCATCCCCTTGATCATTCTGGTTGCCCTCTTCTGAACCTTTTCCAACTCTATAATATCCTTTTTGAGATGAGGCGACCAGAACTGTACACAGTATTCCAAATGCGGCCGCACCATAGATTTATACAACGGCATTATGATATCGGCTGTTTTATTTTCAATACCTTTCCTAATTATCGCTAGCATGGAATTTGCCTTTTTCACAGCTGCCGCACACTGGGTCGACATTTTCATCGTG
Source organism: Rhineura floridana (assembly GCF_030035675.1). NCBI lineage: Eukaryota > Metazoa > Chordata > Lepidosauria > Squamata > Rhineuridae > Rhineura > Rhineura floridana. Next base: position 146,442,436 of record NC_084484.1, on the reverse strand, counting down.
CTGTCCACTACAACCCCGAGGTCTCTCTCTTGGTCGGTCACCGCCAGTTCAGACCCCATGAGCGTATATGTGAAATTAAGATTTTTTGCTCCAATATGCATAATTTTACACTTGTTTATATTGAATTGCATTTGCCATTTTTCTGCCTATTCACTCAGTTTGGAGAGGTCTTTTTGGAGCTCTTCGCAATCCCTTTTTGTTTTAACAACCCTGAACAATTTAGTGTCGTCAGCAAACTTGGCCACTTCACTGCTCACTCCTAATTCTAGGTCATTAATGAACAAGTTGAAAAGTACAGGTCCCAATACCGATCCTTGAGGGACTCCACTTTCTACAGCCCTCCATTGGGAGAACTGTCCGTTTATTCCTACTCTCTGCTTTCTGCTTCTTAACCAATTCCTTATCCACAAGAGGACCTCTCCTCTTATTCCATGACTGCTAAGCTTCCTCAGAAGTCTTTGGTGAGATACCTTGTCAAACGCTTTTTGAAAGTCTAAGTACACTATGTCCACTGGATCACCTCTATCTATATGCTTGTTGACACTCTCAAAGAATTCTAATAGGTTACTGAGACAGGACTTTCCCTTGCAGAAGCCATGCTGGCTCTGCTTCAGCAAGGCTTGTTCTTCTATGTGCTTAGTTAATCTAGCTTTAATAATACTTTCTACCAGTTTTCCAGGGACAGAAGTTAAGCTAACTGGCCTGTAATTTCCGGGATCCCCTCTGGATCCCTTTTTGAAGATTGGCGTTACATTTGCCACTTTCCAGTCCTCAGGCACGGAGGAGGACCCGAGGGACAAGTTACATATTTTAGTTAGCAGATCAGCAATTTCACATTTGAGTTCTTTGAGAACTCTCGGGTGGATGCCATCCGGGCCCGGTGATTTGTCAGTTTTTGTATTGTCCATTAAGCTTAGAACTTCCTCTCTCGTTACCACTATTTGTCTCAGTTCCTCAGAATCCCTTCCTGCAAATGTTAGTTCAGGTTCAGGGATCTGCCCTATATCTTCCACTGTGAAGACAGATGCAAAGAATTCATTTAGCTTCTCTGCAATCTCCTTATCGTTCTTTAGTACACCTTTGACTCCCTTATCATCCAAGGGTCCAATTGTCTCCCTAGATGGTCTCCTGCTTTGAATGTATTTATAGAATTTTTTGTTGTTGGTTTTTATGTTCTTAGCAATGTGCTCCTCAAAATCTTTTTTAGCATCCCTTATTGCCTTCTTGCATTTCTTTTGCCAGAGTTTATGTTCTTTTTTATTTTCTTCATTTGGACAAGACTTCCATTTTTTGAAGGAAGACTTTTTGCCTCTAAGAGCTTCCTTGACTTTGCTTGTTAACCATGATGGCATCTTCTTGGCCCTGGCGGTACCTTTTCTGTTCTGCGGTATGCACTCCAGTTGAGCTTCTAATATAGTGTTTTTAAACAACTTCCAAGCATTTTCGAGTGATGTGACCCTCTGGACTTTGTTTTTCAGCTTTCTTTTTACCAATGCCCTCATTTTTGTGAAGTTTCCTCTTTTGAAGTCAAATGTGACCGTGTTGGATTTTCTTGGCAATTGGCCAGTTACATGTATGTTTAATTTAATAGCACTGTGGTCACTGCTCCCAATCGGTTCAACAACACTTACATCTCGCACCAGGTCCCGGTCCCCACTGAGGATTAAGTCCAGGGTTGCCGTCCCTCTGGTCGGTTCTATGACCAACTGATCTAGGGAATAGTCATTTAGAATATCTAGAAACTTTGCTTCTTTGTCATGACTGGAACACATATGCGGCCAGTCTATGTCCGGGTAGTTGAAGTCACCCATTACTACCACATTTCCTAGTTTGGATGCTTCCTCAGTTTCATATCTCATCTCAAGGTCTCCCTGAGCATTTTGATCAGGGGGACGATAGATCGTTCCCAGTATTAAGTCCCTCCTGGGGCACGGTATCACCACCCACAACGATTCTGTGGAGGAGTCTGCCTCTTTTGGGGTTTCGAGCTTGCTGGATTCAATGCCTTCTTTCACGTATAGAGCGACTCCGCCACCAATACGTCCTTCCCTGTCCTTCCGATATAGTTTATATCCAGGGATAACCGTATCCCACTGGTTTTTCCATTCCACCAGGTCTCGGTTATGCTCACTATATCAATGCTCTTCTCTAAGACCAAGCACTCCAGTTCTCCCATCTTGGTTCGCAGGCTCCTAGCATTAGCGTACAAGCACTTGTAAGCAGTGTCTCTCTTCAAGTGTCTTTGGCACTTGTGGTTAGGCCTGTGGTAATTTTGCTCCTCTGAATTTATATCCTGTGCCCCTGCTCTCACAATGCCTACTTCTAGGCCTACCCCTTTTAAAATTTCATCATTTCTTTGGTTTTTATCCCAGGGGGGAGGTTTATTCCGAACCGGACCTTTCTCAGCTCCTGTCGGGTTTCCCCCCTCAGTCAGTTTAAAAGCTGCTCTGCTACCTTTTTAATTTTAAGTGCCAGCAGTCTGGTTCCATTCTGGTTCAAGAGGAGCCCGTCCCTTTTGTACAGGCCCGGCTTGTCCCAAAATGTTCCCCAGTGCCTAACAAATCCGAACCCTTCCACCCGACACCAGCGTCTCATCCACGCATTGAGACTGCGAAGCTGGGCCTGTCTGGCTGGTCCTGCGCGTGGAACTGGTAGCATTTCAGAGAAAGCCACCTTGGAGGTCCTGGCTTTCAGCATCCTACCTAGCAACCTAAATTTTGCTTCCAGGACCTCACGGCTGCATTTCCCCATGGCGTTGGTGCCAACGTGCACCACGACCATTGACTCCTCCCCAGCACTCTCTACCAAACTATCTAAACGACGGGTGATATCTGCAACTTTCGCACCAGGCAGGCAAAACACCTTGCGGTCTACACGCCCATCACACACCCCACTGTCTATGTTCCTAATGATCAAATCACCCACTACAAGGATCCCTCCACCCCCTGGAGATATATCCTCGGCACGAGAGGATAGCTGCTCATCCCCCAAGGAATGGGTACCTTCTAAGGGATCGTTTCCCTCTTCCTCAGCTGGATGCTCTCCTTCCCCGAGACCATCGGTGTCCATGATAGCAGGAGAGCTATCATCGTTGGAGTGGGACACAGCTATAACGTCCCTGAAGGCCTCCTCCACACACCTCTCTGCCTCTCTCAGCTTTTCCAGGTCTGCCACCTTGGCCTCAAGGAAATGAAGTCATTCCCGGAGAGCCAGGAGCTCATTGCACCGAGAGCACACCCACGACTGCTATCCAACAGGCAGATAGTCGTACATGCTGCAGGCGGTGCAAAACACTGGAAAGCCCCCACACCCCTGCTGGCTTCTTACCTGCATAGTTTTGTTTAAGGTTTATTACGTCAATGGGTTGGAGACTGCGGTTTAGTTGAGGTCAGGGAACAGACGGGCAGAGTGGGGGGCCCTGGCCTCCTCGCCCTGCTGCCTAACTCGCCCTGCTGCCTAACTCGCCCTGCTGCCTAACTCGCCCTGCTGCCTAACTCGCCCTGCTGCCTAACTCGCCCTGCTGCCTAACTCGCCCTGCTGCCTAACTCGCCCTGCTGCCTAACTCGCCCTGCTGCCTAACTCGCCCTGCTGCCTAACTCGCCCTGCTGCCTAACTCGCCCTGCTGCCTAACTCGCCCTGCTGCCTAACTCGCCCTGCTGCTTCATCAGCTGGGGCTCCCTCTAGCTCGTGGAGCAGGCTCCCTCGCTAGGGTGCTCTGACTTTATATGTGTGGCTGGTTCCTCCCAGCTACTGCTGCCAGCCAATGATGTGTTACTTGAGGCTGATGGCTATCAGCTGGGGCTTAACTCTTTAGTATTCTCTCAGGCTTCCTTCCTTTGAAGGCAGGAAGGCAGGCTTCCTTCCTTCCTGAGCGAGGGGCGGGGCTGTTTAAGCTTTTGGCTGCTTTTAATCTAATCAAGGGGCTGCGCCTTCCAGGCAAGTCTTTTGTGTTTGTTGTTTTCCCACCTAGAACAGCCTGACCTTTCTTTAACCTAGGGAAACAGAGCTTGTGGTTGTGTTTCAGGAAGGCTGAAGCTGCCCTTTTTAGCAAGGACTGAGCTGACTCTCTCCCTGTATGTGTCGGTGGAGTTTCCTTTTCCCCCTTCTCTCCGACTGGAATTTAGCCTTGTTTACAGTGTCCCCTGAAGCTTTCCTGCTAGGGTGGTGTTGAAAACTAGCTTTCTATAGGCTTCCTTCTCCTAGGATCTGTCTCCTAAGATATAGGTTCTTTCAGGATTTGGCTCCTAGCTCAGGGTGACCTTGGGCTGCCCTTATTACTTATTGCTCTGAGCTGTTTTACTTCAATTAAATAATGGAATAAATGGGAGCTACTTACCCTCTTTTCGCTCTGCTGCTTAACTCGCCTTGACGCTTTGTCAGCTGGGGCCTTGACGCTTCGTCAGCTGGGGCTCCCTCTAGCTCGTGATGTTTGCTTATTCATCCCATGTCCGATGTGGAAATCAGTCCAGCGAATATGATCAGTTCAGTTGGCAAACAATACATAATTGGTCCCCCCCCCCATTTACATTGCCTCTGCATTGAAATGTGTGGTGTGGAATAACATAATGACAATGTCCTTAATTAATTAATTATGTAAAATTCCACCACAGCAGACAGGAAGCCAAATGACAGCTTTTTTGTCGTAAGCCAAACTGCAGCAGAATGGAAATAGCACTGCATCTGACAAGCATGGATTGGAACCAGGGGTGTAGTCATCTGGAGAGGTCTTAGACCCCTTAAGTTTGGGGGAGCAGGATCCCAGAGGGGTCTGTCTCCAGCATGCTAGGAACCAATCAGCATGAAAGAGGAGTAGCAGAAGAATCTTCTAACATGTTTTCTTGTCCTTTCTTGCTGATTGGCACCAATCAGAGTGAAAGGAGGTGTCAGCTACTTGAGAAGGCTCTTTTCAGTAGCTAACACTCTTCACTTTCATGCCGATTGGCTCTTAGGGACATCAGTAGTTGTGGGAGAAGGGATTAGCAAGGATCTCATTCTCAACCCAGCAGCAAAAAAAGGTGGGAGGGGCATGGCTGTGACTATCATGAAGGGACCCTGCACTTCTGAATTTGCCACTACACTACTGGTTGGAATGTAAATCAATGCTTTCTAGCATCGCTAGCCACATATCATTCTGTCATAGACAGATTATGTCTGCCTGGTAGCAAAGACTTCTGTACCATCCCCAGGGCCATGAAGACCGCTTGCAATTACATTTAGGTGGAGGATAAGACTTCAGTGAATTGGCTAAAGCTGCTGTCTTAAAGTTAAGTCTTATTTATGTAAATGAGTTTAAGAGGCACCTTTCAAATGAATTATTTGCCTGCACAAAAATGATGGAGTTTTTCTCCTTTGAGACGGTGCTGTTGGGTTTATGGATTCAGCCCAGGTACAGCTGAAGCCCAGATGGCTTCCTGAAGAGTTTTATCTACTTAGGATACCAGCCAGAATTTCCTATGGATTTATACCATCCTACATTCTTCTGGGGCTTCCAATTTTCTGTTTGCTTTATTGGGGCATGTTAAGTGTATCTTGTTAACGCATTTTTGCTTGTGGCCCTGGAATTCGCACATATTGGTACGTGTGCATTGCAAATCCAGTTTGAGCCTAAATAAAATAAAATTCCAAACTTTCAAGTTTGCTTTCCATGAACATTCTTGCCCAAGCAACTCAATTGTGTGAATGTTCTTGGGAAATTAATGTCTAACTGTGTGGGAAGAGAAAAGGTTTGAAAACTACCAAAGAAAATTCTGCTTCAGAGAAGCAAAATGGGTTCAGGGGATGTTTGCCCCCAAATATGGCAAATGTTTTGAAACTAACACAGTGCTGCAGTGAAAAGGCCACAGATTAGTCAGTGAAGTCCAGTAGTAGCTATAACATTCAAAACTAGCCTGAAACATGAATGCAGTCATCAGAAGTGACCTGTGCAGTGGGGCAGAGACACAGAGCCAGGCAGCTGATACTGCTATAGCTTACCTGGGTGGGGTTCACATGGGGTGGAGCCAGCCTGACGATCCCACTGGTGCACCTACAGAGTCCTGACCTTGCCACTACCCTGTCCCAGCCCCACCCAGGTAAGGTTCAGTGATGCTGGCATTGGGATAGCAGCTCTGCTCTGCCATAGGAGTTGCTACAGGCAGTAGTGAAATGGTGTCACCAGGGCAGGCTTGCAAGGCAGCAGAACAGGGCCCCACTCTGCAGAATGGCCCCCAAACACAGAAGGGCTAGCTTGCTGCATTGTGAAGTAAGTGGAATAATCCACATTGCCATGTAAAGGAGAAGGAACTGTAAGACCATTAGGTCTACAGTTAAGAATTTCAGCAGACCTTCTAAGTGTGGGGTTTTTTATACCAGTTGGTACTGGCTTTAAGAATGTAAGAAGGCTTCATTCCGCATTCCCATTTGCCATTCTGCCCCATATTCAGCACTGTTTCCGTTCCACCACAGTTTGTCTTCTGCCAATATCCACAGCGGTCATCTTGCTATAATGCAACCTGTGTAACTTGCAAAATGAATTATGTAAAATATCTAAATTACATTGTTCAGCCCCATTCATTTCAATGCAAAGGAAACAATGCAAATGGAGAAAATAGCATAATTAATTGCATATCATTTGCAGACTGAAAGCAACAACAACTGCGAATACCAATTGTATTTGCTCAATTGATTTCCATTCTGGACATGGGATGAATAAGCGAACACTGGCAATTTCTGCTGTCGTTTCTACTTTTGTCAGAATTCTGTGACATCCCTAACTGGAATTGAATTGATTTTATATACTAGATTTTATATACTGCTCGCTTCACTTGCCAACCCCTAAACACACAGACCCACACCCCATGCATGCCCATCCCAACACAGGGTCTCTCTGTCTCTCTCACACACACACGCTTGCCACTCCCCTGACCCCTGGCACCAACACTCCCCACCCCACCCTGTTTGCCTTGACTGTTGGGCCGCTGCTGCTGCCACTGCCTCACCCACCACAATATGCAGGGCCTCCTCCGGTGCCGTGGTGGCTTCCTGGTGCTGCTGCTTATATGGTCTCCTCTGGCACCGCAGCCTGTGGGACTTCCAGCGCCACCACTGTGACCTGTGTGGCCTCCTCTAGCAGCAGCAGGGCCTCCTACAAAGCCGCTGCCACAGCCTACATAGCCTTCTCTGGAGCTGCCACCACTGGGGGCACTGGGGGCACCACTGGCTCCCTCCTCTGCTACCACGACCTGCAGGGCTTCCTCAGCTGCCAATGCCTCGTTATATTTGGGACACCTCTCATGGGAAGCAATTTATAAATGAAATCATCATCATCATCATCGTCACCTAACTGCACCACTGCAGTAGTATTCAGTTTCGTCCATCCTGGAGATTACTAGGGCTTGGATAACTGTGGCCAGGCTAACTCTGCCCAACATTTTAGCATCGATCTCATAGGGGGAGCTGGGTGTCACAAGGCACAGCTGTGCTGTTTTACAAATGTAGTCGCTTCTTTCAGTGATTTTCAAGATGTATCACTCCAGCAGCATTTCCAGTTTGAAATTGCTCTTTTCTTCTTCTCCTCTGAGATCTTATTCTTCATCTTTCCACCCCTACCCACTCGCCAAGATGGCATGTGAGAGTTTGCAAGCTATGCTACAGGAATAGATGCCGCCTCAGGCGCTCTGCAAGGGCCAGCCCTCTGGTTTTTCTATCCCAGCTCCTTGTAGCTGTGCCACACATTTCCCCTAGAGGCTTGTTTCTTTCACTTACATCTTTTGCAGAGCCCCAGGCACAGTGCTAGTAAAGACAGGCCTGGGAGAGAGAGGAGGAAAAAGTGGTGGGTGGAATTCGAAGGAAAGGGATGGAGGGCAGGAAAGGGGGGGTTGCTGCCTCTGATCAATCATGGAGCCCCTCAGGAGGCAACTGGTTAGGCTGAGAAATGAGAGATAACCCAAATGGATGATAAATCACTCTGCTCCCCTGAGGTATTTTCTCTTCAGGGAGGATTTTTTTTAAAAAAAGGTTGGGTTTTTTTTGGTACCCATCAAACTGTCAGTTGTTGAAAAGTGTGTGCATGCGCATGCATGTTTATGCCAGTTACACAGAGAGGGTTGTGAAATAACACAAGCATCAAATTGTGTTTCTGTCAGTGTCTCGTCTCTCTTGCCATTCTATTCCCCAAAGTGCTTTCTTTATTCTCAGTTTTGTTCCTTGCCCTCCATGCTGGACAACTGAACAAGTCAAAACGGAAGCTCCCTCCTCTCATTTCTCTTCGTTGTAGGATAAAAAAAAAAGTTCAGGAACAATGAGTGTGCATTGAACTGGGTCTCCACTTCTCCTGAAGGAAAAGAAAGAAAGAAGAGAAAGGTCTTTCCTTATTTCCATAGGTTAATTCATTTAAATGCATGGAAATTTAAATTGCCCATTGTGCAGTATTAAGCTTCAAGCAGGGAGATGGAAAAAGAAATCTGTCAGGAGGCCGAAAAGCAACCCCTCCATTCCAATTTCAGCTTCTATGAAATTGGCCAGGTTGTAGCCTTTATGTGGAAGAGAAGGGGAAACTGCAAGTCCTAACGCTGGGGGTTGTTGCTCCACCTGTAGTAAGTCAGATGCAGCAAGTAAAGAAAAACAGTAGGAGGAAAACACCCTGAGGCCATATTCTTTGTGTCATCATCAGTGAAGGCTGGTTCATTAGGGGGAACAGGGCACTGCCCTGACAACTTCAGTCTGCCCTCAGTCAGTCCAGGAGATGGCACTGGCTGCCAGCTTCCTCAGTCTCAGTGTTGCCTTTGTAGAATTCCGCAAAGAGGGTGGGAGTAAAACTAGATACAGATGGCATCTGCACCTAGCGTTTAAAGGAATCATTCCACTTTAACTGCTTCTCCCAAAGAATCCTGGAAACTGTATTTTGTTAAGGGTGCTGAGAGTTGTTAGGAGACCCCACTCCTCTTAGAGAGCTACAATTCCTCAAATTTCCTGGGAAGAGGGATTGACTGTTCAGTCACTCGGATAATTACAGCTGTTTTGGACTAGGAGTCTCCTAACAACTCTCTGGCACCTTTAACAAAATACAGTTCCCAGGGTTCTTTGGAACAAGCCATGTCTGTTGAAGTGGTACAAGAGTCCTTTAAATATACAGTGGAGATGTGTTTTTTAGTTGTCTCTGCCTGTCATTGGCTCTGTATCTGTCATTGGCTCTGGCTCCACCTCCTGTGGCTTCCCTGCATTCCCCTCTCCAGTCCCAATAGGCACCAGCCACCACTGGTCATCATTGTATGTGCTTGACAGCGAGGGATTCAGCTTCTCAAAAAGGGGTCCCACCAACATATTAATTAGGGTCAAAGCTTGCCAAGCCCCAAAGACCATTCCTCCACATTAATGCACTAATGAATTCACTATGGCTTCTTGCTTAATCTAAATCATGTCTTAAAGCCCATTTGAAAGCATTTCACACTATGTTTCTGAGCTGGAGTGAGACGGGATAGTGTGGTCAAGCAGGCAGAGAAGTCTGAAGAAGGTGGTGATAAGGGAGTTTGATCCAGATATAGTGCATCCATTTTTCATGCGTGCAAAGCAACTATTAAAACTTCTTTTGAAGTCAACAGCTGTGACAGTAACAAGCACTGCTAAGGGCCAGACTCTTTTATTTTCATTTGTTTTCATACATTAACACAGTTCCCTTCCTTTTTCTTCTGTTTCCCTTTTTATTATGTCTGAGAGTGACTGAAGCGTTCCTTCCTCTTCCCTTGTACCTTTTACAATGGAGAGCATAATGCCTCTGCTTTGATGTCTGGGCTGTTAAGCAGCACACAAAGCCTTACTCTTTTCGTTTTCCAGTTTAATTAGAGAAGACTATCCCAACAACCTGATTGCATGAAATGGCCTCTTCCCATACTTTTATCCAGGCCAGGCTGGGGTCATCAGCGGCCATTCAGTAATCTAGCCCTGGAAGGTGTTTATTGAAACTCGGGGTACCCTCAGGTCAGTGATTAGAGTTGAAAGTGAAAAAGACCAAACGTAATGTACTGTGGAAATGCTAAGGGCAGAAGAGCAGGTGCCCCATATTTATGGCTTGGCTAATGGCTGCCTTGGCTGGTAGATGTTTGGCCAGCCACATGCTGAACCTTCCCTTTGTTAGCAGTAGTGGCGCATGTGTTGAGACAGAGCTGGGGCCCAACACTGGTGTTGCTGCCGCTTCACTGGATGAGGCTGGAGCAAGGCCACTCAGGTGCTCCAGCAAGAGTGCCACTGCCAGTTTGGTGCTCCCACCAGTGCACTTGCATGGCCCTGACCTTGCCACCACTCTGCCCCACCCCAGCCCCATCCAGGTAACCAAGAGCAACACTGGTGGTGGGAGGGCAGCTTGCCCTAGCATGCACACTACTACTGGCCCCTAGCCCCCCCTTCCCCCTGATTGGCTGCACTTTTTCTTCTTGTGCTTTCTTTCCCCCAATTCTCCTCCCTGCTGCATACATACAGTGGGGGGGAGTATCCTACAGAGACCCAACACTTCTTTTCCCCGACTCATGACAAGGTGTCTGGGAGTAATAATGGGGAGCTTCCTGGGATCGTTTTCCTTCCCCTGCTGTTCTCCCCACTGCTTGCCTTGGGCTTGCTTGTCCATGACTGTGCGGAAAGGAACCCTGTCTGTCTATGAACCCCAAACAAACACAGGAACAAAACATGGGGCATGGCAATGGAGCTTGTTGCAGAGCCTCTAGGATAGGGTGGGTCCTGAAAGGCAAAAAACAGGTGTTTGGGGTTGCCAACCAGTCACTTCAGCAGAGGTCCTGCTGCATGTTAGTTGCAGGACAGAGAGAAGAGGAATGAGTGCTGTGGTGGCTGGTGACTCCATGTCAGTGGGGCAGTGAAATCTGCTCCGGGTTTCATTCGGAAATGTCAAGGAGCTGTCCAAGGTGCGAGGCACCATGGACAGATCCTTGAAAGTTAAAACTAAATTTCCACTGCCTCATGGACATGGAGCCACCACTGAATGAATGTATGCTCCTTACGATTTATGCCCTGTTCTGTGTTGCTGGAGTGTCTCTCATGAAGTTTGCCAGGAGGAAGGAGCCTGCCTGATGCAAGGAGATTGGCAACACTGTGGGGAACAGCTGATTGCAACCTAGCCACTGCTGGTGAGGCTGGGTGGTCCTCCTTTGTGGTCTGCATGGTTCCTTGGCCCCATCAGCTGTCTTTGCCAGAAAGTGGCTTGTGAAGCACAGATAGTGACACGGAGCAAGAACAAACAATGAGCAATGTTCAGCAGCTAGAAGACGTCATTTCAGCTAGAAGACAGCTGAAGGCTAGGCAGGGGTGTGGCCTGTGGAAAGTCCTGAGGGCGAGGGAGAGAGGCTTGGAGGGCTGCATTCAGCCCCTGGCTGGAGGGACCCCAGCCATATCACAAGCTTTGCAATGGCGATGTGGGCAGGAGGGTCATCTGAAAGGGGTGGTGATAGTGGCAATATTTTTTTTAAAAAATGTTCCCATTATAGTCAATGGGCAAGGAATTATTTTTCCCAGGTCTGGGGCTGCTGTAAAGTTGCACTGCTGACAAGGGCATGGCTGTGGTCTGAAGAAGTATAGAATAATGGCATAAGAGTGTTAGTGCCCTCTGCAGCCTTGCTTCTGCCTGTGGCTCCACCCCAGTTTGACTGTTCCATTGCTGGAGTGTTCTGCCAGCATATTTGAGTTGTTCCACATGGGTATCTTTCCAGCTAGTGGTGTATCTTGAGTTCTGCCAGCATAGTGGTGTTTCAGCCAAACTGTTGAGCCCATCATCTGGGGGAACTCAACATAGGATTCAGTGGAGGCCCCTCACTAAGGGCAGGTGGGGCACTGCCCATCCTAAACCCCCAAACATATAGCCCAGTCCCTTCTCTGTTCTTTACATTCATATTCAATACAGTACCTCACATTAAGAGACACTCTGGATTTGTTTCTATCCATCTTTTGTTCTAGCTAATCATCTTTGGATAGCACAGCCAATCACAATCATTCCTATGGTCCCACCCCTGTCTCCAGGGGAATAATAACAATGCATTCTAGTAGAAGTGGCTTAGGGAGGGCAGGGCTCCCTCAGCACCTCCAGGATCTTCATTTTCATTTTGTTTCCCCTATAATAAGCTCTAGCCAATCAGAAGGAGTCCCTCAGAAATGCATTGGAAGTTCCACAACATTAGGGCAGGACTATGAGGACCCTCCTCAATGCTCGGAGGCTTGCGTTTCATTCTGAGCCAATCTAAGCCAATCAGATATGTGCATTTGCAAACTGCTTGTTGCTCTTTTGTGAGGCTAAGTTATCCTCCACTCCTTTTGCAAGCATCACGTTAAAGCAGCAGCAACCCAATTTTTTTTCTTTTCTGTGACTGGGCATCCTGCCAGTCTTTAAAATCAGCAATATATCACTGTGTATATATTTATAGTGATGTCATATATATATAGTGATGTCATATATCTATAGTGATGTCATAGGGGACAGGCCCTAGTGATTTAAAGGACATTCAACATACATTGGAAGCACATGAATCCCACCACAGCATCATGGGAACTGTAATTTGTTAAGGGTGGAGGGAACTATAACTGTGAGAAGAAAACTACATTTTCAAGGATTGTTTGGGGGAAATCATGTGCTTTAAATACAAGTTGGATGTGCTTTAAAGGTATTATGTGGGTCTGCATTACTTCATAAACTTTGCCTGCATATAAATCATTTTAATTTTTTTTAAAAATGGAAATAAGCTACAAAGTGTACTGGGTGACCATGGGCTATGCACCATCTCTCAGCCTAATCTGCCCCTCAGGGTGAAAACAACAAAAGGGGACCATGACCACCCCGAGGAAGAAGGGCACCCTTAAAATGTAGAGGAAATAATAATTGTAGATAATAATTTATAACCATAGTGTGAAATCAGATACATATCAAGACATAGTATGAAGAAATATTTATATAAGCATGAAAGTCAAAGATGTTTATTATTGACACAACCTGTAAAGATATTTATAGTGCAATCCTATGCATGTTTACTCAGAAGCAAGCACCAATGTATTCAATGAGTATTAAGTAGGCAGGGAATCAAGCACAGGACTGTAATTCAATAATATGGAACTTCACTCATCCAGTCCAAAATTCAGAATCATGCTACCAGTGGTTTTGCAACTGTTTTATATTTGTTTTATGGTTGCTGCATTTTAAATTTATTTCTCGGTTGCCTTGGTTTCCAACTCTACCTCACAGGGTTGTTGGAAATATTACACACACACACACTAGAGATGTAAAAAAACATACACCCCAGATAATTGTTCATTGTCAAAACCAGTTGGCCATTGCCAAGAAGGGGGGGGGAATCTGGTTTCTTCATGGGCTAGACCTGGATAGGACCTTTTTTATTATCAGTATGGGAAGAAGAGAAGAGTCGTGGTGGCAAACTGCCCCAAGAATGGACCGGGCTGGACTGGACCTTTAAAATTTATTTTTATTTATTTAAAGTATCTGAATATTTGATATGGGCTTATGCAAGATAATTAACTCCCATTAGCAATAAGAGCAAGAACTTATTATAATTATTTTAATTAAAACAAAAAGCTAAGCAGTACTTTCAAGAGGACCAGATGTTTATTTTCATTCTGGGCCCAGAACTGTCTTTCATGATGGGGTGTGGAAGAGAGCAGGAGAGTAACTGAAAACACATACATTCCGGCAATCCGGTTAGCAGGGCTTGTGTGGGGTTACATAAGAACATAAGAAGAGCCTGCTGGATCAGGCCAGTGGCCCATCCAGTCCAGCATCCTGTTCTCACAGTGGCCAACCAGGTGCCTGGGGGAAGCCCGCAAGCAGGACCCGAGTGCAAGAACACTCTCCCCTCCTGAGGCTTCCGGCAACTGGTTTTCAGAAGCATGCTGCCTCTGACTAGGGTGGCACAGCACAGCCATCATGGCTAGTAGCCATTGATAGCCCTGTCCTCCATGAATTTGTCTAATCTTCTTTTAAAGCCATCCAAGCTGGTGGCCATTACTGCATCTTGTGGGAGCAAATTCCATAGTTTAACTATGCGCTGAGTAAAGAAATACTTCCTTTTGTCTGTCCTGAATCTTCCAACATTCAGCTTCTTTGAATGCCCACAAGTTCTAGTATTATGAGAGAGGGAGAAAAACTTTTCTCTATCCACTTTCTCAATGCCATGCATAATTTTATATACTTCTATCATGTCTCCTCTGACCCGCCTTTTCTCTAAACTCAAAAGCCCCAAATGCTGCAACCTTTCCTCGTAAGGGAGTCGCTCCATCCCTTTGATCATTCTGGTTGCCCTCTTCTGAACCTTTTCCAACTCTATAATATCCTTTTTGAGATGAGGCGACCAGAACTGTACACAGTATTCCAAATGCAGCCGCACCATAGATTTATACAACGGCATTATGATATCGGCTGTTTTATTTTCAATACCTTTCCTAATTATCGCTAGCATGGAATTTGCCTTTTTCACAGCTGCAACACATTGGGTCGACATTTTCATCGTGCTGTCCACTACAACCCCGAGGTCTCTCTCCTGGTCGGTCACCGCCAGTTCAGACCCCATGAACGTATATGTGAAATTAAGATTTTTTGCTCCAATATGCATAATTTTACACTTGTTTATATTGAATTGCATTTGCCATTTTTCTGCCCATTCACTCAGTTTGGAGAGGTCTTTTTGGAGCTCTTCGCAATCCCTTTTTGTTGTTGCACACTTCCAGCTCCAATTTCACTTTGAGTAAGGAGGTGGGACCTGTGTAGATGTGGCTGATCAAAAGGAGAAGGAATTTTAAGTTGAGCAAATCCCTGCTTTTATAAAAACCAAGAAACTTAGAGATACCTTGCATGAATGTCTTGAGTCCCTGCACCAGTGGAATCCTGGAGGAACCTGTGGAACTTCCTGTTACAGTATTTAGAACTGATTATATGGAATGAAAGACTCCTTTTTCTGACATTTTGGCTTCTTGTTTTTCCCACCTGCCATATCTTTTTCCCTGAGCAATAGGAGCTTACAGTTTACAGGACTGGTTTTATTTTTAAAAAAGAAACCTTAGAAGTCTTTAGCCAATTAGTGTTATCCATCATACTTGAATACACTGCAGCAGGTCAGGCAGGTTCTTTCTTCATACCAGGGAATAAGCCAGGCATAGCTTAAATAAAGCATAATATTCCTGAATATAGTATTTGCAGTGACACATAGTTTCACATATATAACTGTTAACTATACCAAGGAGGACATATGATTTAGCTGTAGTAACTAACATAATCCTATTCATTTTACTTAGAAGTAACCCCCACTGTGTTCATTTAAATGTGTATAGTGTAATTGAATCCTGATCTTCCAGGTTCTAGTTCAACACTCTAACCATTACATTTATACAATTACAGATGCTCATTTTAAATATGTTTTATAAATATGTTGTCAAGTTGCCCAAATGGGTCTTTTCTTTTCTTTTTACTCTTCACCAGAGTTCTTTGCATGGTTTTAGGGTTGGCACTGGGGGAGAGCAGCACTCCTGTGCCTTGTGTATGCCAGACAGAAATTATTATGACCGGAAAATGCATTTGGATGAATTTGAACTGAACTATTTTGTTCCTTTTTAAAATGAACTTTCGAAGCACTGCTGGTTACTAACACAACCCTCTTCATCTTTTGCAGAAGTAAGTAAACCACCACTTTGTTCTGTGGGGCTTACTCATAAGAGCAAGAACAGGACTAAAGGCTTTTGTAGTGCCTTCTAAATAAGAGCAAGCACAGGATTAAAGCCTTTTGTAGTGCTTTCTAAATTTGAGTTTCCAGCAATTCACTCACTTTGTGTGTGTGTGTTTAACAGGATTAGGAGAGCACTGCTGAATGAGCAGAGAACAAGGTTTCTGTTTGCTACTAAGGAGGTACGACTTAACTGTGTGCGCACTTATGAGAGTGGACATAGGACTAAAGCTCTGTTAGGTGATCAGTATTATTAAAACTGCAGTTTTTAAGTGTCCACTGTTTCTTTGCAAAGAAGAGGGATACGCAAAGAATCAGAACAGATGGAAGCCACACAAATTTTCTCCCATCTGACAAGCTACCTTGACAGCAGGGACCCCTTTTGAACCAAATTAAGGCACTTTACTGTTTAGTTAGGTGATGTTTGTAAAACTGCAATGCTAAAGTGTCCACAGTATGTTTGCAAGGGAGGAAAGGAGGGGGGACTTGGCCGTGACCTTATTGGCCAGCCCCCATAGCAACCCCTCCAAGTCTAGTCAGGATCAGCCGCCACTGATAGGATTGCTCTTCCAGTTAATAGCTCTCTTCCAATTCCTGCTTTTAAACTCTGTCTTTGGGACCCTATGGCTTTGAAAAGCAGACCAGTCAAGAATTTACATGATAAAGATAATTTCCCCAGGGAGGTTTAAAAAGAAAAGGCAGCACCATATATTAATTTTCCTAGGACTCATTTCTCCGAGGACTCATGTCACTTTAAACTGACAAGGCTTCTCACTGTTGCAACTCCCAAGTGAAAGGACTATTGTAATAGCACAACTCTGTGTCATAAGGGAGTAAGTTGTACTGGAAGAATAATCTATGCTAATATTCTAACATATGACTTACCCATGTGAGAGGATTGCAGAAAACTGCTGGGTTCTCAAATGGCACAGTTTTAGAATATCTTAATACAAAAATTGTGTTTTGGCACCACATGTCCCATTTTCCATGTGCCTTCAAGGAAGTAAGATAATGGAAGAGAACAGAATTTTTGGCAGAGGTAGCACCAGATTGTGAGCTGTCTTTTCTGCAAGCAAATTAGCCGTAAGGATCTCCAGACTTCTGTTCAGAAAGTATTCCTTAAAAGGATAATGATAGTGTGACAGTAGTCAATGAAGCTATGCTAAGAATGATTTCTTTTGTTCATGGTTTATCTCATTAGCATTTTTGCCCAGTTTGCATAATTTATATTGATTTCTGGACCCCAATTTTCCTTCCCTTCTAATTAGTCTCGAGATCCCAAGTACAGAAGGTCAGGCCAGTGTTCAATGTTACACCATTAAATGAGCTTCTTAGCAATTATTTCCAACCTCACCTCCAGGACATACTTAATGTAATTCCCCTAAAAGTTGGCTTCAATCTTTTTTGGAATTACACAGCACAGATCTACAACTCAGTTCATAATTACATTGACTTTTAATTTTTTAAAATTCAAAAGAATTATATTGTCAGTATAAAGGCACTTGACTTTGGGATGTCTTTAGACACTAAAATATACTGAGACTACAGTGTGCAATTTCATTCAAGCAAAGGAGGATAAGATACTGAGTCAGACAATTTTGCACAGTGCCAGAGTCTTTCCAGTTTTATTTATTTATTTATTATATTTCTATACGCCCAATAGCCGAAGCTCTCTGGGCGGTTCACAGCATAAAAACATCCAGTATACAATTTAAAAACATATATCAAACACTTAAACAATATATCAAAATAACTAACATAGTTAAACACATAGACAACTACAGACACAATCCTAAAATGTTAAGTATAAAAACGTATTAAATCAGTTAAAATATTAAGCTGTTTAAGATATTAATGTTAAAATTTCTAAAATATTAAGATTGTGAGTGATAGATGTAAAAGTAGATATTAAAATGTTAAAATGCCTGGGAGAACAAGAAGGTTTTTACCTGGCGCCGAAAGGATAACAATGTTGGCGCCAGGCAGAGCTTGGAAGATTACTTTTAAAAAGTAATAAATTACAGTTAAAATTACTTGGCCCAAAAAGTAGTAATTACCGTTACAATTACAATTGCTCTGAAAGTAAATGATTACTTTACTTTTTCTCAAAAGTAATCACTACAATTACATTTCAGTTACTTTTTTAAAAAAACTCCTACAAGGTGCTGGCCTTGGCTGCTGCACATCTATGAAGCCTAAAACAATATTAAAAATATTAAAAAGATTAACATAATGGCATAACAGAATCTCACATCCCCCCAAGCAATGAAGATACCCCAACACTTGAAGATTAACATAACGGCATAACAGAATCTCACATCCCCCCAAGCAATGAAGATACCCCAACTCTTGAAATCAAATTTTACACTTGAAATGCTTTTATAATATGTTTCTGTTATGTCTCAAAAGAACAAGATGCTCAAAGAGCATGTCAGACAAGGAATGTCTTTTTACAGTCATTACGTTGCCACCAGTACTGAACAGGCGTTCTACTGCGGCGCTTGAAGGCATGCCTGTGTTGTGCTGCAAAAAACACCGCAGCACACGTGGAAAGCCATGGAGTGATGACACTTCCCTGCTGGGAGACCTCAGGTACCTCACCAGTTCCTCCTCAGCAGTGTCCACTGCTGACTTCTTGCCCTGGGGCAGAAAGTTAAAGAAGTCATCTTCTAAGTCATCTCCTTCCTGGTCTTTATCTGAAGACTGATCACTGTCCTCATTAAGTACACCCATCTTTATTTCAGCTTTCAACAAGGCTTCCATTGTGTATCTAAGAAAGAGAGAGGATATGTTAACACATATATGTTAGGAAACCATCATCTGCTCTTCATTTCCTGATGCTTGTCGTGTCCCCTGGTTCAGGGTCCAGCCTGGGCCTGTGGATGATGACATGGAAGGTAGGAAGGTGACCAAGTCACCACACTCATGGGGCAGCACAGCAGACCCTTAAGGATTACCTGCAGCAACCCAAGGTTGTGATGAGGAGCCCCAGGAAGAAAAGGCCCAGCCCCTGCCTACCACCTTAAGCCCTCTGATGCCTCCCTTGAGACAACATTTCCCTTGGAGTAATCCACCCAAAGGGCTTCCCTAATGTTCTTACTTGTTGGTATGGGTGGTGGCCTGACACGATTCCAGCCAATCTAGTTTGAAGCGAGGGTGTAGGCAGGCTGCCAGAAGAAGCCTCTTGTCCTCCCAGATAGCTGCAAACTGCTTTCTTAGGGCTTCGCACACACCTCTCAGCAGCTGAAAACAGTATGTGTACCTCTCAGGTTTGTTTTCCAGTCCTTCTAACTTGCGGTCCAGATTGCAGAGCGTTGGTAGCAAATACCCCATGAACATGCCGTTCTCCCGTTGCAGGATATCTAGGGACTGGGCTAGTGGCTCCATAATCTCTGTGTATTCCTGTACCACTTCAATCTCAGCAGCTGTGATCCTGGACAAGGAGCAGCGGTCCATTATGGTGTGCATTTTTAGTGGCACAGTTGACAGGAGCTCATGTAGTTGCTTCAACGCATCAAAGGTGGAATTCCACCTGGTCTTATTCGGTACCTTCAGATACACACCACATTGCGCACGGATATACTCAGCAATCTGGGCTGAGTGGTTCTGCTTGGACCACAACTTGCTGCACTTTCCCATCAAGGAACGAAACTGTTTCTTGAAAGGACCAAGAAGACTACTTTTGGAGGAGTCAGAAAGCATGGCCTCTATGTCTTGTGTTGCCACAAGGTTGAGGGTGTGGCTAGCACATCTCTGGTGTGGTGGTAAAACAAAATCCTCTCCTGAGTCTGCAGCTTCTTCCTCTGCCTCAGGTCCTGTGTCCAGGATCTCACAGATAGGCACAAACTCCACCTCAGCCTCCTCCTCCTCCTCCTGGTTATCACCATCATCGTCACTGGTGCCTGCAGCTTCCACTGGTTCTTTGGCCATGAAAACTCTGAACGCTTTCACAAAGTTGGAGCCATTGTCTGTAGTAGTGCACATAACTTTGTTGTGGATCCTGTACTGCACATGTACATCATGCAATGCTTTTGAAAGGACATCGTATGTATGGCGCCCCTTCAGACGCTTACAAGCCAAGGCCCCGACCTCATGTTTCAGGGTAGTTGGGTTGATCCAGTGGGCTGTTACCCCAAAGTAACTCTTCTTGCCATTGGTCCAACAATCTGCAGTGGTTGCTATATATGCCACAGCACCCATTCGGTTTGCAAGAGTTTCTCTCATGTGGCATGCTCTCTTCTCAATTCTGTCTCTCAGAGTCTTGGTACATATGATGGTGAGATCTTTGGGGAGTCCAATGCGAACCAGATTAATGAATGATGGTTTGTCCACAGTCTGAAGTGGTAATGTCTCCTCTACAATGAAATCAATGATTCTCCTGTCGAGATTGCTCTGGGTGACAGGCTCCCTGCCAGATCCCCACCTCTCAAGGGTTGTCTGCTGCTGCTTCAGCATTTTGGGAGGAGGGGTGTCATGCATTGGTTCAGGAAGGCCACGTCTCCTTGCCTTTATTGCTTCTTCAATTGCTCTCAGCTTCTCAGGGTGTGCCCTCTGAGGAAGAAGAACAAAGCATGAATCCAAGAAAAAATGGAAGAGGAACTTCACAATTTAAACATAAATAGACAATGGACACTCTTTGAGGACCAGCATGACAAAGGCTTACCTCAAAATGTTTCTTCACATTGGATGAGGAGGAAACAGCTGATCTCAGATTTTTGATCCTTGGAAGGCAGTAATTGCATCGTACAACAACATTTTTCCCACTCTGGCTCACAAATGTACAAGCTTTCTCAAAGCCAAACCATGGTACTTGCTGTTCTGCAGATGTGGCTGTGGGCAACTGGCACTGCTTCATGCCCTCCTCCTCCTCGTGCACAGGGCCTCCTTTCTGAACCCCACTTTCTAGTTTTGCCTCCTCAGGATCAACAAGCTGTGACTCAAGTGGCCGCACTAACTGACTGCTGCTCTCAGCAGCAAAACCTGCAACAGGCGTCTCTGTAATAAACAAGAGATAATGCTCCTATATGGGTGAACAGCTGTGATGTGCCCCCATCTCCTCCCCATGCTGCAAGATGCCCCAGTCAGAGTGGAAGTAAGCAGGACGATAGCACAATTAAAAGAGATCCTATTTGCATCATTTTTGCTCGCTGAATAACCCTGCCTGGGCCAGTCTAACCTACTATCTCACAGGGTTGTTGTGAGAACAAACTGAGACTAGGGTTCAAATCCCCACATAGCCATGAAGCTCACTGGGTGACCTTGGGCCAGTCACTGCCTCTCAGCCTCATGAAAACCCTATTCATAGGGTCACCATAAGTTGGAATCAACTTGAAGGCGGTACATATATTTTTTATTTTGAATATGATGATTATGATAATAAATATGCAGCATTTCAAATTAATTCTGTATGAGAAGCATTCCATGCCAAGCTTGGAAAACCAAGGATGAGGTATAAAATGTAGAAAAAAATACTTTTGACAAAATGCCGTTTATCTTTTATATCTATATCTATAATTAGCAATACAGCTGAATGATGTATGTAAAGTATTTTTTCTTTCCCTTTTCTTTTTTATTAATATTTTAGTACTACTGCTAAAGTTCTGATGAAAGAAGAAGAAGAAGAAGAAGAAGAAGAAGAAGAAGAAGAAGAAGAAGAAGAAGAAGAAGAAGAAGAAACTTTAATTTATAGGCTGCCTATCTGGCCAATGGCCACTCTAGGCGGCTTACAATAAAATATGATAAATACAATAAGTAAGATATAGTCAATACATTACATACAGTTCAGTATAACAAATTATCAGCATTTCAATACAAGGCTAATTTACCCTAGAAGTCTCAGAGGTTGTAAAGGCCTGGTTAAAGAGCCAAGTCTTCAGGCCCCGGTGAAATATTTCTAGGGAAGGGGCATGTCGAAGATCTATTGGGAGGGAGTTCCAGATCGAGGGGGCTGCCACAGAGAAAGCTCTCTCCCGAGTCTTCACCAACCTAGCCACTTTAGTTGGCGGGACTGAGAGCAGGTCCTGTGTGGCAGATCTCATAGGGCGGCACAATTTATGACGGTGGAGGCGCTCCGTCAGATATACTGGGCCCAAACCGTATAGGGCTTTAAAGGTTAATACCAACACCTTGAATTGAGCCCGGAAAATAACTGGAAGCCAGTGGAGATTGTAAAGCATTGGAGTAATATTAGTATTGGCGGCTATTCGTGAGTAAACGAGCCGCCGTATTTTGTACCAGCTGTAGTTTCCGGACTGTTTTCAACGGTAGCCCCACGTAGAATGCATTGCAGTAGTCTAAACGAGAGGTGACCAGAGCGTGCACTACAAGTGGGAGCTGGTGAACAGGAAGATAGGGTTGCAGCCTTCGAACGAGGCGCAGTTGACCCCAAGCTGCTCAGCACACCGATGAAACTTGGGCCTCCATAGACAGCTCGGAATCAAGAATCACCCCAAGACTGCGGACCTGATTTTTCAGGGGCAGTTGTACCCCATTAAATATCAGGTCGATGTCTCCCAATCTTCCCTTGTCTCCCACGAGCAGTACTTCAGTTTTATCAGGATTCAGCTTTAGCCTGTTTCTTCCCATCCATCCACTCACAGATTCCAGGCACTTGGACATGGTTTCCACAGCCGACTCTGGTGAGGACTTAAATGAGAGGTAGAGCTGAGTGTCATCCGCATATTGGTGACACTGCAGCCCAAACCTCCTGATGATGGTTCCCAGCGGTTTTACATAAATGTTAAATAGCATGGGAGAAAAAATAGAACCCTGTGGCACACTGCAATTGAGGGGCCAAGGGTCTGAAACCTCATCTCCCAATGCTACTTGCTGTTGTCTACCGGAGAGAAAGGAACGGAACCAGTGTAATACTGTGCCTCCTATTCCTAATCCCTCCAGACAATCCAGCAAGATACCGTGGTTGACGGTATTGAAAGCCGCTGAGAGATCCAGGAGGACAAGAAATGTGAGTTCTCCCCTATCTAATGCCCTCCTCATATCATCCACCAGAGCGACCAAGGCTGTTTCTGTTCCATGTCCAGTCCTGAAGCCTGATTGGTATGGATCTAAATAATCAGTTTCATCCAAATGCGCTGACAATAAAGCATTCATTAGCCAAATTCAAATGATTAGAACACATCACATAAATTGGAGTTGGAGTTTTTGCCATAGAAAATGAAAAAAACATATAACCTATGATAGCCCAATAGACAATCAGAACTAATATAAAACCCTATTGCTTCTCATTTGAAAATCTTGCAAGATCTATTTTATTTATTTTATTTATTTTATTTTATTACATTTCTAGACCGCCCTATAGCAGAAAGCTCTCAGGGCGGTGTACAACAAATAAAATCACAATTAAAATATGAGCAAGTGTGGAAAAAAATATATATAGTACAATTATAAAACATTAATAAAATTGCCATTGAGATTTATAAATTAAGATCATATTAAATTTAGAATGTTAAATTTAAAATATTTAAAAATTTACAAAATTTAAAAAGCCTGGGCGAAAAGGTAAGTTTTTACCTGGCGCCGAAAAGATAACAGAGAAGGCGCCAGGCGTATCTCGTCTGGGAGGGCATTCCATAGTTCGGGGGCCACCACCGAGAAGGCCCTAGATCTAGTTGTTGATCTCCGGGCCTCTTTATGGGTTGGGACCCGGAGAAGGGCCTTCGACGTCGAGCGTAGTGAACGGGTAGGTACATAGCGAGAGAGGCGCTCCATCAGGTATTGCGGTCCGATGCCGTTTAGGGCTTTATAGGTAAGAACCAACACTTTGAATCTGGCCCGGAAACATATCGGTAGCCAGTGCAGCTGCGCCAGGACAGGTGTTATATGGTCAAATTTCTTTGTCCCAGTGAGAACTCTGGCCGCAGCATTTTGCACTAGCTGAAGTTTCCGAACCGTCTTCATAGGTAGCCCCACGTAGAGTGCATTACAGTAGTCCAATCTAGAGGTTACCATAGCATGGATAACTGAGGCAAGATGCTCCTTGCTCAGATAGGGTCGTAGTTGGGCTACCAGCCGGAGCTGGTAGAATGCATTCCGTGCCACCGAGGCTACCTGAGCCTCAAGTGACAGGAGCGGATCTAATAAGACCCCCAAACTACGTACCTGTTCCTTTAGGGGGAGTGTAACCCCATCGAACGTCAACCATCTGGGCAGAGGGTCCACCCACCAACAGCATCTCAGTCTTGTTAGGATTGAGTTTCAGTTTATTAGCTCTCATCCAGCCCATTATCGCGGCCAGGCAGCGGTCTAGTACATCAACAGCCTCACCTGACGAAGATGAAAAAGAGTAGTAGAGCTGCGTATCATCAGCATATTGCTGGAAACGCACTCCAAAACTCCTGATGACCTCACCCAGCGGCTTCATATAGATATTAAAAAGCATGGGGGACAGAACTGAACCCTGCGGGACCCCATATTGGAGTACCCAGGGACTCGAGTAATGTTCCCCCAGCATCACCTTCTGGAGACGATTCCCGAGATAGGAGCAGAGCCACCGCCAAGCAGTGCCTCCCACTCCTAAATCCGTAAGTCGCTCCAGAAGGATACCATGGTCGATGGTATCAAACGCCGCTGAGAGATCAAGGAGAACCAACAGAGTTACACTCCCTCTGTCTTTCTCCTGACAGAGGTCATCATACAGGGCGACCAAGGCCGTTTCTGTACCAAACCCCGGCCGAAAGCCCGATTGAAATGGGTCTAGATAATCAGTTTCATCCAAGAGAGCCTGGAGTTGGCGAGCGACCACACGCTCTAGAACCTTGCCCAGGAATGGGACATTTGCTACTGGCCTATAGTTGTCCAAATTATCAGGGTCCAAGGAGGATTTTTTTAGGAGCGGTCTCACCACCGCCTGTTTCAGGCAGGGTGGGACCACTCCCTCTCGTAAAGAGGCATTAATCACCTCCTTGGCCCAGCCGGCTGTTCCATTCCTGCTAGCTTTTATTAGCCATGAGGGGCAAGGATCCAGAGCAGAAGTGGTCGCCCGCACCTGTCCAAGCACCTTGTCCACATCCTCGAGCTGTACCAACTGAAACTCATCCAATAAAACAGGACAAGACTGTG
This sequence comes from Rhineura floridana, assembly GCF_030035675.1. Classification (NCBI taxonomy): domain Eukaryota; kingdom Metazoa; phylum Chordata; class Lepidosauria; order Squamata; family Rhineuridae; genus Rhineura; species Rhineura floridana. The sequence continues at coordinate 146,417,663 of NC_084484.1, read as the reverse complement.
CTCTGGACACCTCATTAGGATCAACTGCTACAATAATGGAGTCAAGGTCCCGGCGGATGTTCATGATCTTATCACGAAAGTGTCGCGCAAACTCATTACAGCGGGCAATTGATGGTGTTATTGCGTCCTGGGGACCAGAGTGTAAAAGTCCCCGGACAACTTTATAAAGTTCCGCTGGGCGGTTAAGGGATGACTGAATAGAGACAGCAAAGTATTGCTTCTTTGCTGCTCTCACTGCCTTCACATAGAGTTTGGTAGAGAGCTTCACAAGTGCATGATTACAGCCGTCGGGAGTTCGCCTCCATTTGCACTCAAGCCGTCTCCTTTCTTGCTTCATCACTCTTAGCTCCGGAGTAAACCAGGGAGCCAATTGAGCTCTGCAACGGAGAGGGCGCACCGGGGCGATCGTGTCAACTGCCCGGGCCATTTCCGTATTCCACAGCATGGCCAGGGTTTCGACAGGACCGTCAATTCTATCAGCCGGAAAATTCCCTAGAGCCATCAGAAAACCCTCAGGATTCATTAGTCTCCGGGGACGGACCATCTTAATTGGTCCTCCACCCTTGCAGAGGGGAGAAAACAGTGTGAGTCTAAACCTTAATAGGCGGTGATCTGACCATGACAAAGGAATAGATGAAAAATCCCTCACTCTCAGATCACCATCCCCTAATCCAGTGGCAAAAATCAAGTCCAGAGTGTGCCCCAACACATGCGTAGGGCCAGTAACAAATTGAGACAGCCCCATGGCTGTCATGGAGGTCATGAAGTCCTGAGCTGCTCCAGATAAAGTGGCCTCAGCATGAATGTTGAGATCCCCCAATACCAAAAGTTTGGGGGAATGCAACAATAGATCCGAGACCACCTCTGTCAGCTCAGTTAGGGAGGCTGTTGGGCAGCAGGGTGGACGGTACACCAACAGAATTCCCAGTCTGTCTCGCTGACCCAACGTTATGTGCAGACACTCTAGACCATTAGCCATCTGGATAGGGTGCCTAACAAGAGGGATGGAACTTCTATAGACCACAGCGATTCCCCCTCCCCGACCCTCGGATCTACCCAGATGCTGAACCGAATACCCAGGTGGGCACAACTGGGAGAGATTAATACCTCCCAGATCGCTCACCCAGGTCTCGGTAATACATGCCAGATCGGCCACCTCATCCACAATTAGGTCATGGATGAGGGAGGTTTTATTATTTACCGATCTGGCATTACAAAGCAGCAACTGGAGATCCGAGGGTTGGCTGATAGAACTACCAGCAATCCTGTGGGTGTGAGGAGGACCGGAACACGTCACAGCCACCAGTTGTCTGGGGCGAGTTCCCCTTAACTGGCATGTCCTACTCACAGCGCCATACCTCCCATTACCCGTCACTACACTAATAGGGGCCCCCTTTGGTCCTCCCTCCCACAACACTGTCCTCTCGCCCAGGCACATAATAAAAA